>NW_026889779.1:16545000-17167500 GCF_033153115.1 Saccostrea echinata
GAATACTAGTCAGAGATCACTGAGATGGTCACCATCTCCAATGACCCAACTTTAATTAAAGGGCATTAGAATGAAAGGACTTGTAAAGGGCTGTATTTGGAGATTGATCTTGACCCCTTACACCTTTTCCCATGGGCACTCTTTGGGTGAGGTACATGTATGAGCCAGATGGATCTAAGGGAAGAGAAAATATGCTCATGACAAGGATTCCACACAGAGATCTGTTATGACCTAGAAACTTGTTAGAAACTGCACATCCTTAACCCAGAAACTCTTTAGGGGGGAAGAATGAGCCAGATAGGGACAAGAGGAAAATGTGCTCTGGACAAGGATTTCTTAAAGAATTCCGTTATCTAAACCTCTGACCTAGAAACTTGTTTCAAGGTCACTTCACACCCTTAACCCATCGGCACTCTTTTGGTAAAGTATGAACCAGATAGGAAAAGACAGGGAAAATCTGCTTCAGACAAGGATATTCAAAGAGATTTTATTTTTATCTTGACCTTTGATGAAGAAAACAGTTCCATGGTCACTGTACACCTCCTACCAACAAGCACTTAATGGATGAAGTATGAGTCAGATTGGCCCAAAGGGAAAGAAAATATATGTTCTCATGATAAGGTTTTTCTGAGAGATACTGACCTTTGATCTAGAAAATTGTTTTAAGGTTACTGCACATCCTCAACCTACAGGCACTTAATGGGTAAAATATGAATCAGTAGGGCCAAAGGGAGAGAAAATATGCTCAAGACAAGAATTTTTATACACAGCAGTTTTTTTTTACCTTGACCTTTGATCTAAAAACCTGGTTCAAGGTAACTGCATGTCCTCTACCCAAGGAACTCTATAGGTCAGTGTTTGAAATAACCGTGTGCCCGACCACCCGAGATGCACAAATTTTGCATCGGCCGAACAAATTTGCATGTATTGACACCCGGCTGGACATGTTAAAATTTTCAATAATTAAAATTCATATCTTTCATATCAACTACTAGTATTGGTAGCAAAGTGTAACAAGCCAAGAGGAAAAATTCATCAGTCTATAGATTCTGGTTCAAAGTTATGGTGACCTGATTTCAATCTCATAATTGTTAAAAACAAATTTATAAAATACAATTATTTTCTTGGGCTAGTAGATCTCTGGCAGGGCTGACAACTTTTACTAGCAGTCAGCCCTGCATGTCTGGCTAATTTTGCAGTGAGTTTCAAACACTGCTATAGGTTATTGCAAGATTGGGCTAAAGGGAGAGAAAACATATTTCAGAAAGTGATATTGGACAGACATAGGGACAGATCACTATAAGGCACCTACAGAGCTAGGCCCTTATAAGCAACAGATGTTCTCAAAATTTGGTGCAATTCTCTTTACATGTGTAAAACAACACTTCATGTCTAGTTCTGTCCTGTTATAAAATTGTATATACAGTCAAACCTGTATTAAGCAGTCACCTGCGGGAACCATTAAAAGTGGCCTTTATAGAAAGGTGACCTTTGAAAAGAGGTTCATCTTTTTTTCAAGAAAAATTCTTTTCCAATTTATTTAAGTTCTGTGTTTTAAAATACTACATCATAGAATATTAAAGAAAGATGTGTTTTGGACATCAATGGTCTCAGTAAGATTTTTTTTTTAATTTAAATAGTCTCAAGATTAAGTTCAAGATAAATTTGATGACTCCAACAAAAAAATATATTGAGTCTAATATGGCATTGCATTATCCTCTCTCCAAATAACAACAAAATGTTCTTTTATTATAAGATTACATTATCATGTTGTGCCATGAATAAAATATAATGTATTTTTTATCTAAACTGCCCCTAAAAAACAAGTTTAGTTAATCCTGATAATGGTATGTTTAATAATACATAAATAGTAGCGTAATAAACAGACAAGTCGTAATATTCTCAGTTTATCAAAGCAGCGCATAATACAAATTGATATCAAATTCACAGGTGATGTGAGCAATAAAGCGTGACTAATCCTAATGGTTGTCTTACCTAGTTGAAAATCACGAGATAATCAGGACACATTGAGTATACAAAACAGTTTTAAAATTAGGGTTTCTACAAATAATACGTTTCCTATGTGTTCAAAATGGCCTGTCATGCGTTTACACAATTACACCTATCAGAGTTTGGCATGCCAAATGTGAACTAATAATAAGGAAACACCTAATTTAAATTATTGTATCCATTAATAGGTAAATAAGGATGCCTTGTGTATCACTCAGAATTTTTTAAACCAGATTAAGATTTTCGTAAGTCCGTTTTTCTGATAACCTTTTCGGTCACTAGCACCTTTGTTTAGTTTTGTTAAAAAAATAAATAAATTATCCAATATTTTAAATGCTTTTAATAAGGCCAATTATTTTTCCCATGATCTCACTACACAAAGTAATTATTTACATTAGTGACAAAAATTGGGAGTCACCTGATTTTAGATCTGGTCACGTGATTGGACAAAATGGCCACTATGTAAGAGGTAAAACGGCGATTTTACATGAAATTTGATGACCGCATTACGCAGGTGACCGCTAAATAGAGTTACATTGTATAAGAAAATTCATTGGGAGGAAATAGAATGACCGCATAGGACAGATGACCGCTGGATAAAGGTGACCGCTATGACAAGTTTGACTGTATCTATATAAATTCTCTTTTATTTTAATGTCAATAACCCCACATACATGTATGTTTTAAAAGAAAAATTAGTACCTGGACCGGTGTAGGACAGTTGTAAGTACAATTTTGGTGGAGAATCTGCATGGGGAATATGAGATCTTCTGGACCAACTGCCCATCCCAGCTTCCAGCCTGTAGCACTAAATGTCTTCCCAGCACTTCCAATGGTCACTGTTCTCTCCCACATTCCTGGCAGGGAAGCTAAACACAGAAAAAATATTACTCATAATTCACAATAAAAGCAGATTCATTGGAACAGCATTGGAATTGCTTCATTTATAAAACATACAGAGTCCATCAGTCAGAAATGTCAGTGGTGACATAATTCATATATGAATTTTAATTGATACGAAAATAATGTCTTCATATAATTCTTGCTTAAATATGAATTCTTGAGTTTTCTCTCATATGTACATTTACATGAAGCTACCAAAATAAAGCCATTGGCAAGTAAAAAGTTACTACCAGACAAACAGGCTTTAAAAAACCTATTTTGTGTGACTTATACAAATTTGTACACAAATCATAGAAATGAGATAAGAATATTTATAAAATTTTCAACAGTGAAATACTCTAATTTATTTACTAAATGAAAGTGATATTTTGTCACACTGTGAAAGAATATCAGAAGTGTGGCAAAACTCTCGTTTTTCCTTCCCTTCATGAAGAGTGTTGTAAAAAATACTCCCTAGCCTGTTATAAGACAGAAAGAGTATATAAACCATCCTGACAGAGACTAAAACTGCAACTCCAAGTTTTTGAAATTCATGATGTTTACAATGCATGTTTTCAATCTCACAATCGATAAGCTATGATGTCTCAATCGCTCAACTATGACGTCACAGCCTACAACACTGTGTTATGAAAAGCCAGAGGCAAATGGAAAATCAAAGAAAATGTTATGAACAGAAAATTCAATATTTTGTAGTTGAATATGGAATTTATTTAACTCGTGAGATAGGATTTTTTTTATATTTTCACTCATGCCTCACATCTGTGAAAATATTTTTTAAAAAATCCTGTCCCACTTGAGATATGAATTCCATATCCAACTACAAAGCATTGAATATCCTCTACCTAGAACACAAAATAAAGGGTCAATCATAATGACATAGGCTAAGCAATGCTTTATAAATAAGAGTTCATGTCAGTAACTCACTTACCAATCTTGATATGTTTATTATCATCATAGACCATCCACTCATACACTTCATCTGACAAACAAATAGTGTCATACTTTATACACAGGTCTGCAATCATCTGAAGTTCCTCTCGAGTGAAAACCTGTGGGGATGTTTGTTCAAAAAGTTCAACATAAGTGTTATTTTGCAATGGAATGTATTATCAAATTTCGAATAGATTCACACATTATACAAGTATTTTTTTTTAAATCAATATCAAAATCCATTCATCAATATACATGGAATATGATTTACAGGTTGTTAATCTCATAGTGAAGCTTTCTCCTACCTTCCCAAGTGGATTATTTGGATTGTTTATGAATACAGCCTTTGTTTTCTTGCTGAATTTACTCTCCAGTTCCTTGGGATCTAACTTCCAGTCTTTGCTAGAAGTCACCTGTCCTGTCTTTGTCTGCAACATTACACAGACATTTTTGCTTATACTTCGGAAAAAGTAGACAAAGTAAAATATTAAACTGTGCCATTGCATACTTACATGTACTACCTCACATCAGAGAATAAATTCTTTAAGATCAATATTACAGTATTAAGCACTCACTGGCCTCAGAGGGCAATAAAATGCTTGTCCTCCAGCAACTTTAACCATTGGCTCATAGCAGTCAAAGTAAGGCTCAATAATCACTGCTTCATCTCCAGGGTTTATCAATCCTTGGGCAGCACAGAATAGGACACCATATGCCCCGACTGAGACAGTCACATTTTTATATGGATCCAACTCATGGCCAATGAGAGGAGAGTATAACTTTGCAAGAGCCGACACAAGCCTGGGATGGCCCTGAAATATAAACACGTATAAATATGTCATACTTAAAAAAGAACTTTTTTTTACAGGTTTTGCAAAGAATATCTAAAGAGGGGATGTGGGGAGAGAGTTTATTAAGATTGTGGTATATACCAGGTAATAAAATCTGAGATGGAGGAATGTTGAGTTTGTATGGTTGTATATAAGGAAAGGGGGGATTAAAAATATGTGATTGAATGAAACAATTTTGAGTGAAAACTTACAAAGCTGCGAGTATATTGATGCATGAGATGGTTGTCACTAGCAACCGCTGCTGTCATCTCATCAATCACATGTTGTGGAGGCTTAAAGTCTGGAAATCCCTACAAAACATCTGAAATCTCACATCAATGGTTCTACTTTTAATAACTTAATTAGTTTTTTTAAAATCACTTTAATTATCCATATATCTCTCTTTTTTTACTATGTGCATAGTTTTTCATAAACATGTTAAATATAACTTTGTCCTATTCTACCCAATATGATTTCCCCAACTTTGTTTAAAAAAAAATATTTACAAAACCTTCCTATAAACACAATCAAAAAAATGTGAGAAACATTCATCTCAATATTTTTTTTATATCTGGTCCTACCATTGTATATATGGCAGAGGTGTTGTTCTTGTACTGGGATAAAGCTCTTACCTGTCCAAGATTCAATGCTTCATTTTCCACTGCAAGTTTCCCAAACTCCACCCTAAAGAAAAATCCATTTTCAAATTAAAAGGCTACACTTGTTAATTATGGTACATATATTGGCTAAATGCAATTTATATAAATTTTTATACAATTCTGACCTCATTATATGAGCTGATATAAAACTTAACCAAGACTAAATATTATGACTCTCTTTCACATATAGATCTTGCAATGACAAAATTTATAATTAACACAGTAACTTAATTACCACATTTTTATGTCTCATTTTAAAGTTCATACTGTACAAATTCAAAACTATTCAATAATTTTGTGTTTATTGAAATTAAATATGTAATTGTTTGTGTTCTTAAATGACAATTGTCCAAGAGTTCTAATAGAAAGGAATTGACAAGGCAACTATAAAGTGCAAGTTAACAGTACATTTGTGTACTGTTAAGTAAAAGATTTTGATTGGCCTTGTTAAAGCTCCACTGAATCATTAGTAAATTATTACCATATGTTCTTCTCTGTTCCCTTTATCCTATTGGAGCCTGTTAATTTGGAAGACATGGTTCTCTACAAAAAAAAAAATCAACTCTTCAGATCACTGTACATTATAAAGGAATACATGCTATAAAAAGAAATGCATTCATCCATTTATTGTCAACCTTCATTTTGTAAATGTTCTTTGGAATTCAATGATTTTCCATTTATAATCTTACTTTTGACTTGCAAGTGCCATTATCATGGAATGTACCTTAGAACATGTGCCACAAATGTACTGTTAACTTGCACTTTATAGTAGAATGTTAAGTATCTGACTTGACCATGCACTCTTTTTAATATTGCCTTAATGTATATATCAAGAAAGAAAATTATTTAGGGTGGACACTGGTTATTCACAGTGAAAGAAAAAGGTTTTTTTTTTATAAAGTAGAAAATATGCATTTAAACGATAATGCATAAATATTAACAAAAGTGATTTGAAAGTAATCATTGCATAAAAATGTAAAATAATGTCAAAAGTCAATAAAAACAGATGAACATTATAATTGTGAAAATTTTAATTAAATATGTACATTAACACACAATGCACACAGTAGAAACTCACAACATTCTCACTAATTGCAGTACTATTTGTAGCCTTTGAAAAGCAGGATAAATAGGATCTGGGCTGTGCATTGATACCACCCTTTCTGGCTCTTGATAACAGGGAAACAATCCTCATAACTTAAAATATAAATGTAAAGTTGAAAATAACATTTTTGATCATCAATAATGATGACATTTTTAATTGAATCATGTTAATGTTTATCTCACAGTAATCCCTTCATCACTTTCACAGTTTTATCCTGTGCAACCCTACAACTGTCAGTAAATTAACTTTTAAGAGGCAGTCCACCAGAAAATCAGGCAGTTTTGTATTAATAGGCGGCACATCGAATGTGACGAATATTTGATATTTTATTGAAAATGATATTAATGTAGTCCATATGGAATAATGTACGTAAAGATTTGTTTGAAAATAGCTTATTTACTAAAACATTGTTTTGTTTTGTGTTCTTGAATTCCCCTATATAAACCATTGAATGTAGGTCGGAAACAAAGAACTGTTAATTCTAATACATTTTCAACAGATCTATAATTCACTCCAAACTAAATCAAGAAATATTTCATCTTTCAATTTAAAAAACAAAATCAGTGGGAAAAATATTTTCAATAGTAGTTTTCTTGCAAAATAGACAGTCATTTTTATGAAATTCTGTGATGCAAGAGTTATCTCCCGTAGCATCGGGAAATAATCTAAACATCTTACTATCAGAACCCCTGTGAGAAATTTAGAACTGATACGCTAAAGAATATCATTCAACCCAAAATAATTGGATTATTTTCAAAAACGGAATTAATTTTCACCTCCAAACATAATATTTAGTCTAAAATTTGCTTTATTATTCAGGTTGAAACCACTTTTCCATTGATGTATCAGTGACGTCAAATACCTGTCTAATATTGCGTCACAATAGTTGCAAATATTCCGCGGAAGTTGGTATGTAAACGTGCAAAGAAAAAGATTTTTAAAAATTTACATTAAATAATTTCTCTTTTCTGTCCAATTACGTTTCCGAGTGCATTAAATAATATTGTGATCCAGAATGTATTTTATTCACGGGCGGTGCCTCAGCTATAGATGTTTTAAAACAAGTCAGTATTGATAAGTAATTTTATATATGTACAAAACGTCTTTACAATTGATAAAATTTGGATGTGAAAAGATTAAGGATTATTTCTTATTATTCAGTAATAATGAATATTCCAAATTTACGCAACATTCAATTCAGCAAAGTCGAGATGTGCACTTCATGAAGTGTTGTTAATACTTGAATATGTTAACTTATATGCAGTAATATCAAATATCAGCATTATACGACTGTCGGACCGAATAAGTTTTAACAGTTGTAAGAATGGAAGTACTCGTCACATCCCACTTCACTAATATTATTTTTTTATAGCAATGGTTGTTTACTATTAGTGTCGGTGGTTCAGATTCTGTTTAGACTTAAATTTTTTTTTAAAAATGTAAAATCTGAAATGAGAAAAAAAGTTATAGAAATCTATAAATTTACTAATTAATGAGGAAAATGTTGCCAATTCTACTGCTGGACGCCCCACTTCAGGTGACACTAAAACGGCAGACGAGTCAATGGAACATTTTTTTTTATTTTTGTTTTGAAAATTTGACAATTGTTCCACATATCCTAATACTTTATATTGAGTTAAAATAAGTCAGTAGGTTGGTAAATTTCCAAAATATCTCATTATTATCAAACCAGTTACAAAACGGATGCTGCCAAGACGATACTCCCTCCCCCGCTTTTTTTTTTTTGTGCGATCATTTCTGGGCTCTATTATCATGATTATATATGTAAGTGTACAGGTTTTTTTCTTATTTATTTCAAATTAAATTTCTTAGAGCATGAAAATATTCCTTAATATGATGAATGGATGAAAAAAATTGGATTAAAGCCGAGGCTGTACACATAAAAAATACTTGCTGGATTAAAGTACGTGCATGTATAATTTCGCCACTGCAGGACTATTTTTTTTTTTTTTTGATTTTCTTTTTTAGTCCAGATAATTTAGAAAAATATTTTTCTTGGAAATGAGATATTTTATTAAGCTTAAAATTTGCTATTAATTGTTACATGAAATAAATATCTTTTTAAATAGGTGTGTATCAAGAAATCAAACAGATGTTTTACAAGTAATTAAAAAGATCTTCATGGACCTGAAAAACATTTAGTAATTAAGATAGATGTAATCTATGGATAAAATCATCTAAAAACATGTAACTCACAGAAAAGAAATAAAATACAGACATATTCCTACGATAAAATACAACGAAGAGCCGATTTTAGAAAAATATTTCTAATTTTTAATATAGAAACCAATCCCGATTGAAATAAAACCGATCCCGATCGAAATTAATGCAAAATTATTAAGTAATCAAATTAATGGTAATTGCCACCTAGAAAACATGTTTAAAAATAAATCAAGTAATTTGTAAACCATATTAAAACAAAACAACCAAGTTTCATGATGAAATCATAGTAGCTTTCTTCTTTATATAATTCCGGTCGGGATCGGTTTAATTTGGATAAATTTATAAAAAGTAGATAATTTGACGCCTCTTATTTCTCTCAATATACCTGTTCCCACCAATTTTTTAAATTGATTCAACAATTTGTACTTTGTATTCATAATAACATGAGGAGAAAGTTTTGACATTTAAATGTATTGGATTTTAGAACGTAATGAAAATTGGATAGTGAATTCATTAAGTCACTTGCTTAACTCAAGTTTAGACCACATAATTTTTTCTAAAGATATATAAATTGGTGTCTTATTCATTGATATTATAAAAGATAAGGGTTTATACTATAAATAATATTTATTAACATATCCAGTTTTTGAGTATCTGTTTCAAATAAAACAAAACAAAAACCTAGTAAATTTTTAACCAACTTGTTGACCTTTTTGCACTTAAAATTAAGCACTTACCAAAAATAGGACTAGAGGAACACTAAAAAAAATTTTGATGTTGCCATGTGTAAACATTTGCTTTAATAAGTCTACATGCAAAAAATAATTAAAATCCATGACATGCGATGTGCCACCCATTGCCTGGTTTTTTGGTGGACTGCCTCTTAATTATTTTGTCAACTTTTACACATGCAGCCTTGCATATCATAATATAAACTAAATGTACCACTTTAAAATCAGAATTATGTAAGGCCAAACAAAAAAATATGTTTGTTTACTGTTACATGCTGAAATAAAATAGGGTCGGTAGGTAGGGTTTTTTATTTATTTATTATTTTATTTTTTTATACACAAATTCACATGAATTGGTTGAAATACAGAACAGTTTTACCATTGTGTAGTGCTTTTTGTTTCTTAGACTAGTACTTTCAATTTCGATTTCAAATGCATGAATGATCGAGATGCATGTAAAAGTTAAACTGAATGGCGAGTGACTTCAGGATTTTTACGACGAAAAAACTTTGAGACGGCAATTAAATATAGGGTCAGTCGGGTAACCGGAAACAAACACATTTTTTTATTACACCTAAGTCGCCTTTGACTCTTTCAAATGTTCATTTTACAGAAAAATGATGTAAATATCTGCAATTCAATATCAATGAATATAAATACTGGAGACCTGTTTTCTGATATTGTTTATGTTTCTCCTTGTGCATTCAATTCACTGATACCTGAGGAATTATGGATTACACGCAAAGGCTGACTTAGCCTTACTTTTTCAAGTGTCAATGCTTCTGAGAGGATTTTCAGGTCTGAATTATTTGTCGACATAACTTTCTTACTATGCTGATTAATAATAAGTTTTTACTTGTGTCTCCGATGAATCATTATCTGAATCATGATTAAGAATATATACTACCAGTACTATAATAATTACAAAGATAAATACATTATAATTCATTCTTGTAAACTTTTATCAACTGTCATTATGTCAATTTACGTTGCAGACTTGATACATGTCCCTTTAGATGCAAGTGCAGTCCAACTGTGTAATGGACAGATAGAGTTCCTTTAAAATGCACTAATGCAGATTATTGATTATCATAAATATTGTACCTCTTCTGATATTTAGTCCTCTTACTTAACGTTTTTTTTCTTTCTCAATCTGTATCTCATTAAACACGTCCCAAATTCAGAACGACCATGTCGCACCTCAGTCACCTCTCCTCCGACTAGGCTTCGAAGACTTTCTTTCCTTTCTTTCCTGGAGAGCTGGTTTAGAAAGAGTTCGTTCCCTTTACCTTTTAAAAATCTGATTCTCGATCCGCCAGTTTGTAATCACAACCTGTCTAACAGTTTGCAACAAATTCAAAAAAGTTTAAATCCCTAAGCCATTTGATATTTTAAAATAATCTTATTGCTACATGCAGCAATTTAAACCGGGAAGGGGGGGGGTAATTTTTCCAGTATATATTTCGCTATTCTCTTTAGAGAAGTGGACAGACTTTCGCCTACATCCACCAGTACAAAGTTTACTTTAGAAAAACAAAGCTGATATACAATAGTGTCCGACCCCCCTCAAAAACAGAAAACAAATGAAGCTAATTTACGTGATAATATGTGTAAATCTCATTCGTCTGTTATTCTGTACACGTCTGTCAGTCACAAAACTTTAACCTGCTTATAACTTTAGAATGGAAAAAAATAGGGCTTTCATACTCCCACATGTACATTACCTGTATCAAGGCCTTTCCAAATGCACTATGATTTTGACCCCGTGACCTTGACCTTCAAGTTTGACCTACTTTTTGTGACATCATAATTTTTGTATGAGGGAAGATTGGACGTTCATATTTGACATGTGCATTACCTGTGAAAAGACAATTCCAAATGTACTAAATTTTTGACCCCCTTAAGCTGACCTTGAAGTTTGACCTACTTTTCAAAAATTTTTAACATTGGTGATAACTTTTGAATAAGAGAAGATATGGCATTCATATTAGACCACAGGTGCTTGAGGACAGGACCCCCCCCCCCCAAATATAGACCCCGGACCTGTTCGACTTTTTTCTCATAAATTATGTATGGCTGACACATTTATGATATAATCTCTATAGCATCAATTCGGAAAATTGACTTAAACAAACATTTTATAAAAATTACTACCCTACCCTATATATAAAAATTATATATAGAGAGTGGGGTAGATTTTATAAAATGTATGTTTTGGGTAATTTTTCGAATTGTTGGTATAGATCATATCACAAATATGTCATTGAAAGATAATTTATGAGAAAAAAGTCGAAAAGGCCCGGGGGTCTATATCGGGGGGGGGGGGGGGTCCTGTCCTCAAGCACCTGTGTATTAGACATGTGCATTACCTGTAACAAGACCTTCCCATATATACACTAAGATTTTTTAACCCCTTGACCTTGATGTTTGACCTACTTTTCAAAAAATTTAACATTGGTGATAACTTTTAAATGAGAGAAGACAGGGCATTCATATTAGACATGTGCATTACCTGTGAAAAGACCTTCACAAATATACTAACATTTTTTACCCCTTGACCTTGATGTTGAACTACTTTTCAAATGTTTTACATTGGTGATAACTTTTGAATGAAAAAAGATAAAGGGCGTTCATTTTTGACATGTGCACTATCAGTGACGACACCTTCCAAAATACTTTATGATTTTTATCATCATGACCTTGAAGTCTGACCTACTTTTTCAAAAAAATTAACATTTATGATAACTTTATTTTGAATGAGAAAAATCAGGGCATTCATATTTGACGTGTGCATTACCTGTTACAAGACTTTCCGAATGTACTATACTTTTTGACCTCGTGACATTGACCCAGACGTTTAACGTACAGTACTTTTCAAAATTTTTAACATTAGTAATAACTTTTGAATGAGAGAAGATATGGCTTTCCTATTTTACATGTACATTCCCCGTGACAACACCCTTCAGATAGGACTATCATTTTTTACTTCATGACCTTGACTTAAAGTTTAACCAACTTATCCAAAATTTTAGCTTTGGTCGTAACTTTTACTCCAGAAGAGACAGGGCTTTCGTAATTTTTCACATGCACATCACTTGTGACAAGACCTTTAGGATTTCATTGTGATATTTGACTTCATGACCTAGATCTTGAAGTTTGATACAGTTTTAAAAAACAGTTTTTTGAATTTACTTGTTACAGTATATACTTGTATGCTGTGTTTATTATTATGATGATGATAATGGTGATGATGTGGTATTGTATCTCTTCAATATTTCATTGATCTAATTTCAGACCAATTGTTACATACTTTATATCATAATGTACACGTACTTAAATTTGATTACATTGTTAAAATTGCTAATAGTAAATGTTGAGTTTGAAATTGGATGGGAAGTTCAGGCAGTGTAGTTCACCAGTGACCTTTATACTAACGAACGTTAGTTAACGTACGTTAGTATATAGATCCCTGTAGTAAACAAATCATGTTGATATGTTTTGTGCAATCTTACCTTTCCATACTGGCACATATTTTTATGAATTGTGTTGTGACATATAGCATATAAAGGTATGACTGAATAATGGCAAATGCATCCTGAAATCTGAACTAATCAGGCCCGTAGCAACGGTTTCAAAGGGGCGGCAACTTCCCAAGTCTGACAAGCAAAAATTAAAAAACAAAAAAAAAGCGTCTAAAGGAAAATTCACTATAGCAAAATATTATACTCAGAAAAAAGTGGGGACCGGGCTTCCTCCCCCCCCCCCCCCCCCAGCGTTCTACGCGGGCCTTCCAGGTTAATGGTCGAAAGAAGTTTAGTGCCGTTTTAATTTGATTATACCCGATGTAATTTTACAATCGATTGCCAACCCTAGTATATGTCGGTCTTAGCTGTTACAATTTGCACAGTAAATTTTCTTTTTCTTTTGTTTGTTAAGAATTAAAACAAGATATCAGTTATTGTGCATGTTTCTAGCTAAATGACAACTATGTATTATTAAAAAGGTGATATTTTTGTTTTAAATGCAACAAATTATACTTACACATGTTCAAAAAGAGATTGTAAGTTAACAGAATGAAATATATGGAGATAACGAACAGCACTGAAGCTCAAAAGTCCATTAAACAATACGAATTTTGGAGCAAAGCAAAAACATCAGAGGTGGGATCATGTGCCAGAACTGAACTCGTTTCCGATCCTTTTGTGTATTACAATGTAATGACACAAAATTGGTTCAAATCTTTTTTGTTTTTTGTTGTTGTTTTTTTTTTTCATTTGAATACACAAGCAAGAAATATACTTATAAAAACCGTGTTGGATACTAGTAATTGTTCCTCAAAACCTACATATCAAATCACTTGTACATAACTTGAATATATACGTACATGTACTTAGTCCAACACCTGACGGTTATATCGGCTGTTTGCACAACAATCATTTGAATTAAGAAATAAAAGGTCTCCATCGGTGTAACATTTAAGAAGTAATCAAATTACTTAAATTACGCCTATTGTATAAATACATTCAATGTTTTCTTCTTCTTCTTCTTTTTTTTTTAATTATGATGGATTGTATTGCTTGACCCATATGGATGTATTATGCAATAAAAATTATCGTTATTATTATTTATCTATTGATTTATTTCATTCTTATTTTTACGTTGCATTTATTAAAGAATTTTTTATCGACCTAAAAGATTAACTTTTGAATCAAATTGATTATAATTATACGATATTTATTCATTAGATTACTGATAGAAATTAAAGTTTAGAAGAAATACATGTCAAAAATCCCTCTGGCTAAGAAGTAAATATTTACTGTCCAACGCGTGTTGACTGTAAACAAAGTTTAGCTATTTTTGGTAGCGATTACAAATACAGACCAATCAGACGAGATGTCAAAGGGCGTGTTGGGACCCGTGACGTCATGTTAACCTAGTTATTTCAATTTCATTGGTTGATATTCTGGATTGTCGAAATAACGAATTTCGATTGGTCGTTATTTCTACATCGCGCCTGAACCACCGCGCGTCTACTACAAGCTGTTAGCGTCACTTGCTAAGTTGTTTACTGGAAGATCGATTTTAGAATATTACTTTCTGTGAGTAAGTAAAGTTTTTATCATATTTTGCACCCATTTACTTTATTAAAACATCAAGTTTCAGTATTAATTTCTACAAATTTGTCAAGTTGTAGTGCACAACAATCCATAGATCCTACTTCTTTGATTTGACACTGTAACGCCCGCTCTCCGCCATAGTGGATTTTTTTGTAACCACAAAGTTTTTTCTAGATTCTCCAGTCCATGATTTTACTGTTGCGTTTATAATAGTGAAAATTCTTGGACAAAAACAGTGGGAAAACACGACGTTCTAAATAAGTATGCATTTTTTTTTCATTTCTTCTGGATCCAAACCAAATCGCTCCCCTTTGTTCTTCCTGATAATCAACAAAGATGGCGCAAACAACAATCTTGATATATTTTATTGCGTAAACCTAACAAGGTTTTACAAAAGCACGACACAGAGCATGATTTGTTTTCATCACGCACCTGTTTTTAAACTTTGACCTTTTTTTTGTATTTTGTAGTTAACCCGCTCATAATGGCAGCTACAGCAAAGAAAGGAGGAAAGAAGGCTGATGCCCCAGGTATATAAATCAAGAAGTCATTATTGTAAACGTCAATTATTCCTTGTTAAAGGATTACTTAAAAATGCTTTAAAGCAAACAAGGGAGGAACACAATCACTTCACAAAGTAGCGACTTTGATTATTGATTGATAGCTTCCAACAGAGATCCTGTAATCTTGTAATGATTAAATTATTTTCCAAATGTATTTTCAGCCAAGGAAAAGAAAGCAGCAAAGCCCAAGTCCCCTAAGAAAGCTGCAAAGAAGGCAGGAGCAAAAAAGGGTATGTTTTCAAAGTAATATGTACAGCCTTAATAGATCATATGCATCGTTATGTGGTTTTCTTTTCGGGGCAGGGGATAGTTAGGAAATGAAAGAAAGAGTTATTTTCCCTGTCTTACAGGGTCTTTAGTCTTTACAAGACGTTGTAATAAATGCATAGTAACGTTTGCATTAAGGAGTTTTTCTTTTGATTTCTTAGCAAAAGGGAGAATTTTATCTTGAACTCGTGTAAAATAAATGTATGCTTTCTAACAATTCTGTGTTATTTTCATGCAGGAGTGAAGAGGGCTGGAAAGAAGGGAGGGAAGAAAGCAACCAAGGCCAAGAAGTGATCACTTCGTTATTAGTCAGCCTCACAATCCAGGGATTTTGTCATCAATCATCATTTAGAACTAGATTTTCACTTCCTTCCTTCTCTGGCGCCTTGTTTTCAAAGACGACTGAATCTCTTATATTATATAGACCTATATAAGACTGTTATATAGAGTAGATATTTATAGATGTGTGTACAACAAACAGTTTTATACCCTTTTTGCACAAGATTATTTTGATTTTTAAATCAATTTGGTTTTACAAGTTGAAAGTTGTTGACGACTTCATAATGGAATTTTACACAAATGTTTTGATCAAGACTATTCAATTTTCACCATTTTAAGTCATATTTAGAAATCACTTTACATTTTAATTATTAGGTATGTAATACTCTTCCTACATTCTTGTGTTGAGTTGTAGGACTATTATTGTGAAAATAAAATGTGTATAAAACTAAACATTTCTGTTATATGTTTGTTCTTTGATAGACTTCAGAACATAAGAAGGTTTTCTGTAGCAGTGATGTTGAGACAATTTTTAAACCAAAAAAAAAAGAAAATAGATGAAAGATTTCTGTACTGTGGAACATATAGTATTATATAGGATTGTACAGGATGACTATAATGTAATTTTGCTTCAATCAAAGCATCTATATGCTTAGATATGATAGCATCTTCCCAAGTCAAGGGTTTCTGATCCACTCCGCTCCACGTAAACCCTTGACCGAATAGACTAAGTTTGACAGGCTTAGAAATGGGCTCTCTGATTGGCCTCATGCAAGTTTGCATGAACCAATCATTGTTTTATTTAATCTGAAACTAAATCTTAATCAGAAAAACATGTCGGTTTTCGTCCCAACGATAATGTCTTTATCAATAAATAACTCAGTCAAAGATTTGTCACCAATGGGTGTTGAATTTATTACCGACTTCCAATATTGTCTCGGATTCTCTGTTTAATTCGCTTACTCTGATTGGTCAATAGCAGAGGTCAGTAGAGTTCAAAATGTGTAATCTCACTAGATGGCGCGATGGTAAACCCCGTCAAACTTAGTCTATTTTTTTTCGGTCAAGGGTTTATGTGGAGCGGAGTGGATCAGAAACCCTTGACTTGGGAAGATGACATAACAGTTTTCCCAAGGCAAAGTATGAAAGCTTATAAAGAAGCTGGGTGAATAAGGTGGACTGAATGCCCATTCATAAATGTTAGTTTTCAGAGTTAATTGGGTATTAAATAATAAAATTTCATGTTGGTTTACATTCTACAGAAGAGACAGCAGTACTAAAAAGGTGCCATGTTTCATACAGGAATATATAAACATAGGTAATCAGAGATTACAGAGCTCACCTCAACGAATGTTGTCTTTAAGTAAGGCAAAGTCCCACACTAATAATCTAGTAGTGTGCATCCCTAGATGTAACATTTATGCAATTTTGGTCCAATAGGGCTTGCAGTTACTGGGGAATGGACTTACCTAAAAACTTGAAACTAGTCACTCATCCAGTAAATGTAAGTCATATCCAGCATCTGAAGCAAGTTTGAGAGTGTTCATCCTGTGATGCATCATCTTAACCTGGTCACTCATCTGGAAAATGTCGGTCATATACAGCATCTGAAGCAAGCCTGGTTAATTGTGTGCATCTTTAGATGTTTCATCCATGCAAGTTTGGTCAACATAGGACTTAAAAGTTACTTGGAAATGACACCTGCTCCAAAAACTTTAACCTGGTCACTCATCCGGAAAATGTAGGTCAGGTCCAGCATCCGAAGCAAGTCCAGTAGTATGCATCCATAGATGTATCATCCATGCAAGTTTGGTCAATATAGGGCTTATAGTTACTTGGAAATGAGACCTGCTCTAAGAACTTTAACCTGCTCTAGAAACATTAACCTGGTCATTCTTCAGCTGAAATTGCAGCTCTTGAAACTTTGACTGGTACAATGAAACACACAAGAAGCATCCTCCATGCATCTCTGATTAATATAGGGCATAGAAGTAATTGAAAAGAAAACTTCACCAAAAACTTTAACCTGGGACGCCGACACCGACATTACATAAGCTTCCCCAACTTCGTTGAGGTGAGCTAAAAATCAACACAGCATTTAAGATGTATTTTAGTTTATTTACATGTTCTAAGCAGATAAATCATAAGAATCTGTTCTGCATATATACCTGCATCATTATTTTAATTTTTTTCTAAGCACTGCATAAGGGAATGAGTACTGGAGATACCTAATCACGGTACAGATGGTGTAACACCCGACAGTCTGATTCATTTTGAAAACTGTAATCATGGGGTCAGTGGACCCCTCTTATTTATGACAACCAGTCCAATGTCACAGTGCAAGCACCAGATTTACACTGACAGTACCAACCACACACACTAGTCTTGTACTCTATTTTATTCATTGATTGTAAAGGGTATCAGATATCTCAGCCCCACATTTGAAAAGTATGTTTGACACACTTTTAAATTAGATTAAAAAACTATGTTAGATAATTCATCTTAAATCTATTACTCATGTCAAAGAAGTTATATTAACTAATACAGTGTATAGTATTTACGCCAAACGGGTTATCCACTTTGTTATGGAATTCTCCCAGTTGATTCGATACACAAGAACATGTTCTACGTACGAATATTTTTTAAAACGAGGCAGGCTATTGATAAAGAATATCAACAATCTCGTTTGAAGTCAACATTTCTCAAATTCTATGGTCGAATCAATGACATTGTTTGCAAATATAAACTGTCATTAAGTGGGATGTTGACTGACTCTTTCATACAGATGGTTAGGCCATAATTTTACACTGAATTGTCTATGGATTTTTTATTTTCGTTTACCCATGCCGATGACAATGAGCCCATGGCAAATGGGATCGGTCGGCAGGGGATGCTTACTTCTCCATGGCACCTAATCCCACCTCTGTTGGCTCTGCTCATAATTTGTATTGTTTAAAGGGACTTTTGAGAACGTGTTGAAAGGGACTTTTGAGAATGATCACTGTACGTTATCTTCACATTTCATTTTTATACAAATAATTTTATACACTTAACAGAAATATATTGTAATATAAACAATAAAATGTCTTTCTTTGTTAATATAGGAATAAAGGTTGCAAACATTGCAGAAAAAATTACATAACCAGTTTACGCTTATCCCTGCATTAATAAAAACAGAGACCTTTTTATTGTGTCAGTAGACCGAGACTCACATGCACGCGGAATAACATCAACTGCTTTTTACAGTGTTGAAGGTTTAACCAAACTCAATCTACAAACTACTGCGAAGCGCGAAACAAGTATTTGTAGAAAGAAAATTTAGTCAACAAGAGTGCTCATTAAAGAATAGACATAAAGGATACTTCTGCTATAACCTAACAACAAAACGCCAGAAGTTTGAGCAGCAATTTTTAGGAGGCGTGAAGGAGGTTTTGTACCTGTATACATGTGCTTTGATAAATACGTTCGCGATTAACCAGTGGTGTTTTACTCTTCCTCCGTCAATCCATTCACGACCCGATATGATTTGAACATTCATCTGTCTTAACATCCATCATATCTTTTATAATTTTGTGGCCACTTTCATACCTTTGCCAATAGTCATCCGTAAAAATCCATGTTTTTGTCTAGTAACATCTTTTTTTCCCCCAGTAAATATAAATTGAAACAGATGTTATGTTTGCATAATTTATAAAAAGTCGTATATGACAATCTATTATTTTTCATTTTACAGAAGATCAACTGTGGTTGGGTACTTAACATTGAAAAAAAAAAGCAAGAGTTTCAAGACCTCTGATCTAGTTATAACGCGTTAAATTGGGGCTTCTACTTTAAACTTTAGAACATTTTTATTACATTTGCGAATAATAGAATAGGTAGACAACTATAAATTTCGAGGTTATTCAGTTATCATGTTGTAAATTTTGCATTTACCTCAGTTATCATGTTGTAAATTTTGCATTTACCTCCACCTACGTTAATTCAAAATTTGCAAAATTATAGAGTCAAATTATTACTAGTATTTATTTTCTGACATGTGAACAAATCTTAACGCTTCTTTGAAGACTGAATACGTTTCAACATTCACTAAACAATTTAATAAAAAAAATCAAGGGCTTCCTGCACAAAGGTCATTATCACAAGTTCAAGGTTATAATTAGCATATTACAGGGACCTGTTTGACCCGTCTTTTTAAAATATACTTTAATTTTCTCTCGAGAAAACTCTGCTTGAAGACAGTTATAGATAAGGTCAAATATAAAAATATTCAAAATCAGCGGAAAAAAAATAAAGAGCTCTATTTATCCAATTAACAGTGCTTGTGATTTTAACAAGATAGAAAATAATGGGCATTGTGTCTATTTCGTGCCAATTTTCACCGTCTCGTTTAAATTTAAAATCTTACTACACTAGAGACCATTTTCATTGTGGTGTGACACATCAGTAAACGGACTCGGGATATAAGATTGCCTAATGTATGTTTTCGTAACTATGTCCTAGCTGTTTCTTGCCTACAAGTATACTATACGGTGCATTATTAAGGGAATCTCATAGCATCTACATAGCAAACTAAAGCTTTCTTATCATACAATCCCGTAGAACGGGGGACATTATTATGCTATATTAAATTTTCAGTTAGATGCTGGTTCCCCCCCCCCCCCCCCACACACACGTTTTGTTTCTGTAAGCACTGGCAAATTACATGATTTTAAAAACAAAATGTACCAAAAAGTACTGAAGAGAAAGAAATTCCCCTAACCACATGGAATTTTCGGGTTTGGACAGTTCTTTTTTAATTGTCAGATTTTTCTGGAGTTTGCCCCCCCCCCCCCCCAACGTTTTGGGCAGTTTAGGTTTTTACTTTTCTTTCTTTGCTCGTCAGATTTTTTTAAAAGGTTGCCCCCCCCCAACTCACTTTTAAAACTGTTGCTACGGGCTTGTCATGCTTTTGAAATTGGTGAACAGCAGTTATATAACTCCCTAGCGCAGGTTAATTTATCATCATACCAAACCGATGAAAATCTAAAGTATAAAATCACACCACCAATAATCCGACCATCAGCATAATTATACGACAACCTACAGAATCACGTGACATTTGACGGGTTTTGTTCACATCTGTTCCGGGATTTGAAAATCAGCTGAAATCTCGACTGGATAATAAAACACCCGAAAAGAGAATGAAATGTTATAGGCATCTAGATTGCAAATTAAAGGTCTTTTGTTCATCAAATACGAATCTTGTCGAAGACTCGGTCAGTTGGCTCTGATCGCCTATAGATGCGATCTTGTTTCTGATGATGGACATTGACAGATAGCTAGGTCATGTATAACAGTTATTCAACGTTGATACGTCACGCAGTGCGATCATATATAGTGACTGTCCAGTATATAAAGCCTTCTGTGAATAATTTTGAGGGGGAAAAGGGAGAGAAAATATTCAATTATCAGTAGTAATATTTACATATCTAGTTATAAATATTAAGTGTTTTTTTCAATAATTGTATTTCTAAAACGAGTTTATGATTATGAAATTGTACATTGATGGATTTTGAATATGTTCCTTATATAAACAGTCATACATGAGTTGTAAAACGTTAATCATCTTGTTACATGGTTTACAGAAAATTTAGTTAAAAATACTCCCCCTCGTTAATCAATTATATTTGAAATGGAAGACAATATGACCCTTTATTGAGAATAAAAATGATTCCTTTGCCTGAAGATTTGAAACTTGTTGGAATTTCAGATCGGGTGAACTACAAGCGTTGCCCGTAATGTTAAAAAAGCTTCAAGAAAATATACTGAAGACATTGTGATTTATAGTGGTTTAATTTTCATACTGAATGTCTGTAGAGAGTATTTGTAACCTCGCCATGTTTTCCAGTTGATGCCGTCTGCCATACTTTCATGGTTTCCTTTAAGGTATTGTCCGTTAGGATTTGCAGTATGACAGTTACTGTACCAGAAACCTCCTTTAAAAGAGGCAGCACAATTTCCGCTTGCTAAGTCATTATCAAAATCTTTTGTCGAGAAAAACATTCCGTTATGGGAAGACAAGGAATCACCTGAAAAAAAAAGTTTCTGTTTACTATCTGTGTTGCATACATTATAACTACTCTTAAACAAAGACTAAAAACATAGTTTCGAAAAAAAATTTAGTCACAAATACCTGCTACTAATATATTCTGGTACATTCAAAAATCTGATGAATGCCTCTTCATTTTTAATAGGATTGACTACCTTTAAAAATATTTCCCTGTTCTCTGTCGGATAACTCAAGCAGAATGAAGCACTGTCATATGTAATGGCTGTACCAGTTATAACTGTTCTTAGCTGATCCAGTGCTTATGTTCTATCATTAAGAATACTATATCCCTCACGATTTTGTGTATTAAGGTTCATTGATACTCTGATAAGAAAGATAACTCTTAGTGACATAAATGTATTCCTTTATTGATTTTTCAAGTTGAAATGTCTTTTTGTTTAATTTTGACCCGCACGCTATGGTAAAATTGTTTGTATTTTACTTATAAAATACATTTCTTTTGGAAAATCATAAAAGTTAAAGCAACATTTTATATGAATGAGCAGAGGGTTTATGAACCTTAAGCGACAAGACAAATGGCGAGACCTAAAAAACAACATTCAAAGAGCTAATGGTCAAAGCGAGGGAGATAGAAAGCAAGGCCGTGGGATCTAGCTTGCAATGGCGAAGCCGATTATGCGTATCACGGGCCCTTATGTCAGCTACAATGTATCTTCCGCATACACCTCAAAAACAAAAATTTATTATCAATATGTACAATTTACCCCACAGTCACTATAACCTTTCCTCTAGATCAATCATAAGTATATGCACACCGTACAAAAATCGTTTTCATCGCCTTCTCACCTGCCTTGTACCCCCTTCCTCCTATCATGTAAATTTTGAATTTATTAGGTGGAGTAAATGCAAAATTTACAACATGATAACTTCATTTTTGAATTACAATGTAAAATTTACAACATGATTATGTTATCATGACTGTTGTAAATTTTTTTTTTATTTACCTCGATCTACGTAGTAAATTCAAATTTACAACATGATACTACATTATAGCATTACGTATAGGTACCTACTCTGACATAATAATACAAATGAGGACACAAGGTCACATACCGGTAAATACCAGGTATAACCCCAGAATTTAGCGGTATGATTATTTTTCAAATGTAAGTATTTCAAAGTTTGTAAACAAGGGTTTTAGTCATATTGCTGAATTTATCTGATAAAATAAAATATATCAGAAAGGACAGTATGCATCGTTTGAATGACTTTTAATTCATTAGGCTCTCAAAAGCCTTAAGGTTAAATATGATCAAGATAAGAATTTTTAGGGTTATTAATTTGAAGCAGCATGGGTGGGGATGGGGGGGTGCAATGATGAGAAGGATGGCTTAGATAAGAACAGGTGCGAGATGTGGAGAAATGGACTTGTAGGAGGAGAAACGTTGGAACAAAAAGAAAAGGGAGAACTAGTGTGAGTGGGCGGGAGGGAGGAGGGGAGGGTAACCCAATGTCCATTTCCACATCCAGCCGAACATGTGGAAATGAAGTGGTTGTTTCTTGGAACGTCTTTTATTTAAATTGCTTACTACTTTTCTTCATTATTACCGACATTATACAAACATTCATTAATTCTAGTAATCATTTAATTATTAATAATTGGACAGTGCACTTGTATGTAACACTTTCTATAATCTTCTGCTATCCGTAACAAAACCACTTACTGTATTTGTACTGAATATAAACAGAGTCAAGATCTACAAAAAGAAAACTCACTCACTGTACGTCATGGGAGGAAACATACCTGCTGTACCAGAATATCCCCCGATGGTCAGTCTGAATTTTGTTTCCCGGCTTCCAACGACGAAAACTTTATATTTGGCAAATCTGCTTTCTCCATCAAAATCGGTCATGTCGACACGTAATTCATACAAAGCCTGGCTTGTCAGCAAATGTAAAAACTCATTGCCTTCAATAAAAAGTGACAATGAATCAGTAAAATAATTACTTTAAATAACAGTTTTAGCAAAAACACTTTTTCAAATAACGTGATGGAAAAAGTTTAATTTTCTACCAATCCAAAACTCGCTGGTCCCATCACTGAAACCAAACTGATAGTCTGCCCACTCTCTGAAGAAGTCGAGACTCCCGTCCAATCTTTTCTGTATAACCTGCGAATTTAAATAATGATGGAATCTCAAAAAGAGTAGGGGTTCCAGAAGAGGCAAGCATCTTCGGTATTAGCACTCGGTCTGTAAATACTGGAAGGACACTAGTATGATGAATCCATCAGTATTTGTCTCGACTGTTTGGCAGTCCGCGAGATATGTTGAAATATTGGCGGATTTCAATGAAATTTTGTTGAAAGATAAGCCAAAATTTTCATCAATTTCACTCTGTTATTGGCGGAAATTTGGCTTGTATATGCGTTTGATGTGTCTAGAAAGATTACAGATTTTAATCAGCATGGAGATCCTCTTATATACATGCAACTAAATAGTTGACTTACAACTAAACAAAGTACATGTAGTACTTACCAGCCATCCACCTTCATCAACGTCCATATCACACAACACATCAATCCCCCTTCGGAGGGCCCCCGGATACACCCGGTACACCCCTGAGGTAGAGTTTGGTTTCTGGGTCAGGATATCATAGCAGTCCCGAGGAGCTTGATTCCCTAAAATCAGTACGAACAAGTATTTTTTGTAACGCATTTGAACTGGAATTCCATTTCTGGATGAATTCATTGCAAGTTTCAGTAACCAGTACTACAAAAAGTGAATGGGAATGTTTATTCTTTTAAACTACATATAATGTCTTGTAGAACCTCATATAAACGATAAAAATTCTGGTGGTGTTTCTATCTTCTGACTTAGATAATTTTATAATGTTTCCTTTTTGAACAATGACCGTTTTTCGTTTTTGTTTGTTTGTTTGTTTTTTTTTTTTTTGCGTATTAAAAGATGGTTGAGGCAAATACCCCTGGTAGATGGATTTAAATAAAAGCTACCAAATACATATCATTTTCAATTTGCCAAGCAATTCCTCTTTCAAATACAAGTAAAAATCATGCTTTGATTTCTCTTTTGTCATACAGTTATTAAGGTTTTAACCAAAATTCTTCTTGATTTTTGTCCTGATTGATGTCCATTTTTGAACCAGATTGGTTATTTACCCGAAGCAACACAGAGATAACTTTGTGATAAAGTTTGAGATCGATCGGTACCTATAAAAATCCTAAATAACCCATACCTGAGTAGTTAGTTTGGTGTTGGATCAGCGTTCGGAGTTCAGCAACGATCAAGGAGTTAGGATAGTATACAGCGGCAGCAAGAACGAACGTCAATGCCAGGAACGTGAGCATCGAGGCATTGCCAGAACCTCGAGGTTCCTCGCTCACCAGTTTCTTTTTACCTTTGGCGTCTTTTTCGGACGACATTTCCACTCTCAGATCAGCCATGAAAAAACCACGCTATACACACGCTTTAACTTGCGCAGTGTCATGCAGTTCTCCTGTATTTTTATCGTTTTCTTGGAGATAGGTGTAACACCCTGTATTGAAACCTAGCGATGGGTGGAGTTTACTTTTAAATCTCCGATATGATTCAGTGGGAAAATTTTCCATATATCGTAATGTAATCGAAATGCGGATGAAAGGACAAAGATTTCAGATTTCATTTTAAATGCCATCGCTTTGTTTAAATCAAAAAGAGATTTTTCCAATGGAGTTTATGGATGCCTACCCCTTATGATAATGCCCTGCTTAAATTAGCTCGGTTGATTATCATAGCCTGTAGCAAGTAAAGAGCGGGTTAAAATAACTTGAGTACCCATGTACAGGTTTATTTCGTTTCATTCAAACTGTCAGTATATCCTTGTCACAGGGGTCTTCCTTTTGTACTGTTATTTATAAAATCGATACGATCATTTCCTTTACAATTGATTTAAACTTTTCACGTTAATAAACATACTGCAGGGGCGGACCCAGGATTTTTTTTAGGGGAGGTGGGTCCACGTCAACTGAAACAAATATCAGACTCGGAATTAAAACAACAACAAAAACTACGATACTTACTAAACCTGAAAATCCTATTTCGGGGGGGGGGGGGGGGGGCTTCTTCCGAAGTCAATTTTCTTCTGATAGATGACTCTCCTTGTCGTTCTGAAAGGGGTCCGTGTTTCCTAGGGGGTTCCAAGGTCATTATTTCGTTACTTTTACATCAGAAATTTAATAACTCTGAAAATTCCATTAAACCCCCCCCCCCCAATATCCGCCTGTGTATTGCTTTAATTTTTCATTTTTAATTTTCCCCCCTTTAACTTTTTTTTTAAATGGTTTGATGCATAACTTTGCGTATACTGTATTTAGTATGTAGTAAAATACTCGTCAGACTAATGAATATATCTTCCTATCAAAAGCTATAATTATTCTCAAATTTGGGAGGGAGGATTAAAACCTCAGATCTCACGGAATAAAGGGAAAAATTAATTTCAATGAAATGCATTTTGGCGACCTCGTTATCCTAAACCATATATGGAAGCAAAACAATGCGTGAGAGCACCGAAAAGTCACCGAAAGTCATTCAGATACGAAAATAGGTTTCATTCGAAACAAAAGCACAGTCGTCCACAGTGCAAGTTTCATCAGTTCGACGAAACGGCGTTTGAAGTCCTGTTCACAAAATAGCTCGTATAACGTCTTCGGAATAAGATATATTAAACTTTCAGAGACAAACATGTTATCAATGTCTCTGATATTTTTAAAGATTCTGAACAATAAATTTAGCTCATCAGTCGAAGGCTCAAGTGAGCTTTTCTGATCGAAGAGTGTTCTTCGTCTGTCTGTATTTGTATTTCTGTCGTATGTCGTCTGTAAACTTTTTACATTTTCGACCTTTTCTCCAGAACCACATGCAGGACCAAATTCATTTAAACTTGCCACAAAGCATCCTTGGGTGCATGGGATTCATATTTTATCATATGATTGGTCATGACCTTTTTCAAGGGGATATAATTATGAAATAGTAGAAATTTGGTGGGGTGTTTTCCTCAAGAACCGCTGTGGCAGAAAAGATGTAATTTATGTGAGAGCTTTTTGACATACTAGCTGTAGATTCAATGTTTCAAATTATGGCCCCCGGGGGATATTTACATGTTAATATATATATAAATAATCGGAAAAATGTCTTTGCATAAGCAGCAAGGCCATGATAATTGATACTTATAGTCAATCATGCTCAGGTAGTTTAGATTCAAGTTTGTTCAAATCATGCCCCCCCCCCCCCCGGGGTGGTGTTAGGTTAATTGGAGCCACAATTAATAGGGGATCAAATTTTTACATTGGAATGGAATACATGTATATAGGATTTTTTGTTTAAAATCTTCCTCTCAAGAACAACAAGGCCAAGATGAATAATCAAGCATCCTTAATTAGTACAGTAATTAATTATGATTAATTACTTAGTAATCATAATTTATCCAAATCATGATCCACGGGGTACAATTAATATGGGGTCATATTATGGGGATAAAACTTTTACATTTTTATGTGGATTCATTAAAAACCCTTGAAGCTACAAAGAGGAACTTCAATATGGAGTCAAAATGTATTTTGACTCTGAATAAAGAGGAGTTTTTTTGTAAGTCATCGGGTGAGCCTTGTGGCCCATGTGCCTCTTGTTACAGTTAAAGTTACTTTCACCACATTGTTGAAAATAAACAGACTCACGGACCATATATTAAACGACATCTGTACATGAACAATGTATAACTTTTTTTTCGAAAAAATACAGTAGTATAATAATAATTTTAGATCTTTTGAATAAGCACATCCTCATCAACGAAATGAGACAGGATCCCTGACGATTTGAGGATGGAATAAAGAAGTCTTTCATAAAAATCTATATTTTATGATTTTAGAGGGTATTATGGGGATGCACACCCCCTTTAAATCCACCTGTTAATTTTTTGCGATTGCTATTATTAGAGTAAGCTCCCCTTGAGTCGTTCTTTAAACTTTGAAGGTAAGAAAAGTATATTCTTGTAAACATAAAACTTTGAGAGCATGTGGTAATATGTTCTTTACAAGTCTAAGAGAAAATGTCTGAAGAAAACTCATTACAGCTCAATTTCTATGTTGGAAATGAAAAACGGACCAAACAGAAAACGAAATATAGCAAAAAACGGGTAACATTTGGTCATTTTCAACAAGTAGATAATTTTTTTCCTCATTATCTTATCATCATGATCATTAGGTCCAGCATACTCTCTTGATTTAGCTAAAGAACGTGAATTAGCTATATAGCTTTATTAAGATATTCAGAATAGCTTGATCAAGCTATTTATATGCAGTTTTTCACCAAAATGTTTTTGTAAGAAATATACAGTACTGAAAGTTGCATGCATTTGTGCTAACCAAAATCAAAGATAGTTGTAACATTGTAGCCTTTGAATATTTTTAAGCAAAAGATGTATTTCCATTGTTTGGATAACTGTATACCACCTTGTGTGTGTTGAGTAAAGTGGACAGGTATGATTGCTTCACATTGTGTGGAATTTTCACCAATCAATTATCCTTGCTGACCAGAATTGACATCCTTTATAATTGCATTCAAAAAGTAATGATGTGCTCACTAATCAGTTGCTTTATATAGCCCCAAATCTTTTAGAACTTTCAGTACAAAGTCTGTCAAGGAGATGCAGTTTGATGAGCAGTTTTTACATGTATATAATGCTGAAAAAATTATAATACATTTAAGACAAAAAATGTGATAAATAGCTAAATCAAGCTATTCTGAATAGCTTAATAAAGCTATATAGCTAATGCAAGCTACATAGCTTAATCAATAGATTTTGCAGGACCTGATCATCTATACATGTCTACAGCTATTATATATTTATACATAGATCTGCTGAAAATGAATCAGACCTAAAGCATCCAGTCTGATCCTTTTGATTGTGTACAAATCATAATTTGGTATCCTAAGGTTACTGCTAGTACAACCATCATTTTCACTTGCCAATTAGGTTTTCTGATCTGCTACTCTTCTCACCGGTAGCGGATTGGAAACCCTTCGCTAGCAAAGATGGTACATGTACAGCAATATGTCCTATAGACTCTTTCCCATGGTACCAAGGACATCATGTTTTGCATTATGATTTAAAATACATGAATACCTTGGATTTCAAAATAGGTTTGATCAATAGATCTTCTCTTTTTTTTGCCAAACTTTCTGCCTTGAAAGAAACCCTCAAGTCAAACTAGTATATTGATACAGCAGCAAATTCAAAGTCTGTGAGGATTTAACATTATGAAAATGGTCTCTTCTTTGGAAAGGGATCTTTCATTATTCATCTTTTTTCAATGCTTGCCATCAAATTCAATAACATGAAGGTACATGTTCAGAATCAAATTATATGTCACACTCAAGAAATCTTCTCTGGAAAAAACAACAGCTCCCTTTCACACATGACAGCAATATTTACACCCCCCCCCCCTAAAAAAAAAAACAGATTCCTGATTAAGATGAAAAGATTTTAATATGTATACGAAGGATTATGTATATGAAGGAAAGTGGACTGTCTGTGAGAAATGTCTGCTATTTATCATAGACTTACTTGACTTAATCTTCTTCTTTCCTTGTGGAACATAGGGTTGTTACAGTCATTCTCCACCTGACCTGTTTATAGTTGTTTTCTTTGCCTTGTTCCAGTTTAATTGTTCCAATTTCTTCTAGTTCTAGCTCGATCCTCTAGCTCAGTATCAGATGACCTCTTACAATTTCCCTGAGGATTCAATTCTGGAGACTGAACAAGTCATTGGTTAAAATTTTAAGAGTCTTACTGATAGCACAATTAGTTTAACTTAAATTTTCTCTGCTTTGTTAATTAATCAATGTCAATAAAAAAGCAACTTAACACAGTATGTTAACACTAGGAGTGCCCTAGATTATTTAAAGAAGCTCTGACCAAATCATCGGCTCTCGGACCATGTCTTCTACCTCTTCAGCAATACATTCATAACTATTAATAAGCTTTTGATTTCAGCATTTTACCACACTGATAATCATAAATGATTTTTTTCAAGAGATGATTCCCCTTCAATTCTAAAAAAAATTGTTCATCTGCACCAAGTTCAAATTTGGATTAATATGATCCTTAATTTTTTTTTCAGGGAACAAGAATAAAACAAAGGAGATTACAAAAAGCAGCATCAGGACATGATGTTTTTCATTCAGAAAAACCAGATCAACCAGACAAATCAAAGACAATTCAGAAAACAAAGGGTGAAAAAGAGTTTTCATTGACATCAAATAAAAACAAATTTGAAGAAGAATATAACACTGGGAAAGTTCCTGTGAATGTATCCTCTTCTCTGAAGAGAAAACACCCAGAAGACTTGAGAGAAGTGCCATACAAAAAAGAAAAGAATGAAAATAAGGTGTTCATATCCTCTTTGTTCAGGTTTAATCCTGAAATTCCTAATGTTGAAAAGTAAGTCTTTTATTTATTTTGTCTTTTGTTTATTTTATACAAATTATTTTTGAAGTTAAAAAAACACCTGAACATTTATTTCATTAAATTTAGGTCAGCTGTTGCAAGGAAAAGAGAGGAGATTTTTTCTTCAAAATATTTCAAAGACCTAGATCTACATCCCTTCATGGTAAAAAAAATACATTGCATTGTCACAATTTGGGTCATTTTAGGTATAAATGAATATATAAATCTATATTGCAGCAGTTTAGCTTTAATTAACGGGTAAATGATTCATTGATTTGTTTCAGATCTCAAATTTAGAGGAGAGATTCAAGATAACACAGATGACCACAGTCCAGCAGAGAGCCATCCCACAAATTCTCAGTGGACTTGATGTACTGGTCAAGTCACAGACAGGGTCAGGTTAGGACACAGTATTTTTGTAGAGTTTTTTGCATTCTTTTAAGGTTCATCATTCCTCATTTCACTCATATAAGGTTTTATTTTAATGCTAATAATTTCCCTGAAGTAATTTCCATGTAATTTAAGAGTTTATAGATCTGATTAGTATTGCTATCATTGCCCCCTTCTAATTCAATATAATTAGAGGCCCATAATTCTCACCTGGTTCAACTCTCTCTCTCTCTCTCACAGGAATGAAGAAGTATGAATTCAAACTTCTTATTAATAAAAAAAAGATTAAATCTTTACAGCTTTCATTCCTAACAACAGCATCAAACCAATTACACATATGCATCAGATTTAGATATTGTCAATTTCTTAACAACTCTGAAAATATTATTTATAATTGTAGACATTGTATGAACTATTTAGCTTAATATATCTTTTTAAAGTTGCTTTATTATACTCACCCCATTGAAAGGTGGAGGGTTTATGGTGTGGGGATGTCCTCTGTATGTCTGTCCATCTGTTATACCCCATCTCTTATCAGCATCTCCTCCTATACCACTGAATAAAATTTAATGAGACTTTCACAGAATCCTTTTTACATAATACCATTGTACACATCCTATTTTACTTTTTGCTCAGACACATATTTCAGATTTTCCATAGCAAAACATGGACACTGCCATTCTTTTTATAATATTGGGGGTACCCATATATTATCCACAACTCCTCCTATACCACTGAATAAGAATTAGTGATATTTTCACAGAATCCTTATTACATAATAGCATTGCATGTGCACCTTCTAATTCACTTTTTGATCAGACACATATTTTGGGTTTCCCATAGCAAAACATGGACATTGCCATTCTTTCTATATTATTGGGGGTACCCATTTCTTATTTGCAAATCCTCCTATACCACTCAATAAAATTTAATGATACTTTCTTTATTACATAGTGCCATTGTGCACTTCCTACTTAATGTTGATTGGACAGATTTTTTTGGCTTTCCCATAGCCAAAAAAATGGTTTTGCCATTATACTTACCTGGTATATGAGAGTGTTTGGGGGGGGGGGGGGTTATTTTGTGAGCTCGCTTCTCTCAGTACCTGTAATTTAGATATTCAAGCATAAATTTCTCTGAAATGTTCACTTATGTTTTGCATGTGGAATATTGACACAGTATGGAGACCTGATTATTTTCTACTTTCCGCTGTTCTTAAAACAATGCATGAAAAAAATGCTCATAAGAATTTGTCTCCTTCAGAGCATTTGCAATCAAAGTTCTAATAATTTTAAGGTAATATAAGCAGTTGATGACAAAACAGTTACTTCTTGAATGAAATTATAAGAAAGCTAATTCTGGTTAACAAGAAAAATTCAGCACCATGTTAAGTAATCATACTTATCTGTGACTCACTGCACACAAGGTGATGTACAGTTACCCAAACAGTGAGAATACATGTCCAAAAGCAGCAATGTTAAATACGTCATAGATTTGGTTTGCTTGTCCGTAGTATAAATATGATTAGTCACACATTTGCAACTTTGTCTATTTTACATAAAAGGCATATTTAGGACAAAAAAACTGCATTTAACTAGCCAGTGAAGCTATATTTAATAGTTTGTTAAAGCTATAGAGCAAATACAAGTTACATAGCTTAATCAGGAGATTGTGCCAATCCTGTCTTACATTGTACATAAAAGATTGCATGTATTTTGTACTTTTCCTCTTTAGTATTATTCACCAGTGATCTATTTTCTGTGTTTAAATGACACTTCACAATTAGTCCACCTTGTGTGCGATGAAGCATAGATAATTTAGATAACTTTGTACTGTTACTAATCATTACAAATCAGGATTGGCTTTACTGTAACATGTATTAAGTTTTGATCCTGGAGTAACTATTTACCACCAACAGGTCTAGGAAAATCACTATATTTAGCTATATAGCTAAATCTACCTATATAGCTTTATTTACCTATATAATATAGCTTTATTTAGCTATTTCAGAGTAAATTTCTGTTTTATGAAAAGCAGACAAAAAGTCGCATAATGAGGCAGTATTAGTTTTCAACTTTGAAATGGACTGAAAACAATTCACCAAAAACCCACTTTTAAAAATGTTTCTCCTTTTGTGCAATTGCAATCAAAGATCTAAAAGTTTTGGGGCTATGTATAACAGTTAATCTGTGAATAAGCAGCTACTTTAACAAAGAAAAGCAGTTTTGGTCAACAAGATAATTGATTGGTAATAATTCAGCACAATGCAAGGCAATCACACTTAGTCATGCCTCATCGCACTTCCAGTAATGGACAGCTATCCAAACAATAGAGATGCATTTTTGGTTAAAAAGTGTTTAAAAGAGGCAATGTTTTTACTATCTATGCCCTAGGTTGTTTTTATCAAACCTTTTTAAAAAAATATCAGCCATAATTTTCATGCGACTTTTTGTTTGCTTTTCATAAAACAGAAACTTATTCTAAAATAGCTAAATAAAGCTATATTATATAGGTAAATAAAGCTATATAGGTAAATTAAGCTATATAGCTAAATACAGTGATTTTCCTGGACCTGACCAACTTAATAACTGCAGATAGCTCCAAAAACTGTAGATAAGTACCTTTATTCAGCTTGAAAGCCAGACATACATGTAGTGATTATCCCTGAACTGTAAATTTACAGGTGCTCGGCTTGTTTTAAGGTTGCTATTTACCTATTTTATTAAGTCCTTCAAATTAAAATTTCATTCAGTATCATAAGATTAAAATACAATGGTATCAAAGTGAACCTAAAATTATATGTCGGTGAAGATAGAGTTACTTGCTCAGATGTACAGCATCCATTGATTACACTTACCTGACTGCAGATTTGAAGCTCAATGGTCTGCATCTATACAGTACATGTAACCCAAACCTGGTACACCAATTAACAAATATAACAAATACTCACAAAGATAAGTACTCAATCAGAAAGGATTATCAGTTGACAAGGACTGTCTCAAACAGTTCTGCTGAGTGATAAGTACTCACCCAGATAGGTCTACCCATTGAGTAGTATTCACTAAGGTAGGTCTACCAAGTGAGTACTACTCACTCAGAGAGGTCTGTGCAGTGAGTAGTATTCATCCAGGTAGGACTACTAAGTGAGTAGTACTCACCAAGATAGGCTTATACAGTGAGTAGTACTCACTTAGGTAGGTCTACCAAGTGAGAACTACTCACCAAGAGAGCTGTACCCAGTGAGTAGTACTCACCAAGATAGGCTTATAAAGTGAGTAGTATTCACTTAGGTAGGTCTACCAAGTGAGAACTACTCACTCAGAGAGGTGTATGCAGTGAACAGTACTCACCCAGATAGCTCTACACAGTGAATAGTACTCACAAAGGTAGGTCTACCAAGTGAGAACTACTCACCTAGGGAGTTCCATGCAGTGAGCAGTACCCACTCAGGTGGTTCAGATTTTTTTCTGATATATTATTTCAGAACACACAATTTTCAGCTTACAATATTGAGCAGGTCAGGCGTAATCTTTTGATTAAGCCACAGTGTATATAAAACTTGAATTTGCTACATGGCTTAAATAAGCTATTCAAAATAATTAAGATATTAAATGCAGTTTTTCACAATAAAATAGACAAAAAAAATGTAAATATGAGACTAATCATATTAATACTATGGACTATTAAAAATCTAAATCCAAGATGAATTTAACATTTTTGCTTTTGAACACTTTTAAGTAAATTTAAAGATGTATTTCCATTGTTTGGGTAGCTGTAAACCACCTTGTGTGCAGTGAGTCATCATAAGTGTTATTACTTAACATTGTCTAATTATTACTAATGAATAAGCTTGTTAACCAGAATTGACCATTTTGATTTCCTTGAAGAAGTGACAACTGTTTGGTCATGAATTACTGCTTTACAAAGTCCCAAAACTTTTAGAATTTTGACTGTAAATGCTCTGAAGAAGAGAGTTTTTAACAAAGTAGAGAGTTTTTAACAAAGTTTGTTCATGCATTGTTTTCTCACAAGCTAAAACTTGCACATTCCAGAAAAAAATATAAGAATAGCTAAATAAAGCTATTTTACACACCCAAATAAAGCTACAGGGTATATAGCTACATGTACCGTTAATTCAAGCTTTATCTTGAGAGTGGTCTGGACTTGTTATCTGCACACTTCAGAAATATTACATGCGTGATTGAGATTTTGTTTCATCATTTAAAAATTGCTTTGTGTACAAATCTGAAACATAATGATGGGTCATGATTTTTTTAAAATCTGAAATCAGTCTTATTAAAATATAGAATGAGGCAGTTAAGGTGTAATCTGTGTTAATTAAAAGATTAATTCCTTCCAAGAATAATATTAGTAACCCTAGAAAAAGACTTTTAAAAGATTTACTGCAATTCCAAGTATTATCAACTTTGCCCAGTCCAGGTGGCTGAGCTATGGAACCAGGGTACACCTATATCACAATTTTGATATTTTTATTCCATCATATAGACATAACAAGGAATATTAACAATTTCATTTAAAAACATTTAATTCCGGAGGTTTTTGCACCCCCTTCTAATGCCACAAAAAGGTTAATGTACCATCTGCAAGGAATTGTAGTAGAAATTTCAGGAAAATGTTGAAAAGGTTCAAAATTTTTATTGACAAACTGACAATGGATGGACTGACAAAAATGTGTAGCACTAAAGGTGTAGGTTGCCCAAGTAACCCAGTTAACCAGTTTTAAGACGTATACACTGCATTTCACCTTTCCTTTTGTAACTACACAGGCAAGACACTAACATTTGCAATACCAGTAGTGCAACACTTGCAAGGAATCAAGCCAAAGATTTCAAGAATGGATGGAGTACATGCTCTTATCATTGTTCCTACAAGGGAGGTAAGTCTAGCTAGGGATATTGATAAATATTTGAAAATGATAAATTTGCACTGAAGAGATTTTAAAATGTAACATATTTTGTCTTTCAGTTGGCCATTCAGTGCTTTGAAACCTTCAAGAAACTGGTCAATGTAAGTAAACCTTTTTCATAGTTTAGGTACTATATGTATGAGGGATGTAGAAGTTTGTTTAATTTTTTGTTTTAGTCTCACTATGGCACAAATTCATGGATGTTTTGAATCCATTCAATGAGTAATGTGAAGAAAAGACATTAAAAATTTTTGCAGAAATTCAATTAAAAATGAGGGAATGGTTCTTTCTGGCAAATTTTCAAAATCAGTAGAATTAATTAAAGTGAATGTTTTTAGCCATTCCAGTGGGTAGTACCAGGCTGTTTAATGGGGGGTGAAAAACGAAAATCAGAAAAAGCAAGATTGCGGAAAGGGATGAGTATTCTAGTGTGTACACCTGGACGACTGCTGGACCACATCAAACACACTAATAGCCTGCATCTGGATAAAGTTAAATGGCTGGTGATAGATGAAGCAGACAGGTTTGTTGTTTTCTTTTTTTGTGTGTCATCTGCATGGTAGACAGATATGGATTATTGTGTTTCTAGAAGAATAATACAATATATTCGAATTGTTAGAAATTTCTTACATCAAATTTTTATCTTTGAGGAAATTTTTATCACAGTACCGGTAATATGGAACACATCTCTCAGATCTATAATCATTAAAAGAATTCAAATTGAGTGCAAATGAAATTATTGTTAAGTTTTGTATATAAACTGGATATCCTAATCACATGTTGAAAATATGTATCAATGAGTAAAGAATTAACAATATTTTTTTTATTTCAGAATGTTAGATCTTGGTTATGAGAAGGATGTAGGAGAAATTATCACTGCCCTGGACACAGAGAGTCACAGACAGACTGTGCTTCTGTCAGCTACGTTAACAGAAGGTAAATTTTACCTTAGCTTTGATGAAGATCAATTTGTTCTCAAGATTTATATTTGTCTATACATGTACTTGTAAATACATGTAAAAACTTTCAGAAACATAGCAATATCTGTATATTTCATGAATTAAAGGGGTCTGGATGCAGTTTTAAGTTTATTTCCATAATATGTTTTGATAAAATCCATGTCTTACATGTGCGAGAGGGTTTCAGGCCAATATATTTTAAGAGTATATGTTTAAAAACTTCTTTTATTTGAAAATTTATAAAAATTACGAATTCTGGGCATGTTTTATTGACATACATCCTTCCACACTCACAAACTAAAATCTATCCTTTATATACCCAGTATAAGAAAAGTGAAAAATATGTGGTGTATTAATAAAAGATATTAAAGCTTTAGTCAAGAAAAGTCAGAATAGAAATGAAAGAAAGCAAAACCAACACACCAGTATTGCCTGTTTGTGTTCAGTAAAACATAAACAAAACAGTGCTCATACCCATGTATACAACCACAGGTCTTTGCTGAAGAATACCATTGTGATTGAATATTAAGAGTTTGTAAATTCAAATAATAAGTTATTTTTACAATAAATATATAAATTTAAAACTGTAAAAAAGAAAATGGCAATGCAAGTGTGTCCATTCCCCTTTAAGTATATTCACTTTAAAAAAGTTTCTAATTTCATCTACAGAATGTAGTTGATATTGTACTGACCAACAAAATCCCTCAATAAATTATTTATGTAACAACAGGTGTAGAGAGGCTAGCTGGAATGTCTCTGACAGATCCACTCAAGATAGATGTATCCAATTCCGAGGAGGAGCACAACTCGTCGACTGTACAGAGCTCTGCTCAGAGCAAAGAGCAAGATAAATCTGAGAACTTTGTTGTGCCTGAAAAATTGAAGCAGAACTTTGTGATTACTCCTTGCAAACTGAGATTGGTCACTCTCACAGCATTCATCCTCCTTAAAATTAAGGTAGTACATTGTAACTTGACTTTACAGATCTGGGGCCCATTTTACAAAAGAACTTACGACTAAGACCAGAATTTAATTCTGCTAATAACTTTCTAATTTACATTAAATAGAAAATGAATTTAATCTTTTTAACAAGTATGTAGAAAGATACTTTTACACTAGCAATTGTAAACAGAATAATTAATTTTACAAAATTTTACAATCAACTAAAGTTTTTGGTCTTAGTCGTAAGTTCTTTAAAATTTGGAAAACGGGCCCCTGGTACCTAATTTAATTAATTTAATTGAATGACAGTGGTTCACTTTCATAAGAGTTTTATAGATAAATTCTCTCCGAAAAAAAAAAAATTATGTGCAGCGCTACATTAAAAATTCTACACAAAAGGTACTCTAGGTCACTAATTTTTTACAACACCTTATTTCTGTGAAAAAGATATGTCTTTTTTTTAGCAAGACAAAATTTTCATGAATTTCTGTTACTGTTGTACATAATCTTTAATAATAAAATATATGCGAGAATGAATCTTTGCAAGCTCACTGTCTCACGTAATTAAGCAAAAATGATGTTCATATAAAAAAAAGTGATTTACAGTATACAGTTCAGTGTTGATTTTAAGTTTTTGAAAGACTTTAAAAATGGTCAGTGTTACCTTGTAGATGGTGTCTAGCCCAGGAAAGATGGTGGTATTCCTATCCACTCAGGACTCTGTAGAATTCCACTACCAGCTGATGAATCATTTCTTTGGAGGGGAAGGGGCAGAGGAGAATGCTAATCTGGCTGAGGAGGGGGACATTGACTTCTACAAGCTTCATGGAGACATGCCACAAAAGGTTTGTTCCTTATTAAATACATTTTATATATAAAAAAAAGAAGACTTATTTGTCAAATCTACATGTATGTACAGGATGATAGTTCTTTATTTTATACAAACATACAATGGAATGAATGTACATGTATTGTAGGAAAGAACTAAGACTTACCAAGAATTTTCTACTGCAAGGACAGGAGTCTTGTTCTGTACAGTGAGTAATCGATTTTTTTTCTCTTATACCGGTACTTCATTTTTGAAAAATATCATTTTATTTTCTTCAGTTGATGTTTTTCACTTGTCAATAAAATTGGGTAATACATGTACATGAACTAAAGCTAATATACATGCACTCTCCATATACAATAGCTACATATACAACCTAATATTAAGAATTAGTTCTTTTTTTTAAGGAATATTAAGAAATTATACACATTTATCCATCTAATGTCTCATGGATTTGCTAATTATTTTTTCTGTTTAGGATGTTGCTGCTCGTGGCCTACACTTACCCGATGTAAGGTGGATTGTTCAGTACACCACCCCTGGGGCTGTACAGGGCTATGTCCACAGAGTCGGGAGAACGGCCAGAGTGGGGAAACAGGGCCATGCCCTCCTCTTTCTCATGCCAGCTGAGGTGGAATATCTGAAGTCTCTGGCAAGTCATGGAATAAGGTACAAAAAGTTCTGTACTTGCATACTTGATTGATGAAAATTTGACATTAATTATAGGTTGAAATTAAACTCCTTTATTAAGGTTCATTGGTACTCTGGTAAGAGAGATAACTCTTAACTAGTATAAATGACTAATAATCCTTTTAATATAAAATTGTCATGTTAAGAGGCCATTGCTGTGAAAATTTGCCCCACAAAGTATGCTGAAATTGTGTGAATTTTAATTATAAATTAGAATTCTTTTGAACAAACATAAGCATCAAGGAAAGATTTTAAATGAGTGATCAGAGAGAGATGAGGAACCTTAACTTCAACCTGAATCTGATGTTGAACCTTTATATACCAGTACATCTTCATGTCAACTGATGTCATCTCTGGTAGTATGACAAGGAAATTTTAAAATCAAAAGTGCCTTTATACTTTTAGTGTGGAAGAAGTTAATATGGCAGACATCTTGAAGACATTAATTATTGCTGTACAAGATATGGTTTCAGAAACAGAGAAAAAGGTAAGACAAAAGTGAAAAAATGTCTTTTTCTAACGTATAGCATATTGTTCTTAAAAACTAGCAGTTAAAAAGATTTATACCAAAATTCATGGTTTTGATTCCTTCAATATTACAGAGGACTCCATCCAAAACATTTGAAGAGTGTGCCACCTACCTGCAGCTTTGCTTTGAGAATCATGTGGCAGAAGACAAAAAAATGTCCCAACTGGCTAGGAGAGGTATGCACCGTAATAATGCACCGTAATAATGTGTTTTTCATGCAGATTTTTTTCATGGTTCATATGTAAAGTTTAAATGAAAAACATCCTGCGGCATCCTGTGGCAATATATTTCTCTACCTGATATCATTTGTATGTGCACTGAAATATTTTAAATCACCAACTAAAAATGCACACTTCAAATAACTATGACTGCAGTATAATGCATGCAAAAGATCTTTTTGTTCTTGACTGACTATGTCAAGGAATAAAAGCCACCTGTAAATTTCTACAATTTTTATGCCCCCCCTTCAAAGAAGGGAGGGCATATTGCTTTGCTGCTGTCTGTCGGTCGATCTGTCTGTCTGTCTGTCGGTCCACCAACAGTTTCTGTTCATTTTCTTCACAGAGGTTGCACATACTGAAATGAAATTTGGTATACAGATTTATCATAGGAATATCTAGGTCAACTTTTGTTTTGGGTACAATCGAGCAATTTTTGACAGAGTTTTGCCCCTTGGACTTAGGAAAATTCCAATTATTTGCAGTTTCCGTTCATTTTCTTTGCAGAGGTTGTTCATACTGAAATGAAATTTGGTTTACAGATTTATCATAAGAATATCTAGGTCAAATTCTGTTTTGGGTACAATCGAGCAATTTTTGACAGAGTTATGCCCCTTGGACTTTGAAAAATTCCATTTATTTGCAGTTTCTGCTCATTTTCTCTGCAGAGGTTGCACATACTGAAATGAAATTTGGTATACAGATTTATCATAAGAATATCTAGTTCAAGTTCTGTTTTGGGTACAATTGAGCAATTTTTGTCAGAGTTATGCCCCTTGGACTTAGAAAAATTCCAATTATTGGGGGGGGGGGGGCATAAGTGTTTCACAAACATCTCTTGTTTTTTTTAGCTCACCTGAGCCGAAGGCTCAAGTGAGCTTTTCTGATCGAAATTTGTCCGTTGTCTGTCGTCATTGTTGTTGTAAACTTTTCACATTTTCATCTTCTTCTCCAGAACTACTGGGCCAATTTCAATCAAACTTGGCAAAAGTATCCTAGGGTGAAGGGGATTCAAGTTTGTTCAAATGAAGGGCCACGCCCTCCTCCAAGGGGAGATAATTACGAAATAGCAAAAATTAATGGCATTATTGAAAAAATTTTCTTCTCAAGCACCAACGGGCCAGGAAAGATGAAACTCATGTGGAATCATTGTCCGGTAGTGTAGATTCAAGTTTGTTCAAATCATGACCCCCAGGGGCAGGGTGGGGCCACAATGGACGATCAAAGTTTTACATAGGAGTATATAGGAAAAATCTTCAAAAATCTTCTTTCAAGAACAGCAAAGCTATGATTGGTCATATTTATGTGGAAGCATCCTCAAGTGATGTAGAATCAAGTTTGTTCAAATCATGACCCCGGGGGTAGGGTGGGGCCACAATGAGTGATTAAAGTTTTACATAGGAATATATAGGAAAAATCTTTAAAAATCTTCTCAAGAACAGCAAAGCCACTGTTTGTCATATTTATATGGAAGCATCCTCAGATAGTGTAGATTCAAGTTTGTTCAAATCATGACCTCCAGGGGTAGGGTGGGGCCACAATGAAAGTTTAAACTTGTAGAGAAAAAAGTCACAGTTAGTCAAAAAATTATGTAAGCATCCTTAGTTAGTGTAGATTTAATTTTGTTCAAATCATACCCCCACTCCCTTTAAGGGGTAGGTTGGGATCACTTTTGCATTTAAGCTTTTCAATACTAAACTGATTTTTCCTTTTTCCTCGCCACAGTGCTTAGGTGAGCGATGTGGCCCCTAGGCCTCTTGTTTAACTTTGCAAGCGATATTTGAATTATTTCCTTTCATGCAGCCTTCCAGTCATTTGTGAGAGCTTATGCAACGTATCCTTCTAGTCTGAAGACAATATTCCACGTCAGAAACCTACATTTGGGCCACCTAGCTAAGAGCTTTGGATTGCGAGATGCCCCCTCAAACATCAACGAGAAGACTGGAAAACAGAAAACGTTTACAAAGAAACAAAAGTCAAAAAAAGATAGGTAAGGATTTTTTTTTTACCTTTATTTTTTTCCAAACATAAAAAATAGCATTTAACACTATCAAACAATATGTCAAACATATATGAAAAAATAAAATGATAAAGATTTTAGAACATGAAGCATGATAGCACATTGCTCGTTTATATTTTTTTCTTTTAATTATTGAGGCATATTGATGCATTCCTGTACATGCTGAAATTGAAAATAAGTTTATGTACAAACTGTACATTGCGTATCACAAAAAGTACAAAATAACTAATTATTAAGTATATACAAATACTGCTGATCATAAAAAAAGATGTCTGGTGATCTAGAGTTTTACAAACTCTTCACCCAGGCAAGGCTTTAAAAAATGCACATGTATAAATGGAGTTATTACAATCTCCTGAACACATATCTTATCAAGCTGAAATCTATAGACATAATGTGATAAAAAACAAATCAGAAAAAAAATTAACTGCTTTGTATAACATGTAGCCTTTCATTAATTTTGTGCAAAACAAACAACACTTTCCCAATAAAAGCTTTAGAGCTTTAAAATTACAGACAATTGTGAGCACAATATTTATTACGGGTATTATGTCAATAGGAGATCATCTGCACAAAATGAGACAACTTTGCCTATGTACAACCTTGATAATTGTCCATATCCCAAAATACAAAACAAACAAACCTCTTCATCTCAAACTAAATAGGGCCAAGAAAATATTTCAAGATACAATATCTGAGGATTTGAGATACTGAGGTTAAAATACATAAAGAAAAGAGGCTAGCTTAAGGACTTCCAAGATTCCAACTCCGTTCGACATGTCCATGGTATTTTAGATATCCATGTTCGAGATTCCAAAAGTTCGATAGTAATTATACCAGTATTCTAAGGGTTACCACTCCTAGCATAGTGAAAGAATTTGCACTTGCCTGTTATATACTAATATGTAGATAATTTGATTGTTTCAGATTTGGTTCAGAAGGTGGAGGACATACCAATAAATCTCATTTCTCATCATTGACAGTGTCAGAGTTTTCAAGTGGACTATCTAAAGCAAGCTTATCAAAACAAAAACATTGATACATGACCTGTAAATTTAATTACTTGTATTTTTAATAAATGCAAAACCTGCAACTCTCATGTTTAATTTGTAACATTACAAGAGGCCCATGGGCCACAGCGCTCACCTGAGTAACTTTGGCCTTGCTGTTTTTCACCTGATTTCTCCCCCCCCCCTCGTAGTACTTATTGTGGTCCCTCCCCCCTACCCCCGAGGGTCATGATTTGAACAATTTAGAATCTACACTACCCAAGAATGTTTCCACATTAGTTTCAGCTTTTCTGGCCCAGTGGTTCTTGAGAAGAAGATTTTTACTACATATTTCAATGTAAAACTTGGATTCCCTATTGTGGCCCCACCCTACCCCCCGGGGGTCATGATTTGAACAATTTAGAATCTACACTACCCCAGGATGCTTTCAAATAAGTTTCAGCTTTTCTGGCCTAGTGGTTCTTGAGAAGAAGATTTTTAAATATTTTTACTATATATTTCAATGTAAAACTTGGATTCCTTATTGTGGCCCCACCCTAACCCCGGGGGTCATGATTTGAACAATTTAGAATCTACACTACCCAAGGAAACTTCCAAATAAGTTTCAGTCTTTCTGGCCTAGTGGTTCTTGAGAAGAAGATTTTTAAAGATTTTAACTACATATTTCTATGTAAAACTTGGATTCCTTATTGTGGCCCCGCCCTAACCCCGGGGGTCATGATTTGAACAATTTAAAATCTACACTACCCCAGGATGCTTCCACATAAGTTTCAGCTTCTCTGGCCCAGTGGTTCTTGAGAAAAAGATTTTTAAATATTTTTACTATATATTTCAATGTAAAACTTGGATTCCTTATTGTGGCCCTGCCCTAACCCCAGGGGTCATGATTTGCACAATTTAGAATCTACACTACCCCAGGATGCTTCCACATAAGTTTCAGCTTCTCTGGCCCAGTGGTTCTTGAGAAGAAGATTTTTAAAGATTTTTACTACATATTTCTATGTAAAACTTGGATTCCCTATTGTGGCCCCGCCCTAACCCCGGGGGTCATGATTTGAACAATTTAGAATCTACACTACCCCAGGATGCTTCCACATAAGTTTAAGCTTTTCTGGCCCAGTGGTTCTTGAGAAGAAGATTTTTTAATGACCCCACCCAATTTTTGTATTTTCTTGATTATCTCCCCTTTGAACAGGACTTGGCCCTTCATTTTAATAATTTAAACTCCCCTTTACCCAAGGATGCTTTGTACCAAGTTTGGTTAAAATTGGCCCAGTGGTTCTTGAGAAGAAGTCGAAAATGTGAAAAGTTTACAGACGGACGGACAGACGGACGACGGACAACGGGTGATCAGAAAAGCTCACTTGAGCTTTCAGCTCAGGTGAGCTAAAAAGTGTAATCATTTCACTTCTTTAAGGTGACATGAGTCTCACATAAATAAACTTAAGAAAAAAATTATGAACATATTTACCAAACATTATCGATAATGGTATTATATTGCGTATTTGTTAGTTTAAATAAGGAATACACCCACTTTGTTCTAACGTCATGAATAGGACAAAAAGAGAGATTGTCAAATATAGAAAAGTACATATATACACCAAACATTCCACACAAAGTAGTGTGTTTGAGAATCAATTTAAATTATGGTAATTAACAATGGGATTGTGCTCAAATATTCTTGAAAATGTTTAAAGGATACTTTTAAGTGAACAAATTGAACTTAAAATCCATGAACACAGGAATCCTTAACTTAATTAAGTGTAAATCTTTAAATACAAATACTTCAAAACAAAGCAATACTTGCAAACCGGCCCTTGCAAACAGAGGTGTTAATCTTTATGTGAAAGATAAAGATAAGGTACTGAATTTTCTACAGCAGGCAAGATAATTAATCCCAGGGGATTAATTGTACTGCTGTTTCATCCTTTTATTATAAGTTTACAACCTTTTATTAGTTAAGAACATTTTCACCAATGATAGAATGAGGCTATTTTTACTGTACCTGTTAATAGTTTCCTTTAATTTATATAAGGCAGCAATAAAAAAACAATATATTTTTAAAAATAAAAATTTTTTTTTACTCTATCTCTTTCTTTTCTTTTTTTTTTTACATTAATTCCCAATGAAAATTATATTTCAATAAAATGTGTAATTGTATGGTGGACAATGGGCATCACAAAAATCCACCCTACTGTGAATGCAAACATGGTCCAAGATTGACCTTAACTTCAAAATAAACATCACTTGCGGACAGAGCAGTTAATCTCAATCTTACAGATCGAGATCAGGCTTTTGATTTTCTACAGCAGACAAGTCAATCAGGGGACTCATTGCAGCTTACATAGTTTACAAGTAGAACATTATCAGCAGTTATATCTCTTTGCCCATTCATTCTTATCCACACCACCACCCCAGTTCCAACCCAAATGACAATCAAACTAAATACCAAATAAGTCTCACTGCCTTTTCAACCTACATACCAAATTTGAACTTAATAGGACAACAGTCAAAAAAGGTATTAGGGAAAAAAAAAGAAAATTTGCAGACCTAAGAATGACAGACGGACAGATGGACAGAGTGATTACTGCAGGGCACCCGCAAATCCGTGGGAGCCCTAAGGCCATAAAAAATTAATAGTTTCTCAGGTCAAGAATTTCAAAATTTAATGCGGCAGGCAGTTTCTTTTTTTAAGCAGATGTTATACCTTTTTTCATGTCAGTCGTTCAACAAAATGATGATATCAACTGATTCTGACTTTTATTGTTCTCTTACATTAATTATAATATGTTTTCAACTTTAAATTATGTTTTTCCAAACAAAGTTAATTCATAAAATACCATATTAACAAGAAATGTATTGTTTATCTAATAAAAACGTCTATCTATTAGCATTTACGAAAAGAGAATAACTCAATTTTCTTTTTCAACTTGGAAAAATAGAAAACTGAGTTATTTCCCTTTTCAATATGTCAATAAAATTGATCAATGCTACAGTGTTTGACCTGATGCGGTGGTGCCTGAGAAACTATTGATTATTTTTTTTGGCCTAATTAGCCCCATCTCTGTTTACATTCATAATTTATTCATAAATTCATATTTTAATGTTAATCAAGAATTAGCACATGTTGTCTAATGTGTGATGTGCTAAATTAAAAGTCCCACTAAGTAAATTGAGTAAATAAGTAAACAAACAATAGTCTGTAAACCAACACAGCTACAAGTACACTCTTCTATACTCTTGGATTGAACTTTGACAAGTGGGACAGACTTTCGTCCGTGTCATAATGGATTCTGCACACTCTGTACACAAGTGCAAATGTCCACATGGAAATACAGCAGCATTTCTCTGCCTTTCAAAGCAGACTACACAAAAAGCGTTGTCTACACTGTCATTACGTTGCCTTCTGCGAACTGTTGTGTTGTTTCTAGATAAATTACTGTTTTCATTCCTGGATTCAGCTAATTCTGTTTCTGAGTCACTGCTACTACCATCAGCTTCTGAGTCTGAACTTTCACTTTGGACTCCTTCATTCTGAATTTGGATATACCTGATTGAATTTCTGATCCTTCTCCGTTTTTCAGGCAGTCGAACTACAAGTCGTTCTCCTTGAAACACTGCAGCAGGTTCTCTTTGGGGTAGAATTCTATTTATTTGTCTACGTTCTAATTCGCGAACTGCATTTCTGTCATTGTCCTCAGAAGCCATGTTAATTTCTGCTTCTTCCATGCTGTTCTCTTCATTTTCATTCTCCTGGTTTTCATACTCCATCCTCCTATTCACTTCTTGAATCATATTTCTGTTGTTGTCATCAATTTCATTGGAGTTGACACTTTTGAAGAGACTCTCTGACCATATAAGACATAGACAAAATAAACAAAAACAGAATACCCAGCTCAATGCTGCAAGGAAGACATCCCCAGTGCCAAGTACTCCTTTCAGAACTTGTTTTACTACCCAAATTACAAATGATGCCACTATCATCACAACCTTCCATACAAATGGTAGGCAAGTAATGCACGCGGAAACAACATGATTTGACAATTCAAAAACATATCCAATCATAATATAAAGTGTTTGTCCCATCAATCTCAACAGTGATGTCATAAAGTCAATGAGAAGATGGTCAGTGGTTATTATTCCTTGGGTAGATGTCATCAGTAATGCCAATGAAATCGATCCTATGAAAAAAAGAAAGAGAAACATTGTGCATATTCTTTAACACTCGCACACTTCTGAATCCAATTTATTTCCTCTTTTCTCTCCAATACAAGATATATAGTTCTCACTGCAACTACCATTTACATCTACTTTCACTTTTGTTACTTTCGGAACCTTTTTAATTTTTCCTTATTGTTTAAATGAAGTATCCAGAGAACAAGCTCAACTAAGATTATTTTATTTCAAACGATATTAATAATTTTACATAAATAAGCTCATTTATATATGTTATCACTTTGAATTACTTCACTTGTTGTTTTTTGTTGAGAAATTCAATTATAGGGCAAAATTTACATTGAATTCTTTCATATCTTATTTTTCGTTTTGTCTAGAAAATTAAGAAGAATGTTTTGGCAAAAGAATGAAAGACTGAGACAGGCAACTAATAATTATTTGGTATAAGCGTAGTATATGGATGCAGTAAAGCTCTGAAGAATATAAATGTGTGAAATATGGAAGATTTTGTATACTCAGTTTACTCAACTTTTTGCATTGTGTTTAGAAATATACAATATTACACAGCGTCCATCATAAAGATAAACTATGATGTTATATCTGGTTTCATAGCCTTCCTGTCGGAAGTGATTCGTTTATTTGTAAAATGCATGGATGTAACGTTTAATGTTGTATTGACGATTCTTGAAGCTTCAATTGACTTTTTAACAGAGTGCTTCAATTTTCTGAGAGCATTTCTCCAGTTACTATGGAAGTTTATTTTGTTATTGTTTAGTATTCTGGATCTTGTGTTAAAAGGTTTAGAACAAATAGTTTATTTTATATGGAGTGGTGGGAAATGGACAGCTGGGGCACTGTCTGCATCTTTGGAAAATGTCAAAGTGATAGCTGTGTCAATCTTTGAATATTTGGAGGTATTTTTCACTTTTGTCTTCAGGAATGTTTCAAGTGCATTATATTTGTTTGGAACATATTCACTGAACTTTCTTATTGGTGCCTACAATTTTCTCACATGGATATTCTTTGGTGCTGCTTCGCTAGTGGACAATGCCATGATATACTTTGCAGATTCAGTAAAATTTGTTGTGGACTCTGTATATTATGCACTGACCGACATTTTCCCAAACACACCTAGAGAAACGTACATGGGCATTTTGATGATTGTTTTGTTTTATATAGCCCTAGTGCATGCTGTGAGCAGACTGTACAGTCGAGGCTACACATTTCCCTATCCAAATAATATGAACCACAACAACGTTCCATATCCAAGATTTGGAAATGAGTTTTCTGATGATGAATTTGGAATGAGTGCGGATGAGGAGAACGATAGCAATAATTCTGACACAGACAGTACTACGACATCTGTGGAAAATGAAGATGATGATGATCTTTCAGATGATGATGAATTCTCTGATGAAGCATCAGAGTTGTCCGTTGTTGATGAGAGTGATGATGACCATTCTTCAAATGATAGTGACAATTCAATTGAGCCCATTGATATTCAGCTCCCCGTGGAGCCACAGTACAACCTCAGGAGATCTGCCACCCCTAATAGACAGAAGAGAAAGTCAACTCAAGACATGGAGAAAGAGATAGAACGAGAGCGTGAGAGACAGATGTGTGTTGTTTGTCAAGACAATAAAAAATCGGTGCTCATATTACCCTGTAGGCATATGTGTCTGTGTGTTGACTGTGGGCACAGAATTGCCAAGGCCAGACCACTTGCAAGGAGAATATGTCCTTTATGTCGAGAGAAAATCAGAACAATCATGAATGTTTACTTGTAGAATAAGAATCATGGATATACTTGTAGAATAAGAATCATGGATGTTTACTTGTAAATTGAAAAGTTTGGCATTATTTGAAAAAAAAATTTGGTAAAATCAGTTCATGTACATAGTACAATGCTTTGTCTATTGTTGCATATAAGTTCTATTTAAAATTTGTTGTTTTCATTTTTACCCTAAATTCATTATTGTTTGGATTGCGAGTTTCATTTATATGTGTAGTTTGAAGTGCTTTCATTTTAATTATGTGATGATTATAATGATGAGTTACAAAATTGTCAGACATATGTTGAAATCTATAATGCACTTTGACATGACTGTTATTTTCATTCAGGTTAAAACTTTGCTAAAACAGCTGTAGAACTTAGTTTTTCATTAGATCTACTTATGCATACTACAAAGACTGATCTTTTGATAGTAATCTATCTGTATTTTGCTAGGAAACAGCTGTTGATTTTTAATTTAAAAATTATGTTTACAAACTATGATTGATGTAATCCTTTTGATTTTTCTGTTAAAAAAATTTAGATGTAAATCATCCTTATGTTTCTTTTTTTTAATAATAATTCAAAGTTACATTTATTTATTAGCAATGTGTTTTGATTTTGGGGGGTAAACTGACCTCTTGTTAGAAGTGACCTCTTGTTATTGTTGTTGATACATGTAATTTACTGATAATGTTTAAATAATTAAGGCATATATATGTTGCAGAGATCATGTAGAAAACTTGACAAATGTAATTTACCTACTTGAAGTATCATACATACCTGGTTCCTTGTATCACATAAATATTATATAAAGTGTTTTAATTTGTAATATGATATTACTCTTCAGTATTTTTTTTTTTTTTTTTTTTTTTTTGTGGTTTAGAAGATTTGCACTTGTGGTCATGATATTAATTCAAATTATTGAGTTCAAATTATTATATTCAGAGTCAAATAACTTTATGGATGTTGCATCACTATTTCAATTGTAAGATACATGTATTTGAGTGGTAGTGGTATGGTTATACCCTATAAATGATCTTTGTAAGTGTCTACTTTTTGGTATATTTAGAATAATGCTAGTAATTGTTTTGAATTGATCAATGATGATGATGAATGGGGGAAATTAAAAAAAAAACACACATGAAAAATGAGTAATTTTCAAAGGGTAAAAAGCATTTTTTTGTACATGTACGTGTAATGCTTGTTTACTGCTCATTTATGATTCACCAATTGTGTTCAGAAAAGTATTTTGTAATTAAAATTAATTATCTATTAGCTGTTTTTATTTTTTTTTTTATGCATAAAGCAAAGAAAAAATTCACTAAAACCAAAACAGACATTTGCCTCAATAAGATGAGTGTTGACATCGTATAAATGTTTGAAGTCTTCTACCATTGAAGGAATTGCAAATGAATTTCAAAGTTGCAGTCTGTGAGATTTCAACCAGTTTTGTAGGAATTATGGTCACTTAATGACTAAAAATTTAAAAAAAAATCTGTTTTTAAGAATTTTTGAACAGTTTTTTTTAAATTTGACTTTTAGAGATTGAAGTACCAGGTAGTATTTGAAAATACTCTGCATAACAGAGTTACAGATCAACTTAAGTATGTCATAGGATTTTACCTTTTTAGCTCATCATGCTGAATCAGACGTGCAAGTGAGCTTTTCTGATTGAAGAGTTGTGTGTAGTCTTTAAAACTTTTCACATTTTCAACTTGGGAAAGATTATTGTGTACTCAAGGGCCATATAATTTGAAAGCGTGCACTGGTATTCTTGGCACCAAAGAAGTTATCTCCATTTTATTATCACAATTCATTTTTATATATATATTTTTTTTTTTTGAGGGAGGGGTATTTTTGCCCAATATGATATTTTTATCAAGTATGATGTTTGCCTGTGCAGAGTGTTTGCTTATAGATGTTTACTTCAATAATTTCATCTACCAATCATATATGTTCATGTATGTATTTTAGTCAATACGTGTATGAATGTAGTTCATTGACAAAATATATCGTTCATATCTTGGGCAGATCAAAACATGCAAAATGCAACTGTTGCATACTTCTGAAAGAGAGAAGTGTCAACATTGGATAGGGTGAATGAGGCCACAAAACTAATGCTTTGTGATGGCAAATGATTTGCACTTTTCAAAATAATGCTGCAGTGGTTTTGGCTATATGGGCTCAGTGGTAAGAGCACATGACTAATAATAAAGGGGTCCTGGGTTTGATTTCTAATTAATTCATGAATTTTCTCCTTTCCTGTTACATTTGTTGCCATTGACAACTCCTGGACTCGCAGGTGAAAGTCCTGCCAGGGGCAAAAGAATCTGGGTTGCATGTCTTAGAGGGCAGTGGGAGGAATGTAGTGGTTTGGGCTATATGGACCTGGATATCTGTCTAGTTAGTTCAGCGGTTAGAGCAGCTGACTAGGGTTCATGGTGCAATTCCCGGTCCAGCCATTAAATTTATCATTTTCTATTACAATTTATTACATGACAAATCACATATACTGGCCATATGAAGTAGTACATTGTATGTAATTATTGACTTAATGGGGTTATTACAGTCATTTAGACACTTAGAGATCGAAGGATAATATTTACTGAATATAACGAGTTATACCAATGTTGTCTTCCAGAGTAGGTAAGTGATCATTTGACCAAAAATGCAAATCAGTAGGATTAAGTAGAATAGTATTGCTTACTCATCATATTCTATTATGACATGAAAATTAAGAGCCATTCTCTGTAATGACTTTAACTTTTATATAGGAGCTGTGGCACGCATAGTCTCAGTATTTCTCCGAACTCTCTATGATAAAAATCTTTGATCCTGTAAACTCAAATTAGGCAAAAATTGGTTGCTACGTGTCATGGTTACCATAGCAACAAGTTCTAAAGTTTGAAAAAATGGCATTTTTCAACATGTTCAGAGTCCCACAGTTAACGTTTGCAGCAAAGACAACAAGTGGCAATGACTGTTTCTGAAAGTTGAAGGCCTTATGTCTTAAATGCATGATAAATATGTTTGGTAAATCAGCTATTACATACGTTACTATGGAAACAAAGTATTCAAAAGTAATAATTTTGTTCATTTAAATTTATGAAGTCATACACTTAAGAATAAAAACAATTATAGGTTGAAATGCAAGCAAATAATAGACAAGAGATCCTTTTTACATATACCAAGGACGAAATATGATATTTCTTATAGGTTGGCAATGGTTGCCATGGTTTTAATACCACAAAGTTATTTTAAATTTACTTTCTTAGTGTTTTAATCTTATCCTATCTTTTTAAAAAGCATATTTCTATATAACTGATGATCAATTTTTAAAGGCGCTAGTGTGACCCTAGTTTTCACATTTCAAAAAATTCAAATTCAATTCTTTAAATAGAGCGTTGCTATGAAAATTAGCTGAAAAAATATGCATAAAAATCTGAAAAATATTTTGTTTCCTTGAATACATACCCTTGTATGTAGATTCCCAAAACTTTTATGATTGATGTATATGAACAACCAACCTGACTTTCAATTTTGACTACCAACCAATCTCTAACTGGATGCAAAAAGCTGGCACATAGGATTTAATATTGATATAAAATTAACAAAATCGAACATTTTCCCTTCTTGGTAACCATAGCAACAGTGTTGTATTTTTCAACAAACTTTATCAATATATGATATTCAACTTTAGTTCTACCAGATATGTACTATTCAAGGTGAGTCAAATACTATGTTTTTTTTATTAAAAGCTAGGTAAATTCCTTAAGCAGCAAAAAAATATCTCTTTAAACAACTGGTACATTGTTTCCATAGTTACACTGCAAAGTAACAATTAATCCCAATATTTCTTATGTTGTTGGTGTTGCAAGGTCCTAAGGATGTATATGTGCCAGTCATGAATTTTATTGTTTTTCCTCAAGATAGTAGCATTAACCCAATCTTAGCAAGATATTTTGCATGGTTACACTGTGTTACCATGGCAACCATGAAAGTTATTTTTAGAATAATATTGCCAATACCTAATTACTTAAGGTCAAATATTTTTATTGTTTTTCTTTGGTTGTTGATTGAGTTTGATCATGTAACATCTATCATTAGTGAATATTGAGCATTTTTCAGCATCTAAAATGTATTCCAAATGTACCCATGGTTGCCACTTACTTAGAGATAAATTCTAAATAGTTTCTTTATAGCATAACCCGTACGAAATTTTAGTCACGTATTTTCAAAAAATATCCAGGCGTGTTATATTCTTAAAATCCTGGTGGATTCTCCATTAAAATGAATACATAAAAGCAGGCGTATAAAGTGAAATACAGGCGTACAAGAGGCGTAATCCTACCGTATTTTTAGCCGAAATATGTAAATGAGTACGCCTGGAAATTCAAAATACGCCTGGAAATTTTAAAAATAGAATTACACCTAGATATCAAGCATACCCGTAAAAAAAAAATACGCCCGTAAAATAAATACACCTGTAAAATGAATACGCCCGTATAAAAAATACGCCTGCCTTAAATATTCATTTCAAATTAAATATTATCACAGCTATGGGGACTACAACCAACATAAATATAAAAGTACAAAGTACTTTAGTACATAGATTACTAGGAGTCTAAGTGCATATAAATACATACAAAAAAGATCAGACAAATTAAGCTTACAATCATACACAATTTTTATTTTATTAATACTTTTCAGTATGCTTAAATGTGAATGAGAAATGATTAAAAATCAGAATCAAACATTTACTGTTTCAAATCACAGTCACATCACATGTTAGATTTACATTAACTTTTCCTGTTTCACAGTATTTTAACCTACAAGATTGACATATTAGTTTAGTCAGCAGTTGCAACATTCCAATAATCACAGTGAAATCACTTTATTGAGAATCATGCCGATTAATCCTGCCATTCTCTGTACTCCTTATTTGGCACAAAAGATGCAATTCACAAGCAGTTTTGTCATTCACATTTCTTATTATATTCTCCAATCACATTTTCATAGAAATATTCACAAAAAGATGTTTTTCATGTTTTATAACTCCTGGCATTGAAAATACACTTCATTCCTGATGCTACACTCAACAGCTGCAGTTCATTGGCATGCATCTATGGAAAATGCTGCAATTCTGGTCATTTGACTCTCGCAAGATCTTTTCTTCACTTAAATTCAAGTATTTATGGACTATTTCATCATTCAATTGATCGCCCAACTGATTTATCCTATGGATTATGATCTGGAAAAAGAAAAACATAAGAACATACTCAATGTCATACTGACCCATTTCAATCATGAACATCTGGCTCTGCAAATCAAGCAAATGCATCTGTCTTATTTTTTTAGGTAAAAAAATCTAATGTTATGCAATGTATTTCAAAATAATCACCTCTTCACCATCTGTGCTTCGTTGCCACTTTCTCCAATCTCTTTGTTCCTGGCATGACCTTCCTGGTGGTTTAAAATTGGCGCAAATACTTGGATATAAATAATGCTGTTGTTTATAACCCCCTTGTTACCTAAACGGTTTTATCATTTCTGAGAGATCAGTACATTATGTAAATTTGATGAAAAAAGAATTCTGTATTGTTAAAGAATACAATAACAAAAATTCATTTATGTTTACACAAGATGTTTTTTCTATATGAATTATACTTTTATTTTAAAGATTAGGGTGGATAATAGAACTGCTCTAGAGAAACCGGATATAAACTGATAAGCCGTTCTTAGAAAGGTTTACAACATTACAGATAAGTCGTTCCTAAACTTGCTCAACACATCTGTAAGTAATTAGCCTAATCCCAACTGGTTAGACTAGGGAAGAGAAAGTAGATGGTAATGTAATATTATCTGAATATACCATCTATATTTTGTTTTATTATAGAGACATTGATCATGCAATTACTGATTGAAAAATTATTTTTAGCATCAGCTATAGTGCTTTGTTAAAACTAAGGACTTAAATATTCATTTAATTAAATGCTATTTTATATTAAGCCACTAAAACATTAATGAAAGAATATACTAAGTTTGTTAGAAATAAAATCATCTTAGTTAAGAGAAATAATATTAAACATTTTTTTTTATTTGGGAATCAATGGCACAGTAATCTAAGATTGAATAGTATAATTTACTAAAATTAATTGCTTTAATAAATACAATGAATACAACAAAGGCAATATTGTAATGTAATCAATGTTTACATGTGGAGTAAATACTTTTTGGGGGGTTAATTTTAATACATGTATCACAAAAGCAACTCAATAGTTACATAAAGGAGATTGAAGTTGTCTGAGTAAAATTTTTATCTAGCTCTCTTAATAATAAGGACTAAGTCAGAAAATCCACCAGGATTTCCAAAAATACGCCTTTTGAAATTCTCTAAGTTTTTATTTCCCTATGCGAAAGAGACTAAGAAAAAAATACGCCTGGATTAAGAATTTACACCAGGAGAAAAGGAGACGTATTTCTGGCAAAAATACGTGTACGCCTGAAAATGAACCGTATTTTTAAGAATACGTCTCTTGTACGCCAGGATTTGCAAAAAGTCCAGGCGTAATACGCCTCTAAATTTCATACGGGAAGTGGCAACAAGGTGTCATGTTTTTGTGAGAATAGTTTGTTTGTTTTTCTTAGTCTTTATTTAGGCTTAATAAAGATTCAAAGTAGCTGAAAATTTCAATTTTTTCAACTTTTCTGGCTGTTACCATGGCAACCAAGACACATAGCAACAAAATTTTATTGGATATATGTTTCTGGTGTCAAGTTGTAATAATGGGCAAAGTTTCATCAAAATTGGTGAACATGCGTGGCAAAGAAGTTTAAGTGGTTACAGAGAATCGCTATTAAAATGTCATGCAGTGATCAAAAGGATAATTTTCAAATATTTTAAATGTTGATATTGGTTTCATGCATGCATCTTTATTCCCTTTTTACTTCAATCTCTAGTAGCATGTAAAGTATTTCACTTGTTGAGATATGTATGGAATATGTGTGTTCTTCTTTTATCATGTTTATTCTACAGCAATAAGAAGTCAATTTTCTTGCTGAAGGGAGACCTTTCTATGATGGAATGGATGATGTTAGTGAGGATGCTGATAACTTACATATATGAAGTTACCAGGGGTACTTATTACAGTATTGAGTCTCCTCAGGCTCTGATGGAGGCAGGAAGATCAGATAGCAATGCTGTTAGCATTGTTGCATAATCAGCTATTCTTTGATCCAACGGACACGGCCATCAAACAAGTGAAAGGTAGGAATAATGATATTTATACTGACATTTACAGAAGAAAGATGAACCTACATATGAATGCATTAATATGACAATTTGTCAAATGGCAACATAGGTATGATTTACAAAACTGAAGACCAACTTCTATTCAGGTGTGAGAAATCTGAGTTTGATGACTGCTAAGCTTCACTATCCTTGGTTATACAAGCTGCGTTTAGTCGTAGGGTATCATGAGATCCCTACCATGCAACACTACCTGAATATTTGAAAGAAAAAATTACTCATTGCCTTCTTTACGTAAAGAAAAAAAAAATAAAGTGTTCAAACATTTCTCAGTTGAAAGTAATTTTATATATTCAGAAGGTCTCTATATTTAGTCTTGTACTCAGCACTTTCAGCCATTGAACAGTGACCTTTTTTCAAAGCTGCTGTCAAAAAAAAAATGTTTACCTACCTACCTACCCAACTTGAGATTTTAGGGTTGGGTTAGGGGAAATAAAGATATTTTTGATGATGGCCTTATTTAAAAATTATATGTCATTGAGACAGTTCCCATCGTAATGATTCCCTAACAATCTGGTTTTAGCTTGACCTTTATGTTAGAATCTTTTTTTTCAAGGTCATATCACACTTCTCGCTTTCAATTTTTCTTACAAATGTTTTTAAATGTTGCAGAGTGGTGTTCATTCTTCATTGAAGAAATTATTAACTAAGATGTAAAAAGTATTATGTAATTTATATGCATGTGCTTTTAAGGTTCATTAATACTCTGATTAGAAAGATAACTCTTAATGACATAAATGTTTATTATTCCTTTATAAATTTGTCAAGTTGAAATGTCTTTTTTGCCCAATTTTTGCCCTGAAAGCTATGAAAAATGATACACTGTACTAAAATTGTTGTTAATAATGTGCATTTGACAGGCATAATTTTGGTATCATTTAATTAACAAACATTGATTTTTTTGGGGATAGAACACTTGTAATATAAACTTATATTAAAAAGTAAATTTTCCCTTAAGTTGTTAAAGCGGTCTAAAAGGTGTGACTAAAGTAAGGTGATCACACATCCTTTTCACGAGATGCTAATAAATAACGTCAAACAGATTGTGTCATGTTATTAAATGTATTGATGTCTCAGTGTACATTTGACACTAGTTATGTGGGTGAGTAATTGTAAGGTAAGAATGTAGATATATTGATGAAAATGTAATGATATTATAGAAGATGCTAGCAGATAGTCTGGATTTTGCCAATACATGTAGCACACAGGGAATCCTTAATTAGAAAAGAAATGACATTTGTTTAGATATTGTGGACTCTGTATGGAGTTTATAGATTTGATTTAATGACTGTATATAAATATATTGTAGGATAAAATGGGCCAATATTGAAAGGATCAGCAGAGCTTATTTGGAGACGGACAGAGACAAGCCATTTACAAATTACATCATTCCACATTCATGTTTTAAATGGTTTAGAGAAAGCTTGTAATGTAAATGTGAATTATGTGTCGTATCAATAGAAAAACTAGCTTCATTGCATTGTTTATGAGTGTCACTGTGTATTGATCCAAATGAGTATAAAACCATGGAAATTATTTCTGTCTGCATAGTTTAAGTATTGAAAGCAAGAGGGATGTCTCTTGGAATGGCACTGAATTATAGCCATAAGTAGATGGTTGGAGATTTCAACAACTATGAATTATTGATCTATCTCAGTTCAATACACAACCCCATAAATACTGATCAGAAATACCTTTTAAAACACATTTTTTGAATGGGAGCAACTCTCTGCTGTCTTGCTCTTCAGGTGCCTTGCAGTCGCTAATAAGGTGTATCAAATACTTTTGTCCTTAAGGTGCCCAGAGATGCCACCTCAGTTTAGGGGAGGACAGCAATAGTGAAAATTTTCAAGGTATTACTTCTCGATCCTTTGGAAGTGTCACCTTAATGGACTATGGGCAAGCAGCAGAGTAAACTGGACTCGACGGAATTAAAGGAGCTGCTAGACTGCACATACTGTGAGTAAGATATTGGTCAGATACAACTAGTGTCAATTAATGCATGAAATGTATAGTATTCGTATTGACTTAAAACTGTTTCAGAAAATGATTATTGGGGAACACTGCTGAAATTGATTCTGGTGTAATTGCGGGGAATAAGAGATTTTTTTATATAGAACCTGCCAGTTTTATTTGGAATTTTATTGTGTTTTCAGACTCTGATGAAATTAACCGAATAAATCTAAGATATTTATGAAATCAATTTCAACTAATTTATTTTTTCAATGAAATATAGGCATGTTTTGATGAAAACCTTTTCATTTAAAATGTATTGATATTATGTAAATAAAAAATTGAAATGCCTGAAGATTTGAAAAGGAATCTGATGCTTTGATTATAAGTCCAAGTTATTGAAATAGAAATAGCAACCAAGATTTAGAAAGATCAACCAACAGCACATTTATGATAAAATGGTTTAAATAATTGAAATTCACATGATAAAATGGTTCAAATAGTTGAAATTCAGATGATAAATTGGTTTAAATAGTTGAAATTCACATGATAAAATGGTTTAAATAGTTGAAATTCACATGATAAAGTGGTTTAAATAATTGAAATCTACAAGTTAATGGTCACACTACTGATAAAAAATTAATATTTCTAATTGATTATAAACTTAGATACCAGTATTTTATGAATGTTGGTTTTCATTATATATTGTTTAGATAAGTTTCAAATATATTGTTGAAACAAATGAATATGCTGTTAGAATGGTAGCTAGGTGCCCTAAATTCTTATAAAGTAGAAGATAGTGACTCACAGTAATGAAGTATGCATTCATGACAAGTATTCTTATAATGAAGTACTGTCAAACCTCATTATCTCAAACTGAAAGAGACCAAGAAAAAAAACTTCAAGATAGGCCTATCCATATTTTTGAAATATTGAGGTTAAAATACAATTAGAAAATGGTGGATGGGATTTTCAAATCACTTCAACATATCCATGGTAATCTAGATAACAGAGTTCAAGATACTGAAGTTCAACTGTAATACTTTATTATTTCTTTGTTAGAAGAATATATCAGCTGGATAAAACCTTTTAAAGATATAAGTATTGAATAAGTACAACAACTGGACACCATAATTTAGGCTCCTTAAAACCTGTATTTAATGACTAATATTGTGTTATTTATAGTGATTATTTTTTGGTAATCACACATATTGGATTATTAATGTAGGAACCTCTTATATTAGAATCAAATTCATACACTTCCATATTAATCTTCTCAGAATCTCGTGGAGGCCTTAATTAATATATACTTCTTTTCATTTCTATCATAAGATATCTCATAATTACCCAGTAATTCCTGTATTGTGCAAGCACCTGCCATATGAGAATTTTTCAGAGTTTCCCCTAAGAGGTCAATGAATACAGGTTTGACTATACAATGAATGTACTTTTTGAAAAAGATTTTATATAATACTATAAAGGACTGCACAATTCCAAAAATTAAAAGTTTGGCATGTCTTCAAAAGTGTTTTTTTTTAAGTAAATATGATGGATATTAAATGCTGAATCTCTTTAGTTATAAAAGTTTTTATGATGATTATATCTTCAAAGAATTTAATTAGATTCATTTGATAAGTCAGTCAATTTATGTATATATTTGAATTTTATCCAGATCAATTCCACTAGTCATAAGAGCCCTTTAATGAATGCCTGGTACTCATTTGCTAGAAGATAATATGGATACAGACTTACGTTGATGAACTATAAAGATGTCCTAACTGAAATGTCAAACTGCTTTTTCAAAATTGTCAGTGGAAATAGAATTGTCATAAAATATTAGTAATAGCCTGATCAACCCCTAATTGGCCGCCTACAGTAAGATGAATACTTTTGTTGATATGGTAATGAAAAAATCACAAAATATTGTAATGTTTGTTGGATTTTCAAACACCCGGAGGACTAGGATTGGTTACAGTGATAAAAATCAAATGTGCCTCTGGTCTTGTCTGGTAATGTATTTGGTAACAAAGTTTTTTCTCAATTTTTGCATCACTCGGCTTTGTTGTTCTCTGACCTTACCATGGAGGGGAGCATTGATTTCTTATAATAGGAATTAAATCATTAGACAGTGATGGGGGAAATGGCTGCAGCCCTTTACTGTTGATGAGTTTCCACAAATTGATTTAGAAGGTCTGACAAATATGAAATAAATTTGTTTTTGTATACTGTCAAAAATGAGAAACTTAGGATTGTTCAGGAATTGTAAATAGGCTCTACGTTCAGAAAGGGCTAGGCATTATCATTCCTAAATATTGACAGTGCTATTTCCCAGTTTTGAAAGAAAAAAATTGAGTTGTTATTGTTCATACTATTTATGAATTCTTTATCTGTGTGAGTTCCTTTAAGGACGCAGCTGAGAATACCTCAGTTGCAGTTAATAGAAAGCAGAAATACACCATTTAATTTTCTTACAAAAGGAAGTAGACAATAAGATATAGAAATCATTTTTGTTTGTACAGTATTCATTTTATTAAATCTAATTAACAACTGTCAGGTAATTTAATGATTTAAAGAACTGGTCATTCAATCGTCAAGGTCTCATTTTTATAATACCCCTCACAAACAAAGCAAGGTAAGGGGGTCATATAGAAATGACATTTTGTCTCTGTAGATCTTTTTTTTCCTTGAAGCCTGTTTAGACCACGGCTTTATTATGGAAAAGTATTGAAATGAAGGCTTTTAAAAATTACTAATGACCTAGCTGAGTTTGTACTTGATCTTGATTATTGCTAAGAATAAAAGCCGCATGACCTTGACATGGATGATAATAACAATGCTGTAGATACAACCTTTGTTTTTCCAGCACTTACATTTTGCGCTCTGCTTGTTAAACAGTGCAGTTGAATTTGTCAAAACTTCTCAATACTCATATAATTTTGACTCATTATGTCTCTTTAAGGGAAACATTGGAAACCTACACAAATATTTCTATGACTTGAGGATTTGCTAGGACCAAGGTCACTTTGACAAGTTAAGCAGGCATAAACACCAATTTTGATGAAACTTTGCTCATTATTATATTTTGATACCAGAAACATAAATCTGCCAAAATTCAATTGCTGTGTATCAATCCTAGTTGCCTTGGTAACAGCTGTAAGAATTTCAAAAATTGAGATTTACAGCTTCTTTGAATCCTTATTGAGCCTTAAGAAGGACAAAGAAACCATATTGACCACAAAACATTATACCAAGGTGTCACTTATGATGTAAAGAAATTCTTTGGAATAAATCTCAAAATAGGTAGTACTGTGGCTACATTTGGCATACATTTTATATATGCTGTAAAATGCTCAGTATTTACTTGTTAATGCAGTTACGTGATTAAACTTAATCACCAATGGTAAAGAAACAATGAAAATAGTTTAACTTGTTTTAATAGGTTACAGAAGTATTATTGAAATATCAAATATAATGGTTACCATGGTAACCAGCATAGCAACACACAATTTGTGGCTTAAGGTGCGGTCACACGATGCAATTTTTCATTCGATTTTCATTCGACTTGCTCAGGTAAGTCGATTGGAGTCGATTGGTGGGGTGGTCACACGCAAGATTTTACATTCAATTTACAAACGATTTTGACAAGAAATGAACAGGTACTTGTTTTTTTTTTTTAGTTTTTAGTTTGAAGTAGTTCTGATTATAGTAATAAACCTAAAAAGCATCATTATGAAATATTTTTTCCCTTCATTCTGTTTAATATTACGTCATTTGCCCCATTATGACGTTTATGCTGACGTAATCTACAAGTTATGTCTGTTATCACTTTACAAGATAAGAAAACATACCGCATGAAAAGAACTTGTCCGAAGTATCTGATGTTTTCCAGGGTTTTTAAACTGACTAATAAAGGAAAACACGTATTTTTTTTTCATTTCGGAATAAAAAGTTTTTTAAAAAGAACCTGCACTAGACTTTCGATGACAAGAAAGGTAAAATAGCTACGTCGCAAAAGTTTAAACTTTTTTCCGTTGACCAGCAGTTGAAACAATATTATTAAAAACATTTGATATATCGCCTTTTTATTTTCACAAATTACTGTAGGTGAAATATTTACAGAACAATGATTACTATGTGTATATGTAAAATGCGTGACTGGGTACACAGTAAATCAAATTCATCAGACGCTCCAATAATTAAGTTAATCAAAATTTTAATAAAGGTAACTTTTTGGTAGGTAAGTAAAGAATGTTACCATATTACCTTCCTAAAAATAATGATAATAATAATAATAAAATAAATTGAAAAAAATCAGACTTAAAAACTTCCCTGATGATATGTAAACTAATCATTAATTTTTAAAAAGAATTTAACATTGATTTTTTAATTTTTTTTTTTTGGGGGGGGGGTTCAATTTATTCACTCAAACCAAAGTACATAAGTTACAAAATTAATAACATACAAACATATATACAGTAGTTAGAGGTACATGTACAATGCTATGTCACGTCGAAGTGAGAAGAAATAAGTAAGATAATTCAAGGAGAAAAGACAGCAACGTAATTTCTCCTAATAAACATAAATAGTTTTTTCAGTCTTTTTTTGTTAGTAGTTCCATATATAAGGAGAGTAGGGACCTTAACAGAGGAGTAAAAATTAAAAACCTAATCTAGTTAATCTTAGTACTGTACTTTTTTGTGAGTTCTAGACAATTAAAATCTACCATTTTAAATTATTCTACACGTTAACATATATATACATGAAATAAGTGGAATCTCTTGACGAATGCTTATTACTAGAATCCATGCAAATACTTGAAAAAACTACTTGTTCATATTATTGATAGGATTGGGTAGTTTACGCAGCGTCAAGTCCAACGTATCTCGCCGTAAACCCCTAGCATGCTGGAGTACTGATATGCTGTGTACCACTGATCTTAATTTATAGCAACATATAAGCATATGAAACATCTAATTTTAATTACATTTATAAACATTAAAGCTGGTTTTAAAAGTTTAGCTAAAACTTCTTCTTTTTTTTTTTTTTTAGATAAATGCGATGATTTGAATCAAGCTAAATCTATGATATTCAAAACAAAAACATCTTTGATCATAAATGGCATTCTATAAACACGTGAATCTCTGTGCTCGCAAACTATGGTAAAATAATAGTTCATGACTTGTATGCTTTACAAAATTACCCATTTGTACCCAGTAATTGCCATTTACTGGGTATCCTTATATATTGTTAATTAATAATTTATACATTCATTATAGATGACAAAAATAACGACCATTCATTTCGCGTCGCGGGAAATGTCATTGTGACATCACGATTTTCACTGGAAAGTCGATTGTAAAATCGGACGCCATCCGATTTCCAATCGACTTTCAGATTTTGCTTTCGACTTTCGACTTTGGTGGTCACACGGTACAATTTTAGTCGAAAGCAAATCGAATGGAAAAATCGGATGAAAAATCGAATGAAAAATCACATCGTGTGACCGCACCTTTAGTTTTGAGTACTACTGCCATCTAGTGGAGACATGGAGAATTGAAACGGCCAAAAATGTATCATTCGGACCCTGTATCACAGACAACATAAAGAAAATTAGGAAGTTTTTACTACATTATGGTAACCATAGAAACAACACAGTAGTGGTTTAAAGTAATTATTTCTTTCTAGTCAGGGTAGTTATTTAAATATCATTTGAAATGTTTTGGAAATTATGTACAAGGGTATTATACAAGAAAACTGAATACTTTTCAGAATTGTTGATACACATTTTTCATATAATTTCCATAGCAACCCTCTACTTTTAGAATAACTTTTGAACTTTTTCATATGTAGAAATTAAGAAAACACCATTGCCTTTAAAAATAAATTTCCAGTTATATTGAAATGTGCTCTGTAAAAATTACAAAACATACAGTTAATTTGAAATCATTTTTCAGTATTACCGTCATAGCAAATTTTGCCAACCAATAAAAGATATCCCAATTCTTCCTTTTAAATATTTCACAAAAATCTTTCTCTATCATTTGGTTACATTACATCTTATGATTGCTTTTTATTTTGTGAATGCTATTTTAGGGCATGTTACCATTTTACCATGACACACAGCAACCAATTTTTGCCTGATTGAGTTTATGGTATCAAATACTTTTATCATCATAAGTTTGAAGAAAATCTGTGACTATGTGTGCCACGGCTCCTATATAAGAGTCGAAGTAATAACAGGAAATGACTCTTAAAGGTCACTAGAGGAAGGATGTACCATTCCTATTTGGCACACATTATTTGGCACACATTTTTAGCTCACCTCAACAAAGTTGGGGGAGCTTATGTAATACCCTCAGCCTCAGTGTCAGCATCCCAGGTTAAATGTTTTGGAGCAAATTTCTTTTCAAGTACTCCTATGCCCTATTTGATCAGAAATGCATGGATGATGCTTCTGGTATGTTTCATTGTACCAGTCAGGTTTCAGACATCAAGAATGACCAGGTTTATGTTTTTGGAGCTGGTTACAGTTTTTGGAGCAGGTCTTACTTCCAAGTAACTATAGGCCAACTTGCATGGATGATACATCTAAGGATGCACACTACCAGACTTGCTTCAGATTACCTACATTACCTACATTTTCCAGGTGAGTGACCAGGTTAAAGTTTTTGGAGCAGGTTCATTCTAAAGTAACCATAAACCATAAACCTTATGTTGACCAAACTTGCAGGGATGTGCACACTAGCAGACATGCTTCAGATGCTGGATTTTACCTACATTTTCTGGATGCATGACCAGGTTAAAGTTTTTGAAGCAGGTCCGTTACGGAGAAACTATAAAGCCTACCTGAACCAAACTTGCATGGATGATGCATCAAGGAATGCACACTACCAGAGTTGCTTTGGATGCTGGGTTTGACATTTTCCAGATGAGTGACCAGGTTAAAGTTTTTGGAGCAGGTTCAATCCAGTGTAACTTCAAGTCCTATCTGGACCAAACTTAGATGGAATTTTGCATCTTGGAATGCACACTATTTGACTTGCTTTGGATGCTGAATTTGACTTACATTTTCCAGATGAGTGACCAAGTTAATGGTTTTGGAGCATGTTCATTCTAGTTTAATTTTAAGCCTTTTATAGAGCAAATTTGTATTGATGATACTTGTAGGGATGAAGACTACCAGACTTATTTTGGATGCTGGACCTGACATATGCTCATATGTCAAATTTGAGTATATATGTGAATATCCCTTATATGTGAAAAAAAATCATCCCATCAAAAGGTTCAGCTAAAGCTAAGAACATTTTTTGACTGACAGTTGGACAAACAGACACAGTGGCAAACAAAAATATTTCTCTTTTTCTGTGATCAATTTCATGAGACAAGACATTTCTCTGACTATGAAATTCAATATTGATCAAATTTTCTTCATCCAATACAGCTTCAGTTTTCATGGATTATGCTTTCTCTATATCCTTTTTTAAGAATGGCATAGAAGAATTAGATGTTGTTGGAGATCTGTCCCTGCATATGTGTAATTTGATAATGATTATGTTTAATATTTTTAATGAGTAAATTGCTGAATACAGGTTGTCACATTTCAATAATCAGTATTGCTGCATTGTCTGTCATTATGACAGAATTTACATTAACTTTGCAGTTTTTGCAGTTTGCAACTCAGGTGATTTCCACTGACCAACAAATTAACAGTGTCATATATAAAAAATATAATGCAATTAAATGATTTAAAGACCCTCTATACACAGCACACGAAAGAATTCTAATTCAGTAAGAGTGATCTGCCCTTTGATCTAAGATGAAAAAAAAATTGATTAATTATCTACATAAATTTCTCAGAAAAGCCATCTTCTGCAAACATTTAATAATCCTTAAGTGATACAGTATACAATTTCCATGATATAGTCAAATCACATTAACTCAATCTCATTGGGGCAGAGAAAAAACTTATAGATGTCCGAGGATGATATTGAGGTTAAAAAATATTAAGAAAAAGTGATGTTACTTGAAACTCACTTTGACCCATCCGAAATAGTTCGAAATATCAAAGTTCAACTGTTTACTGTTAATGTATTTTATCTGGCATGTGTGATATTCAACGGAAATTGATTTTTCAACAATTAGTTAGCATAGATTTAATTTAGCACTTTCTGAATGTGCTTTGTATGAATATTTATACACAAGACATTTACTAATGTACTTAATTTAGCAGAAGCTTTTTTCCTTGAAAGCTAAATTGAATACACGGCAAAATGTAATATGTTTACAGAATTTTAGTTTATTGTTGAAAATTCCTCATAATATATGAATATTGTTCAATATAACGACTGTTCAGATGACCAACATTCAGCTTAATGAAAACTAATCACCAAAAGCAAAACCTGTTTATGTATCAAAGCAAATGATAAGAATTATAGCCCCATTTCCTCCTTTTAAAGGAGCATGACCACAGATTTGAAGTTCATAACTTTCAAAATTTTCAGTAAAATTTTATTACTTACATATCGCAAGAGCGTTTTAGATAGATACATCATAAAACCTGTTTAAAAACTTCCTTAATCAGAAAATTATCAAAACTACCACTTTTGGGCATGTTTGATTGTCATACGTCCTTGCAATTTCATGAACTAAAACTTATCCTTAATATTCAAGGAAGGTGGGAAGTCTGAGGTCTATAAATAAAAAGTATTAAAAAAAATATATAAAAAGTCAAAAATTAAATTTAAGAAAGCATTAAACCAACGCACCATTGTTGTCAATTTATGGTCAGTAATGTGAGCAATATGTCAGCATGCACAATCAAACAAACCTAGTGAAAGAATTACAGGGCTCTTGCATATGTTTACAAACACAGGTCTTTGGTGTAAGGTTTTGAAAAATGCTGTTGTCATTGAGTATTAAGAATTTTCATGCAAGTACAAATCATAAAACAACCTATTTTTCAAATGAAAATGGAAATTAAAATTTTTAAATAAAACACTAATGCATTTAAATATGTCCATGTCCCTTTAAGCATTAGCATGCTAAATTACCATTTCTGTCTACAGCAATTTGTAGCATCATTTATACAAAGAGTTTTAGTCATAAGTAATGTATCTGCATATGTGTAAACATACTCATGTAAACATATCTGCATGGCTGTATAAATAATTAATGCACTTTGTACATATTTGCACCTTAAGTCAAGGGCATGTACAAATCTGTTTACTTATATGCAAAAGCAAATATTGTGTGCTAAATGGTTTATCTATGGTGTTTCTTTATGGAGAAAGCTTTCAGTATAAGCCTAGCCTAAGCTTCTTTGGATGAATTAGGTCGGTCTCTTTCTTAATTCTTTAATTCTCCAACCATTGTTCATCATGTTTTATTCGAACATCATCTTGAACTAGAAGCTTTATAGTGGGGTTTCTTTTAATTTCATGCTCACTGAAGCATAATACTGTAATCCCAATGCTCTATACATATGAGAGAATTCTCTTTCTCCAGTATGAAGCCATTTTGATGGAAATCATGATAGAAAAGTAATAAAATTCATGGTAGCTAGATTACACATATATTTACTCACAGTACATAAAATCACAGAAGAACACATAGTAAAATTTAACTTTTACACACTGGAAAAAATTTGCTCATGGGTAAATTTCTTGCCATATAAATACAGCAGTATTACTGAAGTTTGTACGAAAATATTCTTGAATGGATTTAAAACAACATAATCATATTTGTGCATAGTTGCCTACCTGTGATTGTTATTTTAGCTTTGAATAATTAAAAACTATGCAAGTAAAAACATATAATGGCATTTTTTAAAAGTGCATTTTTATTGAGTTTTAACTATTCATGATACTGTGCCAATTCTTGCAGCTTTAGCTTTAAGCATAAATTTCTAATGAGCATATCAGAAAACAAACAGTATGGGTATTGATTTGTCATGTTTCAATCTGTTAACACATCATCCTTAATGAAATATTAATACCTTAGTCTCTGTTAAACATCATATTTCTCTTATAATCAAGATTAAATGACAGATTAGTTGAAGATCTGCAATTATTAGATTTGACTTTCTTGGTCTGATATTCTGTCAGTCTTATAAGGCTTTTTATGGAATATATAGCTTTAGATAATAAATGTATATCTAATAAATATGAATCTGGAAGATGTTTTTTTTTCATACTGCCAATCATGCAGTTTCCAGATCAGAAAAGGTTTATTTAGATTTAGGTCAATGCTGAAGTTTTTAAGGCACCCAGTGTAGAATCTTTCTAAGATGGAATTTGCTTCTCTGTGGATCACAGTTGTATATTTATATATAAGTTAATTTTTTGCTCTACTTTTCTAAGAATTAGGAGAACTTATACAATGGTATCTGTGATCCATCTAATATTTGTTTGCTTGTGAACAATAGTTCAAAAATTGTTTTTCCACCTACATTTTTTGGTATATGTTGGTAAAACTTTGAATAGGAGTTTTAAATATTGTAAGATACAATTTTTTGGCATTGATTTTTTAAATTTTGATGAAAAATGTTACAATTGTTGCTAAAAAAATGTGTTGTAAATATTTCTAGAACAAAATTTGTTTACTTACTAGCAGTTCCTATATTGCTATTCCAAAATATTTTTACATGATACTTATTTCTCTGTTTGGTTTAAAACTGGAATTAAAAAAAAATTTTTTTGTTTACAGCAAGATAAAAAAGAAAATATTATTTGTATTAATTTTATTCCTATTAAAAATGGTAGGTCTGAACCAGTAGAGCTACAGTCTCTTTAAAGACTCATTAGCACTTGAATGTTGATGATTCTTGTGGTTTGAATGTTCCAGTTAATAGGCTATGGCACTTGATGTTATTGAATTTTCTTATGATAAAAGAGTATACCCCAACCTAGGTAGGGATTACAGTATATTTTCTATTATAAGAAAAATAAATAATATCAGTAGGGGGTATATTCTATTATCGTAAGAAAAATAAATAACATCAGGTGCCTCTAAGTAGGGGGGTTATATTTTTATCATAAGAAAAAAAAATATAAGGTGCCTTTGTATGAAACTTGTGGACAAATACTTGTAAAATACAATTATTTATTATACCTCTACTGTTATTACTCTATATAAAATTAATACCATAAAACTGTCTATATCCCTGAGAAGATACTATTTACCCTCATCTGAGGACTAGTCCCTGAAAAATCGGATCTACTCTCTTGGACTATTCCTCATGAATATATATTAATAATTTTAACCAATTAAAATGAACAGTGGGTGGAGCATTCAAGGAATCTCGAGTCTGTGACGTAATGTTATCAGCAATGTAACTATGACGTCAAAACATTTCAACATGGGATGTCAAAATCATACTAGAATTCTAGCAAAATGAAGACAACGATAATCCTTCGAAGTGTCAGTGAAATTATTTCATATTTTTTAATAATTTTATTTTCCTCAGTATTGATGCATTAGTTATCTTACAATATTTTTAATCACATGCATTTGTGATTATTTAAATGCCTCTATATTGTTTTAAAAAATGTCTGAGTCTCTAGTTTAATAAATCTCCCATGATTGTTTCGGTATAGTAAAACAGTTATGGAATGGGTATGAGGGAAATAGCAAATTTATGGTTCCCCTTGGCAGGAAACTATTTCCCTCGGCTGCTTAGCTGCCTAGGGAAATAGTTTCCTCCCTTGGGGAACCATAAATTTGCTATTTCCCTCATACCCATTCCATAACTGTATAATACATGTAGATTATTATTTCCATAACTTGAATTTTGAGGGAGTAACTATCTTCTTGTTTGTTGTTTGTGACCGTTAATGTTGATTTAATGGTCACAAGCTAAATTTTACTGGTGGCACGTCAGCTGAGCCAGTAAAACAGATGTTTGCGACTTTAGATCAACACATTAAACAGTCGCAAAAAACAAATGGGAAGATAGTAATATCCATTATGATGCAATTTATGTATTTTGTTTGATGTACAGTTTACATCTTAGTTTGTTGAGTTTTAATTCAGTGTGTCACAAAATGTTATGTTTTCGAGTTATTCTGTTATGACGTATGTCACATAGTGTTAAATCTAAAGCAAACTAGCATGGCGCAGCGCCATGCCCTTTTCTCTCAGTGCCATGCCCTTTTTTCCAGCGCCATGCCCTTTTTTCCTAGCAAAAATAAATAAATATGCCTAGCAAAGGCAAGATGGACTAGCGGCTTGGTTTATTCAGTGCATACTGGTTAGCCCTGAATAAACAAAGCCGCTAGTCCATCTTGCCTTTGCAAGGCATATTTATTTATTCCATTATTTTTCTGGGAATTTTGGCAATTTTCATATTAGATTTTTGGCCATATCTTGAATATAGAGATGAACAGTTACATTACATATTTAAAATTTGTCAAGAAGAGAATGGTGACTCAGGTGAGGGTTATGACCCACGATCCTCTTGTTTAAGAATTTTGACCTGTTTGAAAATGATGAACATCATTGTAACATACATGTAATCATGGTTTCATTTGATGTTTTGTTTTGCCTTTAACCTGTCTTGGATCCTCCAGGTATATATACACTAATTTTGTTTGAATTCACAAAAAATCAACAAAACCATTCTGTTTCTCTGCACATTTGGAAGTGTAAATTTAATTCACTGTCTGAAGATCAAAGTCTATGGGTTGATTCCTGTTAATGTGTTATGATGCTTAAATAAACTTCATCATGCCTCGGAAGATCAATATATGTGTGGCGTAGAGTCAATAAAATGGACTAATTAAACACAGATGACATGCTCTGTGGGATGGTAATTTCCGTCTAGTTGACTCACTTCTAAAGACAAAAATCTTTGGATATAGGAATAGATCTATGATTTTTATATTGGCCCCTCTCATAATTATTTGTATATGCTTATTATTCATTACTGCAATGAAGTCCAGGTGTAAATATTAGAATCCACTGAGTTGAAAAGAGTTAAAAGGGATGTTTTATGATTCAAAAGGTCAATTGTATATGTATAGCACTCAGAGGAAAATTCTCTCTCAGAGAAGGTATTTCCCAATTAAAAAGTATCGATCTTGGTAACTTCATCAGAATTTAAAGGGAATTCTGTGTCAACACATCTTTATTGAATGATAGTTTCTACTGTTCATGTCTAGAAAAGTTTTATTGGTGACTTATTTACAAATAGAAGTTTTTGGTGACAATCAACAATGAAAATTGGCAAAAAATCATTGAAGTTGTAATTACTACACCGAGATATCTTTTATTGGTACAGAGCCATTTTTCTGGTTAATGAAAATTTTTATTCTTTCATTTTGAGATTCAGTTGAACTTCAGTATCTTGAATACTATGCATGTGCAGATCAAGGGGGTGGGGTGGGGTAGGGGATTTTTCAGTGTTATTAAATTTACACAGTAAAGTAGGTATCAAATGAGCTTGGACCCCTAGTAAGTTAATTAGTAGAACTATATATAAGTCAAACCTTATTATCTTGAATTCAACAGGACCAAAATTAAACTTAAGAGATATATGAGGAAACGAGATAACAACAGTAAAAAACATAAGGAAAAGTGGTTGGACTGCCAATTCACTTCAACATATCCCTGGTATTTGAGATATTGGTGTTCAAGATAACAAAGTTCTTCTGTATGTGAAGTTAAGGAAAGCAGCTTGCCTTGCCTCCCCCCCCCCCCCCCCCACTCCCACCTTTTGGTGTTCTTTATAATTTTTTTTTTTTTTAGGTTTTGCTTTTCAAAAAATTTTTGGGTCATATTTTTTGTTGAGTAGGATGGACCCCCCTTGGAAAAAATATCCAAATTTGAGATAACGAGGTTCAAGTTTGTTATTTGATGAGATTTTACAGTAAATAATGTTATTAATAATCTTTTCTTTCTTGCAGTCGATAGGAAAGAATTGCTGAATTGGTAAGTTTGTTTTAACTTGAAATACTTAAACCTTGTTGTAAGAAAGCAAGCAAATGAAGTCAGACTGATTTATTTTTCTACTTTGTTAGCTGAAAGGTCAAGTGAGATTTTTTGAGCACATCTTGTCCAGCTTCCATCCACCCATCTGTCTATCTTTCTGTCCATCTGTAAACTTTTCACTTTCAAATTCTTCTCAAGAACCACTTGGTCAATTTCAACCAAACTTGCCATAAAGTACTTTTCATTTGATAAGGGGAGATAATTAAGGATTAGTGAAAATTTAATGGCATCATTTAAAAATCTTCTTCTCAAGAACTATCGGTACTAAGCCAAAAAAGATGAAACTTATCTGTAAGCTTCCTGACATAGTGTAGATTCAGTTTGTTCAAATCATGACCCTGGGGGTGGGGTGGACCACAATAGGAGATAAAAGTTTTACATAGGAATACATAGGAAAAAATCTTTTTAAAAAATTCTCAAAAACAGCTAAGCTCTGATTAGTCATATGACTATGGAAGCATCCTCAGGTAGTGTAGATTCAATTTTGTTCAAAATCATGACACTCGGGAGTAGGTTTGGGTCTCTTTATATATATATATATATATATATATATATATATATATATATATATATATATATATATATATATATATATATATATATATATATACATATATATATATATATTTATTAAGTGGCCCTTATATGTCTTTAAATGATTTTTTCAACTAGGCACTAATTTCTCTTATTTCTCTCTAGGGTGTAAATTTGTTAAGAGAAACTTGAGAATTTTAAATTTTATTAGCCTAAAAGGAAATATGTCTGAAGAAAAAGTTTCTGAGTGATATACTCAACTATGCAGTCAGGTGACTTTCACAGCCCATGGGCCTGTAAATAATTTTCAGTAATTATTTGAGGTTTATCTTATTATGGAGAGAGTATCTATAATTCTACACTTTATTTTTATGTCTATTTTAATTTTATCTTTCTTTTGATAGGTATCGAGATTTCATGAGGGACTGCCCTAGTGGTGTTTTACAAAGAGAGGTAAGCCCTACTGTTTACTGATCAATCTCAGTTGAATTATAAAGTATTGATCTGTACACTGGATGATATAAAAGGTCAACTATGATTTTGAATTATTTCAGAGACTTGTTTGAAATGTATTCTGATCAAAAAGCACTAAATACATTTCATCAGATTATTTTCAAAAAAAAAAATATGAATACACATGTTCTTGTCATTTACTTAGTATAAAAGAAAACACAATGAATATACTAAGTAAATGAAATAATTGGAATAATCATGTGAAAGAATGAAAACTTGTCAAATAATTTTATACATGTATCATTTAATGCTAGTTTTTTTTTAAATTTACTTCTGGCTTACAATCTCATGATTCTATTTGAATGTATGATCTAAATGTGCAATATATTAATCCCCCAAGAGTTGGTTTTGTTGAGATATAAATGCATTTGTTTTATATTATTCACTTGTCATGGTGGCTTAATTCTAATATATCACTGATGTAGGCAACATCAATAGCATACCATTAATACCGTATCATGAACTCTTTTAAATGTATTTTGAAAGAGATTTCAACAAGAGTTTGCATGGAATTCTAGGGAAAAACACAATTTCCAATAGCATGACATTTCCTAATTCCCATATTTGCTGTTGATGAGGATTTGGCAATGCCATTATACAAAATTAATGTGTCCATTTTTTGACTCAGAGGACACAATGTAAGATACAAAAGGCCTGGGTATGAACATTTGTTTTTCTCTTTATTATTTATATGTGTCTAGGGTGATTTTGACAACTGCCAGTGTTTTTTGAAGTCAGAGTTACGCCCCTTTCAACAAACTTGATAATCTCATTAGAGTAGTCCAGAAATACCTTTCAATCATTAACAGATTAACACAATAGGATAATATCACTGCTTAATTTGGTACAACTTACATAGCATTGATACCTGTATTATTGATCTATTAGAATGATTAATGTTTTTACTTATTAAGACTATTTCAGAAATCTAAATGTGTTATTCCAGGTCAAAACTTAAAAATGACATTAAGTCTCAAGAGTAGATTAACACACCACTTTAAAATTGCTTATAATGCCCACTAAAAAGTTCAAATACATTAAATTGTACAGAAAGTAGTTAATAAACTGATATCTTGAAAAAGATTAAAATTTATAGAGATTTTTCATCCTTGTTAGATTATATATTATCAATGCATATAGAAGTTTATAATCTTTAGTTTACACTGCATACATGAGACGATATATTTCAAGTAAATATTATGCCACATGCAAATAACTTTATGCAATTTTTTTTTCTGCATATTCAATACAATATTATTCTAATATTATGGAAATAACCTTTCTGCATGTGGTTTCTACTTTGGCTCGGATTTGATTTTGTTTTTCAATTGCAAAAACACACAGATATCCACAATTATATAGTCAGGCATTGCCAAATGCTAAATTTTCTCTCAATTTAGCTCAGTTATTTAATTTTTAGGTAAAATTTGGAGGTGAACAATGCCATTAAAAGTAAGAAGATTGACCATTTTGTAATTTTAAGTTGAATGTTTTTGCAGCGGTGTTATGCCATGACAGGCAAAAAAGAAATTATTATTAGAGAAAGTTTGACAATAGAGAGTTGCTGGGTTCATTAATTGCAATTAACATCTGCTTTCTGGGGACATGAATGTAACATAAATAAAAGAAAAATTAAATTTTCTCTAGTTTTGATTCCGAACAATGTCCGAGAGGTTTGAGAGGGATTAGATAAGGATTAGCCCCCTCAGTTTGTTTTTGCATTGGATGAAGTTATAATGAGTTATTATTAAATAGGATTTTCTCTCTCCATAGTTCACAAGCTTTTTTGTTAAGGGAATCTGTAATCAAATCTGCGAGAAAATCTATTATAATATTGGAATTTATTGATTTTTGCAAGATTAATTTACAGATATTATTCAGTGATTGTAAAACTGTTTTCTCAATTTCTCACCCTGAAACTTGTCATTTATCAATGATGTTTTGCTTTGATGGTATGAAATATTGATTTGTATGCAACTGAACAGGAAATTATGATTTAGGTTTCTGCCTCAGTTGAAATGAATTTCCGAGTTTCCGATATCCAACCTGACTACTGTCTGTATAAGTATAATACACTTGTATGTATGGATTTTAGACAGACTTAAATAGGGCAACAAATCACAAATACTCTAAGTATTTCTAAATAATTTGCAAAAAAAACCTGGGGGTTTCAAACTGCTTACAACTTTGATTTTGTAATTTTTCACAATTTCCAAATGAAATCATTTTTTTCACTCAATTTTTGAATGTTTTTGATTTGAATGTCCTTTTTACTCCCTATTTAATTTCTTTTTCTTCCCTATATCTGAATAGGATCCCACTTGAAAAATGTGGGATGTTGTACTGAGTATCCCCCATGTTTGTCTGTTCAGATTTTTTTCTATAAATTGTCTTCCAACCTTTAGACTTATTTACTACATAGGGTAGGATAGTTAGAGGAATAATACCTTAGTAGTTTTTAGGGTCACTTGGTCAAAAGTCAAGATAGTTGCTTTGACTATATGCAATATCTCAAATGTATTCACTGTATGTAGGAAATTTTCTGCCTGTATTTTATTTTTGCTCCTTTTGCCCAGAATATATAAAAAAAAAAAAAACGGGGTAAAGTTGTTTGCTCGTATGAAAGGGTGAAAATAACATGGGGCATAAAAACCCTGTGTGCAGTACCTTAAATATATAACCTCTAATGATGATTTCTTAGGTGTGAATTATATTTAATATATAACATCAAGTGCCTATGTAAAATCTTTATGAATAACATGGGTAGAAAATGGTAAGATTTGCTTGGCCTTATACAATTTCAGCAATTTTGTTTAGTATTTTCATGCTGACAATAAGTGAAATGTTATAAATTTGGAGTAATAGAGACAAATGGGTAGCTATATGTACTGCCCTCTTTATTCAGGCAATTTTTTGAGCTAACCTGAGCCAAAGGCTCAAGTGAGCTTTTCTGATCAAAATTTGTCCATTGTCTGTCATTGTCATAAACCTTTCACAATTTCATCTTCTCCAGAACCACTGGGTCAATTTTAACCAATCTTGCCACAAAGCATTCTTGGGTAAATGGGGATTCAAGTTTGTTCAAATGAATGCCCATGCCCTATTTCAAGAGGTCCCGGGAGATAATTAGGAAACAGTGCATATTTGGTGGGTCATCCAAAAATCTTTTTGAGAATTACTGGGCCAGAAAATTAATGTATTATGAAAATTATGTGGAAGCTTCCTGACACAGTGTAGATTCAGATTTGTTCAAATCATGGCCCCCAGGGGTTAGGTAGGGCAACAATCTGTGGATCAAAGTTTTTCATGGAAATATAAAGGAAAAATGTTTTAATATCTTCTCAAGAACAGGTCAGTGCCAGCATCTCTAGGTAGTGCAGATTCAAGTTTATACAAACTTGAGATGAAAAAAGGAGGGTCAATGTATCTCAGGTGAGTGTTGTGGCTAATGGGCCTCTTGTTAAGCTGATACAATGAATACAGTATAAGCCCTTTGAAGTGAGTTTTCTTTATCATACATTCAGCAAGTCCACAGTTAATGAATGGGTAACACCAAGAAGGCAAATACATGGGCAGTTTAAGTTAAACACATTAAAGCCTTTTTTGTGAAATCTCTGTGGAGTGGTCAGATAAAAACAACAATTCTTTTCACATTAGACTGCTAATATGGTAATGGGTTTCTCTAGTTAAGTTTCTATTTCAAATATACAAAACAAGATATGTTTGTTCATAAAAGAAACACTATTGAAATCAGTGCAAAGATCTACAGTCTGAATAGAGAGGTTTAATTTGTCTTAATTTTCAGTGTACACAGATTTGATGAATGTCTGAAAGAGTAAAGAATTTAAATTTGTTGTTACCTAAACACCTCATGGAGACAAATTTTTTTATCTTAATAAATGTTCAGTGTCAATTTTTGGACACCTGTGATATTGTATGTTTAAGACTCACAGTTCCTTGGGTACAGTTCTAAACTATATAGTGTGACTGTGTCGATCACTCCCCGATCGAAATAATCATTTAGATTTTCTGTACTTGAAAACCTGAATGTCTGCTCTGTTGAAGATTGTAGCCATGATCTGATTTGTAATGAAACACCCTCCTAATTACAGAGTTGCCTCGTTATATGCCAGTATATGTCTTTTTTGTGCCCTTTCTGTGTGATGTATCAGGTAGCCTTATAGGAATTACAAGATCTTCATTGGTTGGGAAATATATTTGTCCATAATTTATTCTGACTTAGTTTGTACAAAGTAATAAAGTAGTACTTAACCCAAGACCGACAAAGTTGAAACCCATAAATTTGAAATAAAGAAATCTTTTCTAAAAGTGCCAATTAATAAATTTTTAATTTTGTCTACCATGCAGATTTCTGTGCAATCTGTGCCCTACAGAAGTTCTTAATCATGCATTCACATGTAACGTAATGATGATATAGCAATTACTACCCTGAACCTAAATCTTATGGAACATTAAAAGTACATTCTTCTTAGGTTTTATGAAAATTAACATAACAGTCTCTTAATATATAAAGACTCTTGCAGGTTTTAAAGGAATTACCTATTAATGAGAATGTCTGTACAAAATTAACCTTAAGAAATTCTTTGCAATGGTTTTAAATAGACAAGCTGATTATGTGCTTTCTGACTTACAGTACCATATCTGTAGCATAAATCGGTGATCCTTAGTTGATCTATCATGTTACTAATCTAAGTCACAATAAAAGTTTTCATGTAAATGGAGTTTTAAATTTTTCCATTATTCCTCATTTGGTCATCTGTTTGCTTCCCTGCAATCACCTTTCGTAAAGCTGATATTTATTACTGTTACCAGAGTCGAGTGCAACTATGAAGAGCATGTTTTGTCCAAATTTGGCAAGTTATTGAAATCGTTTTTGACTGATTAGAATGCCATAAAGCACCTGCAAGGGTAAATATTTGAAGAAGACTTAAAGAAGATTTTCAAGTCAGTGTTTGATTCTTGGAGAATTCTTTTTATGGATAAAACTTTCACTTGACTGATCAGAAAATGAAATGACTCTTATTGAATGCAAGGATTATGTGTATCATTAAATTTCCCATTTAATATTATTTATGAATTAGTGGATAATTGGAGGGAAATTTATATGATCATAACACAGTGAAATTTGTGTTTGTGTATAATTAAATGGAGTCCTAAGTAAATGTTCTTTGATATTCTTGATTCATATTCTTCTGTGGCAGAATAATTAATGTTCTTTAAAAAGACTGAGGAGATATTTCTTCAATTTTGTTTGAAATTCCAATTGTGAGGTGCACAGGCTGTCCCTGGTACGTTTTCTACGATTATAATGAAATGAAAGTTGTTTGATTGTGATGAAACACCACGTAACTTTGAATTGTTCTGAAAAACCTGTTGTACATAACTTTAAAGTTACTAGTAATCAGAAGAGGTGCCCCTGCTGGGAAAAAGAATAGGGGCCACAGTTTTCACCAAGTATTGTCAGACTGGACCTACCACACCGAAGACAAAGTTATTATTAATCATCTCGATAGAAAAGAAAAAAATTATTAATTTTTACCTGGAATACATATATGCTATTTGCTATAAAAAGCAGTTGACATTTCTTTCAACTCATTGTGAATGAAGGGATTTTCTGCCAAAAAGGTGGGATTTGTTAAACTTAGTTTGGTCAATTTGCTCTTTAGAAACTGTTGGAAAACATCTTGATTTGTGGTTTTTGGATAGAGCTTCTTTAATCTCAGCTCTGACTTACTACGTGCTGTACACAGGAATTTAATAGGAGGGATTAGCAGAAGTTCTGAGGCCATTCATTACACTATTCATTTGGAACAGTCCATCAAATGGCAGGATATTTAAAACGCGTGTGCCCACAGTTTGATTTAGATCTAATCTATCATGCAACATGCGATTAACTAATTAGATATTTAATCTGCATCTTAAGAAAATATTTTGAAGAATTGTGAAGGATTGTTTTAATACACATAGTGTTTGTTCCTAAGGCACAGTTCTTTTGTTTGGAGATATATATTCTTTACAAGGAGAAAAATTTCAAAAAAATTAAATAAAATTCTGGAGATTGTTCTAGAAACTGAAAGGCATGTTGTTCAGGTGAAATTACTTTCATTTAAAAAAAGGAAACTTTATGGAACTTTCTATTCCCATTTGAAGGGAGTATTCTCCTTTAACACCTGTTTTTTTTCTCACGGCATTCAACAATGAGGCAAACTATAGATCCAAACAACGGAGGTTTACCATCCGTAGGTGTCCCATTGTCAGAACACCAATACCACGAAGCACAGAAGCTGTATATCCTGGGAGCTAAGCTTGATAATTTTCGCACTATTGGACCCTGGCATTCAGTGGAGCCAGAGTATCTGGATCATCTATGTTACCGACTTGCCTCACCCGTACCACGTCCCTGCAGTAGAAAACACGACGAGGGAGCTTGGGCGGCAGAAGATAAAGCCTTCATGGATTATCCCCGGCCTGTCTCCAGCATTAAAAGTGCCCCTCCAGGAAGTGGAAGACACAGAGCATCACCCTCAGCAAAAAGTAAATATTCTGGGCACTCCCTACCCATTGTGAGGGAAGGGAATAGGCAGAAAAATGAGGGAAAGAGGAATAATTCCAAAATTTCCAGTGAGGACATTGACCGCATTGTGAGTAGAGTGACAAGGCCCACTGTTGCCAGCAGAGGGGGTGTGGATATTGCTGAGAAATATGAAAACAAAGATTATGTGTATGGATCTAGAACTGTATCTGAGGCTGATCTAGATTTTATTGTTCATAGGGTCACAAGGCCAACCGTAGCCAGCACAGGAGGGGCTGGCAAACAGAGGAAATACACAGATTTTGTGTATGGTGATAAAAAAGTTAATGGAGATGAATTTGATAGCATCATTAATAGGCTTACCAAACCTACTGTAGCCAGCCGGGGAGGGGTGGACATAGCCGACAAGGTGCCTGTAGAATATAAACCTCCTCCAGTCACCAAGACGAACCCAGTGGTCCCAGGGCTAAGGGCCAAACAAGCTGCCCTTCTGAAGAGGAGAGTAAATGCTCAGGAGCTGGATCAGATTGTAAACCGACTGAATGTTCTCACTCCTGCCTACAAAGCTAAGTATAGTCCAAGTCCCCATGTCTGGATAGATGATGCCAAAGTTGGACCAGCATTCCAGCATCAGGTGATGGTTGCATAAGCATGCAGTTGTAGTTTAAAAATGTGTATTATGACTTGTGGTATATTTAAGAGTTGTATTTATTAGTGCAGCAAATGATAAACTCCTTCATTGAAAAAAGGCCTCTGTTATGACTTAATTGGTAACATTTGATGTACTAATACATGTATGAGACTGTTTTTGTAGATAAAATATTATCCATTCTGTTTGATAAATTGCAAATACTTCTTAGTTTAATTAAATAATTTTAATCAAGTGAATATCAGATGAGAATAATGATAAATAAAATACTTCTTAGTTTAATCAAATAATTTTAATCAAGTGAATATGATGAGAATAATAATGAATATACAATAATTTTAATTATAAAATAGAGTATAAATATTTGTCATTAATTTTTACAGTAGATTGAATGTAACCACTTTCATAATAAGTATTCAATATTTGTATGTGTGGAGATTCATTCAATTATTAAGTTTTTGTGGAAGAAGAATTGATAATAATTCCCTTTCTTTGTATATGACTTAGTGAATGAATGTTTATTTATTTTTCAAGAATGTTGGTTTGTCTGCCTGTATTTGCCAACAAATTGAGGAATTGATTTCTGTTTGTTCAAGACAGGAACATTGTTTGCTTTGTGTATGTACAGGAATTTCTATGATCAATACATGACACTTATGTGAACTATGGCTGACAATAGTCAGGTTTTTGACTTCAGACATATACATGTACAAATGTAACTACTGATACAACGTTCCTGCTTGTCAATGTGAAATTTTGAAATGCTCAGTTCTTTCGCGATTTTTTTTTTCTTTCGTGACAAGTGGAATCTTCCTGTATGATTCCAAGAATGGCGATTGATTGAGGGACATAAATTGCTTCATTTTAGAAAAGAGGTCCTTACTTTTATGAAGTGATTTAAATTCAAAGCAATCTGTCCATACTAAATGCACAAGAGCTTTGTATTGCTTTGTATAGCTAAAAGTATATGGGTGTTCTATAGTTGTTTTGTATTAGACATGAAATTAAGTTGTAAATCTTTTCAGGGAGACATTTAAAATATACATACACCAAATCGGGCTTAAATTAGATAAAAATATAAGTATTTCTTGATTTAAAATAGAACAAAATTTTAAAATTTACTGATTTCAATCTTGATTATGAACATATATTTTCAATTTTTTTGTGTCAATCTGTATTCGAATTCCCAGTTATATTGTGTATTTGGTTCTGACAGTATATTTGCCCTTGTTTATGGACATGACTCTATTATTTGCTCAGGTCTTGAAGCTTTTTTTTTTCCTCTGAACTTTATATTTTTACAGAGGAATCACTAATGAACAAGGATGACATTTAATGTGCATGAATTGGGAGTTTATTGGTTGTGTAGTAAATCTTGTACATTAATTAATTTATAATGAATTGTACATGAAATGAAGACATCTTTTGAACAGTATTTTTATGCTTTATTCATGTTCTACAAATATCCTATCACTCTATAATTATGTAGAATTAATAGCCTAAGTCATATATAACTTAATACCAAAGTTCAAAGATCATACAGACCAGAATATGCATTTTATTTGTTTATTTAATTTTTTCTTTCGAATTTTGAAATAAACAAATAGGTGAATTTGATGTATGAAAGAACTAAGCGACTTATGACAGTGAGGGAGTATGTACTGTAGATTCCTTATTTTTCATGAGTACTTAATATCCCGAAAAGACTCACTGACGTCAAATTGAACTTGAATTCATGAGTGGACTGTCGAACTTGAGTTTAAATGTGTATTTCATCTATAAAAAAATAAAAGTATTTTATTTCGCCAACACAGCTTCTCATGAAATTACGCGATAATCAATTCCTTGTGTATAATTGGGTATATCTACAGTACTTGATTTAACTTTAAAAAAAAAAAACTATTTGAGGATTATTTGTCATTATATCTATTTGTCATTATCTTTAAAATGATCTAACAGAATTTCATTCTTAAATGTATGTATTTCAAAGATATGCAGATAAAATCCAGCATTTCTTACATTATATTGCTTCATACAATGATCAATCTTTTTATTGTACAGAAAATCTGAACAACATTTAATTTTGCAAAAAAATGATCTGATTTGGTTAAAAATGTATCGCTTTATTATAAGTGCTTTGCATCTAATTTGAATAATTTATATCACTCCATACAATATATCAAATTGATAAATCAACAATTTTTTTATGCACATTATATAAATATGACAGTCAATTATTCAGTGAATTTACATGAAGACATATTGCGTGTGCCACCCAGGGTCTCATTATATCAAGGAAATATCTGCAATGAATTCTTTTCTTACATTTCTATTTTAACCATATATTTTCTCTCCTGTACCACAATCTGTGTAAATTAATTATAGCCACATTATCTATAAATGTGGGGTTTTTAATCTCTTTGTTATCATATATGTATTCTATATAATAGGCTATATTTATTTGTATTCTTTAAAGAAATAAACATTACCCGTAGATGGTGTTTACTGTTTTTGTTTAACAAGATATGCACGTATCTTGGGAGTGCCTACTATATCTATTAAATTAATCTGCTAATTGGTTATTTTTGCAGTTGCTTTAATAAAATGTCATATTCCTTAAGCAGATGGAGTGACTCCTTTTGACAGTTAAAATTATGTTTGTAACTATACATTCTTGAGATGCCCTGTTATTTTGACATCCTTTTAGTGCAGATGTTAAAAGCCTATTGTGGGCTTGGGTCATCGATATTAACAGATTAGGTTTTTATCATTAGATGATTTATAAAGGTACTATTGTGTGGAAGTCTGGGTCTGCCTGATCTGTCCCCACTTTGTGGCACAAATCCAAAATCTACCAAAAAATCACAGACATATATGGCAGATAAGCATTAAGGACAATACATTGATCATCTTCATTCGTTGCAAAGATGAAACATTAATTATTGAAAGGGACATTAGTATAGATTCTTGGTGAAATATGAAGCTTTATGCTATATTCTGCTTAACTTGATTGCCAATCATTGCACCACACAGCAAATGTTTAAGTATGGACATGGATTGCTCTATCTGATTTAATGTATTGGTGCTGAATTCATTTATTGCTGAAAATGTTGGGGACATGCACTTAATGGATCAGTAGTGCACTTTTTCCCCTTTGCTGCAAACGTGTATCAGATATTTGTTTTCATTGCAAAAGAATCATTTCCAGACCCTTTCATTAAACTTGATTGCATATATATTTTGATGAGTGTCTGTGTGATACTTAAGAAGTAGTACTACATGGCTTGTAGGGAAATGAATGGCCATCTAGATAAGTGGAATGCACTGCTTGGGGAACCTGCATTGACCCATGCTACAAGTACTATAGGTGTTTAATGTATAAGTATACATAGATTTGATGACCACCTTGACCTTCCATATAACCCTGACCTCACATTTTTCTCAGTTTCTTTGATTACCTTGAAGGTTGCTTACATGTAAAGAGGTATCTTGGAACAAAGTCTTTCACCCAAGAGAAGATGTTAATATGATACTGACATATATTTCTAGTTTCGGTAATCTGTTTGTATTTGTCTCAAGAAAAATATTCTTGAATGTTTTTATTCACAATATTATGGTGTGAATTCTCTTTGCTTTGAAAAATATTCACAGATCATTAAACAAAGTGGGTTGATGAAATGAGACAGGCAAAGGAAGTATTCAGTTAAGAGTTTCTTTTGCTTACAAAGTTTGAATGATCTGTTGATGGAAGTGGTTGACAGACTTGGCATTTGGTAATACCCTGGATCCCAGGTTCGTCACACGCCATATTGATTTTGTTTGATGGTTCTGTAAATCAGAAGGAAGGGGGTAATAAGGTGTGAAAATGAGTTTTCAAGAACAAGGCATAATGGTGTTTTAATTTCTTTTGAATTTACATGTAAATGAGGTATTGAGGATCTACTCTTCTACTGCCTTCTGGAATACCTATAAATACAGATGTAATAGAATTTTTTATTAAAATTTTTTATGCTGTGCCATGAATGTGGCTGGAATTAACAGATACATGTGTTTGTCATGTCCATCTTCTGTCCTTCTGTCTGTCCTTCCATCACACTTTGCATTTAGTTTAATTTTGAAGAACCTATTCATGATATTTTTATCAAACTTCATATGCTGATACATATTGGTGAAAGCCATTCAACTGCATCAACATTTTTTGACCTGGACATTTCCTTTGATCTTGATCTCACTTTTCTTAAATTTGTGCTTAGCTCAGTTTCAAAGAAACTATTCAGGATATTTTTCAAACTTCATATGCTGATACATATTGGTGACAGCTATTCAACTGCATTTGAATTTTTTGACCTTGACATTTCCCCTGCTACTAGATATTTAGCAAGCATACTAAGTGCATGGTTATGATGAGCAAGGGTGCCTCTTTTTGACCCTTGATCTTTTCTTTGACCCTAATAACCTCACTTTTTTAAAATTTGTGTTTTAAGTTCAGTTTCAAAGAAACTATTCAAGATATATTTATCAAACTTCACATGCTGATACATAATGGTTGATACATAGTGGTGAGAGCTATTGAACATTTTTTGACCTTGACCTTTGCTTTGACCTTGACTTATCTTAAATATGTGTTTAGCTCAGTTTCAAAGAGACAATTCAAGAGAGTTTTATGTAAGCCTATGCAGTGGCAGCACTGATATATAATTGGTAAGAATTTAACTGTGTGTCCAATTTTTTTTTATCTTGACCTTCCCAGTGACCTCTGACTTTACTTTTTATTGTGTAGAAAACTCAGTTTTAAAGAAATTATTCAAAATATATTAATCAAACTTCATACACTAATACAAATTTCCTTGGATTACTAATGAACCCTGGGTGGGTCATTTATGTCCTATGGACATATTTCTAATTTTTTTTTATTTATAAGCGAGACATTTTTTGAACAAATTTCTGTCATTGCTCCACATAATCTTTAATAATACTAAGTCTTATATGTTGAAGAATGGAATTTTTGTGAGAGACAATTTTTTGTAATTATAAGAAAATAAAGTTCTCGTGAATAAAAAAAAGTTCCTTAATCCTTGACATCTAGTAGACAAAAATGAGGTCAATTTTTATGAACCCTTAACCAAATTTGTGAAATTCATCACTTTTTTTTGTCTAGTTCAGGCCATATTGCAGGGCTAAGTTGATAACATATTGAAATACTCTAGATTTTTGAAAATCTTCTTCTTTACTTCTTCACACCTAGTAGGCAAAATTTATGATTCATTACTTTGAGAAATCATGTAAGCTCCCTACAAAGAAAAAAATCCTCAAATACACAAGAATTTTGACCCCATATTATGGAGAATTAACGAATATTTTACTTCAAGCAATTTAGTAAATGTGCATTATTGTAGACAAAACATTAATTACACTCTGCCTTCCCTCGAATCAAAAAATTAGGGTCTACAATGTATAACTTGCAATGTCTATCTGCTGTTTGTCCATCTGTTGAAAACTATGTGGAATGATGATAACAAAGAAATACATGTAGATCAAGAAATGTTGAATGAAGAAAAAAGAAATCAGAAGAATATATACAAATTCTTTGTTTCCTTTTGTTTTGCGTTTTTTTTAAATGAAGAAACACTTCTAAAATGATTACACATAACAAGAGGTTCTTGTTATGAACTTGATCTCAAACTCTTTATAAGTAAAGGTCAAGGTTACTGAGAGGAAATTATTTCCTTTTGAGCCTAAGATAGATGCATCATGGAGTCTTTCAGATGTTAAAGCACAAACTACAAAAGTACATTAGGTCTGTTCATGCAATTCAAAAAACACCAGTGAGGTGAATTTAAGAAGCAAAGCACAGTCACTGTGGTCTTATTTTAAGAACAGATTCAAATAACTGGAAAAAAAAACAAAATCTGAAATTTCACCCTTCTCTCTTAATTGCAGTGTTTCTTTTTTGGAATTTTAGGAGTTCCATACAATATATCAACAGTTCTTCCCAAATGGTGACCCTACCAAATTTGCCAGTTTTGTCTTCAATGTTTTTGATGCAAACAAGGTATGTAATGATGTCAACTGTAAGCTCACTAGATCAATTGAACAAGTTTAAGTCATAGTTAGTCATAAAATATGTGACCTAAAGGGAAAAACTAATACTGCCAACATCCCTCAAGCTTAATTACAATATACCTGTTCAATAAACTTCTCTTTAGAAGTTGTTTATTGGATATTATTTCTCATCAAAATCATGAACATATACCACAGTTATTCTTAAAATGAAAGGAATCTCCTCATAATAGCTAGCCAAGGTGGAATCTCACTTTGAAGTAAAACAAGACTTTATCTTTTGTTGTTGAGTAAAATTTTTATTTGAATCTCTGGCCTTTATTTCATTAGATTTGATATATCATTAGGAAGAATTCAGCAGAGCAGTATGTAATATTACCACTATATTAATTTCATGAAGGGATTTCGGGGATTGGTTTTCAGATCACATATGTATGTCAAGGACTGAAATGAATGAATAGATTGTACTTCTCTTAGGGATTTGATATAACACCAGGACATAAGACATGATAATGTAATGATATTTGGGGTTTAGTAACCAAGATCAAATTTCAGGTACAACCCAGGCATGCCTGAGGTCTTTAAAATAATTAAAATTCTTATCTTTGACATTATTGAAATCAGAGTCTGCAGACTTCGTCCTGTAATATGAATTAGTGAAAAATATATTTTGTAGAATTCACAATTAAGTGCCTAGGAAATTTTCTTATATTTTTTCTCTATCACATTAAATGATTAAATATACCTATGTATTTCAGGATGGTTATATATCTTTTAAAGAATTTATTTGTGCTTTATCCATAACTTCAAGAGGTTCACTGGATGAGAAACTAGACTGTAAGTATTTACATGTATATCCTTTATGTCTGGAACTAAGCACAGAATCTGGATAGTACATGTATTTATCACATGTTAACATCTGTATACAGTGGATGGATAGCATTTGATATCATTTTCATATCATCTGTTGTGATGTCGCAATAGTTTTTGCATAAAAGTGAAGAAGTCAAATAATGTGGATTCGCATATAAAAACAGTGTAAATCATGTAATAGCTGTATGTGTAAAATGAGTGATTAAAAAGAATCCTCAATGGTTTGTGGTTGGATTTGAATTTTATCCAACTTGTATGTTTTCTATCCAATCGCCAAGGCTTGCATGGGGATAGAAAATACACAACTCATTGGATAAAAACATATTCAACCATGCAAAAACCATGATAGATCCTACATATATGACATGCACCTGGAACTGAGTAAAGAAACTGATTCAGTAAGTACATATCCCACATGCCTGAAACTAAGCACAGAAACTGGATAGTATTTGTATATCCCATATATCTGTATGGAGCTGAGTAAAGAAACTAGATTGTAAGTACATGTATATATTCCATTTTTCTGGAATATGGAAAAGAAACAGGATTTTGTAATGTACTTGCACTCCAGTTTTCTGCCCAATTCCAGACCAAAAAAGAGATGTACATACTGCAATGTAGCTTACAATCCAGTTTCTTTTCCAAAAGAGCACCAGAACTTACAAGTACAGTGAAACCTGTCTAATCCATCATGCACTAGGAGACAAATTTTGTGTTGGAATAGACAAAGTGTCGGACTAAACAGTGTAAAAAAACATTAAAAATAGTAAAATGGGAATGAAACTAAAGGTCGGAATTCACAGTAAAATGGACTGCACAGGTGTCAGATTAGACAGTTCCTGTAAGCTGGAGCTCTTCTTTTGAATTTAATCTTGAGATACTGGATTGTAAGTATCAAGTCCATTTGTAATTGCATGATTGTGTTATGAAGTTCTTTGAAAACAATCACCATTCTTCATTATTGAGCAGATGAGCAATAACTTAGGACCCATTTAAAATGTGAATCTTCTGCAAATTTTATATTTATTGAATCTTTAAAAATGAAAAAGTAATATAATGTACAATATAGATTTTAAAAATTCAATTCAGTTTGATAAAGTCCACAAAATTGAACAAGCAGTTGAAGGACATGTAATACAAATGTTCTGTTATTTTTTAATCTTCCCACAAGTGCATGCACATAAACCTATCTTTAAAATGCAAGAACATCACTGAGAGTAGAAAAAAGAATGTGTTAAAATATCCCAGCCATATTACTATAAATTTTATTAAAAATTCATTCTGTTATTCTTGGCCATGCTTCAATTGCTTAAGAATCTTCTTTTGTGAATAATCTAGAGTGATGTTAGGTACCAACATATTTTTTTTTTCTCAAAATTTAGGACGTTGCTGCCATAGTAACCATGGCATATAGCAACCAATTTTTGCCTGATATGAGTTTATTGTATCAAATGTTTTTATCAGAGCAAAATTCTGTGACTGTTTGTGCTACAGCTCCTATATAAAAGTGAAAGAAATTACAGAGAATGACACTTAAATTTTTATGGGTATGTAACATAAACTGAAACTTGGGCTCATATCTATTTCAGGGGCCTTCAGTCTATATGATCTGGATAATGATGGCTATATCACAAAAGAAGAAATGGTCAGTATAGTGGATGCTATTTATAGCATGGTAGGGAACCTCCTAGACCTCCCCAAGGATGAGGATACCCCAGAAAAGAGAGTGGAAAAGATCTTCACCCAGATGGATACAGTATGTTGAACACTTGACAGGCCTATTGTGACAAGGGGAATAACTCTTTAGAGACATATTGATTTGTCATAGTATTTAGTTGAAAGTATTTAAAAAAAAAACATTTCTGAAATGATATGAAGCTATAATCAACAAATGTTAATATGTATTATTTTTATGACTTTTTTACAGAATAATGATGGTAAACTGACAAAAGATGAGTTTCGGGAAGGCTCAAAGTGTGATCCATGGATTGTTGAAGCGTTATCTACCCCACATAGATAAAAGATGCTAGTGTCTGCCAAAATCCTGCAAATCATGGCATTGACTGTTCATACCGATACGAGTTGTGAATGTTTGAAAAATTGACATCTTTTGAAATACATGAATTTGCATAGCAAATATCTTGGTTGAAAATGGAACAGATTTTGACAACAAACTGTACATGTATCATTTCTCCCCCAGTTATTTACAAATCTGTATAATTTTGTATGAATATGAAGTGATATTTGATGCCTTTTCCTCTCCTTGCTGTCTTTGTGATACATTTGTTGAGATCTCTACAACTATATATTTCAGCTTACAGCTGTCAGAGGCTTTACTAAGTTTCTCTGATCAGAGTTTGCATGGTGTATTTGTATGTTTGTTTGTTTGGATAACTTTTCAAATATTTATTTTATTCTCTAGAATCACTGAGCCAATTGCAACCAAACTTGCCAGAAAGCATCCTTGGGTAAGGGGGATTGATTAATTCAAATGAAGACCCACTTCCACCTTTCCAAGGAGCTATAATGTTATACATGTAAAAACATAATTAAAAAAAAGGCTGATGTCATAGTAAAAAATCATCTCATGAACAAGGCAAAATTTTTTGTGAAACGTGAATGTTTTGTGAAGATTCATTTGGAACCCCCCCCCTCCACTCACCCACCCTCTTCTACAAAAGAGGTTTCATTACTGTGTGTGTACATAAATTAACATGTTTTTAAGCACAATCACTGGGTATCGAGTGGTTGGCATAATCATGAATTAGCACTTCACATGTCCAAGCTGTGTACTATATTTATTAATGATTTATTAAGAGTACCGTATTCATTAATTAGTGCATTGTTGATTATGCCAAATCCACTAAAATATGAAGCCCGCTTTTTTAAAGCACGCACACACATACAGTATATGGTATGGGGAAAAGGATGTGAAAATCAAGATTCAAATTTGTTCAAGGGCCCCTTGTTGATCAATATACTTTCTTGTTATTGAGCTTACAAGCTTACAGGCTTTTTTTTTAATATTAAAATTATAATCCTTCAAACTGCACAGAGAACTGGCCACTTTTTATTCGAATTGTTAAAATATGTCAGTAAACATCATCTAGATTGCCTATTTTAGTATATATGTATCATTTTTCAACAATTTTAAATGAAATGGGATTTGAAAGACTATTCCCCCAAAAGAATTATCACTTGAGAACAATATTATTCCTATAATGTTTTCTGTTATATTTTGTTAATTCTGAAATTTCTGTTATTATAAATATATGTGTGTTGAAAATAAAAATAAAGATTTTTCTAGTAAAGCAAACTTTCTGGTTTTTAATACAGTTACATCCAAAAATAAATATCAAAAGGAATTTTTCCCTCCAAATAGAGAAAAAATGTCAAACATAAAACTACATTGAATCAAAGATGAAGGAAAATGGCATTATTCTTAGTTTGTTACAAACCATTTGATAATTTGTTTAACAATGAAGTGACACAGAGGAGCTATAAAAACCATGCCACTTCATGAGAATTTGTTTTAAAAGTCTGATTTTCAGTCAATAGATGGAATATTTTAAGTACCGTATTGTTTTTACATTTAAATTTAGTACATGTACATGTATTACAAGTACATGTATAAAGAATCATTCTTTTGAACATTTCTCAATGTCACTAGAAAAAAGGTTGCTAAAGAAGTTTATTTCATGGATCTTTTGTATATTGAAAAGAAATTTTCATGTGATCAGAATCTTTTAGTCCTTATATATTGTTAAATCAACAAATATCATCAAACAAAGGTAATCAAAGATTATCAAGCTGAACTCAATGAACACATGAAAATAATGTTCTGGTAGTGTACATTCCTAGATGATTAATATGGTCACCATAGGGCTTATAGTTACCTGAGAATGGACCTGCTCCTAAAACTTTAACCTGGTGACTGACACCCAGAGAATGTTGGTTAGATCCCTTATCTGAAGCAAGTCTGGTAGTGTGCATCCCAAAATCTATCAGCTCTGCAAGTTTAGTTTAGATGGACCCCAGAATGGAAAAGGAGGAAAGGCCAACCAAAATCAACATGGAGGCAAACCGTTGAAAAAGAACTGAAGGAAATTAATCTTACCTGGGGAGAGGACAGCTAAGAACAGAGAAGAATGGAAATCCCTAGTCCCATGCCCTATGCGGCTCTGGGTGCAACAAGGACTAGGTAGGTAGGTACAAGTTTAGTTACCACAGGGCTTATCAGGTAATGGAGCTGCTCAAAAATATTTTACTTGGTAATTCATCCAGAAAATGAAGGTAACAGATCCAATATCTGAAGCACGTCTAGTAGTGTGCATTTTCACAAACATTTTCATGCAAGTTTGGTCAGAGTGTTACGGTATATATAGTTACTTTGGAATGGAAATGCTCCATAAACTTTAATCAGATACAATAAGTCAGCTAGAAAATGTAAGTCAGATCCAATATCTGGAGCAAGTATGCTAGCATGTAATCATATATGATTGAGGGATGCAAGTTTTGTCACTATAGGACTCATTAGTCATATTGATATGGAAGCATCCTCATGTAGTATAGATTCAAATTTGTTCAAATCAGGACCTTCCATGCAAGGACAGGAGCGAGAGAAGGCCAGCCAGACCTCGGCCTCCCAGGGGCTATAACTCCCACCGACATCAATTAGGAAAGTTATTTGGAAATTAACCTTCTTCAAAATTTTTTAACTGGTCGCTCATGTAGATTAGATGCAGCATCCAGAGCATATCTAATAGTCTTATAGATGCATCAACCATGAAAATTTGGTCAACATAGGGAATATACTTATTTGGGAATAAACTTTCTCCAAAAACTTTAACCTGGTCATTCATCCAGAAAATGTAGATCAGATCCATCATCCACAAGAAAGTTTGATGGTGTATCAACCATGCAAGTTTGGTCACCATAGTGCTAATAGTGTTTGGAAATAATACTCCAAAAACTTGTAACCTTGTCACTCATCCAGAAAATATAGGTCAGATCCAGCATCTGAAGCAAGTCTGGTAGTGTGCATCTCTAGATATGTCAACCATGCAAGTTTGGTCACAATAGGTCTAATAGCTACTTGAGAATGGACTTTCTCCTAAACTTTAACCTGGTGACTCATCCAGAAAATGTAGGTAAGGTCCAGCACACGAAGCAAGTATAGTAATATGCATCCCTAGTTGCATCATCCACGCAGATATTCTTAAAATTAACAGGGATTATATTTGGGAATGAATTTTTCTCCAATGACTTTAACCTCATCATTCATTAGGAAAATGTGGTCTGTTTGAGCATCCGAAACAAGTCTGGTAGTTTGCATCCATAGATGTACTAACCATGCAAGTTTAGTCTCTACAGGGCAATTAGTTACTTGGTATTGGACCTGCTCTTTAGACTTCAACTTGGTCATTCAGATCCAGCTTCCAGTCCTTCCAAGAAACATTCGAAGCTCATAATAACAAAAAGTGCCTATCATCTGAAGGGATATTGTGATCTTGATTGAACATCATTTGACTTGCAGAAGAATGTCAAATTAGTGTCTGGTCCATAAATTTGTAAAAGAGAAACATTAAATGCAATAATTTTTCAAAAATGCTATTTTTCGATTTTGTGAGCTTTACTCACAGTACCTCTAGTTCTTTCTTTTTTTAGTTCAGTTGTTCAACCTATTCCTTTTGGGGGGAAGGGGGGGGGGGGGGCTGAAGAACAACAAAACAGTTAGTTTAAAGAATAATATATTTCAAGATAAAGATACCAGGTAGTAAATCTTTATGAACAGAGAATTTAAGAAAAAAATACCAGTATATTAAGTTATATCAGAGTTTTAAAAAAAGGCAATATCATACAAGTAACAAACATGATGCATACAGCAATTCCTTAAAACAAATAAATTGTTTGGTCATTTTTTTGGTCTTAATGATATTGAAACAAGAAGTCATTGACAATACTGTGGCTCTAATGATTTGTACCTAGATAAAATTGGTCAAAAAAAATTGCACCTTGACTTTTTTTATCTTGAAGCTTTCTAAAGTTGTACATTGTATCAAGTTTTGTAGAAGATGGACCAAAATTGTAGAGGAAGGAGCAATTAGAAAGAATTGACAGAAATTCAGATCTTAGTAACAATCACAATGGTGTAGTGTTCATTGAAACAAGAGGCCCATGGGCCACATCGCTCACCTGAGCACATTGGCTAGGAAAAAAAGCAAAAATCAGTTAGTAATGAAAAGTTTACGGGGGGGGGGGGGGGGGGGGGGGGGGGGACTTGAATTTTAAACTACCTGATGATGCTTCCATATCAATGTAACAAATGGCTTTGCTGTTCTTGAGCAGCAGATTTTTTCCTATATATTCATTTGTAAAAAATTTGATCCCCCATTGTGGCCCCACCTTACCCCTGGGGCCCTCATTTGAACAAAGAGCTAGAACCACGAACCATCAAAATGTGCCTTAAATTTTAGACAAAATTTAAGTTTGAAATCACTAAGCCTGTCAAATGTTATATTGCAGTGCACAATGTCATGCTATTCTACATAAAATTTTTTGCCACACAGACCATTGTCTTTAGCACATGCGCAGCATCAAATATACAAATAAAGTTAAAAACTGCTAAAAAATGTCGATTTTACGGTAGTTATTTCAAAATTTGAATGTGGCCACACTCAAGTACCGATTCCAAACTTTGCAGAGAAAAAAAAATTACATAAATGCATTTTTAAGCAAAATATTTTAGAGGTACTCGAGTGTGGCCAATATGAATTTTACATTTTATGAACGATGAGCTATCAGAAAATGAAGCAAGGCCCTTCATTTTAACAGCAGTTATGAGTTCATTATATGCGTAAATAGCTTAAATTAGTTATTAGTATATGAGATTTATTCTTGATAACTACATAATCCCTAATTTGTCAATTATTTTGTTTTAGAATATCTTAAACTCACATTTAACACGTGTTGTTTCATATAAAATTTAAAATTACGTTCTTTTCATTCATGCTTATGTACATCAATGATGACGTCATAATTTGACATTTTTGAGGTCGACTGCATCTCATAGATAATTTGAAGAAGTTTGTCAAAATAATTTCAAAATAGATAATTGAAAAGTGTCGAAATCCAGTTTCCGATTTTTTGCCAGTATTACGTGTTGAACGTAATTTTTTTTTTTCAGATTTATTATATTAATAAAAATACAAATGCCTAATTCAAAGGTTATTATCTAATATACATACAATACGCAAAAATTATGCGCATTTTAGATATACATGAAGCAGAAATAGTTCACACACTACCTGGGGATGAATCCATATCAATATGACTAATCAATTGTCTTTTCTATTCTTGAGAAAAAGATTTTTTTCTATATATTCTTATGTAAAACTTTCATCCCCCATAGTGGCCCCACCCTACCCCAGGGGGTCAATATTTGAACAAACCTGAATCTACACTACCTGGGGATGCTTCCATTAAAATATGACCAATCATGACTTTGCTGTTCTTGAGAAGAAGAGTTTTAAAGAATTTTCCTATGCATTCCTATGCTAAAATTTGATCACCTGTTCTGGCCCCACCCTACCCCCTGGGGGTCATGATTTGAACAAACTTGAATGTACACTATCTGAGGATGCTTCCATATAAATAGGACCAATCATGGCTTTCCTGTTCTTGAGAAATAGATTTTTAAAGATTATAGATTTTTAAAGATTTTTACTATGTATTCCTATGTAAAACTTTGATCGTCCATTGTGGCCAAACCCTATCCCCGAGGGTCATGATTTGAACAAACTTGAATCTACACTACCTGAGGATGCTACCATATAAATAGGACCAATCATGGCTTTGCTGTTCCTGAGAAGAAGATTTTTAGATTTTTCCTATGTATTCCAATGTAAAATTTTGATTACCCATTGTGGCCCCACCCTACCCCCGGGGGTCATAATTTGAACAAATTTGAACCTACACTACCTGAGGATGCTTCCATTAAAATATGACCAATCATGGCTTTGCTGTTCTTGAGATGAAGATTTTTAAAGATTTTTCCTATATATTCCTATGTTAAACTTTGATCGTCCATTGTGGCCCCACCCGACCCCTTGGGGTCATGATTTGAATAAACTTGAATCTACACTACCTGAGGATGCTTCCACATAAGTTTCATATTTTCAAGCACAGTGGTTCTTGAGAAGAAGATTTTTTAATGATGCCATTAATTTTTTTCACAAATTCATGATTATCTCCCCTTGGAAGAGGGTGTGGCCCTTCTTTTGAACAAACTTGAATCCCCTTTACCCAGGGATACTTTGTGGCAAGTTTGGTTGAAATTGGCCCAATGGTTCTGGAGAAGAAGTCGAAAATGTGAAAAGTTTTCAGACAGACAGACGGACAGATGGACTACAGACAAAATGTGATCAGAAAAGCTCAGGTGAGCTAATAAAAGACACACAAAGTAAGCAAAACACTGATACTTGTAGTCTATCTGTGCACCATTTGAAATTGGATCAGAACTGTAGGAGGAAGAATAGAATTCCATAGACTTTTTTTATTTTTTAAGTAACCATAGAAATATTATTCATCAAAAATTAACAAGATACCCATGGGCCACCATACTCACCTGAATAACCTTGGCCCTGCTCTTTTCCATCAGAGGATTCTTAAGAGATTTTTTCCCCTATTTATTCCCATGAAAAATTGTGCCCCCATATGCTGGTACCACCCTAGTTCCAAGGGGTCATGGCACAACTAAATTTGATTCCAGACAATATGGTGATTCTTAAATATCAATATTGCAAACATAACCTTGTTGCTCATTGATTCAAATAACTGTGAATCTGTTATGTGGCAAGTTTGGTTGAAATTTGCCTAGTATTTCTTAAGGTATTCCATCCCTAATAGCCTCAGGTTCAATGAATTTGAATATGTAACAGATGTGTATGGGTGGAACACTCAGGATTCTTAGACATAATCCCCATTTATTACCATTAGTATGTAAGAATGGAACATGTCCTAATTTATGACCTTGACCTTTGTTGAAGAGATAATTCCCTCTTTTTTTTAAGTAATAAAAATCAATTTAAAAATATATATATGGTAAAAAAAAATTTTTTTTTCCAATTGTCATTCTATTTCTAATGATTTAATGAATCCACCACAGTACTTATTGATATTCTTATTATTTGAATTTTTATTTTAAAAAATCGCTTGTCTCCATAGACTTCGATGCAATTTCTGTTAATTAATTACTGCTCAGTTAATTACATTTTTGAAACTTTCTCTTGGTAAATCCTTTTCTACTGTAAAATGCTTTGAAGTAATACCAGATTATTATATACGTGATGGATATTTAAGGATAGAGAATTAGGTCCTATAAGGGATGGAAAAAATTAAGAAGTTGAAAATGTGAAATGTTTACATATGGATGGATAGACAGACTGATGGATGCTGGACAATGAGTGATAAGTAAAGCTCACTTGAGCTTACAGTTAAAATTTAGAAGAATCTACTAGTGTACCAAGTTTAACTGATATCAGTTAAAAACTGACACTAGGAGAAGTAGTTGGGAAAAATTATTTACAGACAAACAGACAGCTACATACAGTTGAGAGGTATATTGTGTAAAAAATAGCAGTAAAGGGTTACTTTTAGTAGCAAGTTCCATTGTGAGGTGCTGATGTCCAGTAGTACCTGCATGTTCTTACTAGAGGTACATTGTGTAGCAAAAGTACATATTCTCCAAAATTCTGGTAAAATTTTTATTCTTTGGGGTTGACTCTACAATAATATAACTTGTTTTTTTACTTTACAATAGATACATGTATATCACTTGGAGGTTTAAAAACACAAAAAAAGGCTTACACCAACAAGAATTTTCATAATATGAACATTTCTAATGCAACTATAGTATGATCTTGATGAACCCTGAACTGAAATTTCACCCAACTCTTTAATGTGAAAAAATATACATACAAATGGGTGGATAACAGACACCTTATCAAAGCATAGGCTCTTCTGGTCTTTGTCCAGTGGAGTTAATAAAATCAACAGTAATTTGAAATACATGTACATAATAACATGGCACAGTTATGTCTTTATACATTTTGCGTGAAAACTACCATATGATATGAATTATGCCATAATGCAAGAAATTTCATGACCAATAAAATATCAACTTTAAGATGAAACAATTTTTATGTTTTACAGCAGTATCAATTCTGGAAATTTGAATTCAATGGATAAATGCCCTTGTCCCCTATAACCCTATTATTATTAATTTTTTTTTTTTTTTTTTTTTGGCCATAATAGGAAGGTGGATTTTTAAGTACAATGACAAATGTCCCTGTTCCCTATTACCCTATTTTTTTTTTCTTTTTTGGCCATAATAGGAAGGTGGATTTTTAAGTACAATATGCAGTCATGCAAAATCATGACACACTGAAGTTCAGTTTAATGTCAGCATCTCACTGAGAAGCAGAATACCAGGAATCTGTGAATATCCTTCTTACTGAATCAAGAATCACTTTCCAGATCTCAAACCTTGGAAGATTTCCCCTGGTCAAGTAAAGTTTGAGATAACCAAGTTTACCTGTACTTATTGTAAAGAATACTCAAGTTATTCAGAAGAGAAAACTTAATGACCTGTACCCCCCCCCCCCCCCCCCAAAAAAAAAAATAGAAATACATTTGTGTGGGGTTGTCATGATGGGCATTTTTTTTAAATGTCTAGAAAAATTTCTTCTTTGAACTTTTAGGCCCAATTATTAATATGTATTTTTTTAAAGCATGTCATATTAATGGTTATCATTAATAAAGCTTAATCAGTTCTTCCCTGTAATAACCCTTTGTTCAAACTAGTTGAGACTTGACTAGAAATGTGCTGTAGTTTGTAAACTTACATAAAAAAAAACGACTGGTATATCAGCACCAATATCTGCGAACAATAAACATTCACAAACAGTTAATAAAAACAGTATCTAAATTTACAACAAAAATATCAAATGGAATGTTCTATATCCCTGTGCTATTGGTTGTTTCTGTTCTAAAAAAGATATTTTGTATATATATGTATAACAAAAATGTAGTTTCAGAAACAAATCTGAATATTTTTACTTCTGACATTTATGTCATTTTTCAATGAGGAGCAAATCTATTGGTCAATTACCTGAAATATGTGAATTACATCCAAAAAAAATGGAAAAAAAAATTAATGGCACATATAGCTTTCAACTCATAGAGTTGTAATATATGTAAAATGTACTATAAGATATATTTGTATCTGTAACCCCATAATAAGCATTGCATGTTTACAAATTGTATAAATCTTACAAGATGAAAAAAGTTAGTATATACATGTAATACAAAAAAACAATCTGCATCAAATTCTAGATCAAAATGTATAATATAAAAGAGTGAAAAAATGTAGAAGTATGAATGCAGAACTCTGTTAGGGCAGCATGTGGATTTTTCAATCCACCTGCTTATGTTTTACTCACATAAAAAAAAACTCTGAAAAGTTCACTTGAGTGTATATGGAACTTGTGAAAAAATGATTATTATTATTATTATTAATTAATATAAATGTATTATTATAAAGTACATTCAACTAAAATATGAATACAAGCACAACCCATTAAATGAAAAATAAACCAAAGGTAATAATCTTCAATAGAATATTTATCAGTCTAGTTTACTTGTAAAAATTGGATTAGATATCGTTCTTTTTTTATAATTTAAAAAAAAAGCTTTGTTGGAAATATGTAAATGGCACCAATTACATGGATAATAAATATGGCAAAGACCCAACACAAAGCAATATGCAATAAAAAATTCTATAATAAATGCTATAAACTTTGATGTTATAATTCGTCACGTTTGGGCAGCTTGAATGCCCAGAATTCACTTGACTTCCCTGCAACATCCCTCTCTCGTTTAACAAATGCAGAGAATGTGGATACACAACAGCCAATAAAATGGTCAGATTTTCCTAACACTGCCAAATCTATATGTGGACTCTTTCCATCTTGCTTGGCAAAATTGACCTGTATAAAAACACAAATTTATGGTTGATTCAATAAAATAGTGATAAAAAGCTTTTTTTTTCAAGTTAAAAGAACACTGATTTGATAAATTACCACAACATTAGAAGTCACTGCTAGCATTCATGTTCAATTTTTGTCTGTGTAACTCTGTGTCTACTGTATTAAACTTAAAAAAAATTCCAGAACCACTATGTCATTTTCAAATACCAGCATGGGATAAATTATCTTTAAGAGGAAGAATTTACCAAAAATTTCAGGAGTCATATCCTTTCACAAGGAGGAGACAACACATGCAGATTTATTCAGATAAAAATCTTTTTTTTTGTTGATCTAATACCTTTGGCATAGCCTTTTTCAGTTTGGAAATGAGATCTCTGCTGTCTGTGGCAATAAACACATTGTTGACTCCTTTCACTTTCACTGCGCTCTTCACTTGCTTGATGATTGTGTCATCCGAGGGGTAGCACATTTCTGCGGTCAGTTTTCCCTTCTCCCCTCTGTAACCAATACACTGAGGGGAGGCAAATAATGCCGAACCAGAGTCTATGTGTTTACAGGCATTGGACTAAAATTAAAATTAAAATCAAACTCAGTACATAATTAAGACATAATTAAATTTTTCCTCAAGACAGAAAAATCCACCTCAAGTACAGTATTATAAACTGCTTTCTAGCCTCACAAAGTCTGATTTTGATTTGTGTACTGATAGGCTGTACATGCTGGGATAAAATAGGAAAAAAATATGTGCAGCTTCTTCCAAAGACCTACATGTACATGTATTAGTAAAGGTGTGTTCCTGGATCTCTAGCTTTATGGTTCAAAATTCATTTATAATAATACTTTAATTTACACAACTGGATACTTACATTCCTAAACACCAAAATACTATTTTTTTGGTCTTATTTGCATATTTTTCTACAATGCCACTCTAAAAATTACTTGTTCATTTCATGAAACCTTCCTTACAAAGTCTGAGCCAAGTCTCAGGTGAATGCCTATGTATTTATCATTGCTGAGTTTGCTGGAAATGAGATCTTTAGCTTTCTTCTCTATGTTGTCTGACCACACAACATACTGCTGTAGTTTGAGATTTCTCTGCTCTACAGGAAAATGAGCTGGTGCCCCTTTGAATGCTAACACTGGAAAACGCTCTGGAGGGTATCTGAAAAAAGAGGCCAACATCTAGATACATGTACTTAGGTGTTAATTTCACAAAGCTGCTATCAGAGTACCGGTAACTTTAATAAATTATGTTTTCATGGTTTTTATATCTTCTAAACTAAAAATATGGGGTGAAAATTTTTTGTTGTTGCAATTTCAAGAAATTTTAGATACATTTTGCCTTTGAAGAGTGCAATCATGCCTATACTTTTGCTTTTTAAGCACAGGATGGTACTATATAAAATAGCATAAATATATGAATTAAAACAGAGATGAAAGATCTAGTTCAGTTTTTATTTTCTAGACTCTGACCTTCATATATAGACATGTACTATCTACCGGTAATTTACATAAATTCTAATACTGAAACATTCAAAATCAGAGGTTATGAACAATTGCAATCTTTTGATAGTCAATGAAAAAGAGACCAGGAAGTATTTTTTCTTCCTTGTTCTTTGTTACTTGACAGAGAATCAAATAATGAACATGACATGCATCAGAATGTTAGTGCATACCTCTCATTCCACCGCTTCACTTCAAAATGGTTAGCCGTATCAAAAGACAGAGGTTCATAGAATTCGGAAGCATCAAAATCTATGTTAAATGTGTCCCAGAAAGGTCCAAAGGGATTTCCATGTTTGGCATCACAGCCAGGCTCTCCAGTGTAAGATGGACCATAACAAAACACTGGAAAATAATCAAATTATTTAATCTGGAATCATGCTTGTATTGCCCTTCAATTTCAAAGAAGCAAAAAGTACAAAAAAATGAAAGTAAATGGCACACTTTATCAAACCTTTTAATAGTCAATTCAAATTTAAGAGTTTTATTAATTTTTTTGTTTAAAAGTCTGCATATATAAATCAAAATATTGACTGCATTACCTGTCCTGTTCCCTTTTGGCCAGACTTTTGGTGCTAAATCTTTCATAAACTTTTCCATGGTGACTGATCTGTGATATTTTTGCACAGCATCAACTCGGAAATATGTGTCAAAGGGTATTTGGTCCTAAGATACAAATATTTCAAGTTAAATCTACTTTATTAACATACCATACATGTATCTAACATTCAAAATATTGTAAACAATTACCCGTATATCTATACATGTATTATCCTTTAAATTACACTTCTGGAAATAAGAATTAGAATTTTAACTATCAAAATTTTAAAGTAGCTTACTGATGTTGGTTTGGGAAAGTTATATTCAACCCAAGGTGGGAGAATAAGTGTTCTGTCAATATCTTTAGCAAATGCCAGGGATCCAAGAAAGTGGTCAGCCTGGTTTCCAAATCTTCCTACCTCCACAAAAAATATAAATTATTAATTTACAAGTGTATCATAAAAGGTGTTGACAATTTTGATCACAGTCATATACATGTACATTTTTTTTTTTCCTTTTTTTGGCATATAATCAAAATACTAATTATGTTTAAATTGAACTTTCACATTCTATATTTTGGGTGATAAATACATCCAATGAATTTTTTTTTCATAACTACTCACCCATACATGGACAATACACAACATAACCCTTGGGATCAATCACATTTGAATTAAATGATGGAAACAGTGCCAATATGACTACAGCAAGCAGCATCATTCTGTTAAAAAGAACCTAAAATGTAGCACCTTAAATAAATGATTTTTCAAAGCTTCAATAAATTATATTTTATTGTTTATGCAGATTCACATGATCTTGTAGCATTGTCAAACATTGCAGTATTCTTTTTTTTCCAATTGTATTCTATAATTTTCTAAAAATTGTATATTTCACTTTATGTATTGTAAATTTTTCTATTTGCATTATACATAATATCAATTGTCAATTTGCATTGTATTTTCAATTTATATAATTATCTTTTGTGTTTTACAATTTTCCATATTGGTATTGTATATTTGGTATTTGTATTGTCTAATTTTCCATATGTATTCCATATTGATTATTTATATTGTATATAATGTTTCATTTTGTATTTTTATGTGAATTTATTTGTATTTAGTATCAATTGTGATAAAATATAGAATCAAATGAGCAAATATATAACATACAAAAGAAAACTGTAGAATGCAAATGAAAAATAATGCAAAACAAATAGAAAGTGAATAACAGAAATGGAAAATTATCGATCACAATACAATGCAAATTGTGAAATAAACAATATAAATATGCATTTATAGAAATGAAAAAGATCGAATATTAATTGTAACGTTTGACATGCCATATATTTTATACCTTTGCAAGTTTCACTGCGGAAATGGAGAGAGACGTGTGAAATACTGAGGCAAATAATCGATTTTTGCTTTAAACTATCAGAAAAGTGCACAAATTTCAAGGCCAAAACTAGAAACGGAAATGCGATAAGATCTGTGAAACTATTTTTTCCTCTGATAAAATAAATATCACTTTGTGTCCATGAAATTTTTAAAAAGTAAAGAACTTTCGATGTCTTATTCTTATCCTGCCAAGGTTTCTTGCTCAAATATGAAAAACAAATGTCTTTTTAAGTGAAGAGCATGAAATGATTAACTAAAGAAAATCATGTTTACCTTGCAGTTCTACTTTCACTTTCTCACACACGTTTCACTGCCTACAATTTGTAGAACGAACCCGATGTAAATTCTACAAGCAAAATACCGGCTGCATTTTTTTTTAGTGTCCATTCACAATATTTTATAAACGGGACCTTGAAATTGCTAAAATGACCTTGCTTGGAAAAAATTAAACATCATCTGGCCATCTTTGAAATAATTATGGACCTGACATGAATTTTACACTTTTTTTCTGCCAGTGACTTGCCACAATGACCTTGGGTCAAGTTTGTAACATACATATACTTTTTATAGCTCACAAATAATCTTTGTTTGAGGTTAAAAAAAATATACTTTTTCTTCCAGTGACCTTGAACTGCCAGAATGACCTTGGGTCAAGGTCATGAGACATCTTCAAGACACAAGTACTGTTTGTGTGAAGTATGAATTTCCAAGGTTTTATCCATTAAAAAAGTTATAGCCCAAACACAAATATAACACTTTTTTTGCCAGTTACCTTCAACCTGTTGCATCTAAAATGACCTTGGGTTTGATCAGTATGCACCCTTTAAGTCATAAGCAATCTTTTTGAGACAGGAAATGGATAAAAACTTGCTGGAATAACCTTGAGTCATAGTCAATACATGCCCTCAGATCATATGCAATATTTGTGAAAAGTATCAGCTTCCAATGTTCTCCATTACAAGAAGAGATCAGAAAACACTTTTTTTCTGTAAGTAACATTGAACTTGATCAAATGACCCTGGTCAAGGTCATGACACACCTTTTATGTCATAAGCCATCTTCATATGAATTATGAACTTCCAATGTTTTTCCATAAAGAAGTTATCAACTGGAGACAAATAAAAGGTACAGGGTCACATTGTTCAACTGTTTTCTGTATGATACATGTACTATAGAACACTTGAGGATGCTTTATTCAACATTGCAACTTGGAATTTTTTTTTTATCCATGTGTCCATTTGATATAACCATTCCTTTCATGTTTATTATTAAAAATCAAAGATGAGACTGTGGATTTTTGCATATTAATTGTGTATAAAGATGTTTTGTGTATTTCAGAATCACACACATTTCATAGTACTTAGAACATTTTGTCCCAAGGGTAATCATTTGTTCCAATAAGACATTACTGAACAAGAGTGCAAACAATTTGACACATCTAAGGACAAAAAGTTTTTTTTCAAATATTTTCTTATTTATATCTTGTAAAATGTGGACAAACAGAAACAATGTTTGGTTGAAATAAACTAATAAAACTCATGAAATGAAAGAAAACATACATGCTTTGGAAATTTTTAATTCAACCTGAAACAAGTTGTACTTTTTACATACAAAATATCACAAGGATGAATTTCTCTAAATCAGCAAGCACAAATACAATTTATACATGGCAGTTTGAGTATAAAACTGTCCATTTAATTTGTAATTGAACAAGAAAATTAGCACTTAGCAACAACAACAACAACAACAACAACAAAAATCAGAGAAATTCAATATCATTGGCAGTATTCCTCTTTACTTAGAAAACACTCAATTCATTCTGTCACGTAATGTACAATGATCTGAAATTATCAGTTTTAAAGTAGCGCTATATATGATATAATATAATACAAAAGGTTTGATATTAAACAAAAACAAATAATTGAAATAAATCATGAATCACAAATGGCAGTGATTGAAACATTTTACGGAACAAAATCACACACGGACATAGGGAATTTCACATTAAAAGTTTAATTCTTCTTCCTCTCCTTAAAGGAGTCAATAAGGGAGGTAACTTTCTGAGGGAGGATCTCCTTTTCACTTGCTGATGAGGTTCCCCCTGATCTCTCCCTCTCCTCCCTGTCCCTGGTGTCTTCTCGCTCACTGTTGTCACGACGATCCTCCGAGTTCTGGTCACGCCCACCTTTCCTACTGGGCCGCTTCTTCTTGTGTTTCTTTTCCAGGTATCTCTTCTGATGAGCCAAGATAGGAAACAGTTCTGCACAAGAAAAGTTACTAAATATTACAAAGTTCATGACCTATTGAAGATGTTACATGAAAGCTGTTAGCATCTCTTCCATTAAGATATACATGTACATGATCATGTAATGGCCCTAAAGTCTGTGCATTCTGTAATTGAAATATCGAACACAGAAGCACAAATCAGATGTAACCAATGGTAGGTAAACTATCATAAAACATGTTGAAATACCTGATCTTTCCATCAGAGCATTAGTGGCAGCTGACATTTCAGCCTGTTGTATACTGTGACCTATTCCGGTGGCAAGTCTCTCATGTCTGAAGTAAACAGCTACTGTGTAGCGACGAGTGTTGGTGGGACCAATAGACTCAATACACCTGAAATTATATTTTAAATGATAAACTTAAAATACATGTACATGTTCTTCCATGTTAGTCTAAAACACTATTTGATACTTCATATAAATTTGTGAATCTCTGCACCTCTGATTTTAATGCATATGAATGCAATAAAATTGTTATTAATATTAATATGTGCATGGACAAAAATATTACTGGGGGGAGGGTATTTAATTTCTAATAAAATGGAATTGTTTACCAAATTTCTTAAAATTCAGAACAGCAAGTTGTGCAAAATGTATCTAAATACACTAAAAACTCACTTATAAACAGGAATATCTGGCTCCCCTCCATCAAGTTCACGTAATGTCAGACAACACTGCTGCAGCTGTGACTTTGGATCATTCCAGTCTTGATTAAGAATGAAGTCCTGGAAAAGTCAATGAACAATAACAATTATTACATTAATTAAAATTCTTCACATAAAAATTCATGGATTTTTTTAAAATTATAAACAGTGTGTGAAGAAAGTGTATTACATACCCTTAGCCTTGGGAAGAAGCAAACTTCACAGAATTTGTAGCAAACTTCTATGTCTTTGTCCACATACAAAGCACCAATAAATGCTATTAAAATAAATCAAATTAAATAAAAAAAAATTTAAAACATGTTCATTTAATTCAGATGCATCTAGAGCACTGAAAACAGCCAATAAATACCACATTCATAAAACAAAATAACAAACCCTCTAATAGATCAGCCTTCTCTTTTGTCTTTTTGTCTTGTTTTTCTCCTCTTGCATCTGAGAAAATGACATACTCAGAAATCCCCAGGTCATCACAAACAATGGACTGAGTTCTGTTGTTGACCAGAGAGCTCCTCAATAGCTAAAGAATATCCAACAATATAGCAGATTACAATGGAATGCTCAAAAATGTCTTATGAAGTGAGTACCAAATTATTTTAATGAATCAACAAATTCACAATCAACAAGAGGCCCATGGTCTTTGAAGGTAACCTGAGTACTGTTTTCTGCATTGGATGCAATTTTTGCTTTGTATAGGGTCAAAAATTTTCTGCAGAAATCAGTCATTGTGTACTTAAAGTGTCTTTAAGAAATACAATGGCAGTCCATGAAATCTGTGTAATTTTCTACCCATGGATTGAACACAAATTGTGATTCCGCTTAATTCTGACCCCCTGGAAAAAAAAAGTATCCGGTACATTTACAGTGCTTTCTAGCTGAACAACTTACAGAGAGATGACCCTCATGATGATCTGGGAAATGTTTAAACAAATAGTCTGATGCCACTAATTGTAACACAGTGTCTCCAAGGAACTCTAGTCTCTGGTTATGTCCCCTGGAATAACAAGGCAAATAAATAAACTTCCAAAAGAAAACTATTTTTAGGTATGAAAGAGAAAAAATACATGTATAATGCAAATCATATTTTCATCATCATGTTTTTCATATCAAAAGATAAACTCACAGTGTGAGGTGATTAAATCCCACACTCCTGAGAGTAAATGCCCTGGCTAGCAGGCGAATGTGATCAAATTTCACCCCAATGGACTCTTCAAATTGAACCAATTTCTATAAATAAAAGCACAAGTTTTTTTCTGAATTAAAAAAAAAATCAAATTCAATACCAGAATACAAAAGAACATCTGTATCATCTCTCATACAGTGATAAGAGTTTGCCTCTTCCAAGATTGTAGTTTACTGCATAAATTACTCTGGAATAATTTTAATTTGTGGGGGTCAATGTTTGTGGACAAGCAAATTTTTACTGGTTCTGGGGATGTAATTTCATGGGTCCCTCCTTTTTATGGAAGATTCAATGAATCAATACTATTGACAAAATAGATCGTGTGGATATAAATTTGTGGGTAAAAATGACCCAGTAATATTGGTCCCCCACGAACAATGGTGATTCCACAGTACTTATGGATACTGATGACTGCGTAACCCACCTGTAGTGTAGGACTAGACTCTATCCAGTGTCTATCTGACCCTGGCTCATCCTCCTGTAGAATATGCAGTGGTAGGTCCCTCCAGATATTCAGATACTTGTCTTCCCCTTTAAATAAGGTATCCCCAAAAACCCTATCTGCTAGGTCAATTCCCCCATCCAAGTACAAAGCACCTAAAATACATATATGTCAAAATAAGGCACAAATACCTTACATTGCTTAATAATACATTGTAGTATAAAAACCAAACCTGATATTTAGAGTACATACAGGATATTCAAGGTTTATTTTAATTGGAAATGGGATTTATTTCACGAGTGGGAAAGGATTTTTCTTTTTCTTTTTTTTACATTTTCAGTGCAAAATGTGAAAATTTAATAATGAAAAAAATTGTCTCACAAGTGATATAAATTTGATATTCAACTACAAAACACTGAATTATTATATTAGCTATCTTTCCATAACACAATGGCGTTGCCTGTGACATCATCACCAGATTTTGACTAAATTTGGAGAAAAGAATTCTTTGGCAGTTTTAGTCAGTGACTGACAGGATGGTTTATTCACTCTAGATATATGTATAGGGAGTATTTTCTTCCAACACTTTGAGAGTTTTGCAGCAAATTTGCTATTTTCAAAGTGAAAAATTTTTGTTCTTTTCAGAGTGAAAATAATGTCTGTGAAAAATATAAGTTTTATTCAATGGATAAATTACAGTATATCACTGTTGAAAATGATCTGTCATATGGAAATAATATTTTACAGCTACAATACCTAATAATGCCTCAAAACAATTAGCCATAGCATGCTTCAGGTCTGATTCATGGCAGAGATCGGGACCATGGGCATACAACATGTAGTTCTCCAGGTGCAGTTTCTGTTGGGAGAATGATTTTATTAAATAGAGTTTAAAATAGTTACATCATTTACAAAACCTACAGTATTAAAGTCATTCAGTCACTTTATATTGCTGATTATATATATTTAAGAGATTAAGCAAACCTTGGCAAGTACTGCTAGCTGTTGATTCTGGACAATGGCAGCTCTGTATGTGGTCAGTCCTCCTTCCTCCAGATAGGGAAACATGTAGAACAAGTGAACACTGTCAATAGAAACACAGAGAATATGACAAATGTTCACAGTATAATCAAATTTTTTATTTGTAATTCCTTAATAAGTCTAGTAGACTGCTTACTGATAAAGACAATGCTTGAATTAATACATACTAGCTTTAAACAGAAAACCTCTGTCATTTACATGTAATTCTCTGGCTTATCTGTACCAAAGATACAAGTAAAAATTACCTGGTTATAAATTCCACTACAGCATCCCCCAGATACTCAAGTCTTTCATTGTGGGGAATTTCTGAGGAACACTCATCCTGCTTCCCAAGGCGGGACATGATGTTGATTAAGATGTTGATACCTGTAGTGTTAAAAAATCCAGAACAAGTTCAAATACACAACTCGACTCACTTGACTCTCAAGAGATTGTACACAATCATCAATGAGAAACCAACAAAAAAAAAATAATGTCAATATTCCTGCTTTTTTACTGCACTTTAAGGACATACGCAACGTAGTTTGAACTTTATTGTCTTTTTCCCTGGAGTTGAAGAGTTCCGATACTTATAGGAACAGTGTGATACTTTTAAATGTCTATATATGATGTTGTACACTTCTTCTAAATCAAGTTGGATAAACAAAACATCTAGAATATATGTTGAATAATTTTTGTATATTTTTCTTTGAATTATACAAGAATTTTCATCAATTGATATCTTTTCAAAAACTCTGGTAATGCATTGTGATTTTTTGTCTATGAATATCTGATGGCACTATAATATTAAATTAAGAATATCTTGAAAAATTATCAGTAGGCAAGGTACGTTGCGTATGTCCTTAAAGGTCAGATCCACTGTTACCTTTTTTCCGCGTATGGACATAATGGATCTTGCGGTCCCCATACTCCAACTGCCTGACTCCACAGTTGGACAGAGAATTCCTGGCATGGTCAGGGTTGGTTCCATAATTTACTTTGTAGGAAGTGTGAGTTAAAGCCAACTGAATATTGAAGAGGAAAACTTAAATTTTGTTTACGATATAGTACAATAATGCAGCACATTTTTCTTTTCCTTTCTATCTAAAGATTTCATATGAACTCTATCAACTGATTTTCTTGATTGTTTATTTGTATGATATTAATAATGATTAATTGTTCTATCTCTACACACAGTAAAGGTATATATAAAATGGATTCTCTATTCACCTGGAGAAGTTGTGGGTCTTTGAATTGATATTTAATTTCTTTCTGGAGTTCTTTTATACACAGATGGAACCTTAGGTGGCCTAAGAGTACAGGCATCAACATAGCATGCTGAAAGGCAAAGATAATATAGATGATAATAATAGTAAATAAAATATATTCAATAAAACAAAATTATAAAATTGTAAAATTATATTATTATCAACTTTTTTTGAATTCCAGGTACTGGTAATGAGAAAATCAAATGTACATAAATATACTTGCAAAATATACTTATTTTCCCAATAAGAACATATTCTCATATAAAAAATACATATTTCAGTTAGTATTCATCTACAGCCTGCTGACCTGTGTAATGTCTGATCTGATCCCTGTCCTCAGAAATCCCTCACTGCTGATCTCAACAGTTACTTCCCTTTTCATAGAACTGAAATATTTTACAAATGCATTCATACAGACTTGGGTTTTCTTTCTTCTTTTTTAACTGAAGCTTCAGTACAGATAGCCTACATTCTTAACAAACTTAGGAAATGGAATAAAATGGAAAATACTTTGGGCATATCTACCTTTTCATCCTAAGGTCCTGTAGATACTTTTCTTTAGCATCTAGCTTTTGTTTGTCTGTGAAGGTGACCTTGGGTTTACTGTTCAACAGGTGCTTGAATTTGACATACTGCTTCCATGTTCTCTGATAGCTATTAAATAAAGTACAATACATTCAGTACGTATATTTATATTTTGAGACTAACCTTATTTTCTTTAGAGATGATTCTTCTTCGACAAAGTTATGCAGTACCTTTCAAGAAAATTTAAAATTCATTGGTCCATGATTTTAATTTCAGAACTTTAGGAATAGGTAATGAATGGTATATACATGTATGTGTATAAACATTACTTTGTATACATACTTGGGATCTCCAGCATAACTCAGTTGAGCTGGTCGGATACCAAAATGAATGATGAGTGGAAACTGTAGGTGATTGCTGTCACCATGTTGTCTGTCCAACTGGTCTATCCTAATACTGGTGGGCTTCTGTAATCATCATATCATTATATGTGTTAGCAAATGCAAAAAATTTGAATATTTCTCCTAGCAATTACTTCCAATTCCTGAGATTTTGTTCATTCCGTTTCCTCACCATTCCTGGATACGTGACCACACTTCCCCGGACCTCGTCTACTAGGGCCTGCCACTCGTTTACATCGTACTTCAGAATCTGTGCCAGTTCTGTCTCCTCTAGTAGTGGTTTGGAGCTCTTCAATAAGTAGGTCAGCACATCATTCATGGACAGGATCTCTTTACCATTTTCTGTGAGAACAAAAAAATCATTTGAGCGAGCCCACCAGAGCAGGATTTGCTAAGAAAACCTGTGCTACATCTACGGAGGCTTGATAGCCACAGCATCTCCTTCAGTTTTCCTGAGATAGGGAGTGCATAATCAAATCATGAAAACTTTCCAGATTTTTTTTTTCTTTAGCAATTATGAATAAGCCATATCTGAAACTACAGATGTATTTATCACACACATTTTCTTTTAAATCAATAGTCAATACCTGGTAGAAGTCTGGCAAATCTTGGCATGAGATGGAATCTATTACAGTGTTCCTCAGTTCCCGGACCTTTCCAGTCCAAGTCAACCAGTTCTAGAATCTCATCAAACAGAAACTGCTGAAAGAGGTTCAGGCTCTTCAATGTGAAGTTCTGAAAAACAAACAAAATGGTGGAAAGTAGTCTACTGTTGTTTTTTTTTTAACTTGATGCAAAGAATTCACAAAGAAAACAACAACAGAACACTCACATCTGGAATGGGCTCTTCAATTAAATGAATTGTGTAGTCAATGTTGAATCGTATAACTCTGCACACTGGTATCTAAAACATAATCATTTAAATGAACCACCAATACAACAAACAACCTTTATTGAGTCAATTTTCAAATAAACTCAATACAAACTGTACTTACATTTTCTAGTTTTTCATGAGACAACAGAGAAAATCCCTCAAATATGTATTCATGGTTGTCATGTTCAATAATAGTGGGAGCCTTGGTCTGAAATTGAATTCAATACATACAAATGTAACACAATTTTATTACAAGTTCATGATAAACTTCAAGAATAAATTACTCAGTTATAGCAAATGGCATTAGAAAATGTGCAATTTCAGCAAATATACATGTAAACACTCTTGAATTTTTTGAATGACTGTAGAACATGATTTCAACAAAAATCAAGAGTACCCTATTTCTTGTCAGTTTGTAGCTTAAAGTCATTCTTTATCAACAAGGCCTTTCCTATTGTTATGACACATACCAAGAAGTTGGTAGGAGGAGACATGGTGATTCTGTAGTGGAAGAGTTTATCACTGTTGTTACTGTGAGGGTCACAGCGAGGTATTGGCTGTAATTGAAGAAATGCATCCCATATGAATATCAGTTTAATTACAGAAAAAATAACTATATATAAACATACTATCTAGTAGGTTGCTACTACAGGTAATCGACATTTTATATCAATTTAATTCAAGATTAACTTTTTTTTAAAATACCTCTTCCCCAGGGTACTTGCTATGTCTTATTCCAGACTTCTGTGACTTAAGACTACACTTGCAAAGTGGGCCATCATTCAACTACAAAAAAAAAACAGAAATCTCTGATGAGACTGTAGCTCTACTGGTTGTACTTATAAAGGAAGATAAAAGTAGTCCTTGGAATTGAAACTTTGCAACAGCAATAAATAGAATAATGATCCCTGGTTTAATCTGTATTTGTGGCAAGATTTATTGCAATCAGAATAAAACTGTAGGAGGAACAGCCTTTTAAAATAATTTTACAGAAATTTTGATTTAAGTAACCATGGCAACATCATTCAACAAAATCAAAAAACAATAATGACAATTATGGATCTCAGTGTAGTCTATTTGTATGCCAAGTTATACTGAAATCAGACAAAACATGTAGGAGTAGCGTTTGAAAGTATTTCAAGAAATTTCTATTTTTAGTAAGAATGGCAACACTGTTCATCAAAATCCAAAACTGGTATAGAGAATTATGTATCTTAGTGTAGTCTACTTGTGTGCCAAGTTATACTAAAATCAGGGCAAAACTATAGGAGATTAGCATTTTGAAGGTATTTCAAGGAAATTTCTATTTTTAGTAAGAATGGCAACACCATTCATCAAAATCAAAAACCAATAAAAAGAATTATGTATCTTAGTGTAGTCTACTTGTGTGCCAGGGCATACTGAAATCGGACCAAAACTATAGGAGAAGTAGCATTTTGAAAGTATTTCACAGAAATTTCTATTTTTAGTAACCATGGCAACACCATTCATTGAAATCAAAAACCAATTGATAGAATTATGTATATTTATTTAGTATAGTCTACTTGTATGCCAAGTTATAATGAAATCAGATTAAAACTGTAGGAGAAGTAGCGTTTTGAAAGTTTTTCACAGAAATTTTTATTTTTAGTAACCATGGCGACACTGTTCATTGAAATCAAAAACCGATATACAGAATTATGTATCTTAGTGTAGTCTACTTGTGTGCCAAGTTATATTGAAATCAGACCAAAACTGTAGGAGGAGTAGCGTTTTGAAAAATTGTTTACAGACGGACGGACAGACAGACAGCTAGACAGACAGATGGATGGATGACGGACACCTTACTATCGCATAAGCTCTTCTTGTCTCTGACCAGTAGAGCTAAAAATGCACACCATATAATACAAACAGAAAGAAAATGGTGTTATTTATACAATTATTGGGGATGTACTGTATGCACATTATAAATTAAGTTGCATCTGTAGCAAAAATCATCTTCCCTCAAAAATCATACATTTTAAATTTTTTTTTAATCAAAGAATATCTGTCTTTGATAATTACCTCCCCTTTGTCATTATACCACAGATCTTCGTGGAGTCTGTAGGGGTGTTTTTTACTCTTGTTCAGGGCCTCAAGCCACTCCTCCTCTTTCTTTGGCTCCTCCCCCTCCTCCTCCTCAGATTCAGACTCAGAGCTACTAGAACTGCTGCTCTCGTCACCTGACACATAAAACAATTAACTTCAGTAGTGCTGCAGCAGGTGAACTTTTAAACAGGAGTTGCAAATAGTGTTCTAATAGGGCATGAAAAAAGTTAACTAAAATACTATGAAATGACCTCTGGAAATGCTATTTGTTTAACAGAATGACCTTTAAAGGTTCACAGATTGAATTTTTCCATGCAAATGGTGCACTTTCCATGCAAATGATGGTTTTCCATGCAAAATGGTGTTTCATGAAGCAAAGAGGACTAAATATAAATGTATCTAATCAATTTGTAACTGACATTATGTACAGTATTAAATTAAATATACATTGTTAATATCCTAATATTAAATACAGGATATTTCAAAATACATGCAATCTACAAAAAAAAAAAAAAAAAAAAAAAAAATTTAGGCAAAATCAATGAGGAAAAAAACCAAGTGAAGCTCAAACTCATGATCTATTGTGAAACAACTGAATGCTATGAACAACTGGACTACAAATTTGGATAAAAATATTACTAGGACAAGTGAATGTCAAATGAAATTGACATTTACATATAAACTGTATGCAAGATTATATTTGAATGGTTATGACCATGTGTTATTCCTCCTTAAGAAAGCCTCTGTTGTTTACCTGAATGATGGTGATGATGACGGTTCTCTACCACAGGACGCTCGGGAATATTAACTGGAGGTCGAGACTCTTTGACTCGAGTTGATCTCAGTACCAACTCAGTTTCAAATTTCTCTACTAAATCCTGCATTCGTTTTGTAGCATTGAAACATCCAGTCTGCACAGAAAATGCAAAGCATTTTGACAACATAGCAATATTTCGTCAAAGAGTCGAGAAAAACAAAAGAAACATCAATATTGGCAATGACCCTCGACAATTTCCCCAATGCAAAAGATTTTTTTGCTCTTTCTCACAACAAAATATTTCAGGTCATGAAATGCTGAACCAAAAAAATTTCTAGGGCAGAAAGAACATGATTTTCCTGCCAATTAATATAAAAATATACGTGTATGCTAGAAAATGGAGTTTCCAAGTAGAGACAATCACAATTTTCTTTGAAAACTTCCTATCCATACTTAGTTAACTAACATCAGATATATTTCAGGCTCAGTGAAACAATTTGCCTCTCTTATAAATGAAGTAAGGTAGTAAAATATCACCTTAATTTTTATCTTGATAATATGTAGGTCATACATGTACCTCATTGTTTCTTCTGAAGTAGAGATCAGCAGGTGAACATCTGAGCCATGCTGGAATGATCTCCTCTGGAAGTTCTATCTCATCCTGTCCATTTAGCATGTCATACTCCGAACGACCATCAGACTGTCGACCTTGACCCCTGTCTCTTCTGATAGGACTTCGGGATCGCCTTGGACTGGATCTCCTACTAAAAATAGTGACTTCAAATAATTTTTTCATCCACAAAGGTATTATATTTCATTGGTGATATACCGACACCTCAACAACATATTTCAAAATTTAATAAAAAGCATCAGTTCTAACACTTTTTTGTATCTTTCAAATACTTCATCTCAAGTGAAGGCATCACTTCAAATATCCAGCTGAGCCAAATCTCAACCGAGATTAGCAAATACTATGTGAGGATAGCTCATTACAGAACAGCTAGTATTCATGCAAATCTAAAGCCTGGTAATTATTACCTGGTCCTGCTCCTGTCTGTCTGACCTCTGTTTCTATCTGGTCTGTATCTCCTGTCATCCCTTGAGTCTGTACTTCTGTCTCTTTCCCTCCTGTCCCCCTCACGACCCCCGCGGCCAAATTTCCTGTCATATGACCTCCCATCTCTCCAGCTTCCTGAGCTCTTGGATTCATCTCTTCTTTCTCTTGTTCTACTTTCATCTCTGTTTTACAGAAAAAAGAATTAAAAATGAGTTGACTTGAGTGCTACCACTTAAGGAAACATTGAGATTATCTGTTATCTGATATTTCTGATTAAAGTTATAGGTAATTTTTTATAAAAACAAACCTTGAACAATTAAGCTTTAAAACTCAAATAAATACACCTTTCCCAACATCTATTTAATACTCACCTAGATCTATCCCCTCTTTCTGATCTCCCTCTGTCTCTTCTATCCCTCCTATCCTCACGGTCAGACCTCTCTCTTTCTCGTCCACTTCGTTCCCGATCCTCCTTCCTGTTAGCTTGACCAACTCCAGGAGATGGCTGACCAGTCTGATTCTGACCAACAGGAGAGATTCCTTGCTGGAACAGGCCTGCTTGAAGTCCCACCATGTTCTGCGCTATATTTGGTATCATCCCAGGTGCTCGGATGTTAGGTGTGTCTAGAATACCTAGCCCTGATCCTGGGGGTGGCAACTACAGAATATGTCAAGATTTCACATAACATATCGAGTGCTGTGAACAGTTTTCTTCTTTGCTCATGCATATTTTCAAGTGTTCCATTAAAATTCTGTTTTCATTCAAATTTGAATTTTCTGTTTTAATTTTCATTATTTTTTCATTCAAGATATTTAGTGACAATTTACAGCAAAATTTTAATTGTAAAAGGATGTCCGTAGATAATAAGATACAAAAACCTTACAATAAATTCCTTTACCTGTATATTAAGACCAGGAATCATTGGTGTCATTCCTCTTTGAAACATCTGATTGGTTCCTGTCACAATGCCTCCAGCACCAGGAAGCATCTGATTGGTCCCTGTCATATTAACTGCTGAAGATGACAACATTTGATTGGCTCCCTGCTGCATCATTTGAAGGTTTGCCATTGCCTGATTAGCCATTCCTTGTCTAAGACCTTGCAAAGCACCTGGTGCTCGAGCATTCCACATTGCAGTCCCTAAAAGACATGGCAGTATTCAATGTATGTAAATAATTTGTACAATACTCAACACACACAAACAAAATATATACAGAAGAAGTTCAGTATCTCGAACATCAAGAATACGGAGACATCAAAAACATGGAGATGTCAAAGTGAGTTGGAAGTCTAAGTAACTTCTTCTTTATTAACTTTTCTAAAAATGAAATCTATCATATCTTGAAAAACAATATGTAGTACTTTTTAAATAACCCTCTTAATTGAATTATTTAATTTTAACCAACTCAGAAATAAAGATTACAGTTAAGATGCAATGATGTAGTGATTTCTAATTCCTAAACACATAATGAGCTAACCTGCATTCTGCAAAGTTGCTGGATTAAAAAGCTGCATGTTTGGTGCTACAGACATTTGGAGCCCCATCATTTGCTGTAAGTTGCCTGGAGACCTCCCCTGCAGTAACATATTACTCTGTTGCAGCATCCCAGGGTTTGTGAGGGGAGACATGTTGTTTCCTGAACTCTACAAAATTTTTTTCTGTTTTAATACATAACCATAGTCTAAGGCACATAAGTTGCTACATCTCATAGGCAAGAGCTCACAGGCAAGAAGCAGGTATGGCCCAGCCTAAAGCAAATTATATACATGTATTCTTGATACATACATGACGATCATCTTCATTGTAAATTAGCTAATGCATACTGCCAGAGAGATATATATATATGTATACCGGTACATGACCATCATGTGAAAAAGCTATTTACACTACTGCTGAGCAAATAGCTACTGCAATTGCAAAAGACTGTTGTGTGCATAATTTAGTGAAAAATCTATCTAGACAACTGCTTACTAACAGAAAACTCTGGAGATGTTTAGACATTTAAATAGCTTAAAAAGTATGTTGCATTTGTGAATGTGCATTTAAAAAATAAAACAGATTTAAATTAAACAACGTCAAGGGTCCTAAGTCCACTTTTGGTTGTGGGACCCGACAAACTTAATTCATTCAAATTTTTATGGTCTAACTGCAGCGAGGTCAATCAGGGAAAATTACAGTCCTGATTGTTTTCTTATCTCTCAACTGATCACATTAAGCCTTTTGGAGACAACCTGTAACACATGCACTGAAGTGTCAATTGCTTACTTTCTGTTTACTTTTTATGTCAACTTATGAAAGTCCTATTTTGATTGGAGCTTCTCAATGAGAGAAGCTTGTATGATATAAAACAAATGAAGTAAGGGATCCTAGACCATGGGTGGATCCTTGACATAGTGAACATAACGGTTGAACATGACAGTTGTGCGAATAGCAAAACAAAAAAAATTTGTAAAAGATGGTCGTGCAAATAGCCAGTGAAAATGTAAGTGAACCAAGGTCGTGCAATAATAGCTGGTGAGAACTTGCATGAACAACAGTCATGCACATAGACACTGCCAAAAAATTGATAGGTTAGGATGAGAACAAAAAAGATACCTTTTGTTATCTCGAATTTTAATAGCTCTCCACAAAACATATGTCGAAATGAGTTGAAAGTCCCAACTGCTTTTACTTTGAATATTTTAACCTCCATATCTTGAATCATTGCCTATCTCAAAGTTTCCTATCTGATTTGAGATAACAAGGTTTGACTGTATCTAGAAATGCCCTCTAGGCGTTTCATGTTCACATGAATATTTCTGTTCATTCCCTCAGTTGTATGTTTACCTGTATTATTTATGTGTTTGTCTATGTGTTTGTCTTTCACAAAGACAAACACTGCAAATGCAATGCAATAATCATCACTGAATTTTTGCGAATTATTCAAGCTTACCCTTCCATCATTTCTTATTCCTTGATTTCCAAAGAAATTCATGATAACTTGGAAATACTGCTCATCCGTATATTGGAAAGAAATAGCTACATTAGCTGATAAAACGGACTCACGACATCGTCACCTCATCATCCTTGTCTCTTCCATTCATTTATAGCCATTTTTGAAATGACGAGCCCGATGTAAATTCAACAAGTTAAAAACTAGAACATCGAACGTTTGCCTATCGCACCTGTGATGGGTGCCCGTGTCGATGTAGCGTTCTTGTATGTTTAGAGTTGCAGTATCAGTGATCTCATGCATCCGTAAAAATCCAGAAATCAGGCATATATCGCGGATCCACGTCATGGCAAGCGTGGAAGAAAGAAAGATAAGTGCCATAGTTGGGGCACTGGTGGCAGATGCTGCAGGTAACTTACTTTATTGGTGGTGAACAAATCAGCACCATGTAGAATTGTCCTTGTACAGATCAGCAGTACTAGAATAAGTTAGAAGTGCGAGGTCCGGTTAAAAAAAAGCTTAAAATTAAATATATTATCGATTAATTATAGTGATGACTTAAGTCCTAATTAATTAATTTAGATGTGTCAGTGCATTGACTATATATTGATAAGATTTTTATTGAAAGCTACTTTATGGATTGCAAAATTGAGCATGTTTTGAATTTTTAGCTCAACCTATACACTGGAACTATAAGACCGTCGAGCTGGATGAGTTTCTAAAGGACAAAGATGAAGTTGTATTCTTAGAACCATCCAGAAATCCTTTTTACTGTATCAAGACAGGAAAGCACAGTTGCTATGGAGACCAATCCAGAACCATCCTGAAGTCACTGGTGGAAAATGGGGGTACTAACCCAGTCTCTTGTTCATAAAATTAGGAGTTCATGTAACTTGAAAATTACATGCACAAGTGTGTTTGCAGGATTTTTTTCAGTTGCCATATATTAAATATGCATTAATCAGGTCTGGGCGGCCTCCATTTTTGGAGGATAGCTAAATTCAATATGGCAGCCAAAATTTTTACCATATATGGAAACCGCGTTGCATTGTGGGATAGTTTATCCTCTGATTTCAGAGGATAACACAGGTAATTTTCAAACACCTCGTGCCTACCTTTAATCAGAAAGTGCAAGCACCAGAGTACATGCAAATAAAAGTTCAAACATTAAACTATCGATTGTATGTGGCGATTTGAGATTCTATGTCTAGATATTTTGCAATTTATTTTCAAAGTTAGCACTTTTTGTGCTCCACTATTACTAAATATTTCTTGTTATTTTGTTTTATTTTTTATGATTTTTCTCTATTTAGACAAATAAAAAAGGACTTTAATGTTTCTTTTATATTTTCTTTTAATTAAAAAAAAAGGAAACACATTTTAAGCGTATTTAAAAACGCGAAATATACTCTGCCTTATAATTTAAGCAAATAAAAGTACAAATGGATTGAATGAATAATCATAAAAATAAATAAATAGTTTGAATATAGCATAAGTAAATAAAATAAATAATTTGACGTTTACTAAGAAATTAATATTCATACAGCCATGTGTATACATAAACAAATAAAATATTACAAAGTGATGTGCTTAAGAATTATTAAATAAAAGAAATAATAAATGATTAAACTTAATTTTTCAAAAAAAAAATGTTTATCAAAATTTTTGTACTGCTTCTCACATAATTACGGTACTGGAAAATCAGCATGGTTATAATTAACCTCAGTCACAGGCAGGTAAGTGCAATATTTGTTTTCCAAGCTGTATACCGAATAACTGATTGACGGCAATTACAAAAACATAGTTATATTGATTTAATATCTGGAATTATCCATCATCATATGAAATTGTACTTTTATTTGTTTTATTTCGAAATCAGCGTACGGTTCCTAGATGCAAGAGTTGCTGTTATTTGTTTGGTTAAGAGTTAACTGCCCTTAGTTTTGAAAATTCCCGTAGGTGGCAAGACTGCTATCCTCTGTTTTCAGAGGATAAAATCTATCCTCCAAAAACAGAGGCCGCCTAGACCTGTTAATTGATACATTTAACTTTTGAATTTAGGTGTCAATATTGAAAAATTGAAGAAATCCATGTTTGAGATGTTTGGCCCAGACTCAGAGTATGAAAATGAAGATAATGCTGCTTATAAAGACAAATCAGGTACAAGTTTGTTGGAGATGTGCATGTCAAGAGTGAACACTCTTTGGTATATGCCATAGCACATTACAGTGTACATACATGTATTCTTTTTACTTGGTTTGACAGAACCTTTCTTTATGTAAATGAAAAATATATTTACTTGTATTTTTTCATCAGATGTCGTGAAGAAGGTGTATCCTATCAATACTCCTTGGAGACATGCCAGTATCAAGTCATTCCTGAAAAATTACAGTGAAGGAGCTGAAATTACAGGTACAGTGTAACACGCTTATAGTGAAGTGACAGGAATGAACAATTTTGATTCATTATAAATAATTCGTTATATCCTTCAAGTTCAAAATGTAATTTAGAGCCATGGGGAATGAAAATAACTTCATTGTAAGGTGAATTCATTATAAGCATGTTCGTGATATCCATGTTTTACTGTATAAATAGGGCTGTGCAATAATGTTGATATTCGGGTATATAGTGATTCATTGACCGAAAAATATCGTATTGCAATACTTTTTCTCAGTACCGATATACTGGCAACATTCTTGGGCTTGGGATTTCTTAAGTCAAATATGAAATTTAAGATGGCAGAAATGTTTCAATAGTGCCTAACAGTAATGTTGCTGTTGTATGGTTGCATTTTGTTGAATGTTGAAATCAACATGAACATTTTTGTTCCAACATACCCCGGTATTTACAATAGTTATATACACTCTGCTATAAATGGAGGTTAAAAAATAAGAAAAGATCGTTTTAACTGTTGTTGAAAATATTGCAATGCTTATCGCAAATATGATATAATCAAAATTTAAAAATAAATGCATTATTTAAAATAAAAATATAGTATAGCTGGCTATATACAGTTAAACCTCATTATCTCAAATGATGGGGCTACAAAAAAACTTCAAGATATCTGACAGTTTAAGAAATTGAGGTTAGAATACATAAGGAAAATGTTGCTGGGACTTTGAACTTACTTTGACATATTCATCAAGATACATGTATTAATGTTCAACTGTAACATGTGTCAGTCTTACATTTTATTTCATTCACCAGGGATTGAAGATAATCAGATGGACTGTGTTATCAATATGATCAGTGTGGTGGCCCTTTATGCAGGGAGGCCAGAGATGCTAGACAAAGTAGAGGAAATCATTTCTGTTACTCAGAACTCAGATATCAATGTAGCTGTGGCCTTCACTGCAGCTAGGTGAGTCTCTTAAATACAGTCAAATCTTGTTCTAATCTTGAACTCAATGGGATGGAGAGAAGACTTTGGCATATTTAAGGATTCAAGATATTGAAGTTATAATAGATTTGGAAAAAGTGGTTGGAATTTCCAACTCACTTTGACATATCCAAAATATTGGAGATATGGATGTACAGGATATGCCTAAGTTCATGTTTAAAAACTATGCCAACTTAGTTTTTCTTTTCAAAAGTTGCAACAACCACCATTTTAAAATAACACACTTGAAATATTTTCAGAGAAAAAGAGTACTAAATATAGTTGCCTCAGATTACTGTTTAGAGTTTGTGATAACAGCTGATTATAATGAAAATAAATCTTGTTTATGCAATGTAATTTATAAGGTTACTGGAATACTTCATCCTCCATGGGAAGACACCTGGTTTGGATGCCTTAAATTCCATTTTGGAGGAGATGAAGAATCCTCAAAGACGGAACCCCCAGGATCTAGACAGAGCCATGATAGGTCACATGAAAAAAGTTATAGAGGAGAAGGAAACTGATCATGTGGCTGCTGCCCGGAAATTCAACATCACCTGAGGTAGGTCAGGATATAGGAAAGGCATCAGAGTATCTGCATATTAAATTATGTTACATGATACAAGTAGTATTGTCACATGTAGGTGCTTGCAAAATCTGGTGAAAATTTAAAATACCAGTGTGGGGATACAACTTTATTTGTATACAGCATAGTGGTGGTCAGATAGGATGAATTGCAAAGAATTGTTTGGTTCAATTGGTAAGGTACCAGTTTTATGGGTCATGGGACTAGAATTTCAATCCTTCAGTCTGTTCTCAGTCTAGGGTCTTGAGGTCTCATCTGCACATAATATTTTTCCCATGCCAATATATTGGTGGTAAAGTTAACCTCCGGAATTGACAAGTATCAAAACCCACATATGGAAAAATCTTGAGTCTATATACTGTAAACATACGGTAATTTTTTTCCACGTAAGATTAATTTACGCTTTTATAACACTTGTACTGATAGATGTACATGTATGAACTGAAACTTTGCTTTTCGTTTCCTTTACCAGAATCAATTTAACACGGCAATTATGTTATATTTGTTATATTTTTCTGCACAGCAATACCTGGGGCCTTTCAGTCTGCTGTGCATGGTGTGATTACTAACACCGAGTACACGACTGGGGTCCGTCGTACAATCCGAGCAGGGGGGTGTAACTGTTCCAGGGCCGGATTCATTGGAGCATGTCTAAGTGCTCAGGTAAGGTGCCGTGCTCAGGTAAGGTGCCAAAGGAATAAATTTCTGAATGAAACTTTTCCATAGTATGTTCATGTGTTTGTTTGTCTGTTTTTCTGTCAACAGTTAAACTTTTATCATTCTTCATATTTTCAGTTTCTTTAAAATCAATGTCGCTATTTGGTAAAAGAATTATAAAAGGAACTGAGACCTGTTTCACTGAAAAAAAAATGCTTTCTTTCAAGGAGAGAAAAGTTGCCTTTTTTATAGAACTGCTTTGTGGCTTAATGTTTTTTATTGTTTGTTTTTCCCCTCAGAATGGTTTACAAGGAATTCCAGAAGAATGGAAGAGGAAGACACTATCATATGAAGAAGTTTCTGAGCTGGCCAACAAATTAATTGCAATTCAGTTAGAGTAATTTAAGAACTTTAAGAAATTCAAAGTGAATATGAAATATATCTTTTTTTTTTTTCAAAATTTAATATATATATATAAAAAATCAGTTTGATTTTATTTTTATTGGATGTTGTATTGGTTAATTTTTCTGCCTCATATATACTTTTGGTTTGAATTTTTTTGTTCAGCAACCAAATGAGTGGGTGGATTAAATGATGTAGACATGTATTAATTTTAAGAAGACATTGAAGCACAGATGTGCCTATAGGGCAGCAGTATTTATTCAAACAATGACAATAAATACATGTATCATGACTTTTGAATGGTTATTTTCTGAATTTAGCACACAGATCAACAGATAAATGAAAATCTCTTCTAAATCCTGTACTAAGGGTGATCAGATTTGATGTGAGACACTGCTTATCTGTGTGTTAATTTTAGATGTTCCATTAATGTTGTTTCTTTTTAAACCTATTTCAGTGATACTTTTTAAGTTTTAAAAGTGTCTTCCTTCAAGATAAGAAAGGAGAATGGTTTTGAAAAATATATTGTTGCTAGAATGATTGTTTTTATAATGTATACATTGTTGAAATGTTCTGTTCTAATACACATACTCAGGACTACAAATTTTTATGATTGTTATTTTATAATTTTTTGGAAATGCATTTGATCTTAGAGTAAAATTAAATTTAAGCATGGAATGTCAGCGTTATTTTATCGATTCTCCTCACTACAAACTTTTTGTATTGGCAAATAAAAAGTAGTACTGGTAGAGCTAATTCTGGCAAAAATCATTGATCTGTCAAGAATTTATACATTTCCTTTTTATGTGAATGGCATACTGTCTGGTCAAGAGTAACCTCAACCCTCACCTCACCGTTGTCAAGCAATAGTTCCCAAATGGTTCTCCTGCAGAATTTATTTCAAGTCCAAAAAGTTTCAAACTTGGTCTCAGAGTGATAACTTGTAATCTAGAGCAACCTTTGAGTTCTTTTCCCATTAAAATTGGGTACACAGTTCTGACTTTATGTCATTTGGACAGGTGTCAAAAACTACTGAATAGGAGATGGACAGTGGTCGAGCACATGGCTCAGTGGTCATATGTGTTTGGCCAACTGATATGTAACAGTAACAGGTCACTGGTTCAAATCCCACCATGGTCACTTGATATTGTGTGTTGTGTCCTTGGACAAGGCACTTTATCTGCATTGTCTCAGTTCAGCCAGCTGTGATAGGTACCAGCTTACACTGGGGGGCTAACCTGTGATTGACTGGTACCCCATCCAGGGGGGAGTCAATAACTCTGATACGCTTAGCACCACAGAAACCAGGTATAAGCACCAGCCTTGTAAGCTTCATGGCTCAAAGAAGGATTTAACTTAAGATGGAGACTGAAATCCTTTTTCATTCACGTAAGAAATAAAGTCACTGAGGAATTTCCATTACTAGTATGGGGGAAAGTGAAACTATAGCATATATACCTCATGAACAGATTATTATTAATCATGGAATCTTTCATTGTCATGTAACAAGGTTACATGTACAAGGTCTGGTTGAGAATTTAGACTTCAGAAACATTATAATTCTATGCATATTCTTGTGCCTGTTGTTCATATAGTGTACTTTGAATATAATTGCATCATTATTCTCAGGAGACTGTTACTGCCATCATGTCATCAATGAAATATTGATGAGAATTCTAGTATCTAACCAAAAGAGAGGATACTGGTAAAGTGTATATATAATGTTCTTGAAAATCAATACAAACATAACATGTACAACTCGAAAGCCATATGAAATGAAACATAAATTTGTTAACCAGAAAACACTCAAAAGAAATCAAACAATCTTAGATTTATTATTTATTACAACATTATTTAATTTGATATTAAACTTCACTGCTTACAGCAGAATTCAGTCTTTACATTTTATTTTATCCTTTAAATTAGAATATGTTATAAAACTTGATGTATATAAATATACGTTTATGCAGCGTTGATTATAATTAATACATTTTATCATGAATCTTAAAGAGCTTTATCATGATGGCTCTACTGGTAAATTATCAATGGGACAGTTTACGGAAGAGTTAGTTAGCCACATTTCTATACAGCTGGAGTGAAACTCATGATTACAAGGAAGAAATTTACGGGTTTGGCCTATTTCATAGACCTCCATGCAAATAGCACACAATGCACCAGCCGATGCCTCATCAATAGTCTCTGTTTTAAAGTTTTTAATTGTGTTGGATGACACAGTTTTAGGGGCCACTTGTTCGTCCAGCCTGAGTAGTAGCTCGTAATCTTCAGGGGTCAGGTCGCGGTGTTGCAAACCAATCAGAATATTTACTACAGCACTGTCGAAAGCTGAGGGGGCATTGTAATTATCTAAAGCATAAGCCAGATTCTGAGGTGGAGGACGAGGAGCTACTACATCAGAATGGGGAACTCTTGGTTTTGTGGTGCTGGAATTCTTTAATTCTTCTCTTCTTAAGGTTATCTTCTCTTTCTTTCTGCTTGGCATACAATTAAGGCTTATTGTTATTTCCATAGACATTAGTTTGTAAACTTTGTGATGAATGTATAGGTGTTTTCGTCCATTATTGTTCTGAATACTAAGACAATGCTTGGTTTTCACTTGTTTATGTGCTTTCTCCACTTTTCTGTCACGATCAGCACGGATTTCTAATTTCATATTTCCACTCATACAACCCTCCATTTCTTGGAATTCTTCAAATTTTTGGGTCAAGTTCTCCATTTCATCACATTCATTCTCAATCTTTAAGTAAAGTTTCTCAGCATCATAATCAATACTAACATTGTCACACACTGGTCTAGGAAAGAGTGAGATTTTAAATCCCATTTCATCATTAGGTAAATATTTCCATCTCTTTCCCTTTTTCTCAATTTTTTCCTTCTTCTTTGCTTTCTTGCATGATTTTGTACCATATTTTTCTAAAATATCATCAGGAATTTCACACTTCTTATATCTCCTGCCTGTGCCTGGAACTTCGACCTTTTCGCCCTTCTCAAGTCTTTGATTTTCCTTCCTTTCATTTGATGTGGTAGTATCTTCTATAAATGTGTACGAATTAATAGTTTCTTCCTCCTCAGAGAGGGGCTGCATTTCTTTTGATTTTTCTGGAATAATTTTGTTCTGCTGAGGCAGCGTATTTTGACGGAGAATTAGGGTGAAATCATCGCCAAATGTAGAAACTGGGCTGCAGCACATCTTAACACTATCCCTTTGATGATGCCCAAACGGATGGATTTGAGGGATTAAGAGTGCTTCCATTTCACAGTTGATGACTTGTACGAAGTTTTTCAGGAAAATGCCGGTATGACAGCATGGCTTTAAATTTTTATAACTGATTTTCAGACTAGCTATTGCACCACTAATGGCAACAAACAACACTGCTAAATTTAGAAAACTACAGCATGTGACGTATGTTGGACGACTCTTGATTGGTCAAAGTTGGCGATGTTCTCGCGAGAATTACAATTTATAAACAATGAGTGGAAAACACCATCTGCTATTTTTAGACTAAAAAAGAAAGTAGACGGCATCGGGCATGGAAGAGAGTTCTACACCATACGATCATGCGAAGGTGATTTAAAAAAAAATTGTCATTCATTTATGAAGTGAATATATTCGTAAATTATTAAAGTTATAAACTGTGTATCTTTTGACTAGATATTTTTGATATTTTGATATTTATTTTTTTCCAAATCCGGGCCCTTTTGAGTAGGATAACATTCATGATTATTAAACAGTGCATGAGAAAACACTACTTATATGTCTTACAACCTTTTATTTTTAGTTCAAAGAATTGGAAAGCTTTGGTTTGAAAAATTTAGTGCAGATCAGGACAACTTTTAATGTGTATCTAGACTTATGTGAAGGTAATTAAAAAAACATACATGTTCTAGTATAGAGAAAACGGAACGACTTGACTTTACCGGTCCCCAGAAAAACGCGCTAAAATATAGTGTCGCCGTAGGCGACTTCAATATATATGAGATCGCGTGAGCGATCGAAAAAAATTTAAAATATGAGGTTTTAAGCCTTTTTGACCCCAAAATCGAATTCTACGGTTAAAATTTTAGTTTAAAACTTCGTTTTTAAACGAAGTTTTTAACCTCGTTCTCTGAAAAAAAGTAATAACTATTGTTTATTCAGTGAAAAGGAGACACAAAATAATTGTGAACGGAGCGCGTGCGGCGCATGCTTAGTGCCGTTTCTTTTGTACTTAGCCATTTTTTTCATGTAAACAAACCAACGAGATGTCGTTGAAGCTGAATTAAGATCTTGCAAAAAATACAGATGCAACTGAATTTCTTAATAAATCTAAAAGAACAAGACACTAACCCTAATCTCTCAGATGGTATGCGAGGACTAACCCAAATCTCCCAGGCGGATGCTAGACTAACCCATGTGCGAGGACTAACCCTAATCTCTCGGATGGATGCGAGACTAACCCTAATCAGTTGAAAACTTATGGAAGGACTAACCCTAATCTTTCAGGTGGGTGCAAGACTAACCCTAACCAGTCGAAAAATGTGCAAAACCAACCCTTATCAGTTGAGTGACGTAAGTCTTACGTCATAGTGCAATGAGCACGCGGATCTTGCGGATCTGGGGACCGGTAAAGTAAAGTCTACCCGAGAAAACTACTTATGTACATGAGCATCCTCACAATTTCGGGTTCTGCATGAGACCTTGAGCCACGAGTGGACTCAGGATCCCTTACATTGTGAGGATAGTACATAAGATAAGAATTCTCTCTCTTTTTTGGAGAAGAAAATTAAAAATATTTTGAATATATATAATGGATTAAATGTCAATGTTATATTTCCATATTAATATGCCAATTTTTGCAGTGAGAGGATGGTGGAATGTGAAGCTACATGGACGTAAAGACCTTGACCTGGCCTTCATTTCAGGTCACCCCACAAGAGAGGAACCCAGAGAAATTATTTTGCCCCTTTTGAGTTCAGACAGTATCAGCACACACTGCCTACAGCAGTATCTAAAGGAAATTAAAGTTGATGGCTATGAAACTCATGGGTATGTTGTTGTTTGAGTCTTACTTGCTCACAATAGACAATAGAGAGATGAGGAGATTAACAAAGCTGTTAATTAGCACAGGGAAGTAGATTACTGGTAGTTGCAAAGAGAGAGAGAGAGAGGAGAGGGATAGAGGAATCAACACTAACCATAGACTTTTTACAAGTTTAAAAGATAGCTTTGGAAAATGGTTTTACCAAGAAAGAATTATAATTATTTTCACATTACTTGTATTAAATTCAAATAAACATGAATTCCAGTCCTATTCATTATACAATTTTTCATGTTAAATTGTTGAATGTTTTAATTACATGTATTTTCAGAATAACATTAGCTATCTGTGATGCAGACACTACCACAGTATACTACAAGATAGCAGAAGGGTTAGTGACCCCTGAACCCCCAGAGGTCACAGAGGTGAAAAAGGTGCAAAGATTTGAATTGATGAGGAAACGTCAACTCAACACACAAAGAGCCATTCAGACCTATAAAACTGCAAAGCTAAATGACAGTACACCTCAGGAGGGTGAGGGGGTCATCACCGAGGAGAGGTCCTCTATGACTTAACTGGTGGACTTCATAAAGAACTATTTTATTGTAGCACTGCCTGTTCAGTTGAGAAGAACCCACTTTACAATAGCTCTAAATGGAAAATGATAAGAGAGGAGAGTGGTGTTTTATTGTCCTTAATTGAAGTTTGCCTTAGGGTTAAAGATGTATTTTTTTATCTGGTTTATTGTTTCCAGCTTGACAACAGACTTAATGGATAAAGAAATAAAGTAAACAAGATGTCTGATAAAGTCTTAGATACAGGTTTTATTGTCATTGAAAACTATTTCAGAGTATTCAGTAAATAAACTATTGTATGAATATGTCCATGTGTTTTTAGTTTGCAATAATTTTTCAAGGGAAAGATTTAGTAATTGATTTTAGATGATTGTTTTGTGCCGAGATCTATTGTGTTATCATAATGAAATTTTGCCCATACTTCACTGTTGTCAAATATATAGAAAAACATTTCAATATTAACATTTCTTGTACTGTTGTTCGCAATCTAAACCCAAAATTTGTAATTAATTCCATTCTTCTTAATGAGGACGTGTAGTCAGTTTTGGAAGCCCTGATGAAATTCTTAAATTACATGTATTTTTTTTTGTTCATCTGTGAAAAAAGGTTGATTCTGTTAATCAAAATCAATTATTTTTTAGAATATCTGAAATTAGTAGGCATTTTGACCTTTCTCTCAATGAACACACATCTCTACCCTAAAATCTGTCACTGAGAGGGAGCCAGCCAGACTGATTAAATGAGCTAGCTAGTGTATATCTTATGAACTTGACATTTTATAATATGAATCAAATATTACTTATTACCATACCCTTCTATAAATAATTTAGTTAGTTACTTTGGTTACTAGCTGTAGCTTTTAGATATGCTAAGAATTTGATTGAATAGTTAATCACTAATAGTTTAATGGGATTGGTGATGATTAAACAATAAAATTCTTTTTTTTTTTTTTTGTTAATGCAGGGATAATGGGTGCGACATTGCAGGAAAAATACATAATCAATGTAAACAGGGTATGTAAGGTATGTTAATTTTTTTTTTTTTTTTGCAATGATTTCAACTGTTAGTCCCCGCAAAGAATATTCCTGTTATTTGTATTATTGGTCTATATGTAAGATTGATGGAAGAGCCCATTTCTTAAAAAAATCTTTTAAACAGACGGTTTTATAAATAGTTTATTATAAATGCATGGATTGATAATGGCAGTGGGTTTTCGTAAGAAATAAAGGAGAAAATATTCAGTGGATGTAAATATTTAATACTTGCTGCATTATTTTTTTTTTATTTTTATGTAACTCACCTCTCATCATATTTTTATTTTGAATAATGACAGTGTACATCAGAAACAGAGGTCCCTGATGAGACTGTAGCTCATATGTGTGTACTCGTAAGAAAAAAAGCAGCACCTGGATTGAAACTTAGTAGCTATGGAAACACAAATAAATAAGAATTATGATCTTTGATTCAGTTTATTGTTCCAGTTTTTATTATATCAGATTAATCAAAAACAAAGGAGGAGTATTGTTTTGAAGTAATTCCAACATTATCCTATTTGTTACTATAAAACATTGCAAAATTGTTCATCTAAAACAGAAATATATTACATGTATCTCTTAGTGTGGTCTACTTTGTCCATGTCAGTGAAAATCCAAATATGTTTATTGTGTACAAAGTTTTATTGAAATCAGACTAAAATTGTAGTTTGGTGTAGTAGTAGTCTTTTTTCCATAAATTTCTATTGCCAGTAATCATGACAACACCGTTCGTGGAAATAAAAAAAACTAATAAAGGAAATCATGTATTTTAGTATTGTCTCCTTGTGTACCAAGTCATATGAAATCGGACAAAAATTGTAGATTTTTAAAGAAATGTGCAGAAATTTTCACTATTAGTAACCATGGCAACACCGTTCAACCCATATTTAGAATTATATATCTTATTATTGTGTATTTGCAGAGTTGTCCCTAATATCCGGGGGCCGGGGAAATTCCCCATCAATAATGACGTAAAGACTCGGTTATTCTGGTTTTCTCCCTCAACTTTCTATTAGGGGAGGACCCATAACTCCTTCTACTTTTTAAATGTCCTCTGTTATTTCAATTCTTAGGGACAACCCTGACTGTATAAATCTTATTGAGATCGAACCAAAACTGTATGGGGAATAGCGTTTTGAAAGAATTTCACAGAAATTTCTATTTAAGTAACCATGACAACACCGTTTGTCGAAATTAATAACCGGTGCACGGAATGATGTATCATATATTGTATAGTCTACATGTGTACAAAGTCTTTGGGGATGCCACCAGGCGCAGTTGCATACTGGAAACAATTTGTGCTGCATGGTCAGATTTTATTACAAGCAAAATCAGGATGTTTTTGTCCTCCACTTAATGACAAAAGTTTATCTGAGATATTATCAAGCAAAAAAAAATGTATTAATATACAAGTTTGTGACCTTGACCTTAAATCTCTTTTTTTTTCTCCTAATCAATGGGGGTCATGTTTAGTTATAGATAGTACTGAATTGAATCTAGAAACAATTTCATACCATATATACAGTAAAACATATTTATAACGAAGTGCCTGGGACGGACGGATTTGCTTCGTTATCAACGTAATTCGTTATACTAGTTAAGTTTAAAATATACTTAAAAGTCACAGGGAATGAAAATCACTTCGCTATAAGCATAAGTTTGTTATAAACGTGTTCGCTATAAGAGTATTTTACTGTATATGAACTTGTGACCTTATCTTTCACCTAAATTTTTAAGTTAGAGAGATTCAACACTCTTAGTTTCTTTGCTAAATATCAAATAGAAATTTCTGACTTTGGCTTTTGACTGCACACTCAGTTTGGACCTTCTGTAAGTCAAAGAGCGTTATGAAAATTCATTTAAAGCTGAAGAACTTTTAGAGATAACACCTGGAAACTAAAGTTTACAATTTCACAAAGAGAATTTAAATGTTAAATCCACCACTATAGCAATATCCATTCCTTTGCCCCTAAATTACTGCAGTTTCTTGTAAATATCCTACATAACCTCGTAATCACCAAGTATCAAACATTCGTTGCAATATTTGCACGTCAAGTCCCCATTAGCTCTAATTATGTGTATGACAGGGACTTTACATGATTGGAAATATCTAACATGTTATTGTTACACAAATGGCGTGTTTTTGACAATTAAGTTGACGCATTGTCTTTACCGAGAATCTTAATCCTAACACGTGTTACTATGTTAAGTTCTTTTTCAATAATTTTCGATCGAAAGTTTTTCTGTTGACCACCAGGTTGTTTACGACTTAACTCAGACTATTGAATGATTGTCAAAAAGCAGTACACACTATCGCTATGTTTCCGAGGGTCGGAGAAAGATACAAATAACCCTGTCAAAAAGCTCCGTTCGTGAAACAAAAACCCATTTGACCAGTGAGAGGGTCGACTGCACATGTCTCCGGAAATACGTATTTTATATCTAGGCAAGTGTGTAATATATCTTTTGATTAATTAGTGAAATTAATATGTACTTGTTGAGATATTTCAATTTTTACAGAATATGAATTTAGTAAACCAGGGAGTGGTTTTCCTGAGTGCAATTGTCTACCTTCTTAGTTTACCAAAAGTACTGTGTGGAAAGAAATGTAAGTTGACCATTTGTTTTTTAATTTTAATGTACTATACAGTTGTACATACAAATGATTTTTACTGTGTGATAACTGCAATCTCCCTTTTGTGGTTCTGGAAAGAAATCCAAGTTTTCCCTGCAAGAAGGAACATTTAAATGGATTTTTATACCCTCATCATTTGGGACCCCCCCCCCCCCCGCCAATTCTCAAGTAAATTCCTGGATCTACCCGTGGTTCTTTCAAATGCTTGATACACATTTTGATTTTCAGATGCAATGGACGAGGAATGTGGCAGAACAATAAAAATGGATGGACGGATTTTCCACATGGCAAACATTCGACAGACCTTCCGAAAGAATTACGCAATCAACTCTAACTGTCAACTAATATTTGAGACAATGGAGTCCTATCGCTTCATCATTGTGTTTAAGCGGTTGGATATCGAGTTTGAACCTCTGTGTGACGATGATAACCTACAAATATTTGATGGCAACACTACATCCCATCCCATCGTTAAAGGTCAGATACCGAACACTCTGTTGTACAGAAAAATTACAATGTAATTCATTCACTAAACGAAAGTTGATGAAATTTAATTTTATTACATGTACGGATAAATGTATGACATGCCCATTACTCATCAAGAATGGGTTTTGGAATTGCAGATCGAAGGAGAAATTAATGTGTCATATTTCTACACACCGAAGTACAATATGTTTATAAATATTCATGATTGTTGTTTTCAAAATGTTTTTGCCAATAAACATACAATGTTTAATGTTATTTTTTAGGGTTACCGTCCAGAATATGCGGGAAAGAGAGACCGCCAGGCTCCTATGTTTCAAAAGGTAACAAGATCTTGATGGCGTTTCGCAGCGACTTTTATGACGTCAGAGATGGTTTTGAAATTATTCTCACTACTTTCCGAAAAGGTACAAAATCATTATTGTATATGTGTGATGCAATATATTGTATTTTATTTTTTGTGAGTGTTTCGTATAACTTTTGGTAGTAATGCTTTCTTGAGTTGAATATAACTTTAACAGTTTCAAGGTTGTTCTAACTAGGGCTGGGACGATACAACATTTTCTATATCGATACGTATCACGATATTTGAGCCACGATACGATATGTATCACGATATGTTGAATTAGTTATAAAAAAAAATTTTGTATTGAAATGAACAAAATATTTCTTCACAAATGAGAATAATTTATTCAAAGAAGTTGTATATCTGTTGTAAAACAAAATTATTTTACACAAGTGGGGTTTATTATTATGTATTTCATATTTATATTTATATTCTGCATATTTATTTTATATATCTAATCCAAAATATTAAGCAAACAAAGAAAAAACATAAGTCAGAAATTTTTCTGCGATATTTCGATATTTCTTCATATGTATCGATATGCGTATCATCCTCACATTGAATCGATATTATCGATATCTCGATATATCGTCCCAGCCCTAGTTCTAACCATTACCTTTGCAATGAATTACAGCGCCTTGTGAGGAGGATGAGGAGTTTAAGTGTAGGAATGGGCGGTGTATCTCCTCCCTCCTCCAGTGTGATGGTATCAATAACTGTGGGGACTACTCTGACGAGTGTCAGTGGAGCGCGGGGGTACTGTTTGCTATCATGGGGGCCATTCTCTTCATCACCGTAACAGGCATCGTTGGTGTAAGGTTCGTTAGAAGGAAACGACTTCTCAGAATTCCAAAAAAGGTATACATGTATTTCATATTTAAATGTAATCATTATGCGACATTATCGCAAGACACAGGTTTGTATATCTATTCCCATTTTAGGGCCAGGGGTACGGGAATGAATGAAAACTTTTTGCTTGTGAAGATGGCGTGCAATGGGGGATGGGGGGGGGGGTTAAAAAAATATCAGAAAGACAATTACCCGGTATACATACTCTATATTGTATTCCAAATAAAACAGTGAAAATTTGGTTAGTATATATCTATTATTATACTATACTTCGTTGGATTAAAGGATCTACATGTACCCAGTAAAAAAATGTGCACGTGCTAAGCTAAATTTCCGGGTTTTGTTGTTACTGTCACGATCTAAAAACAGAAATAAAATTAAACTTCCCGCAATTGACGCTCTATTTAAATTTTGTAAACCTAATGTACTTATTCTGTAGGGGAAAAAAGAGAATTCGACAGAGACATTCATGGATACATTTTCAACACCTTTGCCAGATATCAACCTTTTATGCGAGCACCATAGAAAGAGTATTTCTAAGAGATCCATGGCCGCCAAACCGGAAGTGCATCAGCAAAACTGTCAATCCAAAGAAGAAACAAATGACACTAATCATGTAAAATAATTGGTTTTATTGTTGAGAACATTATTCATCTTTCGTTAATAAATTACCAATATATTCATTATGTTGTGCTTACACATTGCTTTAATAAATATACATATACACAGTTCATCATTTATCAAATACAAAATTAATGCAAATCTCCACTTTGTAAACGTCTAGATCTGCTTCAGTGACAGTGGTTTTAGTGTGTCATAACAATTCTGTATGAACGCCATTTCATGCATACTTTACATCAGAAAACAAGACTAATTCACACTTGTGCCCTCTCAACTAGTTTGTCATTACAGTTGAACTTCGGTATCTCAAACACGGATATCTCGAATACCATAGATATGGCAAAGTGATTGAGAAGTCCTAACCACGTATTTCTTAAGTATTTTACCCTCGATATCTCGAACTCTCGGATATCTCGAAGTTTTATATCGGTCCCATCGAGTTCGAGATAACGAGGGTTGACTATATTTGTTATACACTAGAAAACAAAAATAATGATGACTCTTTTCTTGGCTTGTCAAGAATTTCTGTTAGGTTGTGCCCCCCCCCCCCCACACCGAAGAAATTGCTTCTTAATGGCCCGTATTGAAAGAAATTTCGAACTTGTCTAACCCTGTGCTTAATTCAAATGTAGTGCAGAAACTATTTTTGTCTAGGCTAATGTCGAGACCCACGGTTATTATACTCACTGTTGTACCTGTAAAAATCGTTTCCTATATAAATCTGTACTAAAAAAAGATCTATAATTCCAATTATTACTGAGCGGCCCAGAAGTCGATGTTGGACCGCTGAGTGGGATATAAGACCTGTCAAAAAGATATCGGACCCTGTTTATAAATGTATAGTATTGCGAACATTTACAAAGTAACTTCCTTGATAACAGAGTTCATAAGACCGAGATCAAAACTGCATTTTGACCGTGGTCTGGTGTATGAATTAGTCGGATTTAGTCTTTTTCTCCGGGTACGTGTATCACATTCGGAGTGTTTCGTCAGTTTACCACAGCATGTCCAATGTGGACCCCCAGGGTGGATGATAGAATCATGACTGCAACAGTAATCGCCTGAAATATGCAGATTAATGAAATTTATGTAAAACATTTTGATCTAATTAACCAATTTAAAAAAAAAGAAAGAATAAAGCAGATGATAAACCTGTTAAAGAAGATCCGTATGTACACGGTTCATCATTCTTCATGTCTCCGGAGCAGACGGAACAACAATGCCATCTGCCGATGTGTTCTCGCCAACTGTGCTTCACGTGGAAAACCACAGATTTTGTCTGAAAACAAAATATTCAACTCTCCTGATAATGATCATTTACTGTATATATACAAACATTTCTTTACCAATAAACCACTGATCTTGGAAAAGACAAATTAACATACTTTAATGGGCTTTCCATCAACTGTGATGTAGAGCACATGTTTTCCAGTTTCGTATGGTAAAAGCTCTATCGTCCAAGTTCCATCCATGTTGTTTCTTACTTCTTTTGGTTTACTTTTGTAAAAATTAAACAAGCATGGTTAAGATACTTTTTTATCTAAATTTTTATTTGTATGTGTACATAGTGAACCTTGTTTGGTTAATTATTTACCAAACAGATCCTGATGGTTCTATTATTTTAACCCGGACTTTCGCCTGGCAGGGAAACAATTTTCCTTCCTGTTGTAAAGTATGAAGTATGGCTAATGCTTTCTGTCTGACCCTTGCCGTCTCTAACCCTAAAAGAAAAAGATCAGTGCATTTTTTTTATGAAAAATAAACTTAACATTTATTAAGCATGTAGTACATTAGCAAGTATTGTCAGGATGGAAACCGACACACCCTCAAACAATAGAACAACCAAATTCTAACTACATGTTCAGTAGTATATGACATTTTCTTCCATTTTCTTTTGTTAGAGAGTAGTTTCAAGATAAATATTCTGGTATGTACAACAAAAAATTGTATCTGAATGTACTGTACCGTGCACAAATTTAAACATAAAACTTACCAGAATAGTCTAAGTAGCATTTCGCTGGACACAAGTGTCCGCTGAATATTTGGCCGTAGAACTGGTATTGGCCAATGATGGGACCATCAGCCTCCGGACAGAATTTTGTTTCTAGAGATGTCACGTGAACTTTGGCTTGTCGTATTGTCATCAGAAGCTTGGACAATCTATTCCAGTCCCCACTGTTCTCATCTACCCCCGGGGTCATTGTTTTCAGTATTTTCTTAACTTCTTCAACATTTTCTTGTAAGCTCGAGAGAACCAATTGTTGACTTGCAATAAATTCTGTGTGCTTCATAGACATTTCTCTCGTCTGCTTCAGAAGTTCAGTCCTGTGTTTCTCCAAAGATTCAATGTATTTGTCAAAATGAGAATTAATTTCAGTTGAAATGTCCTGAGAATGAAGATTTGTTTCCATTTTTACATCATCACACCGTTGTAACAGACGATCAAACAACAGTCCTTTAAAATCCATTTCTTCGGAGATGTGTTTTACAAGTAAATCATCCATCTTACCATTATCCATTTTTTCACCTTCTAGATCTGGCAGAAGATATCTTATTTCCAATGTTCTTGAATTTTCAATGCCTGTTAGCTGATGATTTTGAGTTGTTTTTTGCCTCCCATGAAAAAATGCACACATTTCACACAAGTTTTCTTGACATTCATCACAATATGAAACAGCCGTTGAATCGGGTTCTTCAACACACATGGTGCAAAGTGTCGAGTTGCCATCAGATATTGTAGATATCTCGTCCTCATCTTGTTGCAAAACAAATTGTTGGTCTTCAGCATCCATTTATTAAAAATTTCTTGAAATTTGAGATCGAAACTCTCTATACTTCTTAACCACGTCTGCACGTGAAACAAATAGAGCAATCAAAAACTGCTACCCATGAATTGTACATAAAATGAATTTACATTTTGTAGATATAAAAAGCGATAACACAGAAAAAAAATTCTCTTGTTACGCCTAGCAGTTTCACTAATAATCTTAATACCGGGTGCCTGAACTCTATACCTTTAGCATCACAAAAGGTTCTATTTATTTGGACATCATGTCTTTGTTAAGCTGACAAGAACATAAATTCTGTCAACGATTTGTCAACATTGCCTTAAGCTGGCCACTGACTTAAAAATTCGCCAATCCGATAAAATCCTACAACTTCGCCCTACTTAGAGCACCTGTCCAACTGCACGGTAAAATATGCCAGATGGATCTTATCTTAGCTCCAGAAAACGCGGAAAAATTCTTTTAAGTAATTCTGCCTTTGTATATACTTTAAACGTATATTTAAAAAAATCTTGTAAGGATATTTATGCGATAGTTCTAAGGTCATCGGTTACCAATATTTCTGCAATAGGGATTCTGTTTATATGAAAGTGTATGTGTGTATATAAGTGTGCCCACTTGCTTTATCGCCCTCAAGTGTTCGCTTCTTCATGTATCTCCTCTTAAAAAAATGTGAAATACATGAAATATATACATGTTTATTTACATGTACAGAAAAATTCATATTTTGATCTCAAAAAAGCTCAAAGAGAACAAAAAATATCATTTGAAAACTACTTTCTGCAGTACATAGGGACGGACAGACAGAACAAAATTAACACACACACACACACACACACCTTTTTATGCCCCTGTAATCGAAGATTCGGGGTATATAGTTTTTGCCCTGTCCGTCCGTCTGTCTGTCCACAAAAACTTTAACATTGCCCATAACTTTTAACTGGTTGGAACTATAGCTTTCATATTTCACATGTATTCCTTGTGACAAAACCTTCCCTTGGGTACCAACATATTTGACCTCTTGACCTTGGAGTTTGACCCACTTTTGCAAAAATTTAACCTTGGCCGTAACTTTTGAACAGTTGGTGCTAGGACTTTCATACTTCACATGTGTATTCATTGTGACCTTTCCATGGATGTAATTATTTTTTACCTCGACCTTAGAGTTTGACCCACTTTTAAAAAACGTTAACCTTGGCCATAACTTTTGAACGGTTAGTACTAGGAATTTCAAACTTCACAGGTGTATTCCTTGTGACAAGGACTTTCTTGGGATACCAATAATTTTGACATTTTGACCTACTTTTGAAAAACCTTAACCTTCGCCATAACTTTTGAAGAGTTGCTGCTAGGGCATTTAAATTTTGCATGTGTATTTCTTATTGACAAGGTCTTCACCTGCATACCATTTATTTTGACCCCTTGACCTTGGAGTTTGACCCACTTTAGAAAATATTAACTTGACCATAACTTTTGATTTGAATGGTTGGTGCTTGGGCTTTCATATTTACCAGGTATATCCATTGACACAGGTCCCTTTTTTGGGTAACAACATTTCGGATCTCTTGACCTTGGAGTTTGAATTGCATTTGAGAAATTTTAACCTTCGCCATAAACTGCCATACGGGGGCATCAGTGTTTCACAAACACATCTTGTTTTTTTTTTTTTTTTTTTTTTCCGAAAGCAGGGGACAACAATATAAAGGAGAATGACAACGAAGTTCTAACAATTTTATTTGGCGAAAAAAAAATCATTTACATCATATTATTTTTAATACACATAACGTAATACCAACGTAATTTTGAGATTTGTGTACGTCTATCAAACCACCTTGGTAAAAGAATTACTTATACCCAGGTACTTCGAATAGTGAATAGTTTAAAATACATGCGCACTGTACAAGTTTATGTATATATAATAATACACTCTAGCACGTTTTATAAGAATACCTGCTGATTTAACTAAGGTTCTTATAAATAAACTTTTAGAAGTAGCCATGGAAAGTAAACATTGCACAAGATTTGTCAAAATACATGTATCTAAAACCAATAAAATACATATTTACAAAATTGGAAACATATAATTAAAAAAATTCTCTTCGTAAATCTTATAACGTATTTATAAGAAACATATTTACAGGTGTAAGTATACATGTATAACATGTGTAAATTAATTAATCATCGTATCAATCTAAATAAAAACCACGCCGATCGGGCTCAGTTTTTATTTGCCAACAAAATCTCGACTGTCGGGGTATACTATTATTCTCCAACAATTCCTCCGACGCGGGATTTATTCCTTGAATATATATCAATTTTAATAATCATAACACATAATTGTCCACAACACTCACGTGAGTTACCCTTTCCCTTCCTGACAAATATGATTAAAAGAATAATTTATAGCACATGTATATTGAGGTTTGATGATAAGTTTACCAACTGTGGCCTTGTTCATTTTGAGGAGGTTTATATAATATTATATAAATCTTGGACTCTCACTCAATCTCAAACCTATCCTCAGACGTCATAATTTGTATCTACTGTCTACAAACTTGAATCTCCACTAAACGGAGATGCTCGAACATTAATACGACTATTTGTGGCCTACACGTATAGGTGTTGATATTCTAGAGGAGATTAAAAAAAAAAAAAGTCTGTATATTCCTTTATAAATTGACCCCTCTAGACTCATAAAAGTTTTACTAGTATCTTAACATATGTACTCTTTAAAAAAAAAATTAAATGATATAAACCTACACTACTTCGCCTTGAAAAGGGGTTTGGCATTCGTTTGGACTGAGTCATCACAGAAGAATGCCGTGTCCCAAGTTTGGTTAAAATTGGCTTAGTGGTTCTAAAATAGTAGTAGAAAATATGAAAAGTGTGCATACAACCAACAATACACGACATACAGATAAACGGACGCAGGACACTCTTCGGTCAGAAACACTCACTTAGGCCTTTGGATAAGGTGAACTGTAAGCTTATTTATTACTTTCATTGTTTTTTATTCCTAGACATAGTTAAGTGGCGAATGTTCGATATCAATAAAACGACCGCGCCCATTAACATGGCACTACCTCCAACGTAAAAAGCGTTTTCATATCGTCCGTCAATATCTTTTAGAAAACCTGGAAATAAAAGAAATATTTATATTATTCTATTAGTCTTTATTATGTGCCTGGTCTAGAATTCAGGAAATTTCAGCTGAGAGAATTCAGGAAATTTCAGCTGGAAAATATGTTTTGCACTAACACTTAATCTACGACAAATAATGAAGTTTATTACAAATATTTAATTACCTGCGAAAGGTGGACCTACGAGCATCCCCACACCTTGAAAGGCAATCAGAAGTCCAAATGAGTTGACTAGTTTTTCTGCCCCTAGCAGGTCAACTAGGATGACCGATTTCTGAGAAATGTAGGTACCTATAAGTAGTCCATATACCCCACACACCACACACAGCTGGCTGTAGGACCGAGTAAAGGGGATCACAAAAGACATCCCTCCCACTAGAAACATGACGGTGTTGTATACATATACACGGAATCTTTTTACGTTCTTCAAATCTAGAACCGTTCCTGATATAAGTCTTGCCACTCCGTCAAATACACCAGTTATGATAACTAAATAGGCCGCCTCCATGTCAGTGGTTCCTATTTGTTTGCCATAAGCCGGCAGGAACACGAAGGCGGACTGGAAGGCGAGAGTAAACAACATAATAGCTATACAAAAACACAAAAAGCGGTAATCCTTCAACAGTGAAAGTTCTAGATATTTCTTCTTCGGTCCTGAAGACTTTGCTCCTGTTTTAAAGAAACCACAACACCCACATTTTCTGTTTCTTTCCCCATTTTTCACGGATCCGTTTTGAAATGCTTCCCTTTCCCTTGGATTATCAGGAAATGGTGATTCTCTCTCTGTTATTCCTATAAATTTACTGTCTGTGACGACCCCCGTTTCGTCCTCTGTTTCTCTGAGAACCATCTTTTCATCGTTTGATAATTCCACTTTAGTACTGGTGTCCTTGGAATGTTCATTTAGACTGTCATGAGATATAAATGTTTTTGTGTCTTTTAGTGGAACTTCAGCACCATCTTTAATACTTTTTCTCCTGTAAATGTAACATACACGTATATGTTAAGCAGCCCTATCTTTGTGCTCAGCAAGACCATGCAGAGCGTATAAATGGTCAAAGCAAACCGTACCTTTTTATGTTCAATGATTGTTTAGGAATGTACTATGCACGGTTAAGCCTAACTGAATAATTCACATTCATGCAGATTTTTTTTTAAATACATTTAATTTAAATTAAACAATTTTTTTGTAAATTTTTTTTAAAAAGTCACAAAAATGTTTGAAATTAGGCCCTGAAGCATTTCAGGTCTCTTTGCATGGAAAAATTGTTCATGAAATTTTGAAATAAGTAAAAAAGGCCAACTGTGTGTTTCTTGCCTTTTGTCAAAAGCCATAAGTTTTCTTTGTTTCTCCAGAGGTCTAAACAGCATACCGCAGACACACAAATTGACCGCAAAACAAGCCAGAATATAAAATCCCCCAGTAAAAAGGTAGAAATGGAATGCTAGCTCAACAATAGCTGGAACGACAAACGATCCGAATCCCACCCCAGAAGTGGCTATACCAATTGCAATCCCCCTTCTCTTGTTGAAGTAAGTTCCCACCATAGTTACGGCTGGGGCATATGACAGGCTTCGTCCGAAACCTTTAACAAAATACATTCAATATTAATTTTCAATCAACAAAAAGCGTATTTTTGCACGAATTGCAGAATTAGTGGAAAAATTCTTAGCATGCTTTGATGACGCACCTCCTACAAATCCAAAAAAGACATAGACAGTAATTAAAGATGGAGAATATGCCGTAATAATAAGCGTCACAGTGAAGATGAGAGATCCAGTTATTACGACTGTCCGACTGGAGAACTTGTTACAGAGAAGGCTGCATAAAGGACCTACAATGCAGTAAAAAGAAAACACACACACATTATTAAAGATTTGTAATAGTATTTTACTCGATATATTAATGTAACATTGAGTATAAAAATTGTTTAACTCGGCGTACCAGTCCATCTTCCAATGTTGTGTTTATTTTAGGACTTTAAAAATTGTCAAACTGCAACTGGTCTGTTACTTTTAATTGATGTAGAAAATCTTCAATATCGAAACTGTGCCTCGAAAGAATGCGAAAAAAAATAAATTACATAAATATCTAAAACCACAAGATAGTACATACCCAGTAAGAGTCTGATTCCTGAGGGGATGGTTGTCGCCCATGCAGTAGCTGCCGCGGTTTGCTTATACCTCTCTAGAAAATAGAGGTACAGCAGGCCAGATGATCGCTCCAGTCCCCCAATGATGAAGTGACAAAAGAAGCTCCCAAGCACCACCCACCAACCCCATCCACCGTCAGGCACCACATTTTCCTCCTTCTGTGTTAAAAGAAAATCGGTAACAGGAGTATCTGCGAAAATTTAAGGTTTTGCTAAAGGGACCAGACGCGCTATGTGATTTACCTATTTCAACACCTCATGAACAGACTGATATTGTCATAACAATAACACAGCCTTGATGGAGGTTGCAATTTTTTCACGCTTTTATTTCCATAAATATACTGATTATTAAATTATGGAGATAACGAACAGTTATGAAGTTCATAGGTCCATTAAGACCTCTAACAACACCAGAGGTGGGATCAGGTGCCATGGAGGAGTAAGCATCCCCTGTCGACCGGTCACACTCACCTTATGCTCCTTGTCATGATCGGGCAAACAGAAAATATTAAAATTCGTAGATATGCAGTGTGTAAATAATGGCCTAACAATTAGTAAGAAAAACATCAGTCAGCATTCGACTAAATGATGGATTGCATTTGCTGACGAGGTCATTGTATAGACCATAGAACTTGCTAAATGTTGACTTAAAACGAGACTGTTGATATCTTTGTTTCATCAACTTGTTTGTCAATAGATTGCCTCGTTTTAGAAATTATTCGTACGTAGAACATGCCCTTGCGTATCGAATTAACTGGGAGACATTAACTCCATATGCAGATGATAAGGATATATTGCCACATAAATAAGGGAAGGTGACGATAGAAAAGTTGAAGTCATCACCTTTATCATAAAGTTTTGTTGTTAGGTTACCATTAACGTCTTTTTTCCAGTAAAATATCCAAATATGAAACAGATGTATCGTACCCTGTGGTATCTTTTATTTCAAGTTCACTGGGATACATCGAGTCGACATATGAATAGAAGTAACTATTATTAATTGATAATACGTCGTCGATATATCTAAATGTCGAGTTGAAGGCCACAGCATGTGCTTTCTTCTTCTCATGTATAAGTTTTTGAATAAATTCTGCTTCATATGAATAAAAAAAATAGGTCTGCTAATAACGGGGCGTAATTGGTACCCATTAGAATTCCGACAGATACCGTTTAAAGTGTCCATTTCAGGGGGAAAGGGGTGCATTTATTTGAAATGCACAAGTAATTCGCCGGTATTGTTGTAAAATATGGAGTGAATGTGAAAATTATAACCTAGCTGTTCATAATGCATATATATAAGGCAACTTTAATTTATTCCACTTTAATATTTTCGTCAGTAATTTGCAACATAAGCTTCTCATCCGTTAACTTTGCTTATCAATATCTACTCCACGGAGTACTTCAAGATCAGGGCAAAATCCGACAAATTTAGGTTTTGTTTCCAATACATGTGTACGTGTGCCTGTATTACTGATATGCAAATATACTATAAATCTTATATGAATGAAACATTGCATGTGTTTTGAAACTATCATTCTATTTCCCCCACAATACCACAGGCACTTGTGGTATGGACCCCCCCCTTTTCCATTTTTTTTCTTTTTAAATCTGGGGTCGAGTCACCTTTTTCCTATTTTTATATTCTAATATGCACTGTATGTTATCAATAATGTAACTCTTTTGTCTCTATGAGCTGTTTTTAAATATATCGTTTTCGACTGATACATAAACAGTCGAAAACGGTATTTTTAAAAACAGCATATAGAGACAAAAGAGTTACATCATTGATAATATATAGTGCATATTAGAATATAAAAATAGGAAAAGGGTGACTCGACCCCAGATTTAAAAAGGAAAAAAATGGAAAAAAGGGGGGGGGGGTCCATACCCCAAGTGCCTGTGCACAATACTTTCGCGATATACTTCAAGTGAAAATCTACTTATAAGGCACACACTACAATACACCTTGTATCTTTTGGAAATAATGAGAAAAAATAAACAAACAAACATTGTCATATATCGCATATTTCTTTGCCTTACCTCGATTAGAATAGACGGGACATTATCACTGTGTAGTTCTGAAATACTGTCGTGGCTATTTCCGGCTATTTTGTTTTCATCATCCTCCATTAGCATTACGTACAGCACATGACTTTACTTTCTGAAAAGAAGGTTAACATAGGTGAAATATTTACTACACGTCTTTTTGATAACATTTGTAATGCGACAGTGAACCTGACAACCAAACCACTCCAATCGCGAGTGGTACTCTTTTTTGACCCATCGTTCCTCTACTAAAAGAGGAGAATTTTTATGAAGAATTCGTCAGCTTTTTCAACAAAATGACTTGTTCTGTTAAATTATCACTTGCTTTACTTAAAAAATAAATTCAAAAACTCAAGCAATAATGAACGAAATAAAAAATAAATAAAACAAAACCAAAAATAAACAAAAATTGATTTTCTTGTAAATCAAAAATCTGCAAAGCGACATAATGTAGTTTAAACAATGTTTTATTGACGAAATTGACAAAGTTACAAATACACTAGTAATAAATACAATAAAATTGGGAAACAAGCCATAAGGCTTATATTAATCTCTCTTTTTGCAAATTCAACAAGTGAGAGAACGTGTACGTAGATGAAACCTAATATAGTACACTCAGAAAGAAATCGTTTCATACCAGGCGCAGATCCAGGAATTTTTTTTTCCCGGGGGGGGGGGGGGGGTGGTTGTCATGTAATCTTTGGGTTGGATTTTTTTTAACCCCTTAAATTCCCTTCCCATACGTATTAAACCCAGAAAATTTATTGGCTAACCAAAAAAAACAAAAAACAAAAAAAAAAAAAACAAACAAACAAACAAAAACAAAAATTGACGTAAAATCCATTTCCAAAATGTGAAAAATACCCTATTTCGTAGTGGTGGTGGTGGGGTCTACGTTTTCGGGGGGGGGGGCAAAGTCATTTCATTTGTTTCAGTATAAACTTATAATAACTCAGCAAATCCCAGGGGAAGTCCGGACCCCCCCCCCCTCCGACCCCCCCCCCTCCTAGATCCGCGCATGCATATATATATATTGTCAGGCGCGGATCTAGGAATTGAAGTTAGAGGGGGCGCAAAAGTAGGCAGGGGGTCTGGGGGCCGCCTTGAGGCCCCCAGTGGGTCCAGGACGAAGCCCTGGTGGGGGTTACAGGGGGCGAAGCCCCCGGAGGCTTCTGGATTCTAGAGATTTTGTAGGGTAAAAATGAAGTCTCCCGAGTTGACATTTTTACATTTTCTCGACGATACTATGATTAACACCAACTTTGACAGTGTTAGGGGGAGCCGGGTGCGCCCCCCTTAAATTCGCCACTGATTGTGAACAGTTTGCTGGAATTGAAGTTGATGAAAAATCTCCAAAAATTCCAATTTTGATATAAAAAAGTAAAAATTAACCTCACTTATTCATACCACATCACATATAAAATTTCAACTGAACAAAGATGAGACCGAATAATGTTTCGTGGTAAAAAATATCAAGTGATTTGTTTTTAAAAATCTTTTACTTTCAATCACAAAGTTTTGAATTACAAGAAAAAATATTTTGGCTTTCCCTTTCTGAAAGATTTTGTGAACCATAAAGTAATATATCAACAGTTATATGATGAGGTATTATAGAAATAGTTCTATTTCGCACTCTTATAAAATTGTTACAACGGAAGAAAAAAATGTTCGATAGTTTCAATCTCACCACATAAACATAGTGGAGAAATACAAAGATTTGTAAATTCAAAGAACTGCATTCGATTCGGAGTTTCGTATCTCACTAGGCAAGGTTTTTGATCTGCTCTACTCCAACCTTTGGCTAGGAAAGAGGGAATGATGAATGTTTATAAAGACAAAAATTGAAATAACGTTTAATCAAATAATGATGTGGTCATTAATTGATCTGATTTTCGAATCTCAGAAGACTTCAGATTTTATGTGATCATTCTTTGGGTAAAAGAAATATTGATAAAGATGGTCAAGGTCATCCTAAATATAAAGCTGTTAAATGAAAAAAAAATTGAACTTCCAGACAAAGTTTCATACTCAGAAAAACATCCTGTATGTGAAGAGAAAGGGGGGGGGGGGGAGAGTTTTCAAAGGTCACATATTATAAATGTCAAGGTCATTATGTTAACTTTGCTTAAATTGATTATTGCTTTGAAGAATGTCAAAACAGTGGTACAAATATGATAAATCTCACAAATCATAAACAGAAATTGATAGTCTAGCTTTACAACATATATTCAGTTAAGAATCAGTATCAGCTGTTTTTGCACAGTCATTTCCCTGGTTCATCACTAATTTTCAATCAACTCAATGAAAAAAAACTGTAGCATTTTCTAATCTCATGGTTTTACAATATTGGTTTGGTAAGTCAAAATACTCTGCACTTACTGTCATGCCATGGGTGTTACCGGATCTGTCTCCGAAGTGTTCATCATGCTGACCTTTCTAGTTTCACTTTCCATTTTTTCGGAAAAAATCTTCGGTTTTATTCTTTACATGCTTGCATTTATATCCGGGAAGAGACATGACATGATTACTTGACTTTCAGATCAGGGTTTGCCGTTTGGAGAACATTGTTTCAGCCTCTGTCGTTGGACTGTATGCTTTTTAACAGATGGTATTACACTTCTGATATCTTTTAAATTACTGATGTTAAAATTAAGTGACGTAGTGCCAATGGAAGTATGCCTTGTGCAGGTCTGGTACAATCACTAGATTTAGCTACGTAGCTTGAATTACCTACATAGCTTTATTTACCTACCTGAAGTAGCTTTATTTACCTACTGAATCAGACTTATTTCTTAAATTATCATTTTTCCCAGAAAGTGCAGAAAATTGTACTTTGATGCAGCGATAATTTTCAACTTTGAACTCATCTGAAAACAATTCATGAAAAAATCACTCTTGGAGCTGTGTCTTTTTCTGCGCAATTGCAGTCAAAGTTCTAAAAGTTTTGGGGCTAAATACAACAGTTAATTTGTTACCTAAGAGTTACTTCTTGAGTGAAATAACAAAGAAAACCAGTTTTTTAGCTCACCTGAGCCGAAGGCTCAAGTGAGCTTTTCTGATCACATTTTGTCTGTAGTCCGTCTGTCCGTCTGTCTGTCTGTCCGTCTGTCTGTCCGTCTGTAAACTTTTCACATTTTCGACTTCTTCTCAAGAACCACTGGGCCAATTTCAACCAAACTTGCCACAAAGTATCCTTGGGTAAAGGGGATTCAAGTTTGTTCAAATGAAGGGCCATGCCTTCTTCCAAGGGGAGATAATTAAGAATTCGTGAAAAATTAATGGCATAATTAAAAAATCTTCTTCTCAAGAACCACTGTGCTTGAAAACATGAAACTTATATGGAAGCATTCTCAGGTAGTGTAGATTTAAATTTGTTCAAATCATGACCCCCGGGGGTAGGGTGGGGCCGCAATGGGCGATCAAAGTTTTACATAGGAAATATACAGGAAAAATCTTTAAAAATCTTCTTCTCAAGAACAGCAAAGCCATAATTGGTCATATTTATATGGTAGCATCCTCAGATAGTGTAGATTCAAGTTTCTTCAAATCATGACCCCCGGGGGTAGGGTGGGGCCGCAATGGGCGATCAAAGTTTAACATAGGAAATATACAGGAAAAATCTTTAAAAATCTTCTTCTCAAGAACAGCAAAGCCATAATTGGTCATATTTACATGGAAGCATCCTCATGTAGTGTACATTCAAGTTTGTTCAAATCATAACCCCCGGGGGTCGGGTGGGGCCACAATGGGCGATCAAAGTTTTACATAGGAATATATAGGAAAAATCTTTAAAAATCTTCTTCTCAAGAACAGCAAAACCATAATTGGTCATATTTACATGGAAGCATCCTCAGGTAGTGTAGATTCAAGTTTGTTCAAATCATAACCCCCGGGGGTCGGGTGGGGCCACAATGGGCGATCAAAGTTTTACATAGGAACACATAGTAAAAATCTTCTTCTCAAGAACAGCAAAGCCATGATTGGTCATATTTATATGGTAGCATCCTCAGATAGTGTACATTCAAAGTTCAAATCATGACCCCCGGGGGTCGGGTGGGGCCACAATGGGCAATCAAAGTTTTACATAGGAACACATAGTAAAAATCTTTAAAAAAAACTATTTGTTAAGAATAGCAAAGCCATGATTGGTCATATTTATATGGTAGCATCCTCAGATAGTGTACATACAAATTTGTTCGAATCATGACCCCTGGGGGTCGGGTGGGGCCACAATGGGCGATCAAAGTTTTACATTGGAACACATAGTAAAAATCTTTAAAAAAAACTATTTGTTAAGAATAGCAAAGCCATGATTGGTCATATTTATATGGAAGCATTCTTAGATAGTGTACATTCAAGTTTGTTCAAACATGACCCCTGGGGGTCGGGTGGGGCCACAATGGGTGATCAAAGTTTTACATAGGAATACATAGGTTAAATCTTTAAAAATCTTCTACTCAAGAACAGCAAAGCCATGATTGGTCATATTTAAATGGAAGCATCCTCAGATAATGTAGATTCAAATTTGTTCAATTTATGACACCCCCCCCCCCCCCCCCCTCCCCAACCACTTTTATATTTAAACTTTTCAACCTTTCAAGATTGAAGTGATTTCTGCTTTTTCCTAGCCATAGTGCTCAGGTGAGCGATGTGGCCCCTGGGCCTCTTGTTTGGTTAACATGAGCACAATGTGAAGTAATCATACTTATCCATGCCTCATCGCACACAAGGTGATGTACAGGAAATCCAGTCAATGCGCCCCCTAACAAAACCGTCCCGGTCAAAGCGCCCCCTAATTATAGTCAAAGAACCCCCTGAATTTGGTCAAAGCGCCCCCTGATTTTGGTCAAAGCGCACCCTTATTTTGGTCAAAGCGCCCCTTAAATATTTTTATAGAATATTCGTTTGCAAAAAGCACGCTAAATTTGGTCTCTTTACTAACTTACGCTATTTATTTCTTTTGTTTGTTCATTGTGACCCATGAAATAATTAATAGATTGACAAATTAAGTTTGAATAATCTTATTGAAAACATATCCAAAGGAATGAGAATGTTCGCCAGTATCATTTAATTATGCCCCCCGCCCTAAAAAAAATTGATAATGATACCGTTGCCCATCTCTTGCCACATGGAGGCCTTCTCAATAAGCTGATAAGAGCCATAATTTTGAAGAATAAATGAAAAAAATTTAAACCCAAAGATGACTTTTTGAACTTCAAAATTCAATTATTAAACCCAGTTATTGGATAGGATAACAACTGGATCATTACCAAATTACGGTTGACTTTTGTTTGTTTGGGCGCTTTGACCAATACTTGGGGACGGTATATTAACATCAATTTCCTGTAAAATTATGTTAGGGGCGCTTTGACCAAAATTTGACCAATGCTTGGAGACGGTATTTTTACATCAATTTCCTGTAAAATTATATTAATAGGGGGCACTTTGACCGAAATCAAGGTGGGCTCTTTGACCAAGATCAGGGGGCACTTTTGAAGTACTTGGGGACGGTATTCTTATCAATTTCCTGTAAAATTATATTAGGGGGCCCTTTGACCAAAATCAAAAGGGGCTCTTTGACCAAAATCAGGGGGCACTTTGACCAATACTTGGGGACGGTATTTTGACATCAATTTCCTATACAATCATAGTAGGGGGTGCTTTGACCAAAATCAGGGGGCGCTTTGACCAAAATCAAGGGGCTCTTTGACCAAAATCATAGGGCGCTTTGACCGGGATGGTTTTGTTAGGGGGCGCATTGACTGGCTCCCATTTACAGTTACTCAAACAATGGAAATGCATCTTTTCCTTAAAAGTGTTCAAAAGCAGCAATGTTAAAACTATCTCTGCTTTGGATTGCTTTTTAAACTGTTTTGGAGCAAGCCCAAGTAAAAATATTATCAAACCTGTCTTGGGACAGGTCCACAACACAGTTAGAATGCATCCTACATACCTGCAATGTGGCAGAAAATTGCAGAATCGCTCTGGAATGGTTTTAGAGAAAACAAATGAACAAATGAAGCAGAATTGAAAATGTTGTATATTATCACAATGGTGTTATTTTTGTTATAAGTAATGGTTTTTTATTGTCCTTAATTTAAAGAACATCTTAACTACAACAAGAGGCCCAAAGGCCTTAACGGTCACCTGAGTACAACAATTTAGAGGATCCATAAACTCATAAACGAAGCTTTGTTGCCCAATAGCAAGGAAAATAGTACGATTAAGATCAAAATAGATGTCTCTCAGGGATCGACATTAACGGTTGTCCGATTGCCCGGGACAAGTAAATTATCAGTTCGGGCAAGTGAAATTGTCGACGTACTTGTCCGATCGGGCAAGTGATTTTTTTTTTATACAGATGTACATATTTATTAAGTTGACGTTAATTTATAAATAAAACAATAAATTGAACACTTGATTTCCGCAACTGACAATGTTTTTGCATTCGGAATTCCTTGCTAGCGTTTCTGGATTATACCGTTCATTTAAAAATCGGGTTCGTTATTTTCTTTTGTAGTAAATACGCTCTACGTCTAACAAAATTGTGTTAACTTCTTATTAGGAAATTAGATTATTTATTCACGCACAGAATATAAGTACAGTGTAACACAATGTATCCTGATCAAGATAAGATGTATGTTTCGTAGCAACTATCTTCCTTTAGCGTTGCTTCACAATTGTCTCTGAAAATCACGATTCACAAAAGGATCCTACCGAAAATAATTTTTTAAAATATGAATTATATTAAAAGGAAAAGGAGGGTTATTGCTGCATGGCAGTGTGTGTTAACAGGTTGAATTTACAAGTACTGTGGTATACATTTATGTACTAATGCAGCATTGAAACTTTTTCAGGTAGCTCAACTTGCCAAATTGTCAGTAGTGTATTTGGTCACATTTTTTATATCATAACGTTTACAGTAATAAATAATTTTCTTCTCAAGTTCTTTCTTAATTTTGGGCAACCATGTTTTTCATTCGGACAAGTCAAAGTTTGAGATCACATGCCCGAAGGTCAAGTGAATCTGAAAGTTAATGTCTATCCCTGTCTCTATTATTACCTCTCACATTGGCCTCACTTGGCCCTTGAAGAACATTTAAAAAGATAAGTTATTTTTGTTTCATTTTTATTCACCTATTATTTCCAAGTCTACCTGATTATTAAAACTATGAAAGTACTTTTTGCATTATACAATAAATGTTCTTGCATAATTTTCTTATTCTATTAATCTTTCAAATACATTATCTACAGTGATTAATTATCAAAGGTGAATGGCAAAGGTGAATAACTTCACTAAGTAGAATACAAATTAATAGAGCCCTGGCAAGGACCAGAACACTTGACTAAATGGTCCAGATGTTCAAAATTCTGGTAAAAATACCTTGCTTATTAAAACTTTTACTCTGTTTGCTTCTAATATGCCCTGGAGCAGAGGAGATTTTCAAAGAAATAATGCATTTTCACTAGTTAGCACAGCTCTACCCTAACACCAGAACCCTTGACCTAGGGTCATGAAAATTTACAAATTTGGAAGAGGTACCCTCATCATCATAACTATGCAATTAGTTGAAGATTTTCAAAGAATTCACACATGTTCACTATATAATCAAAAAGAGCCCCCCCCCCCTCCCCCGAGAAACAACAGAACCCCTGGGACCACAAGTTTTAAAAAATTTGTAAAAGCATCCTTGCTCATCATAACTATACACTTGTTTCTTTGCTTTATAACCAGGAGTAGAAAAAAATATTTTGAAAGAAATAATGCATTTTCACTATATAATCAATAGAGCCCCCCACCCCCTAACACCAGAACCCCTGACCCAGGGACCATGAAATTCACAATTTTGGAAGAGGCTGCCATGCTCATCATAACTTTGCACTTAGTTAGTTTATTTAATACCCAGGAGCAGAGAAGAAGATTTTCAAAGAAATAATGCATTTTCACTATATAATCAATAGAGCCCCGCCCTAACACCCAAACCCCTGACCCAGGGGCCATGAAATTCACAATTTTGGAAGAGGCAGGCATGCTCATCATAACTATGTACTCAGTTAGTATATTTCATACCCAGGAGCAGAGAAGAAGATTTTCATAGATTTAATGCATTTTCACTATATAATCAATAGAGCCCCCCACCCCCTAACACCAGAACCCCTGACCCAGGGACCATGAAATTCACAATTTTGGAAGAGGCTGCTATGCTCATCATAACTTTGCACTTAATTAGTTTATTTAATACCCAGGAGCAGAGAAGAAGATTTTCAAAGAAATAATGCATTTTCACTATATAATCAATAGAGCCCCGCCCTAACACCAAAACCCCTGACCCAGGGGCCATGAAATTCACAATTTTGGAAGAGGCAGGCATGCTCATCATAACTATGTACTCAGTTAGTATATTTCATACCCAGGAGCAGAGAAGAAGATTTTCAAAGATTTAATGCATTTTCACTATATAATCAATAGAGCCCCCCCCCCCCCCCAACACCAGAACCCCTGACCCAGGGGCCATGAAATTCACAATTTTGGAAGAGGCAGTCTTGCTCAACATAACTATGTACTTAGTTAGTTTATTTAATACCCAGGAGCAGAGAAGAAGATTTTCAAAGAAATAATGCAATTTCACTATATGATGTATATAGCCCCACCCTAGCACCACAACCCCTGACCCAGGGGCCATGAATTTCACAATTTTGGTAGAGGGCTCATTGCTTATTACAATCATGCCAACAGTTTGACTGCTTGATGTCCAGGAGTAAAGAAGAAGATTTTTAAAGATTGCATTAATTTTGGTGGTTTTAGCCCCACCCCTCAGGCCCCAGGGGGGCAGGGACCATGAAATTCACAATTTTTGTTCCCCTTCACCCATAGGTGCTATATGCCAAAATTGGTTGAAATTGGTTGAGTGGTTTCAGAGAAGAAGCTAAAAATGTTCAAATGTTAACGCACGACGCATGCCGACGGACAAAAACGGATAGCAATAGGTCACCTGAGTGACTCAGGTGACCTAAAAACACTGAGATAAAGTTATTTATACATATTTTAGTTCCTTTTAGATGAGTTCTTTTAAAAATGAATGGGCTGAATTAACAGAAATGTGGCGAACCATAGGCGTCGTCAGTTTTATCCATAAAGCAATGTAAATAACAACCAGTTCGCTTCGCTCGCTATGTTCACAAAGCTCACTGGTTGTTGCTAACGTTGCTTTATGGATAAAACTGCAAAACTGCTGACTCCTGTGGGCGAACACATCAAGGGGGAATGTGGATCAAGGTGTTTGCTCTTGAAAGACATAATTTCCTGGGTAAAAGGACCCAATTACGCCAATGTTGGTATACAGTTTATTTTGTTTTAATTATAGGGTACCCCAGTAAAGGATGTTGTGATTCCTGACAATGCACAAAAGACTCTGCTGCTTCAGAAACATGCTGACTACATAGCTGCATATGGGGTCAAAAAAGATGACTATGTAAGCTAGTTTTGTTTTGTCCATGACATTTCTTGTAATTTACATACTGTAAGGTACATGTATGAGTAGTGTAGACTCTAGAAAATAATTTTTTACATACAGTAATGTAAAATAACATATGGAGTGTGTTCCTGAATTGTAATTAATAATAATTTTAAGAAAACTCAAATTTTTCGAGGTAGAACAGTGGGTTGGCTTGTCAATCAAGTTGGCAGCTATTGTTCTTACCTAATTGACAAGTGGTATGGTATTAATTTCTGGACAAATATGTGGATGGAACGAAATCATTCTAAACTTATGTATTAATTGGGCCAATACTGTAAACCAACTATTATTCGCGCCAACTTTTATTCGTGATTCGTCAGTTTGAAATCAATCTGCGACGATTAATTTTCGCGACTGAGGAAACATTCTCTACAAATACTGTACAGCAGGTTAAAATCGCGGTCGGAAAAGATCGCGATTTGTTCAATTTGCAGCAAATCGCGGTCGTTTGAATTCGCGGAAATGAAAAATTATACAAAAACTTTTTCCGCACTGCAAGTATTTTCCTTGCATATTGTGTCGATTCTGAACCTGGTTAAATAGATTGAAACACCGTATTGATCCCGATTGGAAGACAAAATGTTGTACGATTTACACTTTTATGCATTCATATATATTTTCTTCTTTCTTTCTCTTGTTTTCTTTCTTTCTTTTTGTTAAATATTTTTGAAATACATATGAGTCTATACGCGAGTGTTTTATTTAAGTGATTTCCAGTCGTATCCCAAACAATGGCAAACATATATATATAAAAAAAAAAAGAAGAAGCCCTTTGGCAGGTGTTCGTTCATGAATAGGTATGTTTTGAGTAGAGTACTGAGTAGTATTTACTGCAGGTCTTTTTAATCCCTCTGAATCTAAATCAGTTGTCAGTACCGATAGTCAAAATGTTGAACTGTTAATAAAATTGAATTAATGTGTAACAGTGTTGTCTTTACATTAAAGATAATAAGACTGAGTGATATGCACGGGTGAATTCTGACAATACATGTTTTATAGATAATTACATGGCGCCTCTACTGGGTGACAGAATTAAATGTTAGTTTTAGATGTTTATTTATCAATTAAGCTTTTAAAAAACAACAACTACTTGTTAGTGATTGATCCGTACACCCTCATAATAAGGAAGACAGTCTACATCTCTGCTATATTAATGACTGCTATTTATGTTTACAAGGAAACGTAAATAGAGTTACCGAATATAATCACAAATATCGGTAATATTTCAATTTATCCTTATCAATTTTTGAAGAATTATTCACTGTATGTTGAATTCGCGGAATTTTTATTTCCACGAATATAGTGAATATTATCTCCGCTAGTTAATTTCCTGCTGTACAGTACAAAGCAAAATAAATGGTTCGCGGCGATTAATATTCGCGAGTTATGGTAGGTCGCGAAACTTGCGAATATTTCTCGCACGCGAATTAAAGTTGGTTTACAGTAAGCATGTGCTGCTTTATTCCTTTGAAATGTTTGAAAATTTTGTAGGAGTACTGCATAACAGAATATTTGCGGTTGAGTGGAATGTACTGGGGTCTGACAGTGATGGACCTAATGAAACAGCTGGACAGAATGAACAAGGAGGAGGTTCTCCAGTTTATTCAGCAGTGCCAGCACGAGTGTGGAGGGCTGGGTGCCAGTATAGGTCATGACCCCCATCTTCTGTACACACTTAGTGCAATACAGGTACACGTTTCCTTCATCTTGTAAGTTGTGATGGGAGATAAGTCAGATAACACATGTCTTTTGATACATCATATGTGACATTTCTACATATTAAAATTTGTATTTAACATAAATTTACTTTTTTCTTTCCAAAGTTATTACTTTTGTATTGAAATTACAAGCCAAAATGGGTTTATGGTAGCTTTGATCACATTCAAACTCATATCTTACCTTCAACCTGTGGGATGCATTATTTTGTTAAAACTCAACAACATATTAAATTTAGTCTGTCAAACCTTTATGATATCACTGAGAAATTATGTCAACAATTTATGACATTACAATAAATAGGTGGTCATGTGAGAACCTGTTTTCAAACAGTTATGAATATGCATTTCTCAAATAGTGTACTATAAGGAAAACATTTGCAGATCCTCACAATGTATGATGCTTTAGACGTGATAAACACAGAAAAAGTTGTTGAGTTTGTCTGCTCTCTTCAGCAGGAGGATGGCAGTTTTTATGGAGACAAATGGGGTATGTAGTGGTGAGATAATGTGTTGAATTTTGTGTAATTTGATTTTCAAAGAATTAAACATATTTTTGTGTTCAAAATGTTGCAGATTTCCTTAATATTGCTTTTTAGAGGATAAATTTACAAAGCATAGCAATAGCAAAGCACAAAAAATTATATTTTTTTTACAGGATAGTTTGAAAGAGGTTACAATTGCATGAATATTCATAAGTTAACTGATTTTAAAAATACAGTTGAAATTCAGTATCTCAAATGTTGATAACTCAAACACCATGGATATGTCAAAATTATTTGGAAATCCTAATCACTTTTTTTAAGAGCACTTTAACCTCAATATCTGAATATCTCAAAGTTTTATCACCTTCCTATTCAGTCTGAGATAATGAGGTCTGACTGTAAGTGAAAAATATATGATGGAACAAGTTTTTATTTCATACCTTTACAATTTAAAACAATTTGAGAATTGTATATCTGGCATAATATTTTACAATTACCCAGTGTGGATACACCTGAAAAACTATGAAATGCATGGATTGCTACAAGAGAAAAAAAAAGGTGAAAAACACTGTAAACATTTAAATTTTGCATTTCAGGTGAAGTGGATACTCGTTTTTCTTTCTGTGCTGTTGCCTGTCTTGCTTTATTGGTAAGCTCTACAGATATTCTTCTCTGAATTTATTATCTCTTTTTGTTAATACTTCTGATGTGAATTCAAATGTTCCTTTTCTTTATAGAACAAATTAGATGCCATAGATGTAGATAAAGCTGTAGAATTTGTGCTAACTTGTATGAACTTTGATGGTGGGTTTGGTTGTCGACCCGGAAGTGAGACTCACTCTGGACAGGTCTATTGTTGTGTGGGGATGTTAGCTATCACTGGAAGACTGCATCATGTGAATGCTGATCTGTTAGGATGGTGGTTGTGTGAAAGGCAACTCCCCTCAGGGGGTCTGAATGGTATGTTCTGATGAAAGATATTTTATGAAGTTTAACACACACATGTATTTCACAAATGCAATTCATGTTTCCATAGCATTTTCCTACTGACTTTAATAGGATAGCAGTCAAAACAAACAAAATTAATGTTTGTTGAAATACAGTGTAAATATTCAAAACTTTTGGCAGGACGGCCTGAAAAATTACCAGATGTGTGTTACTCTTGGTGGGTACTAGCGTCCCTTAAGATTATTGGAAAAATTCATTGGATAGACAAGGTATGATGTTACCAGAGGCACTTAATAATTTTATTTAAATGTGTATTTGATACAATTGCAATGTGCAGTCTTCAAGGAAAAAAAAAGTTGTTAATCTCTTTATGAAAGCAAATGCTAGAAAGGCCTACAATATGCTGGTTCAGTGTGTTATTAACACTGTCATGCATATCAAGGAAGTGAAGAACATAGCTTTACCTGTGTTAGTTGCATACATTTTACTTCTAGTTTTGCTCCAAGTGATAGATTTATTTTCTTAAGTCAGAGTCTGGATGTGACATTAATCTGATAGATATACCAAATTGTATATTTTTAGCTCACCTGAGCCAAAGGCTCAAGTGAGCTTTTCTGATCACTTTTTGTCCGGCGTCTGTCTGTCTGTCCGTCTGTCTGTAAACTTTTAACATTTTCGACTTCTCAAGAACCACTGGGCTTGCCACAAAGTATCCTTGGGTGAAGGGGATTCAAGTTTGTTCAAATGAAGGGCCACACCCTCTTTCAAGGGGAGATAATAAAGAATTAGTGAAAAATTAATAGCATCTTTAAAAAATCTTCTTCTCAAGAACCACAGGGCCAGGAAAGATGAAACTCACGTGGGAGCATCCTCAGGTAGTGTAGATTCAAATTTGTTCAAATCATGAGCCCCGGGGGTAGGGTGGGGCCACAATGGAGGATCAAAGTTTTACTTAGAAATATACTGGAAAAATCTTTAAAAATCTTCTTCTCAAGAACAGCAAAGCCATGATGAGTCATATTTATATGGAAGCATCCTCAGGTAGTGTAGATTCAAATTTGTTCAAATCATGACCCCTGGAGGTAGGGCGGGGCCACAATGGAGGATCAAAGTTTTACATAGAAATATACAGGAAAAATCTTCTTTTCAATAACAGCAAAGCCATGATTAGTCACATTTATATGGAAGCATTCTCAGGTAGTGTAGATTCAATTTTGTTCAAATCATGACCCCCGGGGGTAGGGAGGGGCCACAATGGAGGATCAAAGTTTTACATAGAAATATACTGGAAAAATCTTTAAAAATCTTCTTCTCAAGAACAGCAAAGCCATGTTGAGTCATATATATATGGAAGCATCCTCAGGTAGTGTAGATTCAAATTTGTTCAAATCATGACCCCCAGAGGTAGGGAGGGGCCACAATGGAGGATCAAAGTTTTACATAGAAATATACAGGAAAAATCTTCTTCTCAATAACAGCAAAGCCATGATTAGTCACATTTATATGGAAGCATTCTCAGGTAGTGTAGATTCAAGTTTGTTCAAATCATGACCCCTGGGGATAGGGCAGGACCACAATGGGTGATCAAAGTTTTACATAGAAATATACTGGAAAAATCTTTAAAAATCTTCTTCTCAAGAACAGCAAAGCCATGTTGAGTCATATATATATGGAAGCATCCTCAGGTAGTGTAGATTCAAATTTGTTCAAATCATGACCCCCAGAGGTAGGGAGGGGCCACAATGGAGGATCAAAGTTTTACATAGAAATATATAGGAAAATATCTTCTTCTAAGGAACTGCAAAGCCATGAATAGTCATTTTGATATGGAAGCATCCTCAGATAGTGTAGATTGAAGTTTGTCAAAATGACGACCCCCGGGGATATGGTTGAGCTACAAAGGGAGATTGAAAATTTTACATAGAAACATATAGGAAGATATCTTCTTCTCAAGAACTGAAAATCATGTTTTATTTAGTCATTTTGATATGGAAGCATCCTCAGGTAATGTAAATTCAATTTTTTTAAAATGATGACCCCTGGGATAGGGAGGAGCCACAATGGGAGATCAAATTTTTATAAAGAAATATATGGGAAATGTTTTTTTTAAATTATCTCAAGTACAACAAAGCCATTTGGTCCACACTTCATTTCACTATGCACCTTTATATATAAACAGAACACCTTAATATGCATTGTAGCGCACCGAGCAGGTTGACGCCAGGTTTATTATATTGAATATATTCAAACATACAAACAAAGCAGTTTTGATATAACATTAGGCCCACATACTAAAAGGCAAAAACACAAAAAGCGAATATAATAATAATGCAATAAGATTTAAAGCCTCCTCCGCCGCCCAGGAAAAACCATAGATAAAAAACAAATATTTTGAAGAAACTATGGAAACCTGTGTGTCCGCGGCAAATTGCAGAGTAAGCGAAAAAGTTGAGTGGCGGACCCTCACTCATGTTTTAAACATCCAAAAAATTTATACCAAAATTTATGAAAATATAAATTTTACTATTGTATTTATAAAAAATAAAAATAAAAAACACGACTTGCTCGGGATAGCGTGCGCTAGAAAGTGAACTCATACTAACCACCCGTAAATACAATCGAACACGTTTTCTCAATACCGACATTTCATTGGCTGAAACCTACATAACAATTTCACCTTAGTAACACCACACTTTCGTATTCGTTTACATGTCGTCAGGACAATTATTTTTCGCTATACTTCGTAACGCGAAAAAATGTAAGTCCACACTTCATTTCACTATGCACCTTTATATATAAACAGAACACCTTAATATGCATTGTAGCGCACCGAGCAGGTTGACAATAGACATTACCAAAGAAAGGGAGAGAAAAGAGCAAGAAAAATTATATATTTATAACTCACAACAACAATTGTTTTGACACATGTTAAACACCTTTTATTAACACCAACATTTGCAGCAGCAGTTGCACCTCCTGATCTGTTTTGTATAACGTAGAAACATGGCGTATGAACAAGCGCTTGTGGTACCTTTTGCAATAAGTACTTCAATTCCATCTCTATATTGACCATTTTTGCATTTTTCAATAATAATTTTCAAATAATTTTGTTCAACAATGATATTATTGCATTTCAAAGAACTCAGTTCGTTAAATCTCAAAAAAACCCAGCAAAAGCTATCAAAATCGTAGCTAAATTTCTCAATAAAAGAACATCTGTACTGTCAGTATACAAATCACACAAATCTTGTAACATCTGACGGTCGACTGGATCTTTCCTGCGCACCGGTCTACCAGTTAAACGTTTTGCTGATTCCTGTAATGATTCCACGAAGGAATTTTCGGTAGGATCTGGATAACCACTAATTTCAAGCATCCATTTCATCGAATAAATAGCACTGTTCACTGTAGAATACGACGCACCAGAATTTAGCGAATAAGTAATATATAATGCAACGTGTACAGGCTGCGCTGGAATTTCACTTTGCTTGTGCTCATTTATGAACTTCTTCCATCGTTGAAAATTATGTTTATAGGCCTTGTTGGTGCCGTCACTCTTCGATGATAAGAGATGTCCACACATATGCTCACTGAAAGACCCAAGCTTGCTGCCCAATGAAATGCCACTATCAGTAACTGCTTTGTTTATATGTAACTGCACTCCTAATCCTGGAAAAATTATCATTACCATTAAAAAATATCCATAATCTTGTGCACTGACTGTCAATTCTAGAATTGAATCCTCAATACCAACATCTTAAATTTCAGTGGAAATTTTGCAAATACTGATTTGTTACTCCTGCCATGCGTTATTAATTTTTCATTAGGCAAATAATCATAAAATTTAACAAAATGTTTGAAACAGTTTTCCTCAAATATCAAAGGCCAATATGGAGATGACTTCCACTCTGGAATAATCAACGTACCTGAGGCCTTTTCCGCTACCATTTTGTTAATAACTCTAGGTATAAAACTGGGCGCGGGAACTAACCAATTATTTTCACTTACCCATACCTGTGTAAAAGCGTCAATTACCATCTGTACCGGGACACCAATATTTTGAATTGAATCTTTCACATTTTTTATTGTAATGAGTTGCAAACCTATCAACATTATGAACTCCCCACAATTTCTCATAAATGTCAAATACCTCATCGTGAACTGACCAATCGTCCATGTCAGTTACACGGCTCAAAAAATCTGCCCTTTTGTTTTCATTTCTAGGCTTCCATACATTTTGAACCTGAACACTGTTTTCACTACAAGTCTCAAATATTTGATTTGCAATAATTTGTAAATATGGCTTTTTGCTCCCAACTTGCATAATTTTTGAAACGTTTTTACTGTCCGAAATTACATTTACCTTTGTGTTTTCAATGATACTGACTTTACTTTTCATAACCCTGATAACAGTTTCAAGCTCTCTCCATGTTGAGCTCTGCATCGCTTCTTCTTCTGTCCAATTTTCAACTACACTACCCATAAAACATTTTCATTTCTCTCATTCAAACTTTCAAAATAACCACCAAAGCCTACATCTGAGGCATCGCAATATAAATACAAGTTGCATACATCTGATGCGCTTACCAAATCAATTGAACAACCATTTTCATTCAATGTTGACACACTTTTGCGCTAAACTCAATTTCTTTCAAAGCTTCCGCAATTATTTTTACCCGAGCTTCCCAGCTAGCTTTGTTTGATATGCAGTAATATAAAAATCTTGTTCTCATTCGAACAATATCACCAAAAATGACTTTCATAGATATTATTTGACCAACAATTTAGCCAAAAATTTTACATGAAAATAAAGAACATTTTTCTGTACTTCGCAGTGTAAAGCATCTAAGCAAGAATTTAAACTATGAAGTTTGTCACCACTGATGTGAACTTGACCTTAATCTGTATCCCACTGCACACCTAACCATAAACAATTTTGACTTGGACCCCAATTACTTTTTTTTTTTTTTTTTTTTTTTTTTTTGCAAACAAGAAGCCCAAATTTTGAAAAATGTGTTTTATTGAATTACTTGCATTTAATGCCTCATCAAAATTTCTGCCTGCAGCTATACCGTCATCTAAAAATGTAATAATCTTTATTCCTTCTGATCTTAAGCGTTCACCGGTTCTCGAAGAACTTTAGAAAATATGTACCCTGCTGTAGAAATGCCAAAAAGTAGTACATTAAAAACAAAATAAGAAACTTTTCCATTTTCTTTCCATGAAAATCCCAAATATTGTCGATGTTCCTCGTATATCTCTAAATGATGATAAGCTGATTTTAGGTCGAAAGTAAACATGAAATCTCCGACTTTAAGCATTTCCTTTGCTGTTATAGCATCCTCATATCTAAACTTAAACTTGTGTAAATGAGGATTAATATGTCTACAATCAAGTACGAACCTTGACTTACCGTTTCTATTTTTAACCGCAGTCAAAGGATTTACAACTGTAGGTTTTTCAGACATCCGTGACACACTCCCCTTTTCTACCAAATTTTTGATCTCACCTGTGACGAAATCTGGTTCATCTCTCGCTGACCTATTGTTGTTTAATTCAATAGCCACAGGATTAGTTTTAAATGGAATTCTATAACCTGACTTTATAACATCCAGGACTATTTTACCTGTTCCAATTTTCTCCCACTCATCTTAGTGTGATCTTAAGCGACCAACTGGAGATTTTTTATTTATTATATCATTAAAATATGCCCAATTTGAAATAGATAAAACATCATCTAAGTTTTCACTTATCTTATTTGATTTGTCATCTTTCTTTGTGCAATCTCGACTCCAGTGCCCCTTTGTCCCGCATTCAAAACATCTGCCGGATTTTCCACTGCTCGTTGATTTCTCGTCAGTCTCCATGCGAGTGGCTGTTGCCGGTTTCTTTTGATAGGGTTCGAATCTAGATCGCTTCCTCCCGTTGAAAACTTTCCTTTCGGCCCTCATCTGTGCTCTGTACATCTTCTTCTCATCATCCGAATCGTCTGCTATCGGGTTGGCTTCGTACTCTTGAACCACTCTCCAACCGAGCTGCGACGAATCAGCTAACTTAATAACTTTTTGACGATTCTTAACCAATTTTATACCTTCAGCGATACTGCTTGTGGCTGACTCCACTCCGTCGTCGCTGTTCAAATGCTCCCTGGCCTTCTTCAGTTTGGTTAGAACTATCGCTTCATGCTTATATTGGTTCTCATTTCCTTTTTTACGGAAAACATAATGCTCATTCAAATTTTCCTCAATTTTGCTAATTTGAGACGTGGAAATTTGCTGAATATTTTGTTGGAATACCGTCAAACGACTGTCCATCATATCTTTTAGATTGTCTAGTAATTCCGAATGTTGAAGAGACACTGCTCGATTAACTTCTTAAGAAATTGCACCTTGTATCTGCCTGGCGTCCATGACCAAAAACACGACTTGCTCGGGATAGCGTGCGCTAGAAAGTGAACTCATACTAACCACCCGTAAATACAATCGAACACGTTTTCTCAATACCGACATTTCATTGGCTGAAACCTACATAACAATTTCACCTTAGTAACACCACACTTTCGTATTCGTTTACATGTCGTCAGGACAATTATTTTTCGCTATACTTCGTAACGCGAAAAAATGTAATTATATTGACATGAAAGCATCATCAGATAGTTAAAAATCCCCCCCCCCCCCCCCCCCCCCCGTAATCTTTTTCATACTGAACTGATTTGTGCTTTTGCCTAGCCAATGTGCTCAGGTGAGCGATGTGGCCCATGGGCCTCTTGTTGTATTGATGGGTACATGTGTATTGCAGTTGATTAATCTGTTTTTTTCCTGTATTGCAGGACAAACTAATACAGTTTATTCTAGCTAGTCAGGATGAGGAGACGGGAGGGTTTGCTGATCGTCCTGGGGATATGGTAGATCCCTTTCACACACTTTTTGGGATTGCTGGTCTATCATTACTGGGAGATGACAGAATCAAGCCAGTGAATCCCGTGTTCTGTATGTCAGAGGAAGTGATTCAGAGGGCGGGAATAAGAGTAGAGCTGTTGTGAAGGAAACTACAAATCAGGGTTAAATACAAGCAACTACTGTGATATGAACACATACACACACTCGATCTAACACTTTTTTAAAGTGCTTATTTAAAGGTTATGAAAGGCATTAAAAGTAAGCTACACAATCTTTATACATGTACCAGGAAAGGCCTGTTAAAGACCAGTGAGTCATTGATGAATTTTATAAGAAGTGTATCTAAACATGTTTTGAAAAACAATTTTAGATTTACTTACACATATGGTTAGTTCCCTTTTACCTTGATAAGATATTCACATAGGTAATGTATAGCAGCAAATCCCTTTAACAGATTCTTCAAATAAAGTACATGTATGTTACTGGATATACCCTATATGTATGTCAAAGACACTAAGCATGCAAATGTTTTCTCTGTACATGTACTAAATATCATTTATATATAATCATTTAATTAATATGTTAAATATAATTGTAATGAAGATGTCAGTAGATTTATAGTAAAGTTAACAAAAATCATGGTGTCAATATATATTGTTTTGTTTATTGTATTTAGAAAGAATTAATTTAAACTGTACATGTCCTAATCATTATTTATTTTTCAATGCATATATTTACATTTCATACAACTGTATAATGTAAATTTCATTTGTTAAGGGATAAAGTTGGTGAAATTCATATGCTATTTTTTTAATGTGCAATTGTGATCAGATCTTTAATAAACAATAAGATGAGGTATGGATTTATTTTGTAAAAGATATCGAGGTCACTCTGGTGACCTGTTACTATCTGTTTTCTTGGGAGAAAACTTTTCATATTTTCTACATCTCCTTCAGATCCACTAAGGAATTCCAACCTCGAGTATCTCAAATTGTTAGAGATATGGATGCAATTTGTTCTCTTCTTTGAAGGGTTATACTTCTTTCAAATACTTAAAAAAATAGAAAAAAATTTAGGTTGAGTCATTTAAAATACTTTCCAAGAACCACTGAGATAGAAATTGTAAAAAAAAAAAGCTGACTTTGACATGCATTTTAATCAGTAATGATTCAGTTAATATAGTTGTGGCCATGATGGCCTTGCAGAAGCGATCCCAAGAGAACAATCTTTAATCTCAAGAATTAAAAGCCACAAATGTCACAATTAGAGGTGAATATCTTTATGTAGGATAAATTTGATTTTTTTCTAGGGTGGGGGTGTTTAAAAACAAGAAGGGCAAAATTTGTAAAAATATTGGGAAAGTGGAGAGGTTGTGAAACACAATGTTTAATATTGTAATACTTTAAAAAGTTGTTACATTTTCATCTTTTCAATAGTTTATCAATATGCTTAGACATAATGTACTTGAATCACAATCATTTTCAGTTGTAATTTTCACAGAGTTTAGTTCAGTGCATACATGATTTTCTATTATCGTAAGGTTAGGTAAACATCATTTCGTTGTTTGCCAGCAACACCTGTAAATTTTAAACTATATCCTAATGTTTGTCTACCATGCAATCAAATTCTTGCAAACCCATTTTTCCCTCAACTACAACTACTATTACAAGCTATTGGTCAAAGACTTTTCTACACTTATGCATAGTATCTGATCTTGGGAAAATTCTGTAGAGTGTAGATCTCTTCAAGAGACATAATTCTGTTGTCAATTTTTAATTTCAATGAATGGTGTTGCAGCAAATGTAACAAACAGAATTTGTTTAAAAATGCACCTTTAAAAACACTTTTTGCCTGATTTGAATAAAACCTGATGCAAGTAAAATTGACATCAAGATACATTATTTTGGTGTAGTTTTTATTGGTACCAGGTTTTATTCTAATCAGGCAGAAAGTGTTCTTGAAGGTGCATTTTTAAACAAATTCTGTTATTACATCTGCTACTCCTCCAGTTTGATGTAGAGTATTGCTGCTCTCACAAAAACCAAAAACCAAAACCAAAAAAAAAAACAAAAAAACTTAATCTGATAAATTATTTCAAAATTATGGTGTCTGGATAGGGCCATTTGCAAAAACTCAACAGCGCGTTCAGAAAAACACGCCGTCACGCTAACACACAACACGCTGTTGGCGCGATGGCGTGTTTTCTGAATACGCTGTTGAGCTTTTACAAATGCCCTATCCGGATACCATACAAAATGCATCTCCTTGCTGTATGATTGAAAGAGGAAGTGTTGTAAGTGATAATTCTTTTTAAAAAAATCTTTCAAGTGCAGTTGCACTTTTTCCCACAAAATAGTTCATATAATTAGTCCAATTGCCTCGAAAGAGACTTGTGTTTAAAATATCGTTATTTACATGGTTTAATACATATAAGGTCATTTACATATTATAAAAAGAGTTTCTTCCCCTAACTCATTTTTATTAAAACAAACAATGAAGCAATGATATAATGAATTTATACAAATGAATGAAATCCACATATGATGAAAAATATTTACAATAAATGACTGTACACAATTTTATATGATTTACATCTTTGTATCCATTTCTGAAATAATTTACAAAAATTTTAAAAGTGAACAAGTTTTTTTTTTAAATCCCACAAGCAGATTTCTTATATCCCACATATTCATCCCAACCTTTCCGACATGTTTTAACAATCCAGTCATGTTCATCATCATCTAAAAAAAAAAGGTTGATATAAACTGATTTTTTTTAATATCAAGGACCTTTAAAGATTCAGAAACATACTTGAATATTTTTATTTATTTTCTTAACATATGGTGCCATTTATAATAAACTTCAATGAATAATCTTGCATTTCATTAATAATAACTCACCTGCATTTCTTAAAAATTTATGATTATAATCAACAACGACTCTTGTCTTAGGGTTATAGAAACCATCCCCACAGTCATAACAACCCTCAGGGATTTCTCTGGGTGGCACACGGTTGGTCAATTGTGATCTGCCTTTAAAAGAAATAAAGAACTCAATGTGAGCAGCTCTCTGTATTTAACATTCATTGTCTTTCTGTTCACTCATATAAAATTTTGTTTTAGTGATAATAAGTTTTCAAAAGAAGTCTAAATTATAATTTCATACAAGAATTAGTCCCCACTGATTTAATGATATCCACAGATACTAGAACCAGACACCATCACACACATAGACAGAAACATTCAAGCCTATAGCTAAAAAGAAATTTACAAATGGTCCTTTTTTCCCTAAAAACTGTAAAACAATGGAATTTACTTTGACATTCTTTGATTCCTTCCACTTCAGTATATATTTTTTCCAGAGAACAGCCATCTGTTCTCTTCACTCTCATTGTCATTTCATTTTTTATTTTTTAATAACCCAAATGTTGTAAATATCTAATTATAAAGACAACCTTTATATTTTCACCCACAAGCAAGCAAGTAATCTTCATTGACTTGAAGTTTTATAGTATATTGTAGAAAAAGGAAAATGTGATCAATTTCTGCATACCTTGCATTGCAAAATTTGACATAAAAATTGCCTTTTAACTTGGTTTTTTGAGGGAATGATAGCCATTAAACCTTGTGTGAGTTATCTCTCTTAGGCATTTGAACCTTTAAGAGCGAGTTTTTCTATGTAATGTTTATTTGCTGTTCATTTACTTATATATTAAACACTATTTCTTCTCCAGAAACTATTCGTTTGCAACTTAAGTCCAACAAACTAAATTTTTATCAAAATATCCTTTATCAACCTCTGTTCTCATCTGATATCTTCACAAAAGTTGAGAATTTTGCCTATTGCTAGTAAGAAACTGCTAGTTAGAAGAATCTGGCAAGAAACCAGATGAAATAAGTATCCCCTCTTGATTAAGAGATGTTCTATGCACTGATTAAACCTTGTACAATTTACCCAACTTTTCCCATGCTACAACATGCTCTGATATGAATATACTGCATATGTGACTGTGGTTAGATTAAAGTGACACAAAATTTTGCATGTTATTGCCTTGAAAAAGTCAATTTATGAAAGAAACTGTATTCTAGAAGTTTAGATAGTGTACTTTATATACTCTGTGGGTACTTACCTGCTGGTTTTAAACCTTTGCAAATTTCTGTGTAGAATCGTCTGTCATATCCATCACAGTACTCCCAGTTTTCTTCTTCATATGCCAATCCATCAGCAAATGTGTATTTTCCCTGTGGATAAAAATGTAACTCTATGACATTTATAACATCTAATGGATAGATTCTTAAAATATCAAGTAATTCCGTTTTTTAATTAAAAAGTTTTATCTGTTCTTAAAAAATGTAGATTTTTTTATTCTAACACGCAAAATAAAATTTTATTTTTAGTATGCAGTCAGTTGAATTCCTTACCTCTACAGCTATGCCATTTTCCCACGTAGCATCATATTTACTACCATTTGGGAAAAACAAGGTTCCTTTACCATGAAACATGCCATCTTTCATTTCCCCTTCATATTTTGTTTCCGTAGGAAATTCATATTTCCCTTTTCCCTCAAGTCTGCAAGTATATATTAGAAAATTAGTGTGAAATTTTCCTAAATCAGATTTGATACACAAGAACAATCTCCTATGCAGAGTTATCGTTCGTTCCTCTCTCAGACACCTCTGCAATGGGCTTGCGTCAAGATTTTTGACATAACGTAAAAAACATAATATTTCAAGGATTATTTCAAATTAAACCAATAGTTTTAGATCTATTTAGTAAATATCTATCTTTAAGGAGTATCATTAGCTCAGACATTAATTATAATGAATTTAAAAAACTGCACTATTTTTTGTGCTCATCACTGTGATATACGTGAGCCAACGACAGAGGTGAATGTATGAGCCGATGGTAGAGAGTGACACAAGAAAAGATGAATTCATTGCACAGTACATAAAAAAACTTAATAATTTTTATATGAATAAAATATTACATTTTACTTTAGAAATATCAATATGAAATGATTGAAGCAAAAGTTGATTAATACTAAGGGGGGATTTTTTAAAACACTTTTCAGAAATATTAAGTAATTTAAAAAGAGTGACAGGTTACAGTCTTTAATACGGTCAACATTAGATAAATCTGCATTTAGAGGACTCATTTTGCACTGTCCTGTAGTACGCTGCCTCATGATTTATATGGTCATTACTTGATTTATGAAGTATTCAGCAAGAGAAAAGCTAATCAGCAACTCGTCTCATGCAGATTTAACTCTTTTCATACGAACCGGGTTTTAATAACTTTATTATTCAACAATGTCTTAGGAATCACTCTATAGTATGAGGGACGATGTACACAAGAAGAGGTTTTTACCATCAAGTGGAAATAGAAGCCAAGATTCAAGTATTTATTGATGATAATGTCAAACTAATATTCAACAATGAGAGGTTTTATAAGAATGACTCTATTTAAACTGAATTATGAAAATAAAATGACTCAAATCATAAGTCACAACAAATTTTCTTGTGTCGAGTAAATTCGGTCGTTCTTAAAAAATAATTTTCTCAAGTTTGGTTGGTATTTCTTTGATATTGGCCGCTTGCCACGACATAACGTAGCAATTTTGTGTATTTATTCTCAAAGAATTTTAAAATAAGTCTTAAATAAAACAGATATACCTTCCATTTTTGTAATCGCCTTCGTATTTGCTTCCCGTGTACTCCATATTGCCGCTTTTTGTTGTCAAGAGAAACGGAGCACACACAAAACCATTTTCGACGGAGAAAATATTTCCGTACAATCCAAGATACTTCCACCCTCACGCATTTATGAGTTCAAAGTAGAAAAAAAACAGCTTTGATTTAACATTTTTAGTTTATTGTAAATAATAATCACAATAAATGGATACACAGTACTTTCGTCGCCATCTTTTTATGACGTCGGCTATAACATGTCAACATCAAAAACTTGCATACTTTCCTTAAAAAGTGAAAAACGGGTCCAAACGACTTAATTTTAATTTAACAATTCTAAATAAATATATATCAACTATCAATTTTGGATAGATATTTACTAAGTTGAAGTAAGTACAACATTTACAACATCGTCAAGTTAAATAATAAATTAACATGGTTGACGGCATAACCCCACCTATTTTACCTCATTTAAAGAAAGCATTGCGCATTGGTGCTGGTTAATAATACCATGCATGTTATCTGTGACGTTTGTTTAAATGACGTAATATATTTTGCATTCAATTAACAACAATCGACATTTTTCGATTTCCTTTTTTCCTTTTTTTTTTTTTTTTTTTGCTGAGTCACTCAGGTTTTTGTCCGTCGTCTTGCGTCGTGCAATGTGTGTTAATATCTGAACATTTTTAGCTTCTTTTCTGGAACTGCTTCAGACCATTTTGGCATATAGTATTTATGGGTAAAGGGGAACAAAATAGTGAAATGCAATGTCCCTGCCTCCCTAGGGCCTGAGGGGTGGGCTAAATTGCCTAAAACCGTCAAAATAAACGCAATCTTTAAAAATCTCCTTCTTTAACTCCTGGTTGAACATTGGCATGATTGTAATAAGCATTGAACCCCTACCAAAATTGTGAAATTCTTGGTCACAAAGTCAATGGTTCTGGTGTTAGGGTGAGGCTCTGTGAATCATATAGTGAAAATGCATTAATACTTCAAAAATATTCTCTCTCCCTGTGTATTTAGCAGACAAAGTACATAGATAGGATGAGCAAGAGTGCCTCTTCCAAAATTGTGAAATTCATGGTCCCTGGGTCAGGGGCTCTGGTGTTAGGGCGGGGGTCTATTGATTATATGGTGAAAATGCATTAATTCTTTAAAAATCTTCTTTGCTCCTGGGTTTCGGGCAAATAAACTAAGTTGCATGATTATGATGAGAAAGAGTACTCTATCCAAAATTGTGAAATTGATGGTAACTGAAATAGGAGTTCTTGAGTTTGGGTGGGGCTCTATTATGATCATGTATGGAAATATTTACTCTGCTATAAGAGAAGTTATTCCCCTCTGTTATTCACTTATGATAATTATTCAATGTAAACAATGTAATTGATACGTAAATTGAATAAAAAAAATATTCAAGAACTTTTAATACATAACCTCTGAATTCCTGTCTACTTTGACGTGTTATATAATTAATGAATATTTTCTTTATTTTGGGGATAACTCGCTTGTTGTGAGTTCATTCATTTGTGTCAGCAGTCATAACAACAAAGTTCATTTTGAAATAAAATTTTTGGAAAGACAATACAAAAAGCAATTTTTAGTTTTTACTAGTCAGGTAGACTTGTAAATAATAGATGAATAAAAAAGAGACAAAAATACTACATATATATATACATTAATTATTATTCAAAGACCAAGAGATGCCACTAAGGTATTTTGATGTAGTTCATTTAGTACTTGTGCCATTTTGTGGGTGTAGTGCCCCCCCCCCCCACTCTGCTTATTTCAAAAACTTCTTAGGTGCCAATTATAAGAGAATCACTAGAATAAAAAGTAGGCAACATCAGTAGTATATATTATGTCTTTCATGTTAAACTATTTTAAGAAAATATGTTATCAATAAATAATTACTATGTATTTGGCACACTAGCCGTTTATATGGTTAAGGTTGGTGAACTAACGATACCAGTTCCTAGAGGACATTGGATCCAGAAGCTTCCTAGAAATCAAATAAGTTAGTGATTACATTTACCAGACCAGACGGCATACGATACATGCAAAGTCAGCATGTACCGGGGATGCTATAGAACATTGGATATTGAAGTTACCCAGACGAAAACCTTACTAGCTGCCAAGAGCAAGGCAAACAGTCACGCCATTGCGATCTTGAATCTTCGAAAATAACAAGTTTTTGGCTATTATATGAACACAATGCACCATGTTCAGCATCGATTTAATGGCCAAGAAGTTGCAATGGGATCATCTCTTGTGAAAACTTATTAATACTGAATACCAAAACCTTGCTCCAAGCTATTAATGTCTTCAAACAGTGTTCTATATTGCTCTCTATACATTTTAAATGAAAATACATTGTATAGTGCATTGACGAATGAGAACACAATCTGATGAATTTAAGTCAGTTTTCAAAACGATATTTTTGATATATGTGAAATATAATTGGTATTATTGAGAAGAATTCCATAAAAATCAGCTTTTGAATTCGATATTTATTGTTTTAATTTAGAAGTTCCCTCGCGGAGGGATTTTGATTTTTGTGAAATTATTAGGAAGATTCTGTGAAATTCGTTTATAAAAAGTGTACATATTTTTTCTACCAGAAATACAATTAAATTAAATCTAATTTGGTTATGGGTTCTACTTGTTTTGTGTTACGTAACTAATTCCCATGGAATCTTGCTGTTAGCTAAATTGGGTTCCCGTTCATGCAGCCTGCGAGAAAATAATAGTATCTGCACAGTAATGATTTTGTAAGTTGAAAGCACAAAGGGTATGCAAACTTAAAATCAAATTTTGTTTAAATATCAAAATTATAGTTTGCACCAATTCAAGCTACTGAGTACAATGTAGCTTGAATAGCTTCATAGTTCAACCATGCTTAATTCAGATTTTAGAAAACCTGTGCATATGTAATTAAGATTTTTTTTTTTTTTTTTATAAAAAAAAGTTCTGATTTACATTTGCTGAATAAAAAAATGAATTTAAAATTCAAAAATCTTCGAATATAATAGACGAATATATAATAAAATTTTATACTGGCGCCTTTACATAAAAAAAAAGGAGGCCCCGCTTCCCTGCTCCGTCAGTCGATATAATAATTAACGGCGGATTTAGAGGGGGCAGCCCCCCCCCCTTTTGTGATCAAAAATATAAATATGATTAATAAATCAAAATTTTGGTGTTGGTACATTAAGTACACCTAAAATATAGCTAAAATAAGTCCAAAAAAAAAAAACTGCTTCAAAAAAACTCCTAAAACCCGAGAGCTTCCGGAGGTTTCCCCCCTCGGCCCCCACCCCGATCCCAAACTGGTTGCCCCCATTTCAAGAATCCTGGATCTTCCCTGAACATATTGACCTATAAATTTAAGAACATGAAGATGACCCCTCCCTCTTCCGCCTTTGATATTTAGCAAGAAAGAAAAACAGAACAAAATCATATTTCTTTTACCAGTTTTCAATAAGTCAAAAAGATTTAAATCGACTAACTGAAGGTTCGTATTTATTACGACACATAAAGCCCTCTGTGTTTAAGTATGATTTGATTCCTTACCGAGTCTGTTGGAACGTCTCTGTTTCACATAGATTTTAAATGAAATATGGCTAGACTTTTTATGATACTTACGTATAGATTATATTACACAACACTCATTTCGATATCCCACGCAAGGCCCGAAAATATTCTTATAAGACAAGAAAACCAATACTGAGAGAAGTAATAAAAAAATCTTACTGAAAAATTGATATGGGGTCATTTGTTTAAAAACGGTAAACGAGAAAGTTAATTGAAACTAAAGTTATATGTTTATGCAGTTTTTAATACAGTTGAACGCTCATTTAACTTCTAATTCTAGCCAAATAAAGCGCCTCGCTTTGAACTGATATGTTATTTTGAATACAAAGCAATGATTGAAGTGCCACGCTTTTGACAGTATACATGTATATTTAAGGATAATCCTCATTATAAATTGCAATCGTTTCTCAAGATGCTTGAATTATACACGATCTCCTATTACTGAAAAAATGGAGGGGGGAGAATTGGTCATCAGTAGATAACTGCACAAGGAGAAATAAAATGCTCTTGGAAAGCTCTCTTTCCCGACGAACCAATTTTATGACGTCAGATCACTGCCAGTCAAATCAGACTCGGGGCTATAAAACTTAGGTGAGCTCACTTTTTGATCTCAGTCTCACTTTTACAAAAGAAATTTATTGTGGAAATCAAAAATATCCCTTTTTATGACGTCATAAAGCTGTATACTGAATTTCCAATGCCCAACTATCTTAAGCATTTGTGACGAAAAAATGAAGGCTAAATAAAATTAACATAATTATTTATAATTTAATAATTTCTTTTTATAAATAAGGCTTTTATGAGATAGGAAAAGTCTCCTTTTCCACCACAAGGTACCAGTCTTTTATTTGACACTTTGCTTGGGATATAAAATACAGATGTAAAGTTCAAATGAAAATGTAAAAATAAATTCTTGTCATATACTCGTACATATAAACTCTTGTGTATATTATGTGTAAGTGATTAAATTTATAACAGCATACGCTTCATCTGACATATTTTCTATCTGTTTAAATATGTATTATGACTACTTTAAGGTAGCATGTAAATATTTATTGCTTATAATGATATCATAATTATTGCCTCAAACGGATAACCCTCATGTGATAAAAAATCTGTGCGTCGAGTTGGTCATTGTTAAAGATGAATGAATCTAGATGAGTCACGTAAAAAAAAAGAAAATTAATTATAGTGAACACATTTGGAAACTAGGACCATATTTGATGATAATAGGAAATCAGACGCTGTGGGTGTCAAAAACCACAGCACAAGTTATCACCACACCCTCTGCCATATCACAGTGTCTCGTCATTTTGCTCTGGGGTGCACTCCAAAAAGCCATTGTCCTGCTTGTCTTCTCGACAACTGGACAGGTACTTATTCGCATACTTTTAGCAAGAATACTTTGTTTAAAGGACAATTTTATATTGATGAGAAATTAAAAATATGCTGTACTAACGATCTTTCTACAGAGTCAGCAATTACGATAACTAATAAATTAAAAAAAAAATCTCCAGCAGTTTCGTCAAAGATGGATTAATATGGCTATAGCGCCAGAAGCAAGTTGACCTTGACAACAAGGGTCAGTGGGAGTTGTCCATTTTTCACCATCTGTGAGAGCCTGGGGCTACGTCACGCTTGTCGTCGGCTTGATGACATCATTTGAGTAAAGCGTTTTACGGACATGTTTTTGGCGAGATGATTTACGACAGTGAACCTTAAAAATGTGTCGACGTAAAATTCAGGTGGCAAAATATTTCTTTTATATTCCTCATTACGACGAAATCGAGGAAAAATTTTAAATTTGGAACAAAAGCATAAGTGTTTCTTTTTCTAAATTGTTAAGGAATACTTACTTAGAAATAGATAACACAGTAGATGTAGAGTATATGTAAAATAGAATATTGTGAATACAGAAGTTGGAATTTAGTTCAGAGAAGTAAAAATTGAAACACTCCAAAATAAACATAAGTTCAATCTATTCCTACATGTATGTTCTTAGCAAAAACATACATTGTATGTATAAAGACGTGCGTCCCTAAGTATTTAAAACGAACTATTATAGTTTTTACCTCCAAGACAAATCAAGATCTTTCAGAATGATATTGGTATAAAATTATCAATATCTGACACGGAAAGACACGGGGCTTCCATGAACAGTTATATATATACTCTCCCGAAAGTCCTATTAACATAAATGAAAAATGAAGCCGTTCCTCTTTATCAGAGTGCTTGCCTTGTGGACGGGTTAAAAAGGTTTGCCTTGGGAAACTGGCTATCAGAGGCGATTCCGGATCAGTTAAGGTTACAGTCATAATTCCACTCTGCTGGTTTTATGAACATAAGAATGACAAATATCCCTTCTTCAAACGTTAAAATGCCACTCAGAATCAATGTCCAAAAGAGTTAGAGATCTTGTGTGCGATAAAAAAGGTTTAACTTTTTAGGAAGCTTGGGTTGGTTACCTTAAAAAAATAACAACACAGAACTTAAGTTTGAAAGGCTTAATTTATCTATTTGTTGTTCATAAATAGCACTTCTTTAAAAGGAGTAATCTGGATCTTGAAGCTGAAATAATACATATGCAACACGAACTTATTTTTTAAAATAATATATTACATATTTACATACTCGTATATGAGTGTTCCAGAAAGCAATCTTTAGAAAATCAACAATTACAGTACATGTACATGTAATATCCCTTTTAACAAAGTTTTGTATATCCGATTCGCTTTATATGCTCCCTGTGTCATGAAGAATACTTGTATATTATTTTTTTTTTAAAGATGAAATTTGATCAAGAACTAATCAAGTGTCAGAATCATTGACATTTCAAAGTTTAATGGTTTTCTTTCCATTTACTGTATATTTGTTTTATACGCAAAAATAAAGAATCCCCACTAGATGAAAATGAGGTTAATTCATAATTAATAATTGATCAATGCTGTGATACAACTAGATTAAACTTAATGTACTATGTTAGTAAATATGATGCGTGTAGGATGAAGCTAACCCCTCTTCATTATTTATACTTTAAGGCTTGGTTGATACATCTAGGTAACCAAACGTCAAAAGGGTTACCAATAAATCAGGAATGTAGGTCATCTGGGTGGTCTATAGAAACTGTTTTTACATTCTCTTTTTTTCAGTTCATAAACTTCAGCTACATGTGTACTTCAATGCAAAATTCAGATTCTAAACTTCTTAATTCTTGCAAGGGCTATGTTACATCCATTCTGCTGGCACGTAGTACCGAAAGAGGTGGGGACCCCCCTCACTTTTTCCCAAACATAATCTTTTACTGTTGAAAATGTTCATTGAAAGGTCTGCAACCCACCTTTGGGTTGCAGTATATTATCCCTTGGTAGTATGTTAGCAAAATTTGTTTGTGAAATGACACTCCACCCAAACTAGGATTTTCGAGTTTGGACAATTTACCCTCTTTTACTTGTCAAATATTTTTCGGGTAAGTTGTCAAATAGTTTTTTTTTCTGGTTGCCCCTTCCCCCTTCAAAAACGATATGTGCTTGTTCTATTGTATATAAACATACCGTAATAATATGTAGCTCCTGCGTCTGAACACACTGGACGTAAAGGACAACTAGTCTACGTCACACATGTTTACTGGACAAGTGAGGGTGTGTTGTCAAATCTGTACAGTAAATGTCATGCCTACCGAGTGAATCAAGTGATGGTATTTTGTTATGTTCCAGAACATCTCGATCTTTCCCCTCCATCTTCCTCCCAGGTGTGTTCTACTTATTATTTCGTAACAGAGTGCAAGTGTGATGCAAAGGAATTCAAACTTTCACGAAAGCCCTCCGGATTTGCAAGAGAAATTTGTTTTCTCTACTGGTATAAAAGATGAAATAAAGATATGCACGATATCAACTTTATATACAAATTTATTTATTTACGAATTTTACTCAGTAAACATAGACCCAAGTGTGAATGTAATGCACCAATGCAAGAATTCCAGAATAGACATGGCTATACCATCAGCAAAATGCTGATATCGTATGGGACATTACCATTGTTGAACGAACAAAAACTGGAGCAAATCTGGTACATATATATTCAGATCAAAGTGGAAAAAGTATAAAAGAAGTTGCATACAATTCTGTTTTGACGTAATATTTGTTTTACAAGATTGCAGAAACCAAGCAATAGTTGGCCACGGTATTTGTTTAGTTCCCAATATTCCCCCTCTTTTGTTCCTTCGGGATGAGTTTGATTCTACCCCCGCGTTTCAGTTCTGCACAGAGAATAATATGAATTATTTGCTCTTGACAGATGCTGGGTAAAAATATTATTTAGGAAATGATTTTTGATTCTTAACAGTTTCTAGTTCTATAACATACATTGAATATTTTATAATAATATGTACATGCAAATACTTAAAATTCGTAAAATTCGAGCAAATTATATTTTAATGTATACATATACATACATGTACGTTTTTCCTTAGGAAGATCTTAACACACGCTACTGTTTTCACCAAAATAAAAAGAGCTGGAATGAGAGACAATATACAGACCTTCATCAAATAAAAGGGTCTAAAATGCCAAAACAAAAAGTGCTGATTTATTGCTCACAAGCATGAATATTGCATTTTAATGCACAGATACTTCCAGAAAAAGTTGCCAGTAATGCTATTGTCTAAGAACAAACTGTTTTATGAATCGACATTTTACATGACCTCATAAAGAATTAAAGACATTGACCGTTTATAATGATCAGAATGTCTACTATGGGAAAAAAGTCAATATCTTAATGTAAGCAGTGAAATGTATATTAATTTCCAATTTCCTTTCATGGTGCAGCCATTAATGGGAGAAAAGCATGATATTATTATAAGAAAAGAACTCGCGCTGTTTTAACTTATAGCAGTGTTATATAACTATCTCTCTCCGAAATTACGACAGATTTACTCTAAAATTACATAATTATTTTTTTTCCAGCACAATGAAATGCAATAATTACAAAGTTTACTCAAGGGGGGTTCTTTTCCATCTCTACGTCCTATAGATCTAGTGATTATTGAGTATAAGATAAAATAACGTGTAAAGACAATTCTATGATTGCACTTTAAGAAATAATTGTGCAAAGAATGCCTATTATTGGATTTTCAAGACAGAAGACAGTTCTGCAATAAAGATTCGACAGCTTTGTTAAGAGAATTGCAGCATATTATATGAAAATTACGAAAATTTAATATGATGAAAAAAATGTTGCCAAAAATGTTCTTGCAACCCTACATAATGAAACACAATATTGTTTTTTCAGCCAAAATTTGTCTAATCAAGGGTATTTTACTATAATAATGATACAGTATAGGATCACATATAATTGACCTGAACCCAGTAATCTGAGGAATTTTGACTGCGATGCACAATGAAGCAGAATCATCAATTCCTTAACAATAATTTCATAGAAGTCGTTATCGATTTTATAGTTGGCATTTTCTTTTCACTATTATAGTCATTATACAATAGGTGTTTGCATCAATTATTCATAGACCCTGAACTTAGACGAACTTCATTCAGAGATCATATCCCGATAATAAACCTGCCCCATTTTGTTAGCTACATGTATTACATTAAGTGTATTTCACGTCCGCAATGGGCCTTGCATATCGTAGCAGTTTGTCCCCATATGACTTTGCTAGCTTTAGTCGACTCGGCCCAATAGATATATTTCAAAGAAATATTGTTCTTGTGTATTAATACACACACAATCTGTATTCGAAGCATAGAATCATTTTTTGGAAATTTTTGTTTTTAATTAACTATCATCCAATTCAAGTTGCAGTGTACATTGATCAATGCCTTGCGAGACCAAATTGCAAAATCCTTGAAATTTTCATTTTTCCAGAAAAATAGAAAAAATTATTATAATGCAAAAAGAGGAAGGTAGCTTAGTTATTAAAAAAATAATGTTTATTTTCTCTATTCGTATACGGTCTGAATATTAAGGGAGTACAAAGGTGAACTAGGTAAGGGCTAGAGAAGTGGGTCCTTATTCAATTTCTTTTAATAAGCTGATATAGAAAACGCCTACATCCACACATTTTTCTGTCAACCAAAATACAAACAAACCGTAAGAGATCGATAAGTTTTGCTCTGTCTGAGAGCGGCCGACCAAAGAGATTAGGGAATGTAGTACTACACATATTCTGATCAAGCGATCGTAAATTCTAATGACAGGCTTAGTCCAAGTCGGCAATAGAAAACGGGACCCACTACAGTGCATTTTAATTCATTCATAAAAGCTTTGCCACGGTTGAGTCATTTCTGTTTACGCCGCGTATACTGAAAATATGACTTGGATGTATTAATTTCAGTCTGGTATATCAAAGGACATGTTGTGAAGCTGGACGACTTACGCCCCAGGCTGAGGAGTATCCGTACGGTAGGTATGTGATTAACATCAGATCAATGTTCTGGAAGCTGCCTTCTGTCATTTTTCTTGGTAGACAAACGTTCCTTTGCCGGTATCACGATAGTAAAATGCCGACATAACGTTTTTGTTATATTTATTCATAGTGGGTGTTACCAAAGCCGCGATTTTATTTCCATATATAGAAGTAGCCGTGCCCCAGATAAGTGACTATCGTAAATTTTTACACTAAGTGTGTAAATTTGGACATTTATTTATATTATCAATACATACATGTTTTCGGACAGCCAACTTTGGCCACGTGATTTCTGAAGCCAATCCTGGAACAGTTGATAAATTAGTGTAGCAAGCCTGACATAATATATAGAAGAGCTGCAGGTACGATCCGCTATCATTTGAAACTGTAGTGTGGAAGTCAAAAGTGAGCTGTAGCTGCAAGGCTAATACTGTATTAGGTATATAAGGCACCTTGTTCTAGCAAATCGGCCTTTTTAATTTGTGCAACCAACCTTGCTGCATCCCACAAGGGAAACCTGCTTTCACTTTGCCTTTTGTCAATTTGTAGGAAATAGTTCTTCGACATGTCTCAAACCAGGGAAACGGTCACTGAGAAGAGGACGGTGATCAAGTCATCTTCTGGGTCCCATGGAGGATACGATATGAAACCTTCTTTAGATGAACATTCGGACATTAGCTTTAAGTCCAGCATCACCCCGCGCCGAAGCAATGTAATCCATAGGTCCTCAACAGGCCCCGGAATTAGACAGAGCTTGGGAGGAACCAGTAGTGGGGGTACTACATATGTGAGGACCGTGGAATACGGCTATGGATCTAAAATGGATTCCGGGTTGGGACCAGGAGGATACGAGAAGGTATCCTCTACAGGGGTATCCTCGGTGAAAAACAGTCGTGAAAGGGAAAAGAAAGACATGCAGGAACTGAACGAAAGGTTCGCTAACTACATCGAAAAAGTGAGATTTTTGGAAGCCCAGAACAGAAAGTTAGCATCGGAATTGGAGACGCTGAGAGACAAATGGGGACAGGAAACAAGTGCTGTGAAACAAATGTATGAATCGGAGTTAGCTGAAGCCAGGAAACTTATAGACGACCTTACCCGCGAGAAAACCAATCTAGAGATCAAGAACCAGAGTTTGCAAGAGCAGATGCAGGACATGCAAAGACAGTAAGTCAAATCATTAAATTAAAGGTCAAATGACATCTAAAAAGTTCAGCCAAGATCACATGTAAACAGTCTAATAAGTTAGTGTTTGCTCTCTCTCCTGTTCAAAAGCCATATATCACTTTAGCTATATGATTGAAGTCATTTGACAGTTCCGTCATTAGTGTGTAATTCTCAAGTATTTCTGACAGAGATATCCTTTGATATTTCTTTACCCCTATTAATATGAATATTTTATGAATTCAAAATTAAATGTTGCAATTCCTTTTGAGTTAAAAAAAAATTCCAGGAACAGCTGATTTGTAGGACCAAAATACTTGAACAAGTAAAAGTTTTAAAAGGCAAAGCACTTCACATTTGTGGGGGAAAAAAACCCTAACATTTATAACTACAGGTAAACCTTGAGATATGTACACAGTTGTGTTCGCTAACCCTTAAAACACCTGGGTATTGGTAACACTTTCCTACTATGGTGTATTGTTATATTACCTAACAATACAAAGTAAATACCCATTTCTATTCATCCGATTTAGACGGTCACAATCCATTGTAGCCTGTTGTTCGTTTTCATTCGAAGTCTAACCTGTGTCTAATAGTCAATAAATTAGTCATTCGGGGGAACTGAACTGCAGGAAGTGGGTGCAGAGCTGCCTACCATATTATCAGACGGTGACCTTCGGAAATCACTCTTTTTAAATAATGATAACATAAAAAGAAGACAGTTGTTTGATCCGACCTAAAAATCTTTGGCATGATTTGTAAACATATGTAAATGACACAGCCTTAGACTTAATAAATTCCTCCGCAATCTTCAAATAGCACCAAAACCGGTTATTGTAGAAGCATGTTGTGAACTTCGTAACGTTTTGATGGGTTTATTCGCTTATTAAGCATTCAGGCTATTAAAAGCCACATGCCAAATATTAGATAAATATATCCCTCAATGATCTATACAGATACAAATTACGATTTAAAATATATCAAGAAAATGTGTAATTAATTACATAATTAATTTTCTTATGTAAAACAAGTAAAACAACACGTGTTCTTTTCCCTTCCTTCCACCTCCGTCCTCTCCTCGCCCAGGGGACAGTTTTCTGATGCCGTTATTAATGGGACTGGGCCTCCGCATTCATTTATCAAGGCGGACCCTGCCTGACGGTGTCAGTCCTGTATGTAACTGATGTAGAGGGGTGTCCTACTGCCAACGCTTCAAAGTAATGCATATTGCTTTAGAATCAAGGTGTCAAGAGGCGACCCCTATAAAAATTGTAACATGATAAAAGTGAAACTCAGGCGACCTGATATATTGCGTGTTTATTATACTCAATTTTTTCAATTCTACTCTTTCAAGTTGTGTTTTACGTAGTTTAATATGCTTTACAATACATGTGTATTTTGTCTTATTTTTTGGTTATTTCAGAGAAACACTTTTAGATAGCTGCCATCTTTTGGTTTAGTAAATATTTCAAAGTCGCACTGGCCTTTATATACATTACGTATTTGTTAAATGTACATTCATGCCCATGGGGTTAGAAAAGGTAATTCGAATCGGACAAAATCAAAGGAAATTAGATGATAATACTTATTCAACGTATAAAGAGTAAACAACAACTTCATATTAAAGTTTTGTAAAAGGACTTTCACTAAAAGAAAGAGGTTTACAAAGTAAATGCAACAGAATTAAGGTTTAGTTAAACGTTGCGTTTTCATTTGAGTAGTAAAAGCACTGGTTTTAAAATCTTCAAAATAATTTCATTTAAATTTCTCAATTACACAATCAATTATGAAAACCCAGAGACCGTGAAAGCAAAACTGAGTTACAATATTCGTTAAAAATGAATGTTCGCCACAAAAATAAGATTTTAAAAAAAGGGAAAAGCAAAAATTAAAAGAAGTTTATTTACATTTCCCGATAATGCATTCAGACCTGGATTTGTATTTTTACATAGTTATGCTTCAATTGTTCCTGTTTAATGTCACAAAGTTTAACGAAGCGTTAACAAACTCCCAATTTGTCAGACTCGCTAGTGATTGCATCGATCCCGTTATACTCAGACTAGCGTAAAAGCAGTCCAGTCGATGCCCCTAGCTACACCTTGTGTACAGAGTGGAATCTATGATTCTCTAAAGCGCCACCTGATAACGATGAAATTAAGATAATGATGACAATAATCGTGTCAATTGCACCATAAATCGGAGTCCCGGGGGTATCAATGACCTGTGCTGTACACTGTATATAAAAATATACAGGTGAAACTTTTTCCCCACCGTGAGAAACCTTTATTACACCTGAAAACATAATCGAATAATTTGTCATTTCAAAAAAAAAAATCTTAATAAATTCCAAATAAAATTGGTTTTATTACTGCATATCTTGAAATTTGACATTTTTATTTTATAAGTAAATCAGAAATTAAAAATACACCCATGGTGGTCTTGTAAAATGAAGGCAAAATACAATTAAATGGTTTTCAAGATTACTAGTGACTCAATTTCCTCATGGCCTTTCTTCTTTTTCAAAAGGTTGGATGATGCCAAGAGGTACCGCAACCAAGACAGGGACACAATCGCCAGACTGAACCAACAAGTATCTGATCTCGAGGCGGAAGTGAACTTACTTCGTCGTACCGTGGACTCCTTGGAAACCGACAGAAACCGTGACCGTGACAGAATCAAGAGTCTGGAAGCCGAGGTCGACCGACTGAGACTGGTGAGTACGATAAAAATTCACAGAAAAAGCTCTTCCTTCGGGGGTAATTAGTACTATAGTCAAATACAAGTTTGATGAATATACAACATACAATTTTTACTGCACATAAAGCCTATAGTTAGCATTCATTTGTGCATTCTTATGTCTTAACCCCTGTTTGAATTTACTTTCTACTTCACTACGATTAAATGTAATTTCCTGTACTTGTGCTTTGTTTTATGGTAAAACAACGATACAGACTCCATTACTATTTGCTGCAAAGCCCAAAACACGAGACAGACGAAGTAAATTCGCTTGGTATACTTGTACTATTTTTGGATTTTTACATTTATGTATTATTTATTCACATTTTCACCTTAAACCCCATATCCAGCAATTATTTTACGATCTTTGAATAATCGCATTGGTGATTTGGCAATTCCCAGCCCAGACGTATTGAACTAGAGGAGCCTGCCAAAAACGGAAGAAGTAGATTTATAGGATAGCTATCACTCAGTTCAGACAAACTCTTAAACAAACAGGATAAACTAAACACATTAATTCATCCCCGATTATCAGTTATATGATATATTGAATTTATTACTGGTAAAATAGATTGTAATAAGACTGTTTAGAGAATGCACTGGGTTACTTTCCCCTCTCCATATATCTCAATATACATGCTTAAATAAAGATGGGGTTAATGCATTAAGCCCAAGAGTGGGAGAAAAATATTTTAAAAAATTCTCAGTCATTTTCTAAATTGTTGAATAATATCCAGAAGTTTGTATGTTTCACTAAGCGCTAAACATCTACAGAATTATTGTTCGTCTGCACAACATACCCGGATGTATCAATCAATCTGAACAACAGTCGTCAAAGTCGAGGAAATGGACCGGCGACTACATCCGAACTATTCATTACTATTTGTATAGCCTCTGCTTCGTATTCTAGTCGTTTCCAAGTCTGTTTGTGATTATTGGTCGACTTTGTTGATCGAAGATATGCTGCCGTCTTATTATTAGGCCTATATGCAGTCTGTTGTTTCATAGAAATGGGGACTTCATCAGAAAGTGTCGACGGCCTTTCATGATCAGACGAAGATTACGGGGCAAAAGGTCAACTTTTTTATCGCTAAAATGTGAAGAAATTTAATGTTATTGATTCCAAATACATGTATTGCGAGGATTAGCGCGTAGATATAGAACCAAGCTTTATTTCCAGGCGGAAAACGATAAAAGTAAAGTTATAATTTTCAAGCATTAGGGTTAATGGGGAGAAACCCTGGTACATCATTTAGGAGATGAAAAAGTTCCATATTCCCTAATTAAATCACACAAATAAGGCATTCGATGTAGTTTCGATGTTTGTTTTAGACAACAGTAATTGAAAACTGTTGATGGTGCATGGGCGCGTATTTTAAGTTGATTCACTTATTCAAGCTCTGTTAAGAGAGGAATAAACGTGTACTCTACAAGATTTTAAAAAATGAAATGACGTCATTTGAAATAATTTGAAAAGAAAATGACCAAAACCACATTTTTGTTATTATTTCAGGACCTGAACAACGAAACATTGGCCCATTTGGACGCTGAGAATAGAAGACAGACTCTTGAAGAAGAGATTGAATTCCTCAAAAAGGTTCATGAACAGGTGCGTTATTGATTTAAAATGCTGCATAAAAAAAGTTCGAATTTTGAACAACTGCAGGACAGACTTGAAATACTGAACAAAATAAGGGACTTATTCCCATGGTTTAATATGGTTCCTTGAACATGTTGCTTTCCTTTGTAAATTTTTAAGAGTCATGATATCACTTTCAATATGCAGGCGTAATAAATGATACATGCTTTACTAGGCATTCAGTGTACAATGAATACGATACTAGTATTCGACAAGAGAAGCTCAAGTTACTTAAGAAAACTATATTTTATTGCACATTAATGCAAGATATTACAGTGTCAAAAGACATTATCATAATCTTATTCGCGCTGATTGCCCATTTATACATGCTTATGTCGCCAATTATAGGAATTGAAGGAGTTGGCTGCCCTTGCTTATCGTGACACAACAGAAGAGAACCGCGAATTCTGGAAATCCGAACTTTCTCAAGCCATCCGTGACATCCAAAAAGAGTATGATTCCAAGGTGGACCAGATCAGAGGAGATATGGAGGGTTTTTATAACCTCAAGGTAAAGGTCATTTAAATGTTTGGTCAGCAAGACCAATTTCTTATGTCCACTGTTTATTTATAATCACAGTGTTTATACAGAGTGACAAAAATGATGACCTTTTTGCAGATTCAAGAATTCCGCACTGGAGCCACTAAACAGAACATGGAGGTAACCCACATCAAGGAGGAGAACAAGAAACTATTGAAACAGATTTCTGACCAGAAGGGAAGACTTGCAGATCTAGAAGCAAGGGTAAGTGTGATAGATATATTTCATTAGAAGACTCAGAAGTGATTTTTTTAATAAGATGTTTAAACTCAATTACAGATATAATTGTAATAAATAAATATTGTATTCTCTAGAACGCCTTGCTGGAGAAACAATATCAAGATCTCCTGCGTGAATACGAAACAATTGAATCTGAGCACACTATTGAGACTACCAGACTTAAGGAAGAAATCACTAGTCTTAGAACTGAGATGGAAGGTATCTTACAAGAATTACAGACTATTATGGACCACAAATTGTCCTTGGAGCTGGAGATTGCTGCCTACAGAAAATTACTGGAATCAGAAGAAAGCCGGTATGTCACCTTATTCCGTTAAAAAAATTCAGTTTGTAATGGAAGTCTTTCAATGTATATGTCAAGCATTAATGCTTATCCGTAATAATTTTTGTTGAGTATTGTATTGATTCAGAGAGATATTAGACCCTAATGTGTTTTTTATTTGTTTTTCTCTCAATGCTGTCTTGCTGGTGGTGGTATGTGTTTTAAATAATTAAAAAACATTAGATATGTACGTGGTATAGTTGCAAGTGTTGCTGGATTTCGTAATGCAGCATGGCGAAATCAGAGAATGCAACCAAACACTTACACAGATCCCGAACCCGACGAGGAACCACAGGGTCTTCCTGAACCCAGACCTGTTCCCGAACCTAAGCCAGACATAGATGATGATAGAGCAGAAAGAGACATAACTCCAGACGAAGACAATAAACCAATGGAGGAAGAAACTCCAGTCGTGGAGCAAACTGAACAGACTACAACAGAGGAGCCAAAGCCATCAGAGGAAGAAGCAGTCGAAGAGAAAACAGAAGAAACAGAGGAAGCAAAAACTGCTGATGTTGAAAAAGAGGTAACTGAAACAACTGAGGAAGAACAGGCTGAAGAAGAACCAGCTGCTGAGGCTTCAAAAGAGAAACAAGAAGACGACCAGAATAAAGAGGAAGATGAAAAGAAAGATGAAACTAGTGATGACAAACAAGATGATGAAACAGATGATCAGAATAAAGCAGAGGAATCTGCTTCTACAGATGAAAAGAAAGAGGGTTGTGATGATGAGAAAGAGGTTGAAGGGGAAGGTAATAGAGATACAGAGGTTGATGATTCTGGGGTTGCCAATGATAAAGAGGGTGACGATGATAAAGATGACATTAACCAGAATCAAGAGGACAAACCAGAGGATGAAAGAACCGATGAAAATATTCCGAATGAGAAAACTGACACTGAAGAAACTGGCGGTAAAGAAGATGATAAAACTGAAACAGAAACTGAGAAGGATGATTCTAAATCTGAAAAAGAAAAACAGGATGATGATAAACCAGACAAAGAAGAAAAAATATCTGACGAACAATCGGATGATAGAGAGAAAGATGACTCAAAAAGCAGTGTATCAAAGGATGATACTCCAACCGTAAACGGAGATGCAAAAGAACCTGATCAGGAGGATGAAGGTTCCACATCACAATTTTGGATGTTCTTTGTTCCAAAATCACCACTTTGCATGCTTAAGTTCAAATCTGCAGCCACCTTTGATATTAATTTTTTTTTATTTTCTAAAACATCCATGCAATTCATGACTCCATCTTTGTCATACTAGGTATAACCCAATTATGAGACTTCGTTCTGATGTGAATGACTCCATAGAAGTTCATGATAATGAGGTTTATCCTAGGGGAGGTAAATTAAGCACATCGCCTCATCTAATCATTATAACCCAGAAGCATGCTTTCTCCATCTTCTGACCTGCTTTATATATTGTATATCTGCTATATATGTTTTTTTGTTGCAGGTCACGTTTTGTTTAACCCAGACACCTTCTTGATGTTGTTTTTCAGTGTTTATGTTATTTTTGTTGTCATATCACACACCTGTTTATTTAATGCACACAGGGTGGGAATAAGAGGCTTTGTTGAAACGACTACAAACGCCCAGAGTCGCGGAGGTGCACACTTGTCCGAAATGATCACAGGTTATGAACAGAAAGGCGGTGCGTATCCCAAATTGATGGGAAGGCTAATATTTACTAATAACTTGGGGGTAGTATTAAAGAAGATTGAATTAAAATTTGGTTTGGATTGTTTGAATGTGTGACTGGGAAAAGATAACAGTAATTTTTTTCTTTAGACTAGTGGGTCCTGTCTCCTGGTAAATAAAGTATCTTTCCTTGTTAAATAAAATGCATTGCATGATATCAATAATCAAACTCTACAATATCTATCTTTTTGCTATTTGTCTTGTTAACGCCTAAAACCTCTACATATACTGTGTATACAACTGCTATTATACTGCTAAATGATCTCATATATTTACATGTAATTCAGTGCATTCACATATGTAGATTTATATATCTGTATTCAACATATCTTTAACTGTCTAATAGAGGTTAAGTAAATTGTTTGAGACATTTTGTTAAAACCAAAAAAATATACATTAAATATGGCTGTTTATGGTATTTTATTTTAATTTAATTTACACGATTACAGAATCTCACCAAACCATGAAGATGATGCGAGGCGAAGTATCCGCTAAGACGACGTATCAGAGAACATCTACTGGACCTTTGTCCATCTCGGAAGTCTGTCCAGAGGGGAAATTTATCAGCCTGGAAAACACCTCCAGTGGGGCCAACAGAAGGGTAAGGATGAGGATTATTGAGAATTAACTAATGTATTTAATATTGAAATAAAAAACTTACGAAGTTCATTCTTCCTTTCTGTCGAAACGCTTTTTCTTATATGGTTCATTGAATTTTAACAGGAAGTTAACATGGATGGATGGAAGCTGAAGAGAACAGTTGACGGCAAGAGAGATTACATCTACACATTTAGAAACTTTACTCTTAAACCCGGCAAGGTTGTCAAGGTATACACACTGCTAAGTACTTGTTGTATAAGACATAATAATCCGAATAATCTAGTCCATATATACATTTGCCATTGCTGAGTTAATTGAAAGGCAGTAGCCGATAGATGGCGCTGAATTATTGGAAACGTACGCATTATAAATGTTAATCTCAGATAAACAAGCACTCTACTTTATACATCAGTTATTTGAATTTTAGACGATATCATAATGTATTTCAACATTATGTTTATTATTGCAGATCTACTCCCGTGGTAGCGCTGCTGATGCCAGTGTTAACGACTTGGTATATAGAGATGACGATACTTGGGGCATTGGATCACAGGTCACAACTGTCCTTCTGAACGAAAGTGGAGAGGTACGAGTAACCTAAAAATCAGATTTTCTTTCTTATTTTTCTGATTCTTGGTATTTTGATTAACGCCTATCCGTGGCAGGAACTTGACGCAAGGCAAAATTAAAAAAAAAAATCAGATTTCTTATTCGATATTGACATGTTGACTTTTATTTTTTAGGAGAAGGCAACACACACACAAAAGACACTCTACAATTAAGTGGAACTAGAATTCAACTACTGCAATGCTTTAAAACGGCTTTCTGCTTTGTAATGGTCAAAAACTGTGTCTATGGACAAATGATTCTTACCAGTTTTATACATATTGTATTGTAAACGCTTTAATTGTTTGATATAAATTCTTTTGAACAGTGGTTGTGAATGTAGTGTAATATAGTTGTCTTCCATGGACAAGAAACTCATTATCATTATTCCAGCCTTTTTATCAATTTATTTTTAAGTTTATGATTTTTTTTATCGTATATATGACACCAGTGAAAGGCGTGATTTGTATGTTATTTATAATATTAAATTATTGATTTTATGTTTATTTTATATGATATACTGAGAGTGTCTTTCCAATACTTAGTTTTCTTTAGCGTTTAGTGAAAAGCAAACGCTTTCCCTCTTTCGAAATTTGGAGGGGCATGCGCAGTATATGACCTGTGTGAACATCATGCACTGCAAGTTTATGTGAAACATGATCTTTCAATTTTTTTGCCACTGCTTGTAAACATACGGTAGAAAAACAAAATGTTAGGTGCCCTGCTGCCTGTTACTTGCCGAATTCTTCAGTAATAAAATATTTAAACACATACAGTGTTTGTGGATCATTGAGCTATATTTACATTGTACAGTTGCCTTTCTTATGAACTTGTAATTTCTTAGGAACTTATAAACCACTTGTATTTGTATGCTTATAAGGCGCAAATATGTCATCACATTGATCATATGAAAAGTGGTGCAAGGCAAATAATTTATGGAATCCTATGAGGTCTAGATCGACTATTTACGCAAGATTTGGTTTCTCTTAAAGACTCCTTTGAAAGTAATGTTAAGTTCACATCCTCACAAACTATGAGGAGTAATATTACAATCAGACGGCACTTCTTTTACCTAAAATGTGGAAATAAAGCCTAGATTGTTTGCCAGTATCTGTGATCGATTAAATTGGGAAATACATTTCTTGAATAGACTAAGTGCCTGACCTCAGACAAATTAGATTTATGATCATAGGCATTGAATCTAATACAGGTAAAAATCATCGTAAAATTGTAAGGAAATATATTCGTTCAACAATATAACGTTATACAATCCCTATCCAGAATTGTCGTCCCTTTAACTAGCAGACACATCTGTCTGAGTGAAAGGTACAACTCTATGTTAAACAAGACGTCCAAGGGCCTTAACGGTCACCTGAGTATAATACAACAATTTAGAGGATCCATAGAGTATAAAATAAACTGATAGATGAAGCTTTGTTGCCCAAAAGCAAGAGAAATAGGATGATGAGGATCAAAGAAATAATTAGTCAAGTATTCAGTAACAACTCATAAATTAAATTCTACACTATCCCCCATTTATCACTATCGCCATGCAGACTATCAACATACTATTTGTTCTTCTGTACTACTTTTAATCCCATATTGTGAACTCTTGTTAACATTTAATGAGATAAGTTATTTTTGTCTCATTTTTATTTATTTATTATTTACAAGTCTACCTGATCATTAAAACTATGAAGGTACTTTTTGTATTAAATAATAAATGTTTTGCATAATTCTCTTATTCTAATAACTTTCAAATACATTATTTATCAAAAGTGAATGACAAAGGGGAATAACTTCTCTCAGTAGAATACAAATTAATAGAGCCCTGGTCAGGACAAGAACACTTGACCAAATGGTCCTGATGTTCAAAAATCTGGTAAAAATATCCTTGCTTTTTAAAACCTTTATTCTGTTTGCCTTCGATATGCCAAAATGCAGAGAAAATTGAAAGAAATAATGCATTTTCACTACATATTCAACACAGCTCTACACTAACACTAAAATCCATGTCCAAGGGTCATGAAATTCACAAATTCGGTAGAGGTACCCTCATCATCATAACTTCGTTGAAGATTTTCAGAGGATTAACACATTTTCACTATATTATCAATATAGCCTTATAGCCCCCCCCCCCTTCCCCAAGAAACACCAAAACCTGGGACCACAATGTTTAAAAAAATTGTCAGAAGCACAAAATTGTTCATCATACCTATGCACTTTGTTTATCTGCTCAACACTAAGGAGCAGACAGGATTATTTAACAGAAATAATGTATTTTCACCCACCCTTACACCAGAACATCTGACCTAGGGGCCATGAAACTCACAATTCTGGTAGAAACACTTTTGTTCATCATAACTATACACTTAGTTTCTTTGCTTTGTAACCAGGGGCAGAAAAGAATATTTTCGAAGAAATTATGCTTTTCACTATATAATCAAAAGAGCCCCCCCCCAACCCAATTCCAACCCTGGAGCCATGAATTTCACAATTTTGGAAAAGGCATCATTGCTTATTATAACCATGCACTTAGTTTGTTTAAATAATACCCAGGAGCAAAGAAAAAGGTTTTCAAAAAATTAATGCATTTTCACTCAGTAATAAATAAAGCCCCTCCCTAACACCTGAAGCCCTGACCCAGGGGTCATGAAATTCACAATTTTGAAAAAGGCATCCTTGTCCATCATAACCATGCACTTAGTTTGTTTAAATAATACTCAGGAGCAGAGCAGCAGATTTTCAAAGGATTAATGCATTTTCACTACAATATACTAAATAGAGCCCCATCCTAACACCAGAACCCCTTGACCCAGGGGCCATGAATTTCCCTTTTTTGTTAAAGGCATCATTGTGCATCATAACCATGCATTTAGTTTGTTTAAACAATACTCAGGAGCAGAGAAGAAGATTTTCAAAGAATTAATGCATTTTCACTATATAATCAATAGAGTCCCGCCCTAACACCAGAGCCCCTGACTCAGGGGCCATGAAATTCACAATTTTGGAAAAGGCATCATTTCTTATCATAACCATGCACTTAGTTTGTTTAAATTATTCCCTGGAGAAGAGAAAAAGATTTTCAAAGAAATAATGCACTTTCACTATATGATCTATATGGCCCCGCCCTAGCACCAGAACCCCTGATCCTGGGGTCATGAATTTCACGATTTTGGTAGAGGGCCCAATGCTTATTACAACCATGCCAACATTTTGTCCAGGAGTAAAGAAGAAGAATTTTGAAGATTGCATCAATTTTGGTGGTTTAAGCCCCACCCCTCAGGCCCCAGGGGGGCCGGGACCATGAAATTCAAAATTTTTGTTCCCCTTCACCCATAGATACTATATGTCAAAATTGGTTGAAATTGGTTAAGCGGTTCTAGAGAAGAAGTTGAAAATGTTCAAAAGTTAACGCACGACGGACGACGACGGACGAAAACAGATAGCAATAGGTCATCTGAGTTTACTCAGGTGACCTAAAAAAAACAGCAAAATATAAATTGAGATAAAGTTTTACATTTGAAAAAATCGGGAAAGTTTGTTACCGTTTCTACCCCATCCAATTTTTTTTTTGGTTGAAAATCTACAGAATATAAAATATAAACTCATTCTGATACGACGTATTTTAATCAACAACAACTGTTTTATAATATAACACATCGCATCTTTACAGTTGCAAAATTCTAATTAAAATAAAACTGGCCGGTTTGCAAATTACTACACTACTACACAGCAAAGATTATTTGTAAAAAAAAATATTTTACATTATAGAACACAACATTAGTTACAAAACTGACTGCTGCATCTGTACACACAATAATGCCCCAAATATTCTTTGAAAGTAACTTTTATAAGAATAGATATATTTAAAAAACAAAATGAATTCAATGCAAACTTACAATTTACAAGGCAAGTGTAAATTCAACGACACAAAATGAGGACTCTGCAAATATATAAAAAAAAATATGAAGAACAGAATGCTGATGTTATTAATGACCTCGAATTATGCCACCTCTAGAAAGACAGAGTAGTAATTGTTGAATTATTATCATACCGTATAGTCTACACGTACATGTCTGTGGGAACTACGGTATTTCATCTACATATCGCTGTGTTTTAACGAAGCAATGTAAAAAAAAAAAGTAAGAAAGGAAAATTGATTATTATCTATATTTAAAAAGATCTGCAAATAAGGAATCTTTTTTGTTTCGGACTGGTCTTATTATTTAGCAATCCATTCTGTCCGTCGATATACCCATTTAAGTAGAGAAATCGATATATATCTATATCTATATCTATATATATATATATATATATATATATATATATATATGTTTTATCTATTTCTGTGTTACAGGTATAGCCCCCACCCCTCGTAATCATATGTCAGAATATCCCAAATGGATTTAACTTATTCGTAACTGCTGATATATATGAGAAATTTAATGGCAGATGCACATGTGATTTGTCAGTAAATATTACAATTTAAAAAGTTCAGTAATTCTGGTTAAATAATTACACTACATGTATGTCGGTAACATATCAGATCATTTTAATGTGCTTAGTTCTAAGAACTAAGTCATGCTTTAATTATGCTATTATAATATCTAAAAACAAGGAACTACAATATAAGAACAACAGACCCTAATCATGCAAAATGAATTCATTATGTGAAAATTATATAGTACGGTTCTTTTATGATATTTTAACATTATCAGTTCGGGGGAAAAGACACTAAGTTACTAAGTTAAAATTTAAATACAGGTTGCTTTGTTTTTTGTTTTTTTCAAAATTGCTTAAAACTATTGTCTTATTCAATTTTATGAAATAACAGATTATTTAGTGTATTCACAAATGTACAACACACAAATACTCATGCTGAAGTTGTCATAAACTTTAACTGCTAAATATTTAAACTGGAGACATTAGGAGGGCAGTGGTAGAAAGACCGGAGAATTTAAAAAAGAGTTACAAAAGCTACAACATCAATTGCCTTTTTTTGTTGCCTAACATTCTGTAGTTAGGATTAATTTCATTAATTTACAGATTAAAAATATTGCAATACAACACGATACACAATAGAAGAAACGCTGGTATAACGAAGGTACATGTATGCGACAGCAAAAATATTTATCATTCTGCTTAATGTGACCGAATACTCACTTCAAGGTCAACTGCATGAAAAGATCAAATTTTTGAGAACAAAAAAATCATGGTTGACTAATATCTAAATCTTTTCTATCATTGCAAAGTTTCTCTTAAAAACAAAGTTGTAACATCTTAAAAATGCCTACCTATTTGTTGTTTAACATTTTCGTAGCCAGTTAGGCACGATTTCAGAATTTGCTCTAACTGGGCAACGGTGTTAACAGATATGTTCTTAGAGTCTTTCTCGGCATCTATTAACACCAAGGCTTCTTTGATCTTTTTGGAAACATCCGTAATGGCTGGCAACACGTGTGGGTTCGTAAATTGATATTTCGCAAACATGCTGTTCAACTGGTTGTCGACAAATCGAAAGTTATCATGAAATTTGTCTACCATCACTCTTCTTTTCTTCAGATGAATGTCTCTAAATTGTTAGACATTACATATATATATATATATATATATATATATATATATATATATATATATATATATATATATATATATATATATATACACACACACAAAAAGGTACAGTCAAATGTCAGCCATTTTTAAAAATTCATAAATGATTATGTTTGAATCTTACTGAGTTATTTCTTCTTGTTTTTGTTTTTCTTGTTCCTCCTAGAAAAAAAAATGTAAAATTTATTCAAACGAATAAGAAAAAGAAAAAAAAATCATATAATGACAATAACATACGATATATCTTTTTATCAAACAGCTTCCTCACCTGTAACTGAGTTAATAAACTGAAGTGTTTATCCAGATCTTGCAGGGATATCATCAGGTACCTCAGGTGAGTTTCTGCATCAAATTCACCCAGTTCCTTTTTAAAATAATCTATGCAGTTTCTGTAACACTTTGCCTTGGTTTTAATCTTTTGAATCCTTTTCTTTGATAGAGGCCCAGTGAAGGATAACATCATGGCCTTTCTGGCTCTGTGAATCTCTTCCTTACCCATTCTCAGTCTAACTAACTGTTCTTTATTTTGCGATGACTCTGCTTTAGCAATATCTTTCTTTGAGTTTTCAAGTTTTTCTCGCAGTGCCGTGAGTTTTTGAAAAGCCTTTGAGGGAATATAGCCGGACAATACCAGTACTAAACTTTCCTCAGAGAAGTGACTATTTTTCTCCTCATCGGTCAATAAATCGTTTGGTACTCGGCGATTTGGTACTCCGTAATGCGCCCCATACGTTGTAATTCTTTGAACTAGGTCCGTTTCTATTTGTTGCATGTCCTGTCTTATTGAAAATAAATGGGCACTTTTATCAATGGTTGGGGCCCCCGAGGAACCAGGATGTGAAGCATCAATCAACACTTGTGTGGAATGCCACAGTTTCTTCAGATGATCGCGAACTATCTCTAGTTCTTTTTCTATCAAATTTTTCATTATATTTAAAGGCTCAAAAGGTCTGATTTGTAATGCGTTCCTGTCATTTTTGACAACGCTCTCTGCCGAAGAAGCGGGAAATGAATGGTTTGCGCCAAGACGTTCAATTCGCAATGATTCCATTGCAATTTCGACTTCTTTCCGTAGTTTGGCCTTGGTTGCTTTTCTTTGACACTTCGATAACTGCGCTATCTCCAAGTCCAAATTAACAGTTATCTGAGAGGCGATTTCATCAAATTCGGATTCTGTATTAAATTTAAATTCCTTGATTGCCCAAGATTTAAGCGTCTCTGTAGAAGTCATATTTCGAATAACTCGGACAAAACTTTTAGCTTCTTTAGCCTGATCAGATACGTTAATTTGCCTATTTCCACTTTGGATGGTTGATTTAGCATCAGTGTTTTTATTCGTTAAATATTCTTTTAGCTCTTTGTACACGTTTAAGTCGTCTTCAGTTGAGATAGGCATATCTTTACTTCCTCTGTCACCCTTAATGACCTCAATATTCGTAGGTTTTTGTCGTAACATTTCAGACCAAGCACTTGCTGCCGCTGAGGTGCTGTATTTCTTCCTTTCGTTTGATACTTTATCTGTTTGGAGCTTTTCATCCTTGTTGCGCGATTCGCTTTGACTCGGAAGTGTTCTAGCTTCAACAAAGTCTTCTGAATTATCCCTGTTAATATTTTTCTTGGTTGCTCCTTCGCTAGAATCACTGCCATAATCTCTATAAGTATATCTATTGGATCTCTTGTATTTCTCATGTCGTCTTTCTCTACTGGAACTGCGATCACGTGACTTATAACGCCTTTCACTACTAGAACTCCGACCACGTGATTTGTACCGTCTTTCACTGCTTGAACTCCGACCACGTGATTTGTACCGTCTTTCACTGCTTGAACTTCGATTACGTGATCTATATCGCCTTTCACTACTGGAGCTCCGACCACGAGATGTGTATCGCTTTTTGGTGCTACAGCTACGACGATGTGATCTATACTTCCTATCACTACTTGAACTTCGACCTCGTGACTTATATCTTGATTTGTACTCATGTGACTTGCGTGAATATCGATCTCTTCTTGACGACCTATAATTATAGCCGTACCTATTTGAACGACTATTTCTGTCCTTTTCACGATCACTATCATCTGAAGACCAGCTTTTATCCCTTTCATTCACTTTTTCAAAATTATTCATGTCATACATTTGTGTTTTCATAATTTTGTTTTTATCTCCTTGATCTGGTTTTCCTTTAGCATTTACAGTCACACTTAATCCTTCATGATATTTGCTCAAAATTTTATCTTTGGAATCTTCAGTTCCATGAAGAGCAACAACTCGCCTGTCAATATCAGAACCGCTTTCTTTCCGTTTACTTTCATCAGCTATTTCCCCCTCTTCCAATTCCTCATCAGAAATCTCTATTAAGTCATTGGATTTCAGTTCAACATTCCTGATCACCCGAGGCGAATTTGAATTTGATCTTAAATCATCCAATTGTTTTCTGATTGCTTCTCGTTTACGATCAAGTCTATCGATTGAAGTATCAAAAAGATCAATTTTGTCATCATCTGTAGGTCTCTCTGGACTTTCGCTCAATTCAATGATTTCATAAGATATTTGTGGGATTTCTGAAACATTATGATCTGGACTTGCTGGTGTTTCTTGCTCGGGACTTGCAGGAGTCTCAAATAAAACATTTCGAGTGTCACTGTCGGGACTCGCTGGAGTGTCTGCAATTTCTTTTTCTGATTGCTGCACATTATTTGTTATTTGCCTAAAAGTGTTTCTAAATGTTGGTTTGGGTTTTTCTTCAACAGGTTTTCCTTTGACAGGACTACATGGGGAGTCAATCCTTGTTGGACTCTTTTCTAACCGTTCTTTCCCATTCATATTATTTACAACCACTGTTCCTCGACTTTCTGAAGAATTCTGTTTTTCTACAGGCAGTTTCCTCCTGTCTGGTGAATGTCGTTTTTCGTCACAAACAAGTGAATACTTCACTCTTTCTGGTGACTTATCTTTCATTTGTGGGGAAACCATACTTCCATCGTTCATATTCGTATTCATTTCATTTCTGCCAGCTCCTTGCTGGCAGCCATAGACTAAAAAAGAATCGGATCGCTTTTTCCGTGGGCTTGGGGATAGTGATGATTCAGTATAAGTGTCAGTTGGGCTTCGAGATCTTGATCTTCTCGAACTTCTAGAATCAGTATCAGAATATGTATCAGTATAGCTGCTTGACCCACTCTCTTTCACATGTTTCTTTGGTATAAATTTCTCAGCAAACCAATCCATAACATCTGTAGATTTCCTTTTTGCAGCCGTAGTATCAGAAGTTGCACTTAAAGTGGATGAGGATGATGCAGGTACCTGTCCAAAGGATGCTTTAGGGTAAGAAGACGGGTTCTGATGAATAGGTTGAGATGGTGTAACTTGAGAAAGGGGAGTTGGTGGTGGTGGCACAACCTGAAGACCAGGATGAGGCGGTACTCCCTGGTTATCTGCAATTCCTAGGTGAACAGGTTGAAATGTTGCTCTTTGGTTCAATTGCTGATGATGAGGTTGATTTGTATACAAAGGTCTTTGTAGATTTGGCTGAGGAGGATTTTGGATTGATGATTGCAGAGGGTGATAAGAACCTTGGTATACAGATTGAGTAACTGGAGTTTGAAATCTTTGGATAGAAAACGGTTGCTGAGATGCAGACGTGTATCTGTATGGTGGTGGAAAGTTAGGATTAATACCATATGTTTTAGATACTTGTACTAAGTTGCTCTGTAGTATCTGCTCATTAGGTGAAACATGGGCATTCTGAGGACGTACTGAAATATTACCAACAAGTGTGTTTCCTTGAGATGAAACATTTTGCCCGGTTGGGTGTGTATTGACAACTGTTGATTGTCCTTGAGAGACAGCTAATGGAGCCCCTGAGAGATGGGGCACTGAAGATAAATAAGGAGAAATTGAAGACTGGACTGTTAAACTTTGCTGAATACATGGAGATGGATGTGCAACAGGTGGTCTTTGAGGAGTTGAAGAAATGGGATTTATTACATGATAAGCTCCTGTGAGTCCTGATGGGTTGGCAAGATTGCTATTGTATGAGGTAGGTGTCAACTGATTGACAGACTGGTGAGGTGCCTGTTGCGAGAGATTTGTGAATGATGAGGTCACCAATCTGGTTGTTGATTGTTGAAACTCTGACTCGGGTCTTATCGTGGGAATTACGAAGCTGTGTTGAGATGGAGCACTCGATGAAAGTCTAACGACTCGCGGAGTAAACAAGTCTTGTTGTGCAACTGCTAATTGCTGTGCTTGTGAAGTTACACTTATTGGTTTAAAACTGATATTTGCATTTTGCATACAAGTAACGACTGGAGAAGGTACCCTCGTTTGTGCTATTATTGGCGGTTTAGAGCAAATAACTGTGATTGGGGAGATGTTCCTAACTTGCCCTTGAGTTTGTATATTTTCGATTTTCACTCCTGTAACAGTCACTGAGACTGCATCTGGCTTTAAACAGGGCTCCGTTTTAATTTGACTAGGCTGTAATATTTGTTGTTTTATGTCTCTCTTTTCACTGGAATTAACATCATCTATTTTCTTCTGTTCAGGCTTTGCTGAAACTGGTATTGAAACTTTTCTCTCTGAAGTATGAAGCACAGGAATACTCTGTGCTTTTTCTGTTTCATTCTCTTGCTGGTCTTTCAATGTTAATTTTATTTTCTTTCTTGTTCCTTCAATCCACTCTTTAACTCTGTCATCTTTGTGCTGAGGAAATCGACTGTCCACATCAGGCAATATTTCTGATGTCTGTGATTCTAACCTTATTCTTGTCAAAGGCTGGTTTGATGTTACTGATTTTGGGTCATCGCACTAAGAAGTGAAAAAGAAGGTATTATATTCCTCACATTTTAATATTTTCTGTACAGCTTAGACTTTACTACCCAATATACATATATCTTACCCTTCTTAAGTAGACAACTGGTTGCAGTTCTTTGACTTTCAAACCATCTGTCCAGTGTTTCACTCCCAAGTCTACCAGCAAAGTATTCAGCTTTTGCACACTATCGAGAGGTGAAGACATTCTTGATTTTGAAGATAGGGCACCAGAAAATCTATCCAAACTCAAAGATTCGCTAAATAGTTAAAAAAAAAAAAACTTCGAATAAATGAGTGGACAGATTTGTATTTCATAGCTTTGATGAATCATTCAGAAAAAAAGTTAAAGTAGTTATGTTTTATTTATTTTTCATATATAATGTAATCTCTTGTACGTGAACAAGCAAGGAAAGAAACATCCTCTAATAGCTTAAATTTAATTATTGAACATAAGGAAAAAAATTTTGCTATAATTCTTATATACCTGACATCCAGGAGGTCAGAGGAAGTCGTACTAATAAGATCATCCACTTCCGCCTGTTTCTTTTTCCGTTTTCTCTTCCTTGTATATCCAATCATCCCCCTTTTCTTTTTCAGCAAGTATGCTTTCATTTTGGCTTTTTGAGCTTTCCTTCTTGATTCATCGCTAGATGATATTTCAGAGGGGCTCCTCCTAGCTGATAAATCTGTTGAGCTTGTAACTGTTGATAACTTGGATGGTGTTTCCTTGTGTAACATAAACCATTTATTTTTACACTAATTCTGTTATTTTTACTTTGATTTTTATCATTCAATAATCATATAGTTACATATTTATGTATTGTTTTTCAATCACTTAATATGTAAAATTCGTAAGACAATTATTTTGTAAACTAGACTTTGTTTTAATTCCCAACCAGTCGCCCGAGTGGCGCAGTGGTTAGAGCGTCTGCTCTAGAGTCGCGAAGTAAGGAGTTAATCCTTACGTTCGCGGGTTCGAATCCCACTGTGGGACGTGGAGATCGGTCCTTCGGATGAGACCGTGTAAACCGAGGTCCCGTGTCGCAGTAGGTGCTGGCACGAAAAAGATCCCTCACTGCTCAATGGCCGTAAGTGCGAGTATAGGACAAAATTTGCAGCTCTCCACAGGCAAGTGGTGGCGTCTCCATATGAGTGAAAAATTCTCGAGAGGGACGTTAAACAACATACAAACAAACAGAAATAATTCCCAACCAAATTCAGCTCTCTGGTTTTTAGCTCACCTGAGCTGAAAGCTCAAGTGAGCTTTTCTGATCACCTGTTGTCCGTCGTCCGTCCGTCTGTAAACTTTTCACATTTTCAACTTCCTCTCAAGAACCACTGGGCCAATTTTAACCAAACTTGGTACAAAGCATCCTTGGGTGAAGGGGAGTTTAATTTGTTAAAATAAAGGGCCAAGTCCCCTTACAAGGGGAGATAATCAAGAAAAGACAAAAACAGGGTGGGGTCATTAAAAAATCTTCTTCTCAAGAACCACTGGGCCAAAAAAGCTGAAACTTATGTGGAAGCATCCTGGGATAGTGTAGATTCTAAATTGTTCAAATCATGACCCCCGGGGGTAGGGCGGGGCCACAATAAGGAATCCAAGTTTTACATTGAAATATATAGGAATAATCTTTAAAAAATCTTCTTCTCAAGAACCACTGAGCCAGAAAAGCTGAAACTTATGTGGAAGCATCCTGGGGTAGGGCGGGGCCACAATAGGTACTAGTATCTTCTATGTGGACTCAAAGGCTCAAGGCTAGATTCAGAGGTTTATATAACGACCTCCAAAGATAGTGTGGGGCCAAAACAAGGGAAACTTTATAAGTTATAAATCTTCTTATGAAGACAGGGCAATAATTAGTCAAATCAATATGCAGACATTTCCAAGTTGTGTAAATTACTACCTCTGATGCCGATTTTGGATCATAAAAGAACTAAATTTTGCTCAGAAATATAGAGACATCACATGTTGGCCATAATAGGGGATTTCTTTTATCAACATATATATATTTGTTAAGAAGACAAAGGTGACTTAGGTGAACATTGACCGAATGTGTGACATGTACAGGGTATGTTACATTTCCAATCACACCTTTCTGAATTACAAAAACTGTTTTACAATTTCTTCATTTCTTATCCACATTATAAATCTGCTGTATTACTGTATAAATGCAATGCATACCCTATACAATAGACTTTATGTGCATTTAATATGTGTGCATCATTTCCTATCAAAACAAAACTGAGTAACAAAAAGAGTTAAAGATTTGCTTTACTTCTTATCAAACCATTATCTTTATCTCATACATATATTCAGCACATACCATCTAAATACCTTAAAAAGTTCATCTCTTCTTCAACATTTTTTTTTCTAAACAAATCAATGAATATGTTGCAGCTTATACTTACAAAATATTCTCGTCATTATCATGTATTTGAAAAATCTCATGTTAGGAAGACTTACCTTTGAATGTAGTTCTGCACTATTTTCTTGTAGTTTTAAACCCAATTCATCTGGAGTTTTTCTGCCATCGTCAGTTATAGCTTTATTTGTTAATGTTCTCTTCTGCTTGACAGGAGAACTATCATTTTCTGATGTATATGAACCTTCACAAGAAATATAACCAATATCTTTATCATTGTCCACGTTCATCTCTCCTTCATTGTTCTTTGCATGCTTTGTTGGAGTAGAAACGGCCTTTGGCATTTGAAATACATGTATATTCTCTTCCGCTTGTAGAAACCTTTCCTGCATATCTTTTATTGCTTTCTCGTCATCAACAAGGGTATCCTTGTAAAAGCCAACTAAACTTTGATTTGTTTTTGCTGCTGTTGATTCAGCAATTTTTTCTGGTGAATGATCACATATTACAAGGTAGTTATCATCACTATCATGATTGTCTGATAAATCCACTGTTTCTTCTTGTGATCCTTTAAGTGGAATTTCATCATTCTGCAGATCAGGTTCATCATCACAAAGGTCGATTGTCTCTATAACTGGTTCCTTTGAAATTTCAATGTGCTCAATAGGTGTTTGATAGTTTTTCTCTGGGCTTTCTTCGGAAAATCCAAACCCAGGAATATTTACTCCATCTCCACTTAGGTCAATAACCTCATTTTCTTTCTTTGGGTTATCATTACCTTCCTTGTTCTCTTCTTGGAAATATTCAAGATCTTGTAGTAAATCTGCACCTCTGCTAACAGAGGGTATTTCCTGTTTGCTACCCTCCAACTTCTTATCAACAAGTTCTTTCACTGCTTTCAATGGACTAGGCCACTCTGTATTTTTTGATTTCTCATCTTTTTTAATTTGATCAATCTCTTGCTGTAGATTCTTAATTTTTGAAATGAGAGAAGTAAAATCTGTATCGTCGTCATCCTCAACAGGTTTATCAGGCTTAGATGTTGTCAAATTATAGGCATCATACCTCAACTCTGCCTGTTTTTCTTCAAATGAAAGTTGTCGCTGAACCTCTTTCAACTGCATCCATGGAACATCTTCATGAGCAGAGGACCAAATATTCTTTTCTGGACTGACGGTTGGCGATGTTGTTGGTGATGCTATGCTTTGTAAAATGTTTTTGATGTTTGAGATATCCACATTTACTTTCTGTAAAATACTTCCAATTGGCTGGTTTGATGATGCTCCAGGAGAAAGACCAGTTGGAGACCTTTGGAAAAAGCCTCCAAAATGAGAACTACCAGCTGAACCAGGAGATCTACTTGCTGTAGGAGATTGTAAAGAGTTGTTGCTGATCTGAAGATTGGAAGACAAGTGGCCCAACAGTTGAGAATTTTGAATGTCTGTGATTTGACTGGATGAGGTATCAGGAAAGTGAGCTAAAGGTGGAAATTTCAAGTGTCCCATTTCCATTGCTCTGTTTTGTTGGTGTGGATAAGAGTGTTGAAAATACCTAGCTTGTTCTTCAGTTAAATACTGAGAATATGTAGAAGTCGCTATCTGAGGAGATAAAGATATTGTCTCTTTTCCTTGGTAATTTTTGTTGCTGAGAATTTCTGGTCTACCTACTGTTTCATTTGCTTTAGGCCTAATAGGTGATGTCTGTTTTCTTCTAGCTTTATAATCCGATAATGATACTTTTCTTCCTGTCTTTTCTTTTTGAGATGAATCATTATCTTTTGTTTGTGGTGGGCTTGCACTTTTGATATGATTACTTTCATTGTCAGAATCGATATCCATAGGAACTTCTTTAATTATGTCACTACTGTGTTTATTGTCTTTCTTTTCTTTAGGTAAGTCCTTTATAGGCTTCTTGAAAGGAATATTTCTTGGATCAAATCCAAATGCATTTGCAAAATTTGTATTCCAAGAGTCATCTTGCATGCTAGAAGTGGATCTCACTCTTTCATCAATGTCTCCCATGTCATTCACGACAAAACTTTCCTCTGCACTTGCTACCTGAGGAACAATTCTTTCATCAACGTCTTGCATCTGAGAAATTTCTTCATTCTCAAATTGAGATTCATAACTTTTATCATTGTGCACCATGCTTTCTTTCATCATCAATTCTTCCTGTTTCTTTTTTAATACCGCTTCTAAATGTTTCACAACTGCTTCAAGCTGGTCAGAATTTGCATTAAGCATGGAAAGATCAACTTTCTCCTCTGTGTTTTGTTCAGGGTGTTGAGTGTCTTTTCTGAATGATGCTTTAATAATGCTTTCCTCCAATTCCCTCTCAGGTGTAGGAATGGCATCCACATAGGACTCTTCGCCATTTTCTTCATGGTCTTTACCAGGGCTATACGGAACAGTGTCTATATCTTCCATGGTCTTGGGAGCTGAAATTACTTGTTTCATCGTAATAGATTCTTCCACTGATTTGGAGGCTGCAGTAGATTCTCCTATCAATTTGGAGGTTGCAGTAGATTCTTCCACAGATTTAGTTAATGAAGAATCATCGTCTTGACTTGCAGACCTTACCCTGGGATCCTGCCTTGTTTGATGGACACTATATATGGAGGGCCTTACAATGGGTAAGGGAAGCAGTCCCTGTTGACTCATCATCCGATTCTCCACTGGTGGAATATACAAGTGAGGGAATGGAGGGGCATGATATAACCCTGCAACTCTTTTCTCAAAGGCTTCTCTGTTAGATTTTCTCAAAGCCTCATTTCTTCCTGATGATGGACGAGAGCTTGTCTGTGGTTTAGGTTTAGATGCCCACTGTATAGGTTTTGTGTCAGAGCTTAACCTTTTATCTCTAGATTTTTCATAGACTACAAATGCATAAGGTACACAGTGTTTTGGTCTGTCAACTGTTTCATAATCTTCATTGTATTCGTACATGTATACCTAAGAGACAGAAAAAGTTATTATTACATACTGATTGGGAAATCAATGTTATATAAGAATTGAAATAATAATAATAAATCTTGTCAAAATGTTTCTTAATTGAATTTTCTTAAAGATACTTTAAATAATTTCTATATTTGTACTAAGGTATTTATTTATTATTGAGGAAAAAGGATTCGGTAATGCAAATCAGTATCAAATCAGCTTTTGGAAAAAAATGTAATATTTAGTTAATTCTCTCTATAATTACCATAGACTTTGTGATCTGTAGATTAAAGGAATCGTTAGGATTTGGTTTCTCCTGAGAAACATGGCAGTCAAAGTTGGGTGTAGGTTCTATTTCTGTGCCTGTTTGTGGAGTCACCAATTTGCATTTCCCATACATAACCTATAGTATCAAGGTTAGAAAAATCAACATCACATCTTTGTTCTATTATTTCATAAAACCCCTGCATAATTTATATGTATAATTGTTTGAATGTCATTTACAACAAGATGGTTCTAACCTTGCACACAATAAGGTGGCATTGATCAACTCTCCACGATTCTGCAAGTTTCAGCTGAACATCTGCATGCTTACAGACATAGATTCCAAGCTTACTGTTACCTGAACACAAGACATAAACTTTCAGTTCAAGCAATTCAAAATGTCTGAAATTCATCAATATTCAATAACAGAAGCACACAGAGCGAACCCTAATGTACTTGTATGTAAGGTTTATTTTCATGACTTTATTTTTGCAAAAATGAAAAAAAAGAGATATGTACTTTTTCGTGATCCATAATTTTCGTGTATCCTATGTCTAAGAAGTAATTTGAGCTATCAATCAAGAAATCTTTTGTCTTAATTAAATAATTATACGCATGGTATTTCAAAATCTAAATTATATTAAACCAATTCATTAATACAAGGACACAGTATATGGTTCATAAATACATGTATCATCTAGCGCTAACCTAGTGCATTGAATGCTATTTGTTTGGTCTTGACGCCTTCTTGTGCTATCTTTGACATTATCTTTGGATCTTTCACCAAAATAAACGCAAAGTGGTCCTGAAGCTCCCTGGCTGGCCGCCCTTCTTCCTTCATTGCTGTCTTCTTTTCCCTACAAAAACACCATCATTAATTGAAATCACACTGCAGAGCTTCAATTGTACTTAGAGAACTTTTAAATCTAGTTTGAAATATACCTGTACTGAGATTCAAGCTCCTTGTTGACAACCATCTGGATTGTTTTCGGAGTCCATGGTGAGGAGTATGTTAAGTCCAGATTTGACCGCTCTATTGTCAATCTCACTTCCTGTGCATCTCTACTATTGTTTTCCACGTTACGCAACCCACCTAAAAATAAGGAAGCAATGTCCAAGAATATTAAACTTGGTCTAAAATAGACTAAGAACCGAGTTCATAAGACTTACATATACATGTATGTCATATTGTCTGTACTTTCTTTGGCTAAGTTTTGGGGTATTGGGGGGGGGGATATGTAAAGCGCAACTAAAAAAATGTACTTCAAAGCTGTCCACAGAAACAGGTTTATCTACAAAATCAACACATACGCAAATCTAGTTCTTGACAAAACAAGAGTAATGCAAACATGGTAAAATACCCAACTCAGTGCTTGGATGTCTGCATGACCATGAGTTATGACAGGCAAAATTTCCAGTCGGTATTTGTGGAATATACCTAGGTATCAATACATAAGACAAAAACGTCTGACTTCAGACAGCCTCAATGATGTACAGATATACGGACGCAAAACATGTGCTTTTCAGGCTTGGGCCTGCATATAGTGTTTATATTTCTGATCTGATTCGATACTCAAGAGCAAGTTCTGAGTACATGTACAGTCAATTTTCAAACATAAACAGGCTACTGACAAACAAGTCGATGTCACAGGGCTTTCCGCTACCTCGTTAAAAGTCAACATTTTGCGAAATCAATGGTCGTTTTCATGACTTCCTTTGTTAATATAACCTATCATTCAGTCGTATTTTGACTGATATGTTTCCCACCAATTGTTAGGCCATTGTTTTACACCATTTTGACTACGGAATAGTTGCCCTCAAGGCGCAGTGGTTAGAGCGTTTGCTCATGAGTCGCGGAGTAAGGAGTTGATCCTTATGTATCGGGTTCGAATCCACTGTATGACACGGAGATCTGTCCTTCGGATAGACCGTATAAACTGAGGTCTCGTGCAATAGGTGCTTGCACAAAAAAGATCCCTCACTGCTGACAGGCCGTAAGTGCCGAGTACAGGTCTAAATTTGCAGCCCTCGATCGGCAAGTGGTGGCGTATTAATAGTTGTGAAAAAATTCTCGAAGAGACGTGTGACAAACAAATAAAAAGGTTTAATTGATCGATACAGAGTTCAGGGTTTTTTTTCTTTTGTATTGTTTTTTTTTTCCTTCGTTCACGATTTGCAGTCTTTTCTGGGTTTATGAGTTTGATTTCTTCCTTTGACACATTCTTAATAGCTCATCAAAAGACCTAAAGATACAAAATTCTGACATGTTCAAAATTTTAAGTAATGTTTCCAAAAACCAACATTGCAATACCAATACCAATATCTTTGGAGAGTGATTATACATTACTTTAGTAAGCATGTGGCAAATATACATGTATGTTTCTTTTGACACTGACTGTACCTTCGCCAAGCGCCCGGCACTAGAAGTGAGAGTCAATGGGTCTTTCGGATGAGACCTTAAAAACCGAGATCCGTGTCACGGTAGGCGTTGGCACGATAAAGAACGCTCACTGCTCAATGACCCCGAGTGCCGAGTATACGTCTAAATTTGAAGCCCTTCACCGGCATACGGTGACGTCTCTATATGAGTGAATGTTAAACTATGTTAAACAACATGCAATGAATCAATTTAATTATAATGTCATTATAAATAACAAATTTACCTTTGTTACTTTGTTTCTTAATCTTTGGTAGGGCTGGAGCTGCCTTTCCCTGCCCTTGCGTGTCTGTCATTTTCTACTGTTACTGAAATATACACAAATTGTAAACATTTACACGATGCTGCCACCAATATGTCAAACTGCTGATGTATAATTTTCAAGAATCTTACACTTGCTTTATCACTATGCTAATTAGTTTTTATGAATGTTTTATAATAACTAGAACTTTTTAACAGTAATTTTTTTCATCAAATGAAAACATGAGCATTCAAATACATGTATCAAGCATTTAATGTTCCTAGTTGTCTGCATGGCTTTATACACAACAAAGATACGTGTCTGTTTCTTCTATTCGTATTTTAGCAATGCTATGTACATGTATAAAAGTCAAAGAAAAAAAAACAATGGAGTACCTAAGAAAAGAGGCAGTAGCAGGAGTTTTTATAAACCCCTTCCAAAAGTAGGAGGAAAGGATCATGTCCACCCCCACCCCCATTATACATACAAAACACACCCCAACCGGCCATTTAATTACAGCGTGCAAGTCTGCCATGCACAACAATTGCAGCTTGATTTCTACGATGCAATATTCGTAAGATAAATCCCTATCTAAGAATATTTTTAAATAATATGGTAGAAGAATACAAACGGCATATCAGATTTTTTTTTCGAAAAGGTACACAGCGGATAATTCTCTGACCTTATGGGTAATATATTCTGATATTTCTTTATTTGCATCTAGTATTTCCATATTTACATATACAGAGCAGAGTCTGGATCCCCTTTAATAGATTTTCAATTTAAAAAAAAAAAAATTGCCCTCTTATCCCATGCATGTCAGTGACAATTAAATATACCCTACACCATAGAAAAACACTGCCTCGTACGTTTAAGACGATGAATATGATTTCTTAAAGATAGTGGCAAGGCATAAATCAGCGGTTTTGTTTGCAACGAAGCTAACACCATATTACTAGTATTTATTTTCTTGTCTTATTCATTGAATTTTTACTCTTAAATTTTTATGGACATAAATATTCCTTTTTCTCAGAATCTTCTTCGAAACCAAAATAAGATATAACCATCACTGATTCATTAACAAGGGTATGTGATAAATTAAACGGAATGTCCCCGGGGGTATTGTTGTAAACTGACAAATTGCCAGTTGGATTATTTGTTTACTTTTTCTGAGACAAAATTAACTCATTCTTAAGAATCAGGCCCGTAGAACGCAGGGGGGGGGGGGCGCCTCTCCCCCCCCCCCCAACTTTTTTTCTGGGTATAGTATTTTGCAATAGTAAATGTTCCTTTAGATGCTGATCCCCCCCCCCCCACACACTTTTTGATGCTGTAAGGTCGAGCACTGGCAAATTCTAGGATTTGGACAGTAAATTTTTTTTTTTTGCTGGTCAGATTTTTTTTTGGGGGGGGCAGTTCCCCCCCCCCCTTTTGAAACCGTTGCTACGGGCCTGAATTGCCTCCCTCAACAAGTCACATGACACTTGCAACAGTCTACATTGCATCATTCTCCAATCTTTAAAAACAATTTCAAAGGATTAATCAAGAGAACTAAAAATTACATATTGAAACTGTCTTTCTAGACTACACGTCCTTTGTAAATACTAAATAAAAAGGTTCAGATCGAAATTAAACACGATAATTTTATTTTCACTAAGTAAAAAGTTATATAGCGCTAGATACCAATCTTTTAAACACAAATCGAAGTTTGATACTTTCTCATATCCCTTATAAATTCAGAAACAACAAATAACAATAAAATTTATGCATTTAAATTACGAATTCAATGTGCCATTCACTCCTTATATTTACTCGATAATTACATAACGTGCCTCGATCTTGTATACGTTGGTCAACCATGAAAATTAAAATATCACTTTTAAAGGAAGGAATCAGGAACCGAGAAGCGATTTGATTTAATATTTTTCTCGAGTCTTTGAAATAAAGCAATTTTCCAGGGAAAAAAGTCCGACTTTGAAACAAATTCATTTTAATTCAGTAACCTAAAACCGTGACTTCCGGGGAATTTGTACTGGAAACTTAGCTCTACTTTAGCTTCAATAAAATATTGCAGAGGTAGAGAAAACCGCCGACACATAATGCATTTCAATACTAGAGGTACGGTAAACATTGAGCTCACAAAATGATATCTCAGCTTGAGTTAAACGGCAAAGTCCATGATTTGCTATTTATAAGACAGCCGAAAAAAAACCTTTAAAATAAGAGGTGCAGAATGGCACTACGTAATGAAGATTCTGTGAAATTTATATTCAGTGGTATAGGAGGAGTTGCAGATAGGCACCCCCAATATTATACAAAGAATGGCAGTGCCCATATTTTACTAAGGGAAATCTCAAATATGTGTCCGATGAGAATGTAAAATAAGAGTTGCACAATGGCATTATGTATTAAAGATATTATGAAAGTTTCATTTTTATTCAGTGGTATATGCGGAGTTGTGGATAAGAGATGGGTACCCCCAAGTGTAACGGACGGACGGAAAGACATACGGACGGAAGGACGGACACCCCATCACTATATGTCTCCGCTTTTAAAGCGGGGGGGGGGGGTGTCAGAAAATCATACGAAATAGAAAATAAGTACTATTTCTATCCCAGATGCGAAAAAAAATAAAATTATAAATAAATCGTGTTGTTCGAACCCTGTCCTTGTGCTTAGGCAAAGCAGCATGCACGTTATATAGTATTATTTCCAGATGTCTCGTGTCATTTATGTTGGATTTTCACCAAAAAGGGGGTACTAGGTATGCATCACACCTGTTGTGGTGGTATCATAAGTCATGGGTATATATGACTTAGCTTACTAGTATGTAAACCTTTATGTATCGCTATTGTCAGCTTTTTCGGGGCATTTTTGTTGCAAGTTTTTCAAAATCTCAATATGAGGGGAAAATTCTCGAAAGGGACGTTAAACAAACAATCAAAATGAAAATTGCCAATGAAACTTTCAAGCTACGTAACGACGAATTCGCATATTCTTAATAATAATAATAAAAGAAACATTTCATTATCTGAAGGTCAAACTTAAGACATCTTCTTCTATTGAAAGAATACAATTTTTTTTTCCTTACTGGATTAAACCAAACTAATATCGAAAGCTCTCTCTTTTTCTTTCTCACTGAATTAGAATTAATTTTAACATATAGTCATACAATCCAAAACCCTTCATTATATGATTCACCAATAATGATACAAAAAGGTATTTCCACCGTTTTCCATTTCTCAGGTCCACGATGTTAAATTAAGTACAAGATTTATGAGCCTTCACAACTTTTGAATGTAAATCTACGTTGTTGAAATGGACATTTTACATAATTTTTTTCCAATCTAGGTAGTTCTCGAGATGATACGTTTTATTTATTAATATTCACTTCCGCTATTTGAATAGGGCATAGTCATTGATTTCATTAAATTTGAATTTCCTTCGTCCAAAGAGCTGGGGGGGGGGGGGGGTATAACTGCACAAACTCAAGAGAAATCATTAGCTCAGGTGAGCTAAAAACGCCGTTTTTAAACACTATCCATGTACCCCATCCTTTATATTTGGAGAATGCAAACCTATGTGTGCAGTTGATAGATATCAAATTATTGATCAGACAATATTAATTTGATATCAATAAAGAAGAAAACATCCTAGCATTTAAGATCAATAAGGTAATCTTTTTTGTGGTAAATCAGCATGAAATAATCCTTAAGATTTTGATTGGACATGGCCGTAGGAACCGGGGGAGGCACGGGGGGTGCCCCCCCCAAAAAAAATTTTGCCGATATATAGATTACTATAGTAAACATAGATACTATATGCATGTGCCCCCTCAATAAAAACGTCTGATGACCTTTTTTTTTTTTTTGCTTGTCAGGAAATTTTTGGTAGTGCCCCCTCAACTGTCAACTGAAAAATGTATGGTTGTGCCCCCCCCCCCCCCCAAACTGAAATTGCTTCCTACCGGCCTGTTGGACATCATCTGATGTTGGTAAAACAGAAACCAGGAAACTCTGACCCTTTGGTCTTATATCAATAGGGATCATCTATTTATCAAAGTTAACATGAGCATGAAATCCAATGACTAAACAAATGATTCTCAATATAACGGTTTAAGCTATTTATCTACCAAACAATAAACAGAACAACCGACAAGTTAACAGCTATGATTCAACTCAGGGAGCACATGTAGCAAAAATTGTTATTTTAAACTATGTGACCTTGAACCTTTTGAAGAATTTTTTTTTATTATTATGCTGGTCAAAAATTCTGATTACGTTTTAATAGGAATGAAAGTAAAAAAGAAAACACTATTACAAAAAATTCGATGGTCAATTCTTAATTAATCGATATTATTGTTACATGTAGTACGAGCTGGCCCTGTTGGTAACGTACGGTACATGAATTTTAATAAATAAAACGCAAGATGTTTTGACGCTTAAAACAGTCTTTGAATTCAAAAAGGAAGCATTTAGGAAGTAAGTAGTAGAAGATGAATATATATAAGAATTCCCCTCATTATTAGAATTTGCACTGGAATATAGATCTCTTTTTGCGTGAAGCTGAGCTACCATATGGGCCTAAAACTCAGCATGTTCACTTTAATCAGACAGTTAACTTTCATGCAATATCTGAGAAGCAAAATGGTTTCAAAAATTTTTCATAGTTTATCATTTTATTCCTGTCTCAAATCAAGACATGATCACATCATTTTTTTTCTTTGAAGAAAAGTTCTCTGTGATTTGCAAATTGAAATACATTGTATCAATCTTCTCTTAATAAATAATAGCCCCATAAAAGTATTTACATTTAAAATACTAGTAAACAAAGTAATATTTTTCTTCATACAGTAGGGAAAGACGATTCACTAAAGCAAGAGTTTTTCATTAGTAACATTTGTTTTAAAAATATTTTACTTCTCATTCCAAAATTTGAACAATAATGTAATCTGGACAACACTAGTAACACGATATTATTTTGATCATTTGTTTGGAAGGTTAGTCAGTAATCTTTAATTCAACCGAGATTTAAAACTTCTTCGTAGATGTATGGTGTCCCGAAAGGGCCATTCGCAAAAGTGTAACAGCGCGTAAGAAACGAGCCGTAGTGACAACGCACTAGCGCGTTGTCACTACTGTTCACAACGCGCCGGAGCGTTGTTTCTAACGCATCGCTGCACTTTTGTAAGTGACAACGCTTTAGCGAAATGTGACAACGCGAAAGCACAAAGTGAAATCGCGCTAGCGCAAAGTGACAACGCGCCAGTGCGTTGTTTTGAACGCATTGTTGCACCTCTGTTAGTGACAACGCGCTAACGCAAAGTGACAACGCGCCGGCGCGTTAACGCAACTTTACACAACACGTCGTTGCGCTAACACAGAATACGCCGTCGCGCTTATGCAACTTTACACAACACGCAGTCTCTCTAACACGAAACACCCCGCCACGCTAACATAACTTTACATAATGTATTATGTGTTAGCGTGACGGCGTGTTGTGTGTTAGCGTGACGGCGTGTTATGTGTTAGCGCGACGGAGTGTTGTGTAAAGTTGCGTTAGCGTGACGGCGTGTTATGTGTTAGCGCGATGGTGTGTTGTTCCTAACGCGCTAACGCGTTGTCACCTTGCGCTAACGCGTTGTTCCTAACGCGCTGTTACACTTTTGCAAATGGCCCTATCGGGACACATATATATGTACAAAAAGCGGTTTGTTGCATATCTTTTACTTTCTTGTCTCCAGTGCGTCAGCAAGCGGCGTTTCACTTGAAAAATATATCTTATCAGAGAGTCATATTCAATTTTTTTTCTGTAAATGTTGGCAAGCTGTGGTCAAAACATTTTAATTTCAACAAATTACTTAAAATGCCATTGTATAATAATGGCAAAGTTGCACAGTGATAAATCGTTCGTATTTTTCGTTAAACAGATCCCTTATAATATTAATGGGGAACAACCGTTTTCAGCATTGGTTTTCTAGTGTATACAGTAGAGTCAGTAGTATATGTTAGTAAAATTATGGGGGGCAACCCCCCCCCCCCTTCCTGGTATCTCCTCGTTCGGTTTCTAACGGCCTGTGAAACTTTGTGATCTCGATTCCTAGCCAGATTAGACCTAGGACTAGGAACAGAATGACAGTTACATCGAAAAACTCTCGGAATAGAGAGTCATGTGCATTGAAAATTAATGTGAAAAGGAGAAAAATGTAGATAACCTTTAAAGCATGGTGACTCTATGCATCTTATTTCCAACACACTCTTGACCGTCACGGTAGCTCAGTCGGTAGAGCGCTCGCTCCGTGATAGGGAGGTCGTGTGTTCGAATTACGGCCTATCAAAAATAGGTAGCAACTATTCCTTCGCCAGGCGCTCGGTACTCTGAAGTGAAAGTTGTGGGTCCTTCGGATGAGACCTTAAAAACCGAGGCCCCGAGTCACGGTAGGCATTGATACGATAAAGAACCTTCCCTGCTCAATGGCCCTGAGTACCGAGTAAAGGTCTAAATTTGAAGCCCTTCACCGATGTATGGTGACGTCTCTATATGAGTGAAAAATTCTCGAAAAACAGGGTTTTTCGGGACGTAAAACAACATACAATCAATCCAACAAATCACGATCTCCAAGTATAAGACACACTCTACCGAGTCAAGTCCCAAACACACACCACCAAATCTTAATTTTTCATGAATATTAGATGAAATTTATAGTATACCATAAAAGAGTTTTAAATCTTCCTTGCTGAAACATTTAAATCATCCTTCCTAGTCTACTTCATATAAAGTAGCAGATGAATTTTGTAAATTAGTGTCTATTTTTTTTCCCCACCTTACCTCAGTATATGTCATTTGCTTTGTAGAAACATGAGATTTATTATTAACATCGATAGGTACATAAAATATTTATTTCCCTTTACCTTTTGTTACCTTACCTAACCGTAATGACTTAAAACTTAACATTCATATCCAAGGTAAAATTCTCCTAGATTTCTATGCCCCGCCATGAAAATGACCGGGGCATATAGAGTTTGTCATGTCCGTCTTCCGTCCCACTTTGCGTTTAGCTCAGTTCAAAGCTCAGTTTCAAAAAAAATATTCAAGATATTTTATCAAACTTCCTATGCTGTTAGATATTGATGTAAGCTATTCCACTGCATCAACGTTTTGACCTTTCCTTTGACCTTGACCTCACTTTTCTTTAATTTTCATTTTGTTTAAAGAGACCATGCAAGATATTTTTATGTAAGCATATGCACTTATACAGAGTTTGGTGAGAATTTATTATCTATATCCATTTCTTTTATAATTTCAATTTTAAAGAAACTATTCAAGATATTCTCATCAAACTTCATAAACTAATACAAATTTTCATGTTGCGTTATTAATAAACACTCAGCGGGGCATTCATGTCCTATGGATATATTTCTAGTTTTCTTCTACTTGCCATTCAACATTCTTCTGTAAACAGATGGAAATTTAAATGAAACTTGTAAGTTTAAGACTCATCGTACTCCTATATTATTTTTTTTTTCAAAATCATTGTGGTATTTATTGCATCAAAATAATCATGTCCTGTAAATTTGCAAGATATTTTTATAGATCAAAAAATTATCAAACCTTGTACTGTTTCCTGCTCCGCTGAATCAGTGGATTTCCTTATACTATTCGTGTAATATTAATTGAGAAAGAAAAATAAATCATTGTTACTAGTGATCGCTTTTCAAAACTTTATTTAGATCTGTTGAACAGTTAAGCCAGTTGATTAATCAGTTCAAACTGAAAATGTAGTTATTCATTAATTATACATTGTTGTGAATCATTTTGATGTTTGTTTCGTCTCGCCTTCAATGGGAGGCAAACACTTTCTCACTCCTACTGCATTTGGTCTTCACAATTAACATTTACCTCTGTTTATTTTGATACTAATGCTAGTTTTCACATTCATAATTTCCTTCCATTACTCCCCAGTACGTTTACATGCATTGTTGTTTACTACATACACATTTCCTTCTTCTACTTGGTTACGTGCAGCAAACGGAATTCTCTCATCAATTTTCAACAGCTATGATTTCTTTGAATTTGTAAGATTTTACTTTTTTTTTTTTTTAGATTAGTAATAGTATTTCAAATTCAATATTGAGAACGTTACTATACCAGTACTTTCCTCTGTTTTTTCCCTCCATTATTTGTATACAGTCCTTTGTGTTACGCAATATTAAATGTTTACTTCTAAATCTAGGCCTACTGTGTAAATTCTTCTGTAGTTTTAATTCAAATTAGTATATAACCCTTAAAGTTATTGCACTTTCTTTGTCAAATTGTTGATCATTTAATCTCCATAATTGATGCTTTTAACTATACAACTTAGCACAAGCATGCAAGTAGATATGTGATACGAGTCTCGATTTACACACAGCTAGCAGCGCTGGCAAACTCGAGGTCACAATATCACATCTAGGATCTACATGCGGTTGACAGCCTACAAAACCACTTACTGTAGAATGCATCTGAAAACACAATATTGCTACCCAAGTCCTTCTTTCTTCATAGTTGCAGGCATAATAATTATCTTCAAGATCCTGCGCACTTAAAAAAATGGCGGAAGTGGATGTCACGTGGTTTCTTAAGAGTTGCGCTACCGCATAGTGTTCTTATAAGTGGATTGCGCACATTTATAGAGAAAAAATTTGAAACTTTTATATTTAGGTATAAAGTCATATAAAATGGACCGATGCAATTTTAATCATGAATGAAATATCTATATATTTTAGTAAATAAAGGTCATAGGCGTCGGAACCGGGGGAGGGGGGCTCAGCCCCCCCCCCCCAATTTTTTGCAAAGATAGACATAATATCGCCAATGAAATTGGGCTTGTGTTTGTGCTCGACGTAGAAACTTTTTTGTTGGTTTAGCCCCCCTCCCCCACTTTCAATTTGCTTCCAACACCTATGAAGGTACATTTTGAAAGCAAAAACATTACTCTTTAATAACGGCGAGTGAGAAGTTACGAAGTACAGCATGTATTTTGTTCCACAGCAAAACAATCAGCATTTAAAATGTTTCCACAATTGGGAAATAAATGACATATTTCAGGGTTTTATTGTAGTTAATAAAGTTTATATATTGCAGAGTAAAAACTATCCCTTCCATTGTCATTGGGATGTTATACGACAGTGCAGTAGATTATGACTGGCTTTAAGTCTACACTTCTACCATGTAGGTCGTAAACCGTAGAGTGTGTAGGTAAATTATGAGAATGTTCCCTTTTTTTTTTTTTAAAGTTATGGCAAGTTGTATATATATCTATATATAGGCTGTCGACCAGTTCTCGAAGAGTATGACAAAAACATTGAAGTTTATAAAAAGCACAGTACTAATTAATCTTGGATAGTTTTACTGAAGTGTTTCTTGATCATTATGAACAGCTAGGGCAATCTCCTATGCAGAGTTGTCGTTCGTTCCTCTCTCAGACACCTCAGCATTGTGCTCGCGTCAAGATTTTTGACATGAGGTAAAAAACATGATATTCCAAGGATTATTTCAAATTAAACTAATATTTCTAGATCTACTTAGTAAATATCTACCTTAAAAGACAAACATTATAGTGATGGCATTTAATTATAATGAATTTTAAAACAAACGCACTATTTCTTATGCTTAACACTGTGATATACGTGAGCCAACGACAGAGCTGAATATATGAGCCGATGGTAGTGAATGTATGAGCCGATGGTAGAGAGTGCAGCTAGGGCATTTTTTATTCGACCCAGTTAATTGTTCATTTGAATGAAAAGCAGCAATTTTAGATAAATAAATAAATAAAACAAAAAACAAAAAACCACACACACAATAAAAGTATCTTAACTAGGGGAGGTATTTAGCACAAGAAAAGTGAAAATCATTTGTCATGATTTGCTATTTTCAGAACTATTAACAGAATATTAATGTACAGTCTATTAGATAACAATTTAGCAGTAGGGGGAGGGGGACTGTCAGGCGAAAATTATTTAAAAGTCTTGAACCTGTTTATACCTGTTCATTAAGATGCATTTATCTCACTGTGCTAGATCATGGTGCGTACTAAGAAAACAAAATTTTAGATCAATACCAAGCATTTTCAGAGACACAAATAAAAGATATTTATGGCATTTTATAAATGTGCTCTGGAAATTGTTAAATAAAATCGATTTTTTTTGTATTTAAAAAAGGGGGAAAAGTCACTGGAAATTGTGTATTAAATTGGGAAAATTAGGTAATCATGGTAATGCGAGTAATAAGATATTATAATAAATTATATAAATTTATTCAAAATACAACTATTCCAGTTTATTTAATTGTAGGTTTAACATATGTTTAATACTTGTATATAAACATTGAATGACCTATAATATTAGTGTGTACGCAAATAACTATGATTTATGCACCTTCGATAGCCAGGGGTGTCTGATCCGCTATCTACACTGTAGACTAGCAAAGATGTTATTTATGTCTTTGCGGGCTGCGGCTACTTAACCCAGTTTTTTCGGTTCTCGTTTTACCAACATTCCACACACTAATTGATGACGCTTTCAACAACGCTTCTAAGGAAAGTAGGTCACAACTTTACGCGGTATTTCCGTTCTTGTAAACAATAAGGCATAGCTGATAGCATATTGCAAGATAGGCACACAATATATCCAACCATGGCGTTCGTTTTACAGAACATAAAGGACTTGCTTAGTATTCCAGATAACACTGTTATGCAGCTGACTTTGCCAGCATCTTTGCTTATGTTTGCAGTCACTGTCCCATGGGGCAGGAAAACTCTGATGGACATCACGTCGTTGATATTCGCTGTCAAGGGATTCGGAGCACTACTCTATCCAGAAGCTGTGAATTTCTGGGTAAGCAGACTTCAATGGAATTTGCATATAACACAGTAGTACAAGTGCTTTTTACTTGACATAAAAAAAGTTTGCATCCAGTACAGTATATTTAAATTGTCCAATGTTAGGACTATCTGACTATTAAATATATATTGAAAGTTTTTTTTTGGGGGGGGGGTAAAATTTTCAGTGTTTACCACAGCAGTGTGGATTGAACTGTAGTTAAATAATGAAGTGATGTACCCTCCAACTGCCCTTATCAATAGTTTAATAATTTTTTTTTAAGTTGTGCTAAAATGGTTGAAAGTCTTATATAACTCCATCTACAACAATGGTGCTTGCTCTGTGAGTCTGGTCTTCCTCAACAACATACACTAGAGTACATGCAGTAGAATATGTGGGTTATGTTTTATTATTTAGGCCTTAATTAGTATTTTGTTGGTGTTTATACTTCAGGATAACCAAAAATTTAAAAATTGTGTTTGTTTTCATTATTTTGGAATTAAAGGTTCAGGTTTCAGTTTGCATCTAGTTCTGATTCTGTATATAATTTACATAGACCACAATTCGCCAAGAACATACCCTTTTTAAAAGTATTATGTCACTTTGATTATCAGCTTTATTTTTTATTCTTCTCATAAAAGTGTATGTATCATTTGTAGAATTAACTTAATTGGGTTAATTCCAGATTCATCTGAATAGATAGATATTATTCCATGTCTTTTATTGTGAATTTTGGTCCATCATCACTACATGTATAAATTCATCCTTGAAAATAATCCTTATTTTAATTTAGTGTAAACTTAAATTACATTTTTAAATATTGTACTATATAATGGTGTATTAGTATAACTGGCACAAGATGCTATAACTTTGCCAAAAGATTGTGAAAATGATCAAATAAATGTACTTGATAAAAATTACTGTAACAATAGTTTTACATAATGATGTATGTTTAAGTATTTTATAGAATGAATAGAAATAAACAATATAATTGCATAAAAATAACAAACATTATATAATCAGCGTACACTAAAAGTACTCTATCGTACTTTGTTTAGTAGTACCCTTACTTAGGTACATAGTATGGAGAACAAGGAGCTGTCCAGGCCTGGGAGAGGGGAAGGGTTCAAATGCTTCTTTAGTGCCTTGCCATCCCTTGCCAGGAGTGTGCTTGTTTTTTTTTTCCAAAAACAAAATAAAGGGGAACCCAGAAATGTGACTGGACTGGAGCAATATATAGCTTAATTAAAGCTCATGTTTAGACTATATAGACTTTAAAGATCCAGGTTTAGTTAAATCCTGGTCAGGTCCATCACATCTTCTCCCTTTAATTATATGTTCTTTATCGTGCTTTCCATTTGTTGTATTGAGTTGAGTTTTAGATTTGTCCACAGTAAAGAATATTTATTCTCAGGGCAACAGAGCACATGCACAGGGCAGCATTTCAGTAAACAAGAATTACACTCAAGAGTTGCAGCATATTGATCCATTTTGAACGAAAATGAAGATATTTTCTACTGTTATAACATTTTCTTTAGTGTGCTTTCTATGGGGTTGCATTGAGTTTAGAAAATTTTAGATTTGTTAGGCACCGAGTAATGAACATTCATCATTTCTGATGCAACAGTGCACATGCCCTGGACACTCTCACAATAAACACCAAGTAAAACTGCAGTATGTTGACTCCTTTTGAATAGAAATGAAGGTATTTAATGCTTTGCTCTTTTTCTATTGTTATAACTTATTTACAGTTCAAAAAAGGAGTGGCAGATGGCTTACACTTGCAGGAAATTCGTGACATTGGAATAATCTTGATGGCTCTAGCATTTACTCATTTTATGACACGTAAAAGCAATGATCGAACCATGGAAATCAACTTACTTTGGTCAAGGACTATGGTAATATCCATTAAATTATGAAAGCATCCCTTATCTCCAATACGTCAGTGAGAAATAAATAATTTTTTTTTTAGATTTTATATATCACTAAAGTGAAGATATTATTAAATTGATCTAATGATAAAGGTCCTGACAGATCATTTTAATTCATATTTTGTTTTAAGTTCTTTGGAGCAGTTTTCCTGCTTAATGCTGTACGACTGATAAATTACGACAGCAAGAAAGAAAAAATATCTCTTTATGTAAGTATATGTATTAATATTTAGAAAATATAATCACAGAATACATGTATAATTTTAAAGATGTAACTTTTTTACCAATACTTAATTTTCATTGACCTCTCAAAAGTTCAATATGAGTAAATTTGTTGGAGAATTGAAAGTCTACAACCAGGTCTTTGTATTTCTTTGTGGAAATTGAATTTCTTTACATGATTCCAAAAGTGATAATCTGCAAAACACAGATTTTAAAAAATGTACAGTAAAATTCTATAGAGCATCTTTAATTCTGTAAGAGCTTCTTTGATAGCTAAATAGAAGAAACCATGCAACTGAACAAAGCAAAACATTGTGTAGACATGCCCCGACACAGTTTTTGAGGCATTTAGTAACAAGAAATGCAATCCATGAATGGTTTTTTTTCCCCTCAGGTTGAAAAGCTTGCAGCATTGGTTACTGGGCTGTATTTTGTGGCTTTTCTTTTCTACTCCCTGCGTGAGGATGACTGGGGAGGAAGTACGGAGCAATCAACATCCAAAACTCACTTTCACCTCAGGATAGACTTTGTAATGTTCTTTGTGCATGGGATCATTGCCTACTGCTTTCCTGAATTTATTGCTACATTCCAGGTATGAATTTAAAATTTCAAAGAAAAAAATCTTGAGGAAAAATAATTTATTGAATGTTGTTAAGTTGCTGGTGTACATGTATGTTTAGTGTATGTAGAAAACAAAAATTTTACAGCTTAAGAAACACATGTAATACTCATACACATTACCTTAAACTCTAAGTAGAAAACAAAATAAATTTTTTTAAAAAAATGGTTTTTTTTTTTTTTTTTAGACAAAACTGTCTTCTCTGGACCCTCTGCATGATTACACAGCACGACTCATGGGAGCTGGATTTCTAGCCCTAGGAATGTCATCTGGAAGAGCTAACAATTGCCATCATGAGGAAGACAAAAAATCAGTGCTTCTCGGTCATGGCCTGGTGAGTTTATTCTCTTGAACTGAAATAGGTTAATTTTATCCCATGTTTACTCCTTTATACAGTGGATATAACTCATAGGATATCATTTTTCATACACATGGTTTTGACAAAGCTATGGTTTTGGCATGAATTTGATCAAGTCAAATATTGTAAATTTACATATATATCTCAATGTAAAACATGAAATAGCTTTGTGTAAACCATGTGATAAAAAGAATCTCCCATGGTTTGTGGTTAGATATGATTTTATCCAACTTGTGTGTTTTTATCCCCTTGCCAATGCTCAGGGATAAACATATTAATCTTTGAATAAGAAATCATATCTGATCACAAATCATGGGAGATCCTATATCTATATCTATATATATATATATATATATATATATATATATATATATATATATATATATATATATATATATATATATATATATTAGAATTAAACATGTTTGCTGCATAAGTACATGTATATTGATCCTCTTACTTGTAAGTTAAAGAAACTCTCTGGCCTGAAGTGAATGAAAGTTATTATACCCCCTCTTTCCTACAGAGAAATTTATAGAATTTACAGCTTGAAATTTGATAAAGAGCTTTGAAAATACCTTTAATACAATATCTGTGGTGCCAACAGGGATTTGAATCTGATATGAAGATAACCTGAAATGCCATTGACCACTCAGTCATCTGTTCTGAATGCTACTGTATTATTTAATAAATACGCATCATATTTACTTTTTTAAATATAATATTCCAGGCAAATGGGTTGTTTTTTCTGACCATGTTGTTATGTCAGTTATTCTCTGACATATTCTCTCAGTGGCATGTCTATGGAATGTGCATAGTCCTTCTGGCTGCCGTGAATGACTTTGTCGGATGCGAGATAAATGCCATGGTACAGAACTTCAAGAGAGAACTCTCATCTACAAAAGAAGAGTAAACTAGTCTTCACAACCAATAAATAACAAGTTTGATTCGTAAAAAATAGTATACATGTAGATTCTTTAAATCTGAAAGAAAAATAGAATGTTTCTCCAAATTAAATTGTGTCAATATTGTAAGTTGCTCTTCTCATGCTTTTTATTTTATGAAAATTTTCAAGAGATATTTATAATATTCAGTATTGGCTTTTGGCTTGTATACTCCAAATCCTCATATTGCAGCATATTTTCTGACAGACTGATAATTTTGTTCACATATATTGGACTTACTAGTAATTGAATCAAACCAAACAAACTCTGGTACTTACCTTGTAACTGTAGTGGCCTTAGCTCTTGTTGTAAAACTTTTATAAATGATCGATTGTTGTATTTTTGTTGTTTCTGTTTTGAGTTCACATTTATTTGTAGTGTATTCCTAGTAATTGTTGCTTACTTGTGCAAAACATCTCACCAATATAAAGTTCAAAAAGGCCTGTATTAAATTATTCTGAATTTTTGTATTAACTTTAAAGTATGATGCAACAAGCAAGTAACCATTACAATAATTTTCAATGATAATCTTTTGAAAGTTTACATAATGCCAAGTACGTACTTTGTCCTTTTTTTAATGTGCTAATTCATTATTACTGCCAAAATATAAATTTGCATGGTATAAATGTAGGCACCTAGTGCTAATTTAGGATTGTGCTATTAGGTCCATGACCTGCTAACATGCTTAATTTAATATATCGCAGTTCACCTAATGTTTAAAATATTAGCCAATCTTTGTTTATTTTTTTCCCAATATGTGTATAATACATGACATTCTTTTTCATTCTGTTTGATCAGTAAGGGTAATTGGGTGAATGGTAATAAAAGTATCAATTATACATCTATGATGAAAGCTTTATTGCTCAATTTTCAGAATTGTTAGTGAACTTTATACTGGGTCTTTTTTTTTAACCAATGTATACTCTATGTTTCATTTTACAGAACGGGAAATTTTCATGTAATGTACATTGTAGCTTTCTTGTAAAATTCACTTGTATATTTCCACACAGTTTCATGTTCACTGGGAGTGGGTACAGAAGATAAATGTTTGAAGACTACTTTAAATTGTTCCTTGGATTGCCAGTCAAACTTAAACACTATATTTACATCTCTCCATTTTCAGCAATGCAATCAAAACACTTGTGTTTACTTTTTTCAGTCATATGATATATGCCAGCATTAGGTGCCTTATTTTTTCTGTTTATATAAATGCCTTAGAAATATATGTAATATAAATGTTTGTTGGTTAAAATCAATCAAGTACGCAAAGCTATTTGTTTTAATGCCTTTTTACAGACTTTTCCTATAACCAAGGTCATTGTATTTGTTCAGCTATATGAGATGGAGACCATTTTCACAGGGCAGCAAAGTTATCTATACTCTATTTCAAATAAAGCTTTTTATTTTCATATCTTCATTTATTGTTTTTATAACATCGAAATGAAGTTGCAAACTTAGTTACTGTACATTGTAAATAATCATGAGGCAGCAACACAAATTAATTCAACCACCAAACAGGGTAATTTGAAGCAAAAATTCAGGCAGGGAATTGTGGCAAAGTTTATTTAAGATATTGTTCTGTGGAGCTTATCATCTTGCTCTTTTCATAATAAACCGACAGGAAAAACAAGTACAACTGTACATGCAGATGCGAGTCTAAACAAAAGGGAAGATGATTTTTAGGGGTCCCTGACATCATTCTTAATAATTTCTTATAAAATTTTTTTGTTATAAAACATATATCTAATGGATATTGTATCCAACAGAAGTTGAGAATAATGAAATTTACATCTTTCATAGTGAATTTTTATGGTTCCAATAAAGTAAAGATATTAAACTGACATCTTTCATTGAGTGTTCAACATTTTACTTAACACATACCTTGGTATCATGTTGGTACTGAATCATATTTTACAATGCTTTAAGGACATACGCAACGTACCTAATACCTACTGATATTTTTTCAAGATTTCTTAATTTAAGATTATTGTGTCTTCAGATGTTCGTAGACAAAAAATTAGCATGCATTACCAGGGGTTTTGAAAAGATATCAATTCATGAAAATTTTTGTATAATTCAAAGAAAAATATACAAAAATTACTAAACATATATTCTAGATGTTTTGTTTATCCAGACTTGTTTTAAAAGAAATGTAGAACATCATATATAGACAATAAAATGTAGCACACAGTTCCTTTAAGTATTGGAACTCTTCAACTCCAGGGAAAAAGACAAAGTTCAAACTACGTTGCTTATGTCCTTAACTGTGATGATTACTTAGGCCTCGGTTTCCAGTAACTTAACTTTTACACACTCATTACAATTTAAAATTTTATGTATTTAAAACTTCAATCAGCATATTCAGTTGTACCAAGAACTATATTGCAAATCTGTTATATACTAGTACATGGATACATTTACTGATTCTATGAAAATAACGATTTACGGATATAGCAGAGTTAATCCTCAAGTCTCCATGACTCCAGTATAACCGAGTTTTACTGTTTCATAAATGCACACACAATTTATGACTTTATCTACAAGTATCAGTTGAAAGAAGGGTGCATTCTTTACACTGAACTCATAGGAAAGTATGCATTTTAAACATGGAGTCTGTTTATTTCAGATATTTAAATCTTGCTAGAACTAAAGTACATGAATGAGAAAAAAGGAAAAATAAATCCCTTGTAGTTGGCATATAAAACAGTAAAAAAAATTAAACAAAAGGAGATTTTCTTTGAAAACTGATATACATGTCTCAGAAAACATTAATATGGACATCCTTTAAAACGTATGCAGTATTTAAAATCCGAATAGAATTGAAAGTACTACACATCTATAACAAGAGGCCCATGGGCCACATCGCTCACCTGAGTAACTTTGGCCATGCTGTTCTTTACCAGATTTCCACCCTTTTAATATACCTATTGTGGCCCCGCCCTACCCTCGGGGGTCATGATTTGAACAATTTAGAATCTACACTACCTCAGGATGCTTCCAAATAAGTTTCAGCTTTATTGGTCCAGTGGTTCTTGAAAAGAAGATTTTGAAAGATTTTTCTTATATATTTCAATGTAAAACTTGGATTCCCTACTGTGGCCCCGCCCTACCCCCAGGGGTCATGATTTGAATAATTTATAATCTACACTACTCCAGGAGGCTTCCATATAAGTTTCAGCTTTTCTGGCCCAGTGGTTCTTGAGAAGAAGATTTGTAAAGATTTTTCTTATGTATTTCAATGTAAAACTTGGATTCCCTATTATGGCCCCGCCTACCCCCGGGGGTCATGATTTGAACAATTTATAATCTACACTACCCCAGAATGCTTCCATATAAGTTTCAGTTTTTCTGGCCCAGTGGTTCTTGAGAAGAAGATTTGTAAAAATTTTTCTTATGTATTTCAATGTAAAACTTGGATTCCCTACTGTGGCCCCGCCCTACCCCCGGGGTCATGATTTGAACAATTTAGATTCTACACTACCCCAGGATGCTTCCATATAAGTTTCAATATTTCTGACCCAGTGGTTCTTGAGAAGAAGATTTGTAAAGATTTTTCTTATATATTTCAATGTAAAACTTGGATTCCCTGCTGTGGCCCCGTCCTACCCCCGGGGGTCATGATTTGAACAATTTAGATTCTACACTACCCCAGGATGCTTCCATATAAGTTTCAGTATTTCTTGCCCAGTGGTTCTTGAGAAGAAGATTTGTAAAGATTTTTTCTATATATTTCAATGTAAAACTTGGATTCCCTATTGTGGCCCCGCCCTACCCCCGGGGGTCATGATTTGAATAATTTAGATTCTACACTACCCCAGGATGCTGCCATATAAGTTTCAGTATTTCTGGCCCAGTGGTTCTTGAGAAGAAGATTTTTTAAGATTTTTCCTATATATTTCAATGTAAAACTTGGATTCCCTATTGTGGCCCCGCCCTACCCCCAGGGGTCATGATTTGAACAATTTATAATCTACACTATCCCAGGATGCTTTCATATAAGTTTCAGCTTTTCTGGCGCAGTGGTTCTTGAGAAGAAGATTTTTTAATGACCCCACCCTATTTTTGTCTTCTCTTGATTATCTCCCCTTGTGAGGGGACTTGGCCCTTCATTTTAACAATTTAAATTCCCCTTCACCCAAGGATGCTTTGTACCAAGTTTGGTCAAAATTGGCCCAGTGGTTCTTGAGAAGAAGTCAAAAATGTGAAAAGTTTACAGACGGATGGATAGACAGACAGACGGACGGACGACGGATAAAATGTGATCAGAAAAGCTCATTTGAGCCTTCGGCTCAAGTGAGCTAAAAATAGTGTACTGGGTACATCTCTAAATGCAAAAACCAAGGGAGGCAGAATTGATAATTTTCAAGTACTGAAACACATTTTTTCATAATGTGGGCTGTTGCACTATTTCAATAAAAGTACATCTCTTTAATTAAAATCTCAAAATATAGATTTTTTATTTGACAAAAGAGGTGAGAATCCACTATCTATTTAAAGTACAATTTTATAACAGAAACGCCATGTCTTTTGTGAAACTATTGAAGTGCAGTTATTTGAGAGTCATAAAAAAAAGAATAGAATATACCACCTGTTCAAGATGCATGATAAGTTCCATGGACAAGTGGTTCAGCATCATCAACAACTTAAACATGCCCTTTTTTCCCCTTTTCTTTTTTAACCAAAGAATGAATGTGCTCACAAAATGTTTAGTAAAAAAAGACTATTTGTTGAATTAAATTTTTATTTCATTAAAAACAAAGCCAAAAAAAAAAATCATTTTTACACATAAATACCATAGTTATTTCCTATGCTTTTTCAACATTCTTTGCACACAGTCAGACTGACAAACCTAAAAAAAATATTATGCTACCAACCTCAGGGTTTTAAAGGCATGTGCTTTATACATGTATAACAGTATTCATCTTCCAATATTGTGAAAATTATTTTTTAATCAAAAGGTTGAAACCATTGGTAACAATTAAGGTTGGTAGTATAATCAGAAATTTCCAAATTTAAATCAAGTACATGTAATTTGAAATTGAAGAATTTTTAAGAAAAATTACAAACAATCTCTCAAACAACAAGAAACTTAAACTCTGAATATAACAATCTTGTTTGGTGCATTTAATCAACATTATCTTCAGAGTGTATAATTTCTACATTGCACCATCTTTGCCTGTGTAAGTAATATGAAACAAAGAAGCTTGAATACTGATAATTTAATAAAAAGAGTTGTTCAATATAAAGTGAACACTTATTACCACTACCATGAACCTCAGGAAATGGATAAATAAAACACATTCATACTCTTCATACTTCATTTATAAAATGGAAATCTTGCCAGAATCGATAAATTGCACTGATGCAATTTACATGCTTCCAATCTCGAGAACTCCAAAAACATCAATCATCTACTTTGCATCCCAAAATTGTTCACACATTATCAAGTTACACATTTGTTTAACAAGTGCTTGATCTCTGAGTTGGTGTCAATATCCATCACTGTAAGGCCTTCCATGTCCTGTAACTCAAGATTTACTTTAGTCTTCAGCAGTCTCTCCACAATTTCCTGGTGCTCACAACTAACAGCTGTAGAGAACGAAATGGAAAACAGTCAAATTTACTGCATATTACAATTAAGTGTTGCAAAAATGTTTCAAATATTCTACATAATTTATACAAGTTAAAGCATTGCTACTTGCCATAATGGAGTGCACTCTGTCCATCACTGTCCTATTTAAAACAAAACAAATGCAGTGTTATCAAGTGAAAAGTGCTGACCCATAATCAGAATCTAGCAAAATCATTCAAAAGTGTTTTTAAACATCTATTTCCACAAAAATTGCTTTTAATGTATATTTGAACAAAGAATAAATTGGCGAAAATTAAAGTGGATTTTAAACTAATAGATGCATCATAAACCTGTATATTTGGATCAGCATCAAGCCCAAGAAGTGCATTCAACATATCCAGATTTCCTCTATCACATGTCCAGTGCAGAAGGGTCATTCCCTGTCAAAAGCCAAAGGCATTAAGGGAAACGATCACATCTATACTGATATAAAGAGAACAAATCTGTATTTTTCTTACATTTTCATCTTTACTATTAACATCAGTTTTAGACTTCTTCAGGTATTGAAGAAGATGACTGGTGTCACCATCCTTGCACCAATCAAAAGCCGTCTTGTTCTCATCTTTTATCACAGATTCTGTATTAGACAATGTGCTGACAGCTACCCATCCATCACCCTGCTGTTTCTTATCTGCCTGTTGTATTCAAATAGAGCTTATTATATATTCATTTATCAGGGGTTGAAATATATGGTAGCCCGACGCCCGGGGCTAGTCAATTTAAGACTCGGACTAGCTAATTTAAATGTAATGATAGTCCATCGGACTAGCAGAATGGAAAAAAAATTCTCGTCAGTTTACTTTTGCTTATCTATGTAGACTGGTTTCTTTTGAATAAGAACTACATTGTAGTTTAATTTGCTTCTGTCACCACAGTATTTGAAACTTTAATTTAACTTGCTATGTTTTCATTTTGCATAAAAAAATTTTTGGGCTAATTAGTTTGAGGTTTGGGCTAGTAATTTTTTACTGATCAGTAGCCCCTGGGCTAGTGGGTTTTACAGGAAAATTTCAACCCCTGCATTTATCAATACAAATGCACATACATATTTTTCATTGTTTACATTTGCAATCATCATTCAGTTCACGAAATTGCATGAAGTTATTAATGAATGGCACATATAGTTCATTTCACAAAGTGTAAATCATATATCAAAAACAATATACAAATGGAAATGTTTTTAATTTAGTTTAAGCATCACGTTATCAAAGACAGTAATGAATGTCAAACAACTAAAAAATCAATCCATCAATATTGCAGTGTGTACACAAAATGATTTTTCCACTCATATGTGACTTGTCTGCCTCACCCCCAATACAAACAATTTTCATATACACATAATATTACATAACACACCTACCAAATTCCACCCTGGCACCACTGTCTTAACTTTTGATACGTATTCCCTCTTTGCTTCTTCTTTGGTTTTGTTTCCTAAGCTTTTCCATGCCTCCCTGGAATACACATTTATACTTTATACCGTATATACTCGCCTATAAGTCGGTTTTTTGGGAGTTAAAATTTGGTCCAAAACTCTATGTCCGACTTATAGGCGAGTCATAAAAAGATTTGTATTTTTCTGGAGAGCGAAATGTAGTATTTTATAAACATTTCCAATGATTTTCACTGAACAATGTCTGGATATATTATATCATTTATGTATTCTAAGATTACACATAAACACAAGTATTTACATATTTTAATAATTTTATTTTTATCTTTAAGTGTGTATTATATATTTTTCTTATGATTTAAAATTAAATATCGGCGTCATTTCTAAAAATATTGATCAAAACCAGGTTAAAACATTACACCATTGATTTGAAATTGTCAACTGATTCTGGCAAAAAGTTGTACCGACTTATAAGCGGGTCAGTGGCAAATTCCTCCAAAGTAACCTCAAAAAATACAACCGACTTATAGGCGGACCGACTTATAGCCGAGTATATACTATAATTTGGTTTTTAAAAAAATCATTATTATCAAGTTCAAGTACTAGAGAGAATACAATTCTTAAGTGTTCATCTGAACCATTTACATGAAAGATACACATAGTGGAGAAGCAAGATGAACATTTTCTGAGAATACTGCTTATTTAGTAAATCAGTCTTAGTATGAACAAGATAATATAATTTTGAATTGATTTCCTTTGGAAAAGGGCATGGCCCTGCACTTGAACTTTGAACTTTATTAAATCTTTCTTAGAATGCTTTGTCACAAGTTTGATTGAAATTGGCCCTGTGGTTCTGGAAAGAATGAAAATGTAAAGGTTTACATGCAAAACACTACAGAAAGATGCCAGACTTTGGTCAGAAGCTCACTTGAGCATTCAGCTACAGCAAGTTAATGAAATAAGATAATTTCTTTTAGCTTATTAATAATACCATTTTTTCTTCCCTTGGAAATCAAACATCCCTGGTTTTGAAACATTGCAGGGTCCTTCATTTGCCTGTGTTAAAAAAACAAGAAGAAAGATTGATTGTTAAAAAAATAATAAGGTAATCTTTTGGCAACTTTAAAATACAGGTACACTAAATGCGTGAACTGTCATTTATGAATATTTTCATCCAAACTCTTGTATTAGATGGTTAGTGAATGATGAAAAATGTGGACCAATGAAACTCCTAGTGTGCTGAAACAAACCTTAAAATACAAAAAAGAACTTGACATTTTAGATAATTTTACTGTCTTTAACATGTACATGTATTATAACTTAGGAAATGGACAAAATTATGTCTTAAAATGATAAAAATATACATGCACTAAAATTATGAGACAATGTTGGCCAAGATTTCCTGAATATTCGTAGTCATATGACATGGCACTATTTTGTTGCACAGTTGAAATTGCTGGGTGACCATAAATACCAGGGTTTTCAACTCAAGTCATATCCAGATTGAGTGACTCATATCCAAGCCAACTCGAACCCAATCAGTCAACTTGTAATCATAAGGAGGAAGTCAAATCTTAACCAAGATTCTGGTTACGATTTGACACCTGTCTATCATATTGGGTTTCTTTAATAGGGTTTATAAATACTCATACAATTTGTTGTAATAATTCATAATTTTAAAATTCTGAGAGGCATGAAATGAAATTTTTCCATATCATAGTCTATTACATAATGCAGTAAAACTCAGTTATATGGATTTAAGTCCTTGAGACCTTGAATTGTAGGATATAACTATAAGACATGACTTGTTCCCTCAAAAACAGAAAGTCAGCTCATAACCTGGGTCTATCGTGTGAGTTGACTTTAATTCGCATTTCTGTTACGAGCTGAAGTGTAGGATTCAATTTGACTTGGTTATGAGTTGGTCAGTTTACGAGTTGACTAGATACCACACAAGGCCTCAGCCTCACTGTATTTTAAAATGTTATACATTGTAGTAGTGTAGCAAAATAAAGTGGATCTGCTTCAGTTTGATATTGGGGAATTCATGTATAAACAAAGTTGCAACAAAAAAAGCACCAATTCAATCTTAAATTTTAGGTAAATTAAATTAATCTGCTACATAATCAAAACTCACTGCAGTGTTTGTACTAAAACTGTAGATTACTATAATCAAGTCCCAGTTTTTGGCTACTTTGAAAATACAGGCACCTGATGTTACTTATTTTTCTTTTAATAAAAAAATATACCCTCCTACCTAATGACAAAATTTACTTAACCATATGAAACAACGAATCTACATCAACTGGTGTATGTAGTTCATTATCTGTATGTGGATCAAGTTGTTGCAAAATATCATGATGTATGTACAAAATACTGTCCCAATATTCAATGATACCATCTGTTGTCATGTAAAGGTGTTATATTTTAAAAACATATGTGTATTTTCAAGAAATATCAATATTTTTTAATCAAGCACTCATGAATGTTTTAACATGGCAGTCTAGCTCCCTTGTTACATTTGATAAAATGCTTTTTGCTTTAATTATAACCAAAATGGAGATTAATCATTACTATTCTATATTATAGAGCACTTTATCATGAATATGTTGTCAATTATGTGCCAGTTTATCGTTTAACAAGTTCCTGTAATTATCAAAGCCTATGTGGATACAAAATTCCAGCGCCCTGAGAAAATATACATCGACACTTTCAGATTGTACTACTTTTAGAGAATTAAACAACTGGGCTATTTAACATTTGTTTCATACACTTGACGATTTGAGGAAATTCGAGATGAAATACACATAAACAATCATGACAAATTTTATACTCTCAAGTGTATACCTGTTTAAATCGGGCATACAAGTATAGTAGCTGGTCTTGATTAAAATTGCTAGTGGATGAACGAACAAAATTTGTTGCTAGTTGGAAGAGCTTGCTTAATTCATCAACTTCATCGCCATCATCCGAGGAAACTCCAACCTCGTCGTCTGCCATCTTCTTGTAATCTTCAAACCAAACCCGTTAAGTTTCCGGAAAATATTTTTGGTAGTTAAAAAAAAAAAAAATAAGGAATACTATTGGATACTGCAATATACCCACACCAGTAAGAAAAATTTGAACCAACATTTATATTTTAAATAAGACTCAACAGGGCAGAATCCCTTGCAAAATGTACCCTTGTCAGTCCTAATCTTTTGCCAACATGATTGTCCAAAATAGTAATCTTTAGATTGTATCTTAATATCATTTGACCTTTTCATCCTAAAATCAGGACTTTTTCAACAGTTGCACAGCCACCATGAGATTGATAGGTCAAGAGTTGCGAGGCTCAGCATACACCTTTCTTTAGACATTGACCTTTTGATTCTGAAAACCAAAGGGCACCTCCCTGGCCACCTACCCTGATGCCTCTATACCGGTACATCTGGTATGACTGACAGACCCAGAAAAATTGTTAAATTGTGCCTACATCTAATTCTACATCTTTCAATGTCTTTGAACTTGCTCTCAATAGGCTTCTTCCTCTGGCCACCATGCTTTCCTTGTGAAAAGTAAAACCTATCACTGATTATCCCTAGAATCAATGAATCAATAAACTTCTTTCTCTACCATGCATACATCTCTGGCAATTTATGGCTGAAAGGTTTTGTGGAAATCTTTTTCTGCCCACGAATAGACATGGAATCAACATATGCATTGAGCATAAGGAGTTGATCCTTAAGTGGCGGGTTCGAATCCAATGTATGAAGCGGAGACCAATCCTTTGGATGAGACTGTATAACCAGAGGTCCTGTGTCTCTGTAAGTGCTGGCATAAACAAGATCTATAAATGCTCCAAGTTGTAAGTGCCGGGTACAGGTCTAAATTTGCAAACTCTCCTTGAAAGTAGTTTCGTCTCAATATGAGAGTAAAATCTGAAAATTCTCTAAGGGATGTTAAACAAACAATTGCTAAAGGATACAATTTTTGTCTAATAAAGAAAGAAGGGGTTAATAAGGTCTTGGATTTAAGTGGCAATATATAAAGATCCCTACTCTTTCAAACCAATGTAATAAATTCACAGGTAATTGTTACTTCCTTTTTCGTAAGTTTATCTGTTTCTAGGGCTGTCATGGTTCCCTGAAATAACCGAAAAGCGCGGTCAAGTTGTTCCGTTTGGTTCCATTTTCGGATTTTGGTTCAGGTCTTGTTTATATAATAGAATCTGATTCATATAAAAAATGGTGTCAAAATCAAAAGTATGATGATGATAAAGATAGAAGTTATAAATAAACATCACAACTGAAATTTACTTCATCCATGACAAAGTAATTGCATTAATTGAAAGGATGGTTATGTTGTAGCAAATAGTCAAGAAAGGATTGGATAATTATCAAAACAAGCAAGAGTGGTCATGTTGTAGCAAATAGTCATGAAAGGATGGGATAATTATTGAAATGAACAGGTGTGGTCATGTTGTAGCAAAAAGTCGACCTTGTAGCCCTAAACGTCAAGATGTTAACATGGTCAAGACTTTTTGAAGGTGAATTACATGTAACAAATGAAGATTTTTCAAGTTTAATTCATGAAATCAAACTTTAATAAAATATAAATAACACACCTCCCAACCTTATCAATATTCAGGGTCATGAACCCAAGGGAGCATTCATTGCAACAGATAATTATTTCCACAAAGAGAGACAACTCAAGAATTTTTTAATGGTATAGTCAATTTCTTTTATCAATTTACATACACCAATCTGAAATTTGTAAAGTGTAATTGATTGTAAAAAAAAAAAAAAAAAAAGAAAAGAAAAGAAAAGAAATTATCATGGTTTCATAACCTTTATTTAATTCATCAGGATCACATCTGATCAATGTTTATGTTGAGTTAGTATAAACATAACAACAACACAGTCTATCTAATTTCACTATACATGAATGTGCAGCTTGATTTCCATTTAATAAATATCCTGATTTTCAAGTATACAGCATTTGATTTTTTCATGTGTACCTGGTAGATTATTAATAAATATTTCTGGAAGGTATCTACCTACAAAATTACATTCAGTTAATATTTGGTTAAAGTTAAATTATTTAACAAAAAATGTACATACAGGTATGTACAAAATTTATAACTCAGGACTCGTATATAAAAATATGGCAATGTGAACAAACATCACGTATTCATTTTTATTTACAAGAAATGAACTCCTACAGGTAGACAGACAATGGAATGTTGTACAACAAAAGAAGTTGTAAATTACAGAGCATATGTTATAATAAAAATTAAATTGTGTATCTATGAAGAATAAATTTTTAAATAATATTTAGATATCCTTCACAAGCTCCCTAAATTTTAAACAACTTATAATAAACAAAACTAAATACATGTACATGTACCTACTGAATTCTAGTTTTTTTCCTCCCTATTTAAACAGATTCAAGTTCCATTTTTTAAAATAATAAATCTAAATAAAAGCCACTGAAAGACTAACATTGTGTTTCTTTCTTTTCCCGATAATCTGTTTTAAAATACATGTGTAATTAAAATACCTAATACATGTACACATGTATATTAGACATGCAGTACCAGTGAGAGCTAGTTATAGTCCCCTTCTTTTTCCCAAACATATTCTACTACTGTTTTATAATTAAATAAAATATGAAGACACTAGTTTAATGTTACATAATATTTTGTAAACTATGGACTCTCTGAATAGGCAAATTCTTCTTTTCTTAGGAAGGGATCCTCAAATGATGTTTGGACAGTTATTAAGAATAGAAAAGATTCATCCCAATCCTCAGGAATTCAGCAATCATTTGTTACATTGCCTGGAAAATATAAATGCAATAATATATAAATTGCTTTATTTATAATGCATCATCCATTAATTTGAATCAATATAATACAGTTAAACCTTATTATCTTGAGATATTCAAGGGGTTGAGAGCTTGAGGGTAAGATACAAAGAAGAAAAATGTGGTTCAAGGGACTTCAAAATGACTTTGACATCTCCATAGTGATCAAGATATCACTCAGTGTTTGAGATACCAAAGTTGAACCCTAAACTGAGTATATAAAAAAATCATACTATCATATCAATAACAGTGTGCCCCTTTGTTAGATCAAGTATGCTTAAATTTCACATGTTGAGCACCATATTTCTCATTGACTAGATGTTAAATTTCAATGAAATGAATACTACTTTGCATATGAAATAGAGAATCCAGCAGTACACTGATAATACTGAGCAGTCGCACCGAATGATTGTTTACAATGACAGCATTTGTAATAAGCAACAACACATGGTCAGTCAAAACCATTGTTGGCTTCTCTGTTCATGTGCAAAATAGTATTTCTTATTATTGAAATTAAATGTCCAATCAATGAAAAATATGGTGATCAACATGTGAAACTGCATGCTTTATCAAACAAAGTGACATGCTGTTATTGGAATAGTAGTATATGCCATATATGGATGCAAAATCAATTCATTATTATACAGTTAAAGTATATCATTGAGGGAGTTAGCAAGATTCTAGTTCCCCAAGGCCAGGACTACTTCCCAAGGCGAAGCCGAGGGAAATAGTCCTGGTCGAGGGGAACTGGAATTTTGCTAACTCCCTCAATGATATACTTTTAACTGTTTTATTATACCGATAAAAACGTAAAATTTAGAGGATTCAGATAGCATGATTTCAAAGCAGGGATTAGCTCACTGAACTAACACATGAGGATTAGTCCATTCACATATCATACCAATGTTAAAGTAAAACCTAGAGGATTACAGATAGCCGGGAATTAGCTTTCGAAGCAGAGATTAGCTCACTTGACTAACACACAGGAATTAGTCCATTCTTAACGATTTCTAGGGAAATAATCACATCTAATGATCTAATGTTATATAGGGAAAAAATCAGTAGAGGTATAATAATGTTCATCAACAATATGCATGAGAAAAATATTTGTACAAAATGAACCAATTAAATATAAATAAATCATATGCATTTCCAAGTGTTAGCAAATCATTTATCTAGGTAATACTGATGAATGTCAACATACCCCAGGTAGTCGACATTGTTTGATTTTAAGATACTGAAGTTTAGCTGTACATAATTAGACGGCACTTCAAATGTTTCTCAACAACACACAATTTTCACATGTGTTGTAATGATAAGAGTTAAGCCCCTTTTCTATGCCCCAAAATATTGTTTTCCTTTCTCTGATATTTGTAGATATTTTAACCACATACAGTTTGTGAACTCTGTTGATTATTTATAACCAGCTATTTTAAGTTGCAACTAGTTTGATGTTTAAAGATTAATTGAAAGACAGAAAGATAAAAAACAAACTTAAGTCTCCTTAAAATTGGAAATAAAATTATGAAAACTTATTTTAGCCCCCTCTTCGCCTAAGATCCATGAAATGAACAAAAAGGATTTTTCAATATTTACATAAGATCCCCCCTCCTTAACTATTTCCAGATAAATATTTTACCCCTAATTATGGCCCATCCTTAACCCTAGATTATGGGATTCTTTACTAAGATGAATTTATTCATGCATAATAATATGATTTATGGTAGGCCTGACTTTTAAAAGGCTTTTACCCTAAATATTTCAAAATAAAACTTTGATCCCCCACTGTAGCCCTACACTACCCACAGGGAATATGGTTCGAACAAATCTGAATCTGCTCTGCACTATCTCAGAGGATGCTAGCAAGATAATACGAGTATAATGACTTATCAAGACCTGTCTGTTCTTGACAAGAATTAAGATTTTAACAAGAGGCCCATGGGTTCACCAAAGCACATCGGCTAGGAAAAAGCACAAATCAGTTCAGTATTGAAAAGTTTACTTGGGGGGGGGGGGGGGGGGAATTTTTATACTACTTGAGGATGCCTCAATATCCATATAGCATATAACTTTGCTGTTCTTGAGAAGAAGATTTTTAAAGATTTTTTAAAGATTTTTTTACCCAGTATACTACTTTGTAAAACTTGATCCCCCATTGTGGCCCCTCCCTACCCCAGGGGTCACGATTTAAACAAATTTGAATCTTCACTACATGAGGATGCTTACATGTCAATATGACTAAACATAGTTTTACTCTTCTTGAGAAGAAGATTTTTTTCCTCTATTTTCTTATGTAAAACTTTGATCCCCCATTGTGGCCCCACCTTACCTCTGGGGGTCATGATTTGAACAAAATTGAATCTACACTACCTGAGGATGCTTCCACATGAAAATCACCAATCATGGCTTTGCTGTTCTTGAGAAGAAGATTTTTAAAGATTTTTCTATGTAAAATTTGATTGGCCATTATGACCCCACCTTATTCCCAGGGGTCATGATTTGAACAAACTTGAATCTACACTACCTAAGAATGCTTCCATATAAATATCACCAATCATGGCTTTACTGTTCATGAGAAGATGATTTTTAAGAATTTTTCCTATATATTTCTATGTAAAACTTTGATTGGCTATTATGGCCCCACCCTATCCCCAGGGTTCATGATTTGAACAAATCTAAATCTACACTACCTATATAAGGATGCTTCCATATAAGTATCATTAACCATGCTTTACTGTTCTTGAGAAGAAGATTTTTAAGAATTTTTCCTATATATTTCTATGTAAAACTTTGATTGGCTATTATGGCCTCACCCTACCCCTGGGGATTTGAACAAACCTGAATCTACATTTTGTCAAGAAGCTTTCACTTAAATTTATTTTTTTTTCTAGCCCTCCGGTTCTTGAGAAGATTTTTAAATACAGCCAATTTTCACTATTTCTTAGTTATCTCCCCTTGAAAGAGGGAGTGGCCCTTCATTTGAACAAATTTGAATTCCCTTTACCCAAGGATAATCTGTGCCAAGTTTGTTTGAAATTGGCCCAGTGGTTCTTGAGAAGAAGATGAAAATGTGAAAAGTTTACAATGACAACAACGATAGACAACAGACAAATTTTGATCAGAAAAGCTACCTTGAGCTACAGGGACTTGAGACAATCTTAGCAAAATCGGGTATATAGCTATGGTATAATAGGGGAGCCCTTTTATACTATATACCTGATTTTGCTAAGACTGTCTCAAGTCCCTATGCCTTGAGCCTTTGACTCAGTTGAGCTAAAAAAAAATGCCTCATTTTTTTCTGACTGGCAAAATTACAATTGTTCTTTCTATTTAATTGCTATAATCTATTTACATCAATAACATACCATCACCACTTATAAACATACCTTCTCTTTGGACCGAACCTCCTTTCTTATTCTCATGGTTTATGCTTGCATCAGATAAATTGTTTTGTTACAGCTGAAATACATATATGAATAATAAATTAATACAATCCTCTTAACTTAATTAGTGCAAATAAAATATATGCATGTATTTGCAGTTTGATCACAAACAGAACTGCATGAATGAACAATACTGACAAATTGCATTGCACTAGTTGCAAATCATACAAATATGTAAATCATTTTAAGTGTGCAGAATATGCTGAACCATGTAATGGTATAATTTGCAGTTCAAAAAATTGTTTGCATAAACATACAGCCAAGTGACGTCTTTTACTGTTTATTTCTATTTTTTTTTTAAATCTCATTTAATGGTAAATTTCTCTGCATATAAACTCACTGCAATGCAGCATGATGTGATTAACCTTTTTGCGTTTTTTGACCCATTCTGTATTACCGAGGTATCTGTTGAAAGAAAAAAAAAAAACAGAATGTGAATAAATCATTTGAACAAAGCAAAAAAAGTAATGGATGCATGATTTTCAATTATCAAAATTCCTCCCTCTCTCTATCTCTCTGACAAATTATCAACAGGATTTTTTTCATAGATACACATGTATAACAGATATTGGTGCAACTGAGCAAAATTAAAATATCCTTTCTTTGTTTCTTCCAATCAGGCATGATAATAACTAAATACATGTAATAATTTTACATATAAAATGTTATAAAATTATCTTACAATGCTCACAAGAGGCAAATCTTAATAAACTTTCACGTCATCACTATCTCCAGAATATCCTGCAAGAAACATACATTCCAAATAATAATTTGATTACATTTATTTATTTTTATATTTGGTATTTTTCAGAAGGAAATTCTCATTTATGATTTATGTGCATTACAGCACCATGCACATGGAAGTTCATTTTCAAATTTAATCAACATGTCATTCTTAAAATGTCAAAAAGATAAATCTGTAAAGCTCATTTAATTTTTTTTAATGAAATAAAATTATTTTCTTGTGTGTGAATTTCTGTGGGATCATCACTGATGCGGATGGACATATCATTAAAAAAAAACATACAAAAAAAAGCACAGATTGTTGCAAAAGCCAACTTATTGAATTATAGTAAGTTACAAATTTACAATGAAGGGCTCGAAATAATTAATGGCCCACTGGACTGGGGCCAATGAATTTTTAATTTAGGCTAGTACATTGTGAGGGCATGTGTCCATTGGGTCATTGTTTATTATGTATACATGTAACAAAATTCATTTATGGTTGGACTAGTAACTAAACTTGTCGGGCAAAGTTCTGTCTTTTCTTGATTTGTTAAGTTAAACTACTAGTAAGTATCACAATATAAACAAAAAATATATCACTATTATTTTTTCATGGTTTTGGGCCAGTCTTTTTAAAATCTACTGGCCCTGTGGGACAGTTGAAGTACCCAGAGCTGACCAGGAAAAAATTTAAGGTGATAGCCCAATAGTGACCAGTGAAAGAAAATAATTATTTTTAGCCCTGAAATGATGTCACATTTTTATGCTACATAATATAGATTTTCTAAATTTAATAATTGTTTTATTTCTTCATGACTTTATATTATTAATTGTGTGGGGGTTTTTTCATACCACAAATTTACAATATGTAAATTATTTATTCTCTCAAACAAAAATGCAAAACATCACTGTAAATTATGTTTACATTGACAGAGGTCTTAAATAAATTATTTCAATATTACAGATTGATGCCTGCAATGTTACTGTATTACTTATACTGTTTCATTAGTTAGTTTTGGATGGACAATATTTTTATAAGAAAAAAAATCAACTAACTTAAAGTACATTGTATTCATAAGCTGAAAGTGGTAAACATGCAAGAAATGTTCCAGGATATCATAAACTGCATATGTGAAGTTTGGGTGTATTAAATCAATATTTGTGTCTGTAAATTCTGATATATGCAGCTGATATGTGAGAACTGCATGGCATCATCTCATCATAAATTCTGTAATAAATAAGAGAAGTAGCAAACATTTTCTTATCATTAGGTTCTATTGAAAACAGCATAATTGGTATAAATAACTGACAATATTAAAAGTGCAAAATGTAAACACCTGTAGAGGAAATTCGGCAGAGCTTGTGTGCATGTACTATGATATGGATCGAATTAAATTTTAGTCTCTTGATGTTAAAAAAAGACACAAGGTTCTCACAGATCACTGGGCAATCTCTGAATACACATAGCTTGTTCAGGAACGGACTATACCACACCTACATTTTCTCTTTAATTCAAAACATGCTTTTACGGCATTTTACAAACTTGCCCTTAAATATTTAACCATTTTGTGCTACATGTACATGTAATCGAAAAAATAAATCGACTTCTACTTAAGAGTGCTTTTGTTTCCTAAACCAGTGTATGTGTGTTCATCTTTACCGACACAACTACTCCCTTGCACGTGGAAAAATGTTTACAAAATCGAGAGGTGCAATTTTGACACTTTCATGTACAATAGCACGTGACAGAATGAGAAACTTCATACATACTTTCACTTTTCATGTAAAGAAACGTTTGTTTTTCAACTTTATGCAATTTAAAAACCTTGTAAATCGAGAAAACATAAAGTTTTACCTCTTTTTTCAAGTTGAATATTTCTCTCGATTTTCACCTCTCGCGTTTTGGTCTCATCTAATTCTCGAGAGTTCTCGCAAGGAAATCTGTTCGGACGTTTACGGATTTTGTTCATATTTTATGACGTTTATCTCCGAAAAGTTCCGATTTATGCAAATAAGGTTAGGAGGTGTGAATAACTGAACTGGAAGGAAAACCAAAATTTACAGAACCAACTTGACCCGAAAAATTTTGGAACCATGACAGCCCTACCTGTTTCTATAGATCAGCTATCCAGGTACTCAGTTGTCCATAGCAATCCCTTTAGAAACTGAGATTTCAATCTGGGCTTCAAAATTTTTCTCAGTTGATTTTAAAATACTACTTCGTTACCAGCACATTTTTTTTAGTGTCTATATTTCTCAATACTTATGATCCTTTTTTTTCTCTTTTGTGCATCACACACATAAAAATATACAGATATATGTACAGCCTGACATCAGTTACACGCAAGTTATAGAGCACCCTCTCTTTTCCATGACATTTGAGATAAACTCGGAATAAAAATACATGCAAATTTTATTTTGCAAGTTCCTGATATCTGAACAGAAAAAGACATGATGTGACAGCACAAAATGTTTGATCCTGACATGCCTTGGTCAACATCCACACAATGGAAAAATGTTCCAAGTGGGAATAATTGAGACATATACAATCAACTTTCAATTCAGAAAATTCAAAGAATGGTCCAAACAAAGTCTTAAATATCATTTAATATTAAATTTCTCAATACCAATTTCCTTGTTTAAAAATTACAAAAAATTGTCCTTACTTTTTTAAAGTTTATGTTCCCTTAATTAAAAAAAAAAGTCTTCAGTAATAGTATTCACAACACAGAAATTCCTTAGAGAACTTAAAACATTTGTATCAGTAAAGATTTTGCACCGTAAACAAACAGGCTTGTAATGTTATGACACACCCAAGACATCTATTTTCTACTTTAACAATGCACAATGAAAAATCATGAGAATCTGTGAGAATGAAATGTCAACAACTGTCTCATGGTAAAAAAGAATGATAACAATGAATTATGGTTTCCATGGCAGTTCACCCTTCCTCTTCCCCATCATCCCCCTCATCTTCACCATCTTCCTCTCCTTCACCTTCCTGTAAATAAACATACATGTATGTATATTGTTTTGTTTCTTAATATTTTTTTTGAAATTATATTTAATAAATTCTTAAGGCTTATAAATGCCATTCTCATCTTTTGAAAAATGCAAACATCAGCGTACTGTATGTCAAAATATCAAATGTGCATTTGAACTGTATTACAAACATGCTTTCCTCTATAATGTATTAAATGTTTCCATAATTACCTCCTCTTCACCTTCATAGTCTTCCTCATCTTCTTCATCCATCATGCCCTCCTCATCCATTTCATCTGAAGATTACATTTCACAAAATTATTAGGAAATTAAAAAAACAAACAAAAAAAAAAAACAAAAACAAAAAAATTCTTAATACAACTGAATAAATTATTGTTGATTCATCTGACTCACTGACTTTCATAAAAAATACTTGAATATTTCAGAATTGTATTTACATTAGCAAAGCAAGTAGGCTTTCCACATTTTAACCAAAAAAAATTTTTTTTTTTAAATATCATACACCCCAACGACCTACCTCCTCCATCCTCCTCTATTTCTGATGCCTAAAAATTAAAAAGAAAGAACTACTCAAAAATTGCTAAAAATGGCTGATCATTATCCTTTCATACTACAATTTTCAGTGTTTCTATTTTCTATAGTGTATCTATATATATCCCATTAGTTGCATAAAAATTAATCTTAAGTCACTTGGTAAAAAAATCTTTTATTAGACAATCTTTTAAGATTTTTTAAGTCAAATTTACCAAATAGTACTGCAGTGGGTTTGGCCAGATGTCATCTTTGATGACTTCCCCTAACTCATCAGCTCCAGCATCTCCATGGTCTGTGAACCAACAGAAAAAGGATTCTTGTTCTTCCACATTTCGTTTCCGCCCTCCTTTACTTGGGGTACTTGATTTCTTTGTGAGGTCCTATTAATTGAGGAATTAAAATTGCATCCAGAGAAACGTAAGTTTTAAAACAAGAGCAATGCAAATGTGGCAAAATATCCCACTTCAGGGTTGGGGATAGATAGTAATACTTCCATACATTAAAACTTTAATACTAGTGTTAATAGAATGACCATTGTCATGTTAACAAAGAAAAGGTTTATAATCACTACTTTTGGCCTACAATTAACAAATTTTCACTTTAAAATGAAGCATTGCATGTCATCAGTATTTCCCCATTTTGTCATTTTTTCTTTCAATTTAAAATTCTCAATTAAAAGGGTACTCTGTACAAAAATAAGGTCAATGTAACCTGGATTGTTACAGAACCTACCTTTCCACTTTTCCATTTAATGGGCGTTGACTTTGATGATGGTTCTCCTGTTTCATTCAAGTGAAATTCTTTTGATATAACGTCATTCTCAAAGTATTGGTTACTATCAAAATACTGAAACAGAAAGAGAGAATACAAATACTGAGTCTTGTTTTCCTTTCAAATTTCAGAGAGAAAAACTTACATTTAAAAGAATATTTATTTGCATAATATGCCATGTATTGCAATACTGTAATATATCTTTCTGAGGAAACTTCCTTTCTTTAAAATCTTTTTTTCAATGGAAAATTACCAATATTTCACAGGTTAATATTTCAGCAAGTCCAAATTTATTTTTATTTTATTATTGTTAATGATGTATTACTTTTTATAGTAAAAAATTTCAGTAGTAAGAATTCTGTTGGTGCAATTTCAATTTGTGATTTGCAAATTAATCTCCTAATCAAATGATGGCAAACTTCCCAATATGAAAAAATGCCCTGAAATCACCAAAATCCATTCAAACATTATACTCACAAAGTTTATTTTGTAACCAGATTTTATATCCTCAAACTCCTGAACTTCAACTTTTGTGAGAAACTGTAAGGCTTCTTCGTCCTCTTCATTTAATAGTGCAGATATTTGTGGATGGTTTACAAACTAGTGTATTAGTTAAAGTCAGTCAATTTCAAAGTTGTATTAAATACAAAGTCTTTCACAAATTGCAAAATATGAAGTCTGACATTATAAACAAATACAGAAATTACCTAATCTAAAATACCTTGACAATCAACAATTTACTACTGTATACAGGGTTAGTTCTGTCCTTTCACAATTCCAAACAATTTTGCCCCGATTTTAAAATCGTCCATGCACAATATTGCTTAAGAGATTATGATGTCTTCTTTGAATTCGCCAACTTGTAACAAGGATGAAAATAAAATGGGGATGAAATTTTCCTGCATACAGTATACATCACTTCACTGTTATATCAATATCAAAGAATAAATGTTTAAAACAAGTTCTCTCTGTATTTACAAAACAGTTATTAATTCAATGGTGTGTGGGGTCTTGCAATTTTTGTAAAGGATACAGAGGTTACCCAAAAGTTGGGTATTTTTGCTATTAGATCTGATCTTTTGGAGTAGTAAGGTTGTCGTAGCTTATTGTACTTTTGTTCAACTTTGAGAATTTCTTCACTGGCCTGTTCATTCAGTCTGTCTATTTCATTCTGAACTTCATCTATCTGTTCAATGGCCTCCTGTTGCTCTTTGTCTGTGAAAAGATTTTTTCCAAACCAAATAAAAACATTAAAGACAGGTTTTCAAAGAACATCATACTTTAATACAATAATATATATATACATACTAAATACAAAACAATCTAATCGAAGAGATGTTAGAATACTCAGTGTCCCCCCCCCCCTTATATAACTAGTACCGATAAAGAGTACCATTTCCAATGCCAAAAAATGTTAATTTTCCCAATTCTGAGACTCAAAATTATCAATTTAACTGCTGAGGAACAGACTATGATGACATTGTAATTCTTTTCATATGAAACATTGTACGAGTTAACGAAATCTTTTACTCTCTCTTAAATTGAAAGTAGAGATCAGTGGTAATATAGCCGGACACATTGTAGACAGCATAGTCATGCTAGTGTCTTACATATTTGAGAACTTGAAAGCATGACAACCAGGGCTAGAATTTTTTTTTTTTCACTGGTCACTTGGGCTATCACCTTAAACTTTTACTGGTCAACTCAGTACTTTCACCTTTTCTCTGGGCCAGCAGATTTTAAAAAAGACGACCCAAAACCATAATAATAATAGTAATAGTTTGTTTATATTGTTTTACTTAATAGTATACAACTTAACAATATGAAATGACAAAACTTGGATGCATAACCCTGTCAAGTTAACTAGCCCCACCATGAATGAATCTAGTTATGCATAAAAAAAAACACTGGCACAAAGGGCACATGCCCTCTACAATGCACTAGCCCAGATTTAAAATTCACTGGCCCCAGACCAGTGGGCCCTCAATTATTTCCAGCCCTGGACAACACGAGAACAAGGGAATATGATAAAAAATAAATACCTGATGATTATTCTTTAATGCGTGGATTTAAAGATAATGAGGTTAGAATAAACACAAAATTTCATTTTGTAGACATGACAGAAAATTCCCATTTGTTTGAGACTATTTTTCCAAATTGAATTGGTATCGGACCCATTCCCAATGGATAAAAAAAAATTGCTGAATACTGTCAAAATACAATGCATAAAAAAAAAAAAAATCACTTTTCAAATTGTGACTCGTTCAGGGCATGTGCAATTTAAGTTCACTTTTCTGAAAGTTTATGGCTATATAAACCAGTTACTCATCAATTGAAATTATATATATTTGAGGGCAAATTCTGGATAACAAGATAATCAAAAAGGTAATCATTTATTCTCTTTACTCTTTAGAGAAGTGGACAGGCTTTCACTAAGCAAAAGCCTGTCCACTTCTCCAAACTTGACACAATGTTAAGCTAATGTTTACAATAAAAAGTGCACTGTTACCAAACAATGGAATGTTCAAATGCAGCAATGTTTTACTTGTGACTTTTGTGTAATATTTTAATTGCTATGGTAAAAATGCCTCATCACATACTTGCGAATGGTCACTTTTTGTAATGAATAAAAACCTGCTTCTTTTGTTATTTTAATTTATAATGTAAGTATATGTTGTATTCAAGATACATCTAGCTTATCAAGAGATTGTGCCACCTGATCAAAATACATACGCAGGCCGGTTTAAACCGGAAGTGAATATAAATGACGTCACACAATAACATGAAATTTTGGAGCCAAAGATAGCGTAATTCACAATACAACGCATATCTTCTAAAATATTTGTCTAAAACTTAATCAACTATAACAGTAAATAAAGTTATACACGTTGTTTCAATTTCATACAAAATGCTAAAGCCCAAAACCCAGGCTAGTGATTCAACTTAATTCAACAAAAGAGAAGTCGCACATGGCTTACAATCGGAATGATGTATTATGGTATGGCAATGAATTTAAGTAAACAGTTACGTAAATCGCTACCATTGCACATTCAATACAACATTACATGACTTCCATACTCATTATTCTCTCACCAGCTTGTTCGTCCGCGTTATCATGATTGTTTTTCCCCTCTGGCTTGCTCACTTTGGCCGGAGTCGCCATGTTTTCAGGAGTTCATGCAAAAGGACATATTACGCATGCGCACCGGGAACATGCGCGCCAATTGGATTTCGATCCCGACTATATTTTTCTTTAAAACATTTCAATTTTATGTGAGATTCAAATTGCAAAACAATCCACGAAATATAAAACTTTGTGGTGTACAGAAAGGTACGAAAGCCGGATAGGCTCATTTTTGACAAGACAAAAAAAAATTAACTCGTTATAACGAGATAATTATCTCGTAATAACGAGTTAGTATCTCGTTATAACAAGTTAATATCTCGTTAAAACGAGTTAGTTATCTCGTTATAACGAGTAAGTTATCTCGTTATAACGAGTTAGTTATCTCGTTATAACGAGTTAGTTATCTCGTTATAACGAGTTAGTATCTCGTTATAACGAGTTAGGTATCTCGTTATAACGAGATAATTATCTCGTTATAACGAGTTAGTTATCTCGTTATAACGAGATAATTATCTCGTTATAACGAGATAAAAATTGATCTAGAATTGATATATCTAAGTAAAGAATAGACCATTATTTATAGGAAATATACAGAAGCAAGTCGATCAAATTTGTTTGAAGTGTGCGTGATAAAGATTTTATGGAACAGCATACTAGTTTTTTGTGTTATGCCTTTGATTAGTATTGTTTATTGGAAAGACCGAAGACAAATATACGGAAACTTGTGACCGCCTCATGTTGTGTTATACCTTAAAAGTGCAAAATAGAATTAGTGTCATCTTCAAATATAATAATATTTGTCGCAATACAAAATGCATAGAAATAATCCCATTATTTTAAATATTCCGAATAAATCATGTGGATATGAAACCATTTGTTAGGCTTTAACGATCATATTTTGATAATTCCTTGCCTGTTAACAAGGAATACCAGTTCAATTTTATCGTCTTAAAGGGGCAAGATCAAAATTCAATGTCTGACAAAAAACTAAATTCACGTTGTTTTTATCATCAATCCCTCCTTCCCCTCAATAATAAATATGATGAATATCAAGAACTAATACTGTACTTATCACTTAATAATTTATATATTTCTTCTGTTTATTAAAAGAAAGAAACATTTTAATTTACCAATTTGGCATGGAATCTTAAATTACAATATGTAATTTTTGCGTTATTATCAATGTGGTAGAATTAAAAAAACTTTTGGAGCTCTTTATTCTACGGAAGCCACGATAAAAGGTGAAGGTCAGCATTAGTAAAAACAGTTGACATGTGATCCTTTTTGGGTATAGAATGAAAGTTTAATATTTAAAGTTTACAATATGATAAGCATTACTTAAGGTGTATTTCAAGCATAAATTTTGCCAAGAAATGTGTATTGTATGTTGAGACAGGATTTTTGATATTTTCACTCGTGCTTCGCACTCATGAAAATATAAAAAAAAATTCCTGTCCCACTCGTGAAATAAATTCCATATCAACTATAAAACATTGAATATCCTCTATTTATTACCCCCCCCCCAAAAAAAAATCATCAATCTCTTTTTGAAATAAAAATTATATGCTTGTAAAGAATACATAATAAATATTGTGATGAGGAAAATAATTAACGACATTGCTTCAATGTTGTATTAATAATATAAATGTACATATGTAATATTAGGCCTATTCGTTGATCAATCCTAAGTAAAAAGATTATAAAAGTGAACTGGCTTTGTAAACTCTGTAAACTTTTTTTTTATTTTGTAAACTCTGGTTTGACGTTCTGACACTATGTGGTAAACATATAGGATCCGCCAAATAGACGTGAATCTCAAATAGGTCTCCGTGAATCTCCACAACTTGGACCCCCCCCCCCCCCCCCCCGCGCAAAAAATATAAACAGTGAATCATGACAGAATATTAAATAAAATGTCAATATCAGCAGATCAGATTTAACGTCTTATTACTTAAAAGGATGTAATATCATTTTTGCTTCACCATTCCTCATTATCGTGGACAATATGCATAAGCTAAGTCACAAAGTTCAATGGGGGGGGGGGGGGGGGGTTAAACCAAGTGAAATATTTGACAAGTAAAAAGAAAAAAAAAATAGATTTGATATTCCAACTACGAGTATTCGCCATTATTTTCGGGAGATATTTACTCAGGTAATAAAAATATGGAGGAAGGGGCACAAAGATACTCTTGACCGCCCCCTTTTCAAAAGTGGTGGTGTGGACATTAGCCCCTCTATTACTACGCCTATGATCTAACTGCTGATGTCTCACCATCCCCCGTCTTCAAAACATTTCTGAATCTCAGAAGTAACATATGTATAACACTGTAATCTATATATTATATGTTGCATAAACGATATGTTGCACTTATATTGTCTCTGATATTTTATTTTAGCGGTATAGAAATTGATATATGAAAGTGTATAAGTCGTCCAAAACATATCGAAATAGTGTCATTCATCAGAAATAATTGTCATAAATAAATTGCCAAAGTTTGAAGCAAGTATGTTTGGCAATATTATTTTAAGAAAAACATCGCGTCCTAATGCAACAATTTGAGGAGGAGTTCACGAAAATGTGTAAATGTGTTCGCCTTAGAGTTGCTATGATTATTGACAGCGAAATAGTTCAAGATTTAATCATAAGTCAACCCCAGAGCAAATTAAATTTTCAACCATTTATCAATTGTTCAAGTTAAATTTGACTGATAATTACTTGCTAAAAATTCAATGGCATTTAAAACTGCAGCCATTTTTATTCCTATATTGCTATTAAGTCTCAAAATAACAAGAAAACTGTCTCGTTATAACGACATAACTTACTCGTTATAACGAGATAATTATCTCGTTATAACGAGATAATTATCTCGTTATAACGAGATAACTAACTCGTTATAACGAGATAACTAACTCGTTATAACGAGATACTAACTCGTTATAACGAGATAACTAACTCGTTATAACGAGATACTAACTCGTTATAACGAGATAATTATCTCGTTATAACGAGATACTAACTCGTTATAACGAGATACTAACTCGTTATAACGAGATAACTAACTCGTTATAACGAGATATTAACTCGTTATAACGAGATAACTAACTCGTTATAACGAGATAACTAACTCGTTATAACGAGATACTAACTCGTTATAACAAGATAACTATTCCGTTATAACGAGTTAATTATTTTTTTATCTTGTCAAAAATGAGCCTATCCGGCTTTCGTAGAAAGGGAAAGTTGGGGGTTATTTTGTATTTTGAATCTAACAAGAAATTCAAAAGGGAGATAATTATATTTTTATATTGTCTTTTTGATAGCTACGTAGAGTAAGAATTTATTAATTATTATTTTAAACCTGTGATATTTGTCAAAGCTGTTGACATAAATTGCCTTATACAACCCATAGAGGATAGCACTGATTAGCATTTATTGAGTCCACCCTAAATCTAGACCGTTAGCTATAGTTATAAGGATTTCTTACCTTGATCATGATTAAATTTTTAAGCCCAAGGGCTGCAAAAATGATGCTAGCTTTCTACGATATAGGATCAAGTCTCTATTATAGTTTGCTAAAGGGATATGGTTTTAGGATGATGTGTTGACTATTCATATATTGTTTTGTGTGTTCTTTATTGTCCGCCCTAATATTAGGATACCATTAAAGATTTTTTTTTATCAAACTTCTGCATGTGTTCATTAAAATGAGTACATAGACGTATGATTTATCTAAAGAAAATCTAATAACAAATGAAAATTTCAGCTTTCTCGAGAGCGCCCATTATTTTTATTTTTTTTAAAAAAAAAAATAAAAACGCTTTGTCCACGATTTTTACCGGACAACCCCGTATAAGCCATTTAAGGTGCCCCCACCCTTACACTTTCAAAGTAGAAAAACTGCATTAGTTTCCACTTAATATAAGTTTAATATATAATAATAACATTAATAATCACAGAAAATGTATAGGTCGCCACCTTTTTTTAAGATATCAGACATGAATAAGCAGAGGTATATGTCAGCTGAAAAAGAAATGCACATTTTTGGTAATCAGACATTATTAAAATCGTAGAAAAACTGGTTCAAGTTCCACGCAAGTTCAGTTTATTCACCCAAACCAACATATTGGTACGTGTACATGAGATGGCATAATCTTAACATTGAAAGTTTCAACTAGATTTTCTGTATCATGGAAACCATTTAACAATATATGTATTATTAAGAAAATGCATGAACAAAGAAACATAGAGTAAATGTCCTTTGTACAATATCTAAGGAATAAATAATTGATTAATTATGGATAATGTATTTTTTAGGAATTTTTTTAAAAGGAATAAGTAATTGATTAATTATAGATAGTGTATTTTTTTAGGTCACCTGAGCCACTCAGGTGACCTATTACTATCTGTTTTCGTCCGCCGTCGTGCGATGTGCGTTAACATTTAACATCTCTAACATCTTTAACAAATCTAATAACAGCCAGACCCGTAGAAAGCAATTTCTGTTTGAGGACACCTGAATACAGAATTGAATTTTATGACAACAACAACAACAAAGATCATCAAAAGTTATTATTGAGAGCTGCTAACACAAATGAAAGTTACTTTTGTTTTCTAATTTATAGTATATGTTGCATGGCAAAATTGTTGGGGGCACGTCTTCCCCTCTTCTGTGCCCATCCGGGTTCCCACGGGCTTTTTCAGAGGTTTTCGGTTTCTGAGAATATTTAATACAACTAATTCAACTTGTAACAGTTATCTCTCATAGAATACATTCTATACGGACAATGTAAATACAAACTGATTTTTTTTTTTAAATTCCTGGACATTCGGGAAAAACCCATTTGATTTCATTCTTTTTGAATGTATGATGCAAGTATGCGGTTTGAAACAACGTTTAAAAATCCAGAAACTACCTTGCTCATTTTTTTTTATACAAACGCCTCTGGATACTACGAATATTGTCACCAGAGGCGTCCGTGCTACATCACATACACCTTCGACGTCATGTTTCATACCTGGTATTTACCATGAGGTGTCGTTTTGGTATTTACTGCCATTAAGTGATATCACCTACTCGAATAGGTAATACCTATTCAATTGGTGATATCACCTAATCAATTGGTGATATCACTTATTCGAATAGATGATATCACCTATTTGATTTGAATTGGTGATAGCAACAATTCGAATAAGTGATATTATGTATTCCAATAGGTCATATCACCTTATTAAATTGAATAGGTGAGATCACTATTCGAATAAGTGATATCACCTATTTATTTATTTCAATTAGGCGATATAACCAATTCAAAAAGATGATATCACATGTTCGGATAAGTTATATTACCTATTCTAATAGGTTATATCATCTATTCAGCTTTTGAATGTGATATCACATATTTGAATAGGTGATATCACCTATATTTGATTTGAATTGGTGATATCACCTATACGAATAGGTGATATCACCTATTCATTTTTTTTTTCGAATAGATGATATAACCTAGTTAAAAAGATGATATCACCTATTCGAATAAGTTATATCACCTATTCTAATAGGCGATATCACCTATTCAAGTTGAATATGTGAAATCACCTATTCGAATAGGTGATATTACCTATTTGAATAGGTGATATCATCATATGGCGATAAATACCAAAATGGCGTCTGAACGGCTATCAACGATATGAATAAAATCGAAGCCAGAACGTATGGGAGACGCCTCGCTATTGTTGGTCAGAGGGAATAATCACTATATAACCACACTTCCCCTTAATCCAGCATGGTGGAGGTTCACGGAGAGATACTTTTAACTTGGTGCCGAGGTATAAGGAGCGTAGGGACGTTAAACGAGGCTCATACTTGTAGGAGTACTCCCCCTACCCTCCACGGGGAGAAGGCTTGCTATATGGCCAGTCTTCCGGGGGTAGGGGAGGGGGTCTCACTATATTACACCAGTGTTGTTTAGTGAGACCTCCCCAGTGATGAGGCTTAGTAAGCCTTGTTCAAACATTTATTCATGATACGAGTCGTTTCAATTAATACTTATTCAATTTACCTCTTTTGAAACATTAATATTAGTATCATCTCATTATTATTATTAATTGATGTTTCCTAACTATAAAAGCGATTGTTTTTCTATTAACATGTATCTATACTTATAAATTAATAAATTTTGCAAATAAACTCCGAAACGGGTGCACCAGAGTTCTTACTCACTCCTCTAACAATACATTGTATACAAGATGATGTCCGTAAACTATATTTAGATTTCACTCGCATAGTCAGTATCGTACATAAAATTAAAAGTCTACTTTTATTTTCTATAAGCAGCCATGAAATAGCAAAAACGTGAGTACGGTGGCGTTTCCGGTTGGCGGATCTAAGATACTGGCAATTTTTAATGAAACTGACAACAAGCAATCATTTATTTATTTAATTAAACGTCATCACTGAATTATTCAATCAAAACTTGATTTAAATGATATAAAAGAAATAAGTTGTGATAACCGATTAAAGAGGGAAATATGCAAATTATTTTCGTCATTCACCGATCTTAATATTGACGGAAGCTTCTAGAACATCATATAGCATCGAGCCCGATGTTAAAAAGAAAAACGAGGTGATCATTAAAAAAAACAAACTTTTGTATGAATGGTCATTGAAATAATGGTAAATCATTGATAACACTATAAGTTTTGAATATATTTATATATCGAAAGACTATTTCATGTATGTAGTAGGTTTTTCTAATAAATTTATCGGTAAAATTATATATACATGTATTCCTTACTGAGAGCATCGTGGCAACGAACCAGAAGTACAATTCGTACTTCGTAATAAACTTGCTAACATGAAAAGAGAAAATTAATGAATAAGGTATTGTTCAAATACAATTAAAGCTGTGTAAAATGTTGTGCTTTAATCAATACATTTCAGTTTTTACAGAAAGGGGTGGAGTAGGGGCGGGGGGGGGGGGTGGTGGTGGTGGTGGAGACATTCATCTGCTTCATGCGGGATTTTGAACAAAGTATATCTTCCAGCTATAAGCCTGTATTCTGTCAGTAGAAACTACAATTATATATTTTCTGTCGTTAGTGGTATAAATTCAATTCCACGCGCTTGCGCGGGATTTCATCTAGTGTCATGTAAATCTTTGTAAAGTTTGTATGGCTATTCAGATTTTATATATGGGAAGAGGACTATCTAAGTTACTAAGTATTGGAACTTGTGTCCAATCCCAGAGACGTACAATGTATTGCCAATAAAAATGAAATAAATTTATTTACATAAAATGGATGGTAATGCAATGTGAATAAAATCCAAATCAAGCACGTCATGAGAAGCCTTACTATTGTTGGTGTTTGTGTGTGTGTGCGGGGGAGGGGGGGCTATATAGCCACTCTTCCCCCAGCGGGAAGACTCACTACATATAGTCAGACATCCACTGGGGTCTCGCTATGTGACACCTGTAGTTAATATAAAAGGGTAGATATGAACGTTTACTACAAGCCATTTAAGGTGCCACCACCCTTCCACTTTCAGAGTAGAAAAACTGCTTTAGTCTCCACTTAATATAGTTTAATATGATAATCACAGAAAATGTAGAGGTCGCCACTTTTTTTTTATATCAGGCATAAATAAGCAGAGGTATATGTCAGCTGAAGAAGAATTCCACGTTTTTGGCAAATAGGCATTATCAAAATCGCAGAAAAACTGGTTCAAATGACATAATCTTAACATTGAACGTTTCAACTAGATTTTCTGTATCATGGAAACCATTTAACAATATATGCAGAATTCTAAGAAAATCCATGAACAAAGATACATAGAGTAATTGTCATTTGTACCATATTTAAGGAATAAATAATTGATTAATTATTTTTTATAACACCTATTGAAAAGCATTCTTCCACAAAACATATTTCTATTGGGCACGAAGTTAAATTAATGAAAGATTTTGCACAAATTTATGACATCATACATGTATATGAGGGTGGAAATACCTTGTATTAAAGGCATAATATGATACTAAAACTATAAAGTACGGTCTAGAAATTTGTAAAACAGTTTGTTCAAGCTATGTTATTGCTAAAACACATTTTTCATGTTTATGCATTGAATTTGAGTATATATTTTAAAAAAAAACTGCATGGGGTTTGGTGGAGAATGCAAGAATTTCGATGGCTTTAAATAATGTCAATCTCCAATGCAGAGTTGTCGTTCGTTTCTCTCGCACACTTGCAATGTGGAATCACGTTAAGAATTTTGACGTAGGATAAAAAAAGAAGATATTCCAAGGATTCTTTCAGGTTCAATTCAATTGAAATTAAATTGAAATGTCACCCTTACTTTCTGTCACTGGACGACTGTTTGGCATGTACGATATTTTAATCTAGTAGTATATCAAGAAAGATAATTCCTAAGCTAATTTAGAGTATTCAATATAAAAAAAAGTTAGTAATACTTGTAATTAGGTGAGGTTTTAGATAAGTAATTTTAAGATATATGCTCTAGTTTATTTACCAACAAAAATATCATCTTAGAAGAATCAATATATGATTTTTTTTTTAATTTTAAGTTTATTTCATTGCGTTTTCTAGGGGGGAAAGATGGTATTAAATATGAAAGAAAACTGTTTGGGATTCACAACTACTGGTTACTGATGTAGTCGTTGAGTATACAATGACATTTTCAGCTGTAATAATCTGTTATTTAAAAAAAACATTTGATAATTGATAACGTGTTAATAAGTAAGTATACATATATAAACATATACACCTATATCAGTTTTGTATTTAGAATCTAGAAATGATGTTTAGCAAAAAAAAAAAAAAAATAAAAAAAAAAAAAATAATAAATAAATAAATAAAATAAAATAAATAAATAAATAAATAATAATAACATCATTAAGATGTTTTTGGAAAATATATCTAAGGCATGTGTGCTATTTTGCTACTTGGTAACCGGCATGGGAACACTTGATTACACGCACAAATAAATAGACATTTATAACTTAATATCTTCACATTTTGTCCTCGTATACTACAATGCTACCTCTGGATCAAACTTGACACTGATTTTAAAACAAGTCTCTCCCCCCCCCCCCCCCCCGACGTAATGACTACCAAATAAGGACACAAAGCAATAGTTGAGAAGGGAGAAGTCACATGAGATGCAATGCGGTTTTACAGGGATAACCCTTGATTTTCCGGTATTAATGAAAAACATTGGCAAATGTAAATATTGTACAATATTTTGTTAATATTAAGGAGAAACCAATACCGGGTGTAATACTTCACTTTTCTTTCACTTGCCAAAAATATCGCGTGAATTGTATTTTCAAAGCAATCCATTAACGAAAGAATGTAACTAGATTATTTGAGATAGCATTGTCATTTGGAATGTTTAATTTGATTTGTTCTCTTAACTTGATCATCGGCATATGACTGCTAATTTGCGACGATTTGATTAACACAATGACGAGAGAATAAGAACAAATTTTTGATGTTTTAATAAAAGAACAAAATCTTTGATGAGAGTGAAAACAATGCCAATTAGACAAATTTTTGCCTCAAGGAAATAATTTTCCTCATTTTTGGACGAAAATGGCTTATTTTTGGTCTTAATAAATGAAAATGGACTTCGTTTCTAGCGAAATGAAATTAAGGCTAAATTATTTCCATCCAATTCTGTGGTTTTTATGACAAGATCATTTTTCACATTCATTTAAAGTAATTTGCGCCTTGATTGTGTCGTATTATTTATTACATTTTTGAACAGAACGTGGGCTTCATTTAGCTGAGAAATTCTATATAGCCACACTTAATGATGGGTCTGCGATGACCAGCATTGACTCATTGGGAAGATTTCCGTGAGAGTGTGTGGGCAAAATCATTCCACAATTTATGCCTTATAAAAGAAACAAAGGTGCCAAAGTAGTGCAACAGAAAAGTTAACACCGATAACATAATTATTTCATTTTAAAATGACCCAAGGTCAAAGTATGCATGAATATTGGCTGAAATACATAAACATATTCTCTCTACAACATAAATGTTAAAATGAGAAGAAAGATATGATTTTAGACACATTTTTAAAGTAAAGAGGGGTACTCCGGGGTAGAAATAATGGCGTCTTATTCGATCTACGATGATATTTACGTTGTCATATGCAGCCTACCCTCATTTATATACATGTACATAAATACCCTTGGTCTTCTAAACCCATAAAATGAATCCCACTTCAACAGTTAATAGGATCGAGAATGTGAATTTGACTTTAATTGGTCACGCCTACTCTTCAAAATACTTTCATATAAAGAGATTCCACGGTAATATTTTGTACACTTTTGGTAAATACAAAAAAAAAAAAAAAAAAAAAATACAAGGAATTTTCACAAGGATCTTTGTTAAGCTTAATCTTGTTCATAAATAAACAATCGAAGCTTAGGAAAGAAATGGGCACAACGATTTTTTAAAGGAAAAATTTTGCTAGAGGATTCATTGTGAATATGACAAAAACAAAAACATATAAAATACAAAAACATGGAGTCATATAGAGGGCCAAAAAGACACATTTATTATAGGGATCTGAATGCTTCATACTCACGAAATAAATGAAGAAATAAATAAGATGCATGATAATGAAATCGATTTATTGCAAAGTAATAAAATATAAAATAAATAATTTTTTATCTCAAGGAAAATAATTGAAAAGTACAAAAATAGGTTAAGAAGAAAGTACAATGTGTCTTTAAATAATAGATATATATATACACAAATTAACAAGAGGTGCGTCGTGATCCGGTAGCAAGGCAATTTTGAGCGAAGTTAAGGGTACAGAAGTATTGAATAAGCATAATTTACTGTTGCCAATATGAGAAAAATGTCAAAATTCAAATTTTATGTTCTTGATTTCCAGCGCGTTCATTAAAATGAAATATTATACCTCTCTTTAAAAGGAATAATTCACAAACCTTTTGACTAAAACTACATAAATGCTTCAAAGACAAAGAGTCTTGACACAGACACATGTTTCTGTAATAATTAAATTTTCACCCCATAGAATAATAATAACATGTTATTTTTATTTTATTAGGTAAAAAAAAAAAATATTGGAAAAAACAGAGACAAGTGCCTGTGGTCTTGAAGTCACAATTAAGCAACAGGGATTTTAGCAAATGACCCTATCTGACACCTTCAAACAAAACAACTAGCCTAAAGGACAAAACAAGCAAATAATAGACAAATCAGGAATATTTTCAATTGAAAAAATGAACAACGACAGGATTTTTTTTTAAACATTTCCGAGTCACCACAGAAATGTCATTTCTAAAAATAGAATCAAACAATCTTTACCAAAGGACGATTTGATTTCAAATTTTATGAAAAAATGCCTTATCATATGGTAAGAGTTTATCACTTCGTAGGTTAGCAAAACACTGGTTCCCTCAGAACCCTAACCCTAACCCTCAGATTTATTTCCTGGGACAAATTTAACTCCATACTGTTTACAACTGTAGTCTGCCGCCACATCACTGATTAGCCGATCTCAAAGATAACTAGCCTGGTTCCCTGACTCATCCTTGCCAAGGCTGCGGAGTACACAAAGCATATGCAAAACAGGGACATGGAACCAGGCAAAAAGGTAACCTAATCACTCTTCCGGAAAATGTAGGTCGGATCCAGCATGCATCCGAAGCAAGTCTTGTAGATCCATCATCCATGCAAGTTTGGTCCAGGTAGGGCTTACATGTAATTTAGAAATGAGACCTATTCCAAAAACTTGAATCTGCTCCTAAAACTTTGACCAGCTTCAAAATTCTTATAGAAAATACTTGACTGAAAATACGGCATCTGAAACTTGACTAATAAACTGAAAACTTCGACCTGGGACGCCGACGTCGAGGGTATTACATAAGCTACCCCAACTTCTTTTAGGTAAGCAAAAAGGGAGTTCAACAATACCGCTACATTGCAAAAAATTCCAACTCATTGCCTCTACTTTTCATCTAAATTTCGGGTGTTTATTACCGCTACATCTTGTCAATGAGACGATTGGCGATTACAACTCATTACCGCTACATGCACAAATCTACCTGCATGGCACAGAATATGATTTTTATTAAATATAATTCACTCACAATGTAGTCGAAGTAGAAGTACCATTAAGAATGACTTCTATTCATTCAGCCTGTATTCGAAATACGGTTACGGAAAGTCTATTGAATTTCAAGGCTACTTTTTGAGAAGTTTGTAATAAATCGCAGTAATGCAGTCATTGATGGATATTAAAAAAAACAAGATGTGTTTGTGAAACACTGATGCCCCCATATTGCAGCTTATGGCGAAGGTTAAAGTTTCTCAAATGCAAGTCAAACTCCAGGTCAAGAGATCAACAATGTTGGTACCCAAAGAAAGATCTTGTCTCGAGGAATATATTTGGGAAATATGAAAGCCCTAGCACCAACCGTTGAAAAGTTATGGCGAAGGTTAAAGTTTTTTAAACGTAAATAAAACGTCAAAGCCAAGGTCAAATGGTGCCCAAGGGAAGGTTTTGTCACAAGTGATACACATATTCATGAAATGTGAAAGCCGTAGAACCAAATTATTGTTATGACCAAGGTTAAAGTTTTTTCAAAAGTAAGTCAAACTCCAAGGTCAAAGGGTCAAAGTTGTTGGTATCCAAAGGAAAATCTTGTCACAAAAAATGCACATGTGAAGTATGAAAGCCCAAGCTCCAACTGTTTAAAAGTTATGGTCAAAATTAAAGATTTTCAAAATTAAAGTAGGTCAAACTCTTAGTAAAAGTCAAAGTTGTTGGTATCCGAGGGAAGGTCTTTTCACAAGGCATGCACATGTGCAGTGTGAAAGCCCTAGCACTAACTGTTTAAAAGTTATGGCCAAGGTTAAAGTTTTATCAAAAGTAGGTCAAACTCCAAGGTCAACGTCAAAGGGTCAAAGTTCTTGGTATCCAAAGAAAGGTCTTATCACAAGAAATACACATGTGAAGTTTGAAAGCCCAAGCACCAATTGTTCAAAAGTTATGGCCAAGGTTAAAGTCTCATAAAATTTTGCAAAAGTGGGTCAAACTCCAAGGTCAAAAGGTCAAATATGATGTTGGTAGTTAAAAAAGGTCTTGTCACAAGGAATACACCTGTGAAGTATGAAAACCCTAACACTAACTGTTCAAAAGTTACGGCCAAGGTTAATTTTTTTTTTCAAAATTAAAGTAGGCGAATGTCAAAGGTCAAGGTCGAAAGGTCGAAGTAGAATAATAATAACATGTTATTTTTATTTTATTGGGTAAAAAAAATCAGGGGAATTAAAGGGGACTTATCCATGTACATATATTTCTTTATATCTATCTGTACATGGCACTGGCTAACTGAAGAGGCATTGTAGCGGTAATGTATGCTTTTAAATGTAGCGGTAATGCATGGTATTTTGTTGCAGGAATGAGTATCTAGTAATGACTAATTTGAAAATGGAGCGGTAATGTAACGCACCCGAATGTACTACATACATTGAAACAATGATTGAACAGAGAAATTCAAATTACTAGTATCTCTTTCCAAGTTGATTTAATTGGTGCCTATCCTTTCTTCTAATCCTTGTTAGTAAGAAATGTTATTGTCTTTTATAAATGCTTAATCTTAAAGGTAAAATGCGCGCACTACTACGTGTGCAATAGTGTCGTTCCCGTATTAATAAACTGGAAAAAGATAATTCATCATGTTTTCCCCAGGATGAGAAGACATTGGATTTGGCATGGAATTATGTTTGGGATATGTCTGTAGGTCTGTCACAAAATTTATTACGGCTACAACTCTGGAACCTTTGGCAGGCACTTAGCATCGGTACACTTTCAAAAACGATGCTACGTCCCTGTTTGGTTAGAATTTAATTCAAACTTCTGTATTTTGTTTCCAGTGACCTAAAGGATTATCTTTAGCACAAGGTCAAGGTCAATTGGTAAGGTGTGGGAGAGGCATATAATTTTGTCAAAAATAACCCATATCTAGTTTAAATTAATTTTGAATGCTTGACGTTGATGTAAACGTTTTAATGAAAAATGACATTAAAGACCTTTTAGCAAAAATGTTTCTTTCTGTACGCTTTGAATTTGTAAATGTTATTTTGGCATTATTAAATCGCATCTATTTTTATCTGTTAAACCCCTTATGGACCCGTAAATATTTATTATTAAAATCCCGATAATGGAACAAGTGAATTGAAGTTTTATCTCGATGATATTGTCTCAGTTCAATGGAAAATAAAGATTGTTACAAAATATGACGAATGATAGATGTAATTCATTTGTTAGCTCATTCGAGACTTTTCATATTCCGTTAACACATCAATGCTTCCAGGAATAATGAAACAAGAAGTTGTTAGATTTTTTAGTTCTCAAATATCACTAACAATAAAAAGAGTGTGTTATTTCCCATAGTGATATTAAATAATTTATGGTCCGATAGAATATGTCTCGGAGCATTTGAATGTCTTTTGTATCCGCAGCAAATGCGGAAAATCGGTCCATGTACTTGACAAGCAATTTATCTCTGAATTATTCAGAAATCTCACAAAAGAGACTGAAAGAAATGTCTAAATGAGCGCCATTACTAAACTATCATCATTTATCATAAGTGTATTCCCTTGTTTATCATTCAATCTAGTATTCTCCGAATTTGGCCCCATGTGAACTTCTCAATACGTACATACAAAATGCATATTGCTATTATTGAAGAAAAGATATTTCTCTCAAACATGCAACATCTTTATTCAATTATTTAGTAATTCCAATGTCATGATTTTCAATGGTTGGTAAATAAGTCTATTTCTGTTCGCAATACGTTTTAATTTACGCCATTATTTTTTTAATATTGGTAAAAAAAAAATGGAATTAGATGTGAATCATCTTCAGAATTTAATACATTTGATACACTATGAATAAACACAAAAAATGCACCTTAAGGGGAGAAAATATCCCTGAAATTCTTTTTCCAAAAGTAACATGATTATGCGGATGCTTCCATAGAATTGTAGTTTCTTGTTATTTAGTTATCAAATCCGTTTGACTTTTACAACATCTAATTTTCTCCTAATTGAAATTTGTTTTCTGGGCTCGTGTCCTCAGACATATAGTTTGCTGCATTCCTGAACTTATTAATCTGCTCAAAACCATATAATCTTTCATAGCACACACAAAACTAATCTACAGAAACCGCGCCTTAATTGAGGCTTAACCCGTACAGATTTTGAACAATTTTTCCGACGTTCATTTTGATCTTCAATTCTTTTAACAACACTAATAATCAGTGATTACCCTTGCCTCATAATGTGCTATGTTCTTCTTTCGTTCACTAATGATTCTTTACTTCAATCAGATTCAATAGAAAACGCGAGATAAATAGCAATCCGACGGGATATGAAAATGATTTGAAGCCTGATTGGAAAAAATGCCATCAATTTCTTCTCTCCCTGCGGTAATTTTCCCGATCTTTTACCATCAAAATTCATTTGTATTGATCCCCTAGCCATTCAAGATTATTAAACCTAAAGTAATTTCATAAAACAGTTCCTCTCTTCTACCCAGGATCAAAACCCAAATTGAAGTCTAATTTAGAAATAGTTATTTTTTTCCGAAGTTATATAAAAGAATAGGAAATTAATGCAGAGCCACTTGACGTCGACACAAATCAAAAATCTCCATTAATGTTCGTTTTGTTCTTTTTCTTGTAGTTTGATTATTTTTTAATTTACATATTTAATGATGTGAATAAAGTTGATAATTACAATGACATCCTTTAGTAATGACATTTAATTACCTCCCTTTCCTCTGCCCTCGTTTAGCGCACTAATTTTCGTGCCAATATAGACACTTTTTTTATACTTCGTACGAAACTTCTTAATAGCTCTTGTATTTTAATGTGCTCTCGTTCCGAGATTCAATCCCAGTCTATGACCAGTAGCTTTCAAGAAAATCACATTTAGTTTCATACAAAACAATTATGTTTCTCTATCAAAATAATTACAAGAGGCAAATAAGATGGCTATTTTCAAATTAACAGGTTTTATGTTGATTAGAAACATAGATAGAAGTAACTGGTTGGCAATTATTTTTGTTTAACTAGGCGAAGAAGAAAACATTTCAAAGAAATCAGGACAGAATCTTAACAACAACAATACATCCTTAATTACAAGTACATGTAAAGTAAACAGTAAACTTGTACGTGTAAGATTTCATTACATGGGATATGTATATTTAGATATCTACGTGAGAACAACAAAATATACAGTAAATAAGGTTACATATAGAACATAAAGATGCCAGTGACACCGAATTCCATTAATTGTATTAATATAACATACGTTTAGTATAAGAAGTAATCCTTTTTGCTTATGTGAAAATTAAGTGGGGGTGGGTGGCGGGATCGTGATACTTGTAAGTATGAATAGTGTTACCGTGATGGTTACTAAAAATTGAATTTATTTCTGAAATTACTTTTGAATTTATTTCTGAAATTACTTACTTACTTACTTAAGCCTGTCGTTCCGTGTGGAACATAGGCCATCGACGACAGTCCTCCAACGAACTCGATTCTGGGCTGCTTTTACTGCATCTTGCCAGCTCATGCCCCGTGTCTTTAGCTCTGACTCCGAGTCACGCCTCCAGGTGTTTCTGAAATCCTTTCAAAATACTTTATCTTCTACATTTTTGGTTCAATATCAAGTTAAAAACAACAAACAATCAGACTGCACGAAGATGCAAAATTTTGTATATAGGTATTTGATTTTGATGACCATTCTTAGATATTCAGATGCCCTTCAAAGCGGTATTATCTGCTAGCCGTTCGTCTTTGCGCCTTGGCATGGTCATAAAAACGATTTTTCTTTCTTTTTTCTTTTTTGTGAAATTTCGATTGCAATAAAACTTGTGCACAAAAATACACCAAGACATATAAATCTTTATATCGAGGTTTCAATTTTGATGAACATTGTTGTAATATAGTTATTCAAATATTCAAAATAGAAAATTCCTTCAAATTCTTTCGAGATTCTACTATTTTTACAGTTTTGGACCAATTTCAATATAAAAAGACAGATCACTAAATTGCATAAAGACACATAATGTTAAAATGTCAAATACTGAAAATGTTTTATTGTGATGACTGTGGTCACAAAAAATTCAACATTTTGAAATTCTAATAAATAGGGTAGAATCTTTACAACAAAAATATATCCTTAATTACAAATATATGTAAACAGTACTACGTGTAAGAATTCATTATATGGGGTATGTCTATTTAGACATCTACGTGAGAACAACAAAATATACCCAAATATGGTTACATATAGAACATATGTGTCTGGGACACCGTATTCCATAAAACATAAATTGTATTAATATAACATACGTTTAGTATAAGAAGTAATCCTTTTGCTAATGTGAATAATTGGGATGGGTTGGGATCGTGACACACGTTTTTAGCTCTAATTGGTCAAAGACAAAATGAAAGAGATGATATGCTACTTCACTTATATTTTTGGTCCGAATTCAATAAGATCAAAATACAAACCTAAGATGTGAGGTTTTGACAAAAGGAAACTATGAGATAATATGCTACTTCACTTATAGTTTTGGTCCAAATTCATTAGGTTTTGATTTCGATGAGTATTTTTGCCATGGTTACAAAAATAAGAAATTTCGTTGAAACTCTTTTAAAATGCTACTCTTTCTACAGCTTTTGGAGCAATTTCAATAAAACAAGGCAGACAACTTAATTACATCAAGATACATCATTTTAAACATCACTTTTTGTGTGATGGTACAACTGCATTTTTGGTGAAATCTTTCAAAAATACTACGCCTACTACAATTTTAGATTGGTTTCAGACTTTCAGTCAAGCTTGGTATGCTACATAGACTATGTTAAGATATATATTTTCTATGTCAGTTTTTAATTTAAGTGAACAGTGTTACCGTGATGGTTACTAAAAACTGAATTTATTTTTAAAAATCCATTAAACATACTTTGTCTTCTACATTTTTTATTCAATTTTAAGTTTAAAACAACAAACAATTAGACTGCATGAAGATGCAAAATTTTGTATATCGGTATTTGATTTTGATGATCATCCTTAGATACTAGTACTCATTTGCTCATCAAAGCGGTGTTATATGCTATCCGTTCCTCTTGACATGGTTATAGATTTTTTTTTTAGGGTGAAATCCCGATTGCAACAAAACTTGTGCACAGAATTACTGCACCAAGATATACAATTCTTCATATTGAGGTTTCAATTTTAATGAGTATTGTTGTAATAGTTATTCAAAATAGAAAATTCCTTCAAAGTCTTTCGAGATTCTACTATTTTTACAGTTTTGGACCAATTTCAATATAAAAAGACAGACCATTAAGTTGCATAAAGATACATAATATAATATATCAGTTTTTGATTGTGATGACTGTGGTCACTAAAAAATTCAACATTTTAAAATTCTTTAAAAGTGGTTCGCCTCCTCCTATTTCATTTATTTAAACCAATTTGATATACAAGTTAATTACGATAATAATTTCTATGTATACATATATCAGTTTCACAGAAATTTCTGTTCATAGTATCCAAAAATTATAAAAATCAAATAATAGAATTATGTATCTCAGTGTAGTCTACTTGTGTAAACAGTTTCATTGAAATCAGACCAAACCTGTAGAAAGACTGGCGTTTTGAAAGAATTTCATAGAATTGTTTTATTTTTATTTACCATAGCAACAACGAAGTCAAAATCAAAAACTGATAATAAAATTATGTATCTTAGTGAAATCTGCTTGCGTAGAAAGTTTTATTGCAATCAGACAAAAAATGTAGGAGGAATATAGCGTTTTGAAAGAATTTCACAGAAATTTCCATATTTAGTAACCATGGCAACATCACTCATAAAAATCAAAACCTAATAAATAGAATTATGTATCTTAGTGAAGCCTACTTGTGTGCTAAGTTATATCAACATCGGACCAAAACTGTATGAGTAGCATTTTGAAGAAGAAAAAAAAATGAAACGGACTTACTTTGACACCTTACTTTCGCATAAGCTCTTATGGTTTCTGACCAGTAGAGCTAAATATGACTAATTAGTAATACGTGTTGTTTCATTTATATAGTATATAGGACGTCATCGACACACCAAGTACATAATTTACTGGATTAAAAGCAAAAATTAAATGTCTTTTCGGCCAAAACTTACAAATCTGATGTCTGAATTTCTTTCAATTACCTCCGATTGCCCTGGAAACACTTTGTTCCTTTTGTCGGGTGCCTAGCTTTCTCTCCATCCGTGAAATAATGTTCATTTTCACCTAACATTTCTGCTTTTTTATTTAAGCCCTTTTAAATGAAAATCTTTCTCTTTCAATGCGCATACATGTATATAGTATGTGTTATGAAGATAAAAAAGCCCCAAACAGTTTCTCCTTTATGAAATGTGAAGACAACGCACAGTTATCAGACTCGAAAGTCCAATGAAACAATACAACTTGTGAGTAAATCAAACGCAGACCTCTGAACACATAAGAGGTAGGATCGGGTGCATAAGAGGAGTAAGCAATCCTTGTCGACTAGTCACATCCGCTGAGTGCCTTAACTGCCCTTGTCATGATCAAGTTAACGGAGAAACCCGTAGTCAATTCAGTGTGAAAATAATGACCTAACCATTTGTATTAAAGATGTCAGTCAACTTTTGACCTAACGAAAGATGGTATTTGCAAACAATGCCATTGTATTGACCACAGAATTTGCGAAATGTTGACTTAAAACGAGATTATAGATACCTTCATATCATCAACTTCTCTGCCAGTAGCCTGGCTCGATCGTGTTAGAAATTGTACGAAGAACATGCTCTTGCGTATCAAATCAACTTGGAGACATAAACCATATCCAAGTGATAATGGTATATTGCTCCATAAATAAGGGAAGTTGACTGGTTGGTCAGCACTACAGCGTCGACAAATCTAAAGATTGACAAAGGGTTATTCAGTTTCATTAAAACCTGGAACACGGATAAACAATACCAAGGTATACGATTCTTTATATAGGGTTTCGATTTCGATAAACATTGTTGCTGTGGTTATGATCCACAGATCTAAAATTCATTCAGCTTTACATTTTAACAAAATAATTATTACAAGCAAATGCGAGAAATATTTTTTGTGCAGGTGCGACAGTTGATCTAGAATATGACTTTTTAAGTGATGCATGTATGTGCTGATTGTCAGAATAGGGGTATCTGCCCTTTTATTTGACGAATAAGAAGACATTTCAACGAGAATCTTTGAAACAAGACTGTAATCAAAATATTCGTGAAATATCAACATGTAAAGCTATACGTGAGAAATTACTATTGTACTATATATTATTTTAACGTCTGGAAAGACATTTACTAAATTCAAAATGACTTATTAGTAATACATGTTGTTTCATTTTGAGCATAGTGACGTCATAGATACACTATGTACGTGTTTGACTGGATTCAAAACAGAAATTTAAATGTTTTGTAATTCTGGCCATAACTCATAAACCCACTTTCCGATTTTTATTCAATTACCCTCCAATTGCCATGGAGATAAACTCTCTGTTTTTGGTTGCCCACTTTTCCTCTCTTCGAAAAACAATAAAATTGTTTGTTTTTCACCCAACGTTTGTGCTTTTTTTTAACTCCCCATTTGAATGAAAATATTTCTCTTTTAATACATACAGGTAACAGGTTTGTGTTCTGAAGATGCAAAAAAGTAATTCTTTCTTATCTGGTTGGTAGCATAGTGTAGTGTTTACATTTTCAAAAAATCGTTGTTAGTGAAACTTGGCAAAGGGCAACCACATTTCAAACATATAAATTATGAAAACTGAACCTTTGATGGACAAAAATATTTTTTTAAAAACCATTATGCTAAAAATATTCTTTTAGAAAAACATATAGAAATTAGGTATACTGCACTTATTAATCGTGTTTGATAGTTTTGCAGTTATCACAAACCTGCGATGTAGCTTTTAAACTCATGTTAAGATACCTTAGATCAAATACTGTAAAGTCTTTAATATTTGTGGGGGTCAAATTTTCGTGGTTTGAGGAAAAATATTGTTTGTGGTGATTAGATTTTGTGGATGGAGAAACGTCTACTAGTCTTGATTACAATTTTAACTACTAGTATTCTTGGAAGAAATGTATCCGTTGGTCTCGTCTTACCGCGAAAATTAACCCCCCACGAAAATTTGTGATTACACAGTTGAGACTACAGCCATTTTCCATTAAAAATCTCGACTTTTGGGTTTTCTGAAATCTTAACCAATCTTAAGAGCACGTTTGGTAATGGTGTCTTGCACTTGAGCTATAAATGATTTGAAACAAAAACCTTTATATAAGAGACATCTGCAGAACAACTTCAGTGAGGTCACTCAGATGTTCAAGGAAGTAGTTTAAAAAATCAATTTGGATTTGGATTTCACATCAGTTTTTGTTCATTTTTCACAAATTAAATTTACTGAGTAATAATGTATATTGAGGTCAATATTACCCAATATGTTGGTGACATTTAAGATCTAAGAACGCCTACAGGTTGTTGAATATTTCGTTTATCCTCGAAATAAACTTTTTTTTTCACAATTGTTTCTTAAAATATTTTAATGTTAAGCGTTTAAAACATTCATAATTTTCTTTATATTGTCAAAACTTTTTTTTATTTATTAAAATTTTTTTATCAAAGCAAAATAATAATAATAATAATAATAATGCCAGTAGTTATTAAGAGCTGTGACAGTTACAAAATTTTATTAAAATTGTTGATAGTAAGAATGACCTACAAAAAAAATAAATTTACAAAAAAAAATGTTTCATTTCAACCATTTGCTCCAGATCTGGCTTCTTTAATGTCTACACATGGATCACTTCATGTGTTGAATCGATATCACTATTAAAAAGTGCATGAAATGAAATTTAATAGAAATGACGAACAATTTAAAATTGACTTATTTTAGAAAAATGTGCCTAAAAATAGATTTGTTACTACTTCTTGTCTATTTGGACTTGTTCTATAATAAAATTTATGGAAAGACATTACAATCGGGATGTATTTCAATTGTTCTTCCAAAGATCTCATTACCTGACACTAACCTTGGCCAAGATCCAGGTAAACCCTTACTCACTGATATTTTCAATCATCTATTAAAAAAAAATCACTGTCAAATAAATTAGGAGGGATGCACAGAGTTTCAAACCTAATTATCAAAACCATCGTGGTCAATATTTTGCATCATGCTGTAATCTTGGGCCATGATAGCTACAAAACCTTGAAGCAGGTAAAAAGTGATGGTGACATAAAGTCAATCAGTGCCATTGAAAAGTAACTTATGAAAATGTCTTATCTTGGGCATCAGTGCAGCCCTTTTACATGTACCCACAGAATAATAATAACTACAAATGTGTTAGACGAGTTAGCCATATAAAAGCAATCGTGAGATAAATTCAAATTTGTGCCATGCCAAGAACAATGTTACTGAAGGACAGATGATACCAAAAAAGCGGGGTTGCTTGGATTGATATATATTTTTGGACTTATTTTGGTCATAAATGATGTAAATATCAAATTTCCAAAATATTAAGAAATTAGTAAACTTTCTATAACGTTCAAAATTCTGCTCAAAATACGTATATGTATACGTCACAGAGTGATTATCATAAAATTTCTAGACATTATTTCTGAAAAAGTTAAATTTTCACAAATGATTTCTTTTACAGAAGCTGTTTAGAGCGCTTATTAGAAGAAGCAAATAAGAAATCAGATCTGCGCATCCTTAATATATATGTAACCCCCACTGAAAAAAGGAGTATTTGGTCAAGGAATGAAATAATTTACTAATATGTTGTTGTGTGAAATTATTTAATCTATATGCCACAAGTTCGAATTAACGATGAGATATTATATCAGACACTGGTCACAAATGATATTTATATTAAGGAAACAGTGCCTCATGGTGTTTGCCTTGTAATCGGAATCAAGGATAGTTTAACTTTAATTAGTAGGCAAATTGAATTTTGCGGCAGCTGTTCACATTATGCAATTTGTGAAATTACATAGCACAAAGAATAATAAATAAAACCGACGTTTTGATCGAAATCAAGTTACCAGTCATTGCTTAAAAAGCCTGATTGTAAGGTTTGGAATCAAAAAATTAATAAAAGATAACCAAATGCTACAGCTTAATCAATCTAAACTTGATACCAAATACAACGGATGGTTGCAGTCAATTTGTAATAGAAAATATCCAATATCGTCTGAATAGAGATTGTGGACCTTACGTAATTAAATTTACCAGGAAATTACTCAAAAATAGAGAATAGTGCAATATTATTTCGTATATGCAAGAATTAATTAAGTATTTACTGTATTTTTTTTTTAAAGTTTTATTTAAGTAAGGTTTGCATTTACAGAAAACAGAAAATTTACAAAAAATATTAACACTATACATTTTTATTCAGTGAAAGGCTATTGAAAAGATAAATCTTCAATTCTACGTGGGTATGCATGTTTTAAGTGTCCAACTTCACGTTTCCTTATTTACTGCAAATCTCTATATGCATCCAGTATCGATATGTGGGCTTCGTGATCGGGAGGTCGTGAGTTCGAATCTCGGCCGCGACTGACCTAAGTCGATAAAAAATGGGTAGCAACTGTTCCTTCGCCATGCGCTCGGCACTTTGAAGTGAAAGTTGCGGGTCCTTCGGATGAGACTTTAAAAATCGAGGTCCCGTGTCACGGCAGGCGTTGGCACAATAAAGATCCCTCACTGCTCAATGGCCATGAGTGCCGAGTAAAGGTCAAAATTTGAAGCCCTTCATCGGTATATACGGTGACGTCTCTATATGAGTGAAAAATTCTCGAATTAGATGTAAAACAACATACAATCAATTAATCAATCGATATGTGGGAGGGGTCCCCTTATCAAGATACATATATTACGAATTCTCATCCATATTAAAATTCTCCTCAAAATTCAAATTCTCGTTCCATATTCCAAAAACATACTGACATAGTCACTCAAGCCCATTAGAAAAGGAAATCGTCTGCTTACCTTGCAAACCCGACAAACAGAATAAAACATAGGTGAGAACATAACCTTTTCCGTTACCTTTTGAAGTTTATGTAAAGACATAAATACTAGAACCTATTTTTGCCTCATGCCAGTTTTTAGACACTTGACAATCAATTAACGTTTAAAAAAATCTATGGCCTTGATTAAACTAAAAAGAGTGCCATCTGGGAAAAACTGCATAAGAGAAAAAAAGCCCTAAGCCCAAGTGCATATGTACACAACAAGAGACAACCATTGGAAAGAGCTGCAATTGGACCCCGAGAAAAGGATATACATGTCTTTTACATTTCTAGTCTGTAAAATACTCTGTGCTGGAAAGAGAAAAAAAGACGTGTTTATTACAAACACTAGATGAGGATTTCACAAAGTACAACACACGGAATATCAATTTGCAACAACTGTAATGGTATTAGATATTTCATTAGTAAAATGTCCCCAGCAGAGGTGAACACTCGATAAATTCGCACTGCTGACATTTTGGACACGATTGTTCTTCAGTTCCATGGAACATGAATATGCTTAAGAGTCAACTTTCAAAGGAATGCATTAACGCGCAATGTCATGGATGGTAGTGTTTCTATTTAACGTCTTCTGTTTTCCATTTCTAGCTTCTCCATGCAATAACAACAGCTAGAATACAATCCAATCAAAACTAATTATGACCGCGGAATTACAATTTTACTCTGCAAATGACAACCCTGTCAATAACAGCTAAACATGAGATCATTTAGCTACTCATTTTATATATGGAAATGTTTTGCGATGTTTTGCAATTGTCTTTGCACTGTCACGAAAACTAATCAATCAGCATGCATATTACGTTGATTGAAAATAATTACTGAAATTGATTAATTTCCTCAGGAATATTGCGCATTGCAGACAACCCCCATATTATTCCATTCTTTTAGGTTCTAAAGTTGTGGGTACAAAGCATGAACAAAAGTCCCTATCTTATATTTACAAGGTTATTCGGTATATATCAAGAAGCGTTTTATGAAGTTTAAAATTATCCTGATCACAATCCTAAATTTGAAACTGAAATTATTTTTCAACCCAAGCGTCTGTGTATACTGTGAAGCTTGGACATAAAAGAAGGTCACTTTGACCTCCTTATTGGAATTATATAGTTTATTCGTTACAGAGCATGTCTCAGTTACAATAATTTTATATGTATTTCATTAAAGATCAAATGACGGGGTAATATGCTTTTGACATGACCTTGATATGACCTTGTCAGCACATACAACCTATCATCGAATCAAATGCTGACAGACATTTTTCATACTAATTGTTAGGCCATTATTTATACACTGAACTGTCTACGGATTTCTCCGTTATTACCCGATCATGACAAGGAGCACACGGCGGGTGTGACCGGTCGGCAGGGGATGCTCACTGCTCCATGGCACCTGATCCCACCTATGATGTTTTTGAGGTCCATGTTTGCTCTAATCCAAAATTTGTATTGTTTAATGGACTTTCGAGATTGAATACTGTTCTTTATCTTCATATTTCATGCTACAGTAAAGGTAGTCCGAAATATCTGACGTTTTCCAGGCTTTTTTTCACGATTTTGATATTTTACGTGCCAGGAAAACGTCAGAACCGGCGCCATTACGAAAACTGGAAATTTCACCGTCTCCGACCGGAGATGATTTTCGATACTTCCGAACTGAATTAAATGCCGAACTTACAATTTATCAGTAGCACAATGCTTCAAGTACTCACCAATATCGATGAAAAGAAAATTTCACTCTACATTTCGATTTGGTCTTGCAAGATTTTAAAATGGACGAAATGTAAAGAAAACTCAACCGTCTGATAAAATGTTTTCACAAGATTGTATATTTCATAACAAACCCATATAAACGATGCTGGTGAGTACTAAAGGCATTGCATTATTAATAAGTTGTGAATTCAGCATTTAATTCGGTTCGCAAGTATCGAAAATCAACCCGAGAACGCCGCCTCGAGTTGGAGGCGGCGAATTTCCAGTTTTTGTAATGGCGCCGGTTCTGACGTTTTCCTGGCACGTAAAATATCAAAATCGTGAAAAAAGCCCGGAAAACGTCAGATATTTCGGACTACAGTAAAGGATGAATCAACTGACAAGGTTTGATAATTCTAGGTTGCACACTCTTCACCAAATATTCTGAACATGGCTATATGTTAAGCAGCTATAGCATTCTAAAATGATGTCTAAAAGACCTACTTTTATGTCATGACATCAATTTCTCCCAAGATGCATCAACTTACAAAGATTTAGGCTCTCTCTCTCTCTCTGGTCGATTTGACCCTGACCTGATTTAACTAATTTAGGTATATAAATCCAGATAGGACACACCTTCCTCCAAAGAAACATCGACTATCCAAGTTTGATGGTTTTAGATCTTTCAATTTGCAAGATATGATCCGGACACAATTAGACTATGTATAGCCATAAGATTTGAAAATGAGGCCATCACAACCTTCTTTTGAGTCGCGATACATCTTCTCCCAGATATAAAATGCACCAACTGATCAGGTTTGACGGTTCTAGGTACCACAATGTATAAGATACATTTGTTTGATCTGGTGAATTATGCTTCATCATAATGATCACAAACTTTTATATCATTAGTGGTTTCTACAATACAGACTCATTATCATACTGGTACCCAAAAGTAGACATTGATATGTTAATATGCATTTTCAACACATTACCAGCTTTGCTCCGTGTAGGAAACTGATTCCCAGAATAAGACTTATCGGTAGAGTGTTTCGGGTTTTAATGGTTTACTATAACCGTGCCAGCCTTAACTTAAACTTTTAATTCTCCACGCGCCAGAATGCACATAAGGCTATTTAGCTATCTTTCTACTTCCTCCTGTCCTTGGCCTCTATTTTGGTGGCTTCCATCTGTATCTGGTTCTTTTTCTGTTGTTCTTCTCAAACTGGTCTTGGGTCGTCTCTTTGCACGTTTTTCATTCTTGATGCCATCCTAAAGCTATTCTACATGTCTGTTTTGAGTAGGTGTTACATCCAGTCCCACCTTTACCTTCGGACGTTACAAGTGATGGCATCCATTTCCATTATTTCTTTCATTTGTAACTAGTTCTTGTCATCTGAATCTTATCATTCTTCGTAGGCACGTCATTTGATTGCAGATGCTTTCGTCTGTTTTGGTGGTTTACAAGTTTCGCTTCCATGGAGTAGCAATGGTCTTACCAAACCTTTGAAAAGATGTACTTTTGCTTTCATTCCTGTGTATGTGTCTGTGTGTGTTCCAAATTCTCCATCTTTGAAGTGTCCCACTATAGCCTGTTCTAAATATCCTTGCCTTCATCCCTCTTTGTCTACTACAGAAACTGAATATAAATTAGCTTACATCTTCTACTTGTTCATTGTTTACTGAGATGACCTCTATTCCTGATGTTATGTGTATTTTGGTGTTTTATATTTATTTTCATTCAACATGAGGCCTATTCTTGCTACTTCTGACAATTTCCTGGGGTGTTCCCTCAAATCTTGAAATTTAAAAGAGCAATGCCATCTGCAAAATTTAGGTCTTTTAGTGATGATGTAAAATCCCATTTGATTCCCCTTTTTAGCTCACCTGAGCTGAAAGCTCAAGTGAGCTTTTCTGATCACATTTTGTCTGTTGTCCGTCTGTCCGTCTGTCTGTAAACTTTTCACATTTTCAACTTCTTCTCCAGAACCACTGTGCCAATTTCAACCAAACTTGCCACAAAGCATCCTTGGGTGAAGGGGATTCAAGTTTGTTCAAATGAAGGGCCACACCCTCTTTCAAGGGGAGATAATTAAGAATTAGTGAAAAATGAATAGCATCTTTAAAAAATCTTCTTCTCAAGAACCACAGGGCCAGGAAAGATGAAACTCATATGGAAGCATCCCGAGGTAGTGTAGATTCAAGTTTGTTCAAATCATGACCCCCGGGGGTAGGGCGGGGCCACAATGGAGGATCAAAGTTTTACATAGAAATATATAGGAACAATCTTTAAAAATCTTCTTGTCAAGAACAGTAAAGCCATGAAGAGTCATATTTATATGGAAGCATCCCCAGGTAGTGTAGATTCAAGTTTGTTCAAATCATGACCCCCGGGGGTAGGGCGGGGCCACAATGGAGGATCAAAGTTTTACTTAGAAATATATAGGAAAAATCTTTAAAAATCTTCTTTTCAAGAACAGTAAAGCCATGAAGAGTCATATTTATATGGAAGCATCCTCAGGAAGTGTAGATTCAATTTTGTTCAAATCATGGCTCCCGGGGGTAGGGCGGGGCCACAACGGAGGATCCAAATTTTACTTAGAAATATATAGGAAAAATCTTTAAAAATCTTCTTTTCAAGAACAGTAGAGTCATGAAGAGTCATATTTATATGGAAGCATCCTCAGGAAGTGTAGATTCAATTTTGTTCAAATCATGGCTCCCGGGGGTAGGGCGGGGCCACAATAGAGGATCAAAGTTTTACATAGAAATATATAGGAAAAATCTTCTTCTCAAGAACAGTAAAGCCATGAAGAGTCATATTTATATGGAAGCATCCCCAGGTAGTGTAGATTCAAGTTTGTTCAAATCATGACCCCCGGGGGTAGGGCGGGGCCACAATGGAGGATCAAAGTTTTACATAGAAATATATAGGAAAAATCTTTAAAAATCTTCTTCTCAAGAGCAGTAAAGCCATGAAGAGTCATATTTATACGGAAGCATCCTCAGGTAGTGTAGATTCAAGTTTGTTCAAATCATGACCCCCGGGGGTAGGGCGGGGCCACAATGGAGGATCCAAATTTTACTTAGAAATATATAGGAAAAATCTTTAAAAATCTTCTTTTCAAGAACAGTAAAGTCATGAAGAGTCATATTTATATGGAAGCATCCTCAGGAAGTGTAGATTCAATTTTGTTCAAATCATGGCTCCCGGGGGTAGGGCGGGGCCACAACAGAGGATCAAAGTTTTACATAGAAATATATAGGAAAAATCTTCTTCTCAAGAACAGCAAAGCCATGATGAGTCAAATTTATATGGAAGCATCCTCAGGTAGTGTAGATTCAAGTTTGTTCAAATGATGACCCCCGGGGGTAGGGTGGGGCCCAATGGGGGATCGAAAGTTTTACATAAGAACATATAGAAAAAAAATTTCTTCTCAAGAACAGAAAAGCTATGTTAGTTTTATTGATATGGAAGCATCCTCGGGTAATGTAGATTCAAGTTTGTTCAAATGATGACCTCTGAGATAGGGAGAAGCTACAATGGGGGATCAAATTTTTACAAAGGAATAAATGGGAAAATTCTTTTAAAATCTTCTCAAGTACAACAAATTCATTTGTTATATTGACATGAAAGCATCATCAGGTAGTTTAAAATTCAACCCCCCCCCCCGTTCATTACTGAACTGATTTGTGCCTTAGTCTAGCCAGTGTGCTCAGGTGAGCGATGTGGCCCATGGGCCTCTTGTTTCCAGCTGTTTTCTTCACCACCTAGTCTATCGCAAGAACAAAAGAAACTTGGGCTTAGCGTATAAACCCTGCTTCACATCGCTCATTAAATGGATATTTCATTTTTCTCGATGATTGCACATTTGATACCTTCTTGTATGTATATTCCTCGAACTGCTCGAATAATTTTGTTTGGATGTCCACAGAGAGTTAAGACTTCTCAAATAAAATAAGTGAAGAAAACGAACAGTCGTCGATCTCATAAAACCTACAAACAATACTAATCTGTGAACAGGGCATAAAACGCGGACTTCTGAAAATTCCAGAGGTGGGTTCAGGGTTGATTGATTGTATGTTGTTTTACGTCCCGTTCGAGAATTTTTCACTCATTTAGAGACGTCACCATATACTGGTGAAGGGCTTCAAATTAAGACCTTTACTCGGCACTCAGGTCCATTGAGCCTACCGTGACACGGGGCCTCGGTTTTAAGGTCTCATCCGAAGGACCCGCAACTTTCACTTCAAAGTACCGAGTGCTTGGCGAAGGAATAGCTGCTACCTATTTTTTTATCGACTTTGGTCTGTTGCGACCGTGATTCGAACACACGACCTTCCGATCACGGAGCGAGCGTTCTACCGACTGAGCTACCGTGACGGTTTGGGTCCAGGAGCCTGGGAGGAGTAAGCATCCCCTGTCGACCGGTCACACCGTGATCACTGTGTATTGATCAGGTAAACAGAATGATCTGCAGACAAAATTGATATAAAAAGAAAGGCGTAACAATTGGTATGAAATATGTTAGTCAAAGTGAACAAAAGGTATGCCAACTTACTTTTCCTTAAAAGATTCTTAAGGCTGCATATTTGATCACCTTAAACCCATCGTGGAGATTGAACACAAGACCTTTGAGATATAAAGTTTATAATTTTGCTGAAAGGCCTGTTATTTATTATAGCTATTATTTAATTAATCACCTGCGCATGAGATGACTTCGGAGACTCCCCCACATCAAGTAGCAGAACAGAGTCTCAACACAAAACCCGAGAAGATATGCGTCGGGTTTACTGCGTCTTAGCAGCGTCTAAACCCTTTTAATTATGGCCCAGGCCAAGTAGGCTGGACTTGTCCTTTTATCAAAGTCACTCCTTGAAGTTGAGCGTTTTCAGTTTGGGGGCGTCCCTCCCAAACCTGAGTATCAACAGGTGTGAGACACTTGCAGATGATCGTCCATGCTTGGCATAGCAATATAACTATTTGTGTTTGCATAAGTAAAGTAAGGCGCATCATTGACCCACAACAAAGATGTTGCACATCGATCAATCAGCATGCATTGCATTGCAACGCAAGCACCAATCCTCTTATGTCCCCGATGTGAACGAGCCTTCAGGATCTGGACTGACCACATAATGCATCTCCAGACCCACAGTCAACGGTCCCTCTCTTGACATTGAATCCATGGTCATCCTCGACATCAAAGAAGGAACAAAAATTTGATATTTTAAAATACGTCTGCTGAATGAAGAATAAACTGAAAGATACCAAGTACATAAATGCATTTTGAAGCAAGAACGTCATTGCCATAACTGTGGGGAAGAACTCCTGGCAAGTTGGAAGATATCTCGTTATGCAAACAACATACTAGTATCTGCAGGCAAGATGTTCATGTATAAAACAGATTTTTAAGGTAAGACTTCAGTTCAGCCAATCCTATTGAATAGCGACCATTAGTTCCCCTTCGCAGAAAGAAAATGCCATTTACCTAGATAAGAATTGACTGAAAAAAATCAGAAAGTTTGTGCGAGAGAAAAACGGGCAGAAAGAGGTAACAATGGTTTACACAGTGATCTCAAACAATTCAGAAAAGTTCGAATAGATACTTGAAATTGTAATAGTATTGAATGATAAATATTATTACTTTTTAACATACAAGTAATTCGTCGAAGTTGAATAATAGTTTGTGATTTTATCAAAGACGAGGGGAAGGTTATTGTATATAAAATGTTACTGACTGGAGTCAGATTGTTTTTTAATAGAGTGACATTTCATCCTTGCTTCCAAGTATACAAGCATGTTATACACAAGTTATGTTATATATTGATAATGTAACAAAACCAGTTCATTTGATATCCCATCAATGACTAACACATGAAAATACAGAGGCTTTGTCAGTTGTGACTTCTGAAAAATTTTCTTTCCTCTTCCTTTCTTTCGGTGTATTCTTTAATTGGAGACGCCAACAAAATGGTAATGTAATCTTCGTAATCTTCATGTTAGTCATAAGATGTTATTACGTGACAAGACCGCATCTTTTTGAGAAAGAGAAAAATTACGGAATGCCTTAAAATCGGCAATAAAATAATTGCGTGTGATATTTAAATAAGTTTTTGTCGTAAATTTAATCGCTCAAATATTATCATTGTCCAACGAGCAATGGGTCACAAATTATATTAATGCTATCAATATAGTGTCGCGTTCGTTAGCGTAATTGAGAAAATTGATAATTGCTGGTACGGAAATGTTCTTTGACCGAGCTCTAGCAAAGCTAATTCACGACACACACTCTATAGAACAGCAATACTAATTAAATTTGCGCAAGAATTTCATCAGATCGAACTTTTATCGAACCCAAAGAGAGCGCTTCGGGATCGGGCCGCCATGTAGATGGTGCAATTAATTTATAAGTCAATTCATGAGATGAAACAGATGGTCAAATATACTGCAAATTTGCGAGATCAATACGTTTCTTTCATGAATTAGAACAAGGATATCGTCCGAAATCTAATTTATTACTGAAAGTAACAATTTTTCAATTTAAATATCAGCCCCGTTAGGGCTGACGGTTAGGGAAAATTAGTTTGACAACATTTCATATCAGAAATTCAATGGGAATAACTCCAAGATAGACATAATTTGGTTTGTCAGACGGCAATTACTTGTTTTTCTTGCCGACTCTTTGGAAGCTGAATGTCCGTAGTCATGTAACGGTAGGGATAACGCTCAGAGATTTTTTTTTCTTGATTGACATGGAAATACAAAGTCCCCAGTGCGGTGAGTATAATTCAAAACGTAGGGATAGTAATAACCACAGATGAAGTTTTTAACATTCAAAGGAATTTCGTTGCATGTTTGAAAGTGGTAATGAATAATTGGTGTTTCTTGTCGAATAGGACGCACCATAACCCTTATCATGCAGCAGTTTTTTCCCATTAAGTTTTAAATATCCAAAGTTATCTCCCTTTCTATTATTCATTTTTTTAATTAGAGTCTCCTATTCTTTCTGAATAAATTAATATATGTTTCAGAAGTTTACATGTTTATTGTAGTAACGTTAATATTTTATCTATTTTAGTTAATATTGAGTCAATATTTCGTCAGGGGATAAGCACACCAATCCTAACCGTACAAAGCAAATGCATATACATTAAATGTTCAATACAGACTATATGGGTTCCTTAACTGGTTTCAAACTTGTCATAAATGAGAATAATTATCCATTTTTTCAACGATTAATTCTTCAAAGAAACCTTTGATCCAAGGAACATATTTACTGCTGATGGATTAAGCATTTAATCATTATCGAAAACCTTTATCCATACATAAAATGGAGATGCGCCCGTCTTATACAAAATTGAAAAAACGACAAAGAATAAACCAAAGTCGATATTGTGTCTTTAAATATAATTTCTCAAAGTGAAGTTCAAAGATGTTTGAACAATTTTAATAATGACTTTGTATTGGAAACGATATGTGAAGATAACGTACAGTAATCAAGCTCAAAAGTTCATTGGTACAATACAAATTTAGAGCAAGTGTCTTTTGGGTTTTTTCCTTCAGATGTTTTAACTTAAAGTTCAACAGGGAAAAAATGTTGCATAAGATTTAATCAAGTCAGTACATCCTGGCAATTGAATACATGTGTAACATGATTACAAAAAACCATAGCTTTGAGATGGCATTTTCTATTTAAGTAATAACAAATTCAGATAACCAATACTATTCTCACTTCTATTCAGAGATTTTTTTTTTGCAGAAAGCAGTCGTTATCAAGATTTATTAATTCAGTTGTAACAATAAAATAATTGTTTTCAATGTTACTCTACTAATAAAAATACGTCTACCCAACGGGAAGATAAATATTGGTATTGGCTTTTGATGTCTGTTTCCGTCTACTTGTCTATAGCTCTGTGCCTAGCTGACCGTCTACTTGACTATAGCTGTGTGCCTGACTATTCGTCTACCTGACTATAGCTGTGTGCCTGACCGTCCGTCTACCTGACTATAGCTATGTGCCTGACCGTCCGTCTACCTAATTATAGCTGTGAGGCTAGTTGTCCGCTTACCTGACTCTAGCTACACATGTACCTAGCTGGCCATCTGTCTGACTATAGCTGCGTGCCTTTCTGTCCGTCTTCCTGATTATTGCTTTACGATTGTCTGTCCGTCTACCTGACTAAAGCTATGTGTCCGTCTAATTGACAATAGCTGTGTGTCTGTCTGTCTACCTGAATATACCTGTGTCACTTTCTGTCCATCTATTAGACTTAAGCTGTGTGTCTGACTGTCCATATGGCTGTGTGCCTGCCTGTCACGAAATAATATCCGAACCAAAGTCTCGAACCCTTGATCGGATGGGGTTCAAACTGTGTCATTTTGATGTTAATGATCTAATCATTTGCTATGACCTTGACATAAGGTCATATTTTAAATATCGAATTCTCGTATCCAGGCTAGAACTCTCAAACATTTGACTGACATGGACTCAAATCTTTAGTATATGCTTTCAACGACCTATATGTGTCATGATTTTATTGCAAGGTCATATTTCAAAAGTCAGGGTCAAGGGAATTGTAAACACATTGGCCATTAACTTGCTCTGATTATGTTATTGCTAATAACCCAAAGATGTGTCATTATAATCTTGATTTAAGAAGCAATACATCGTGTCTCAAGAAGCAATCTAAGGTTACTGAAAATGACATTTAGATTCTGAAATTGTGATTGACCATAACACTGGAACTTTTGACTTGAATACATTCGAACTTAAAGCATTGTATATTGTTGATGACCTAGAGGTGTGCTATGACCTTGATTCAGGAGCAAAATTACCTAAATTTTTTTCTCTAAGTTTGATTTTGGTTTTTAAAACTAATATGTGGAGTGGAATGGCTTTCTGATATTTTCTTAGAAACCCACGTTCAGAAATTGTTCAAAAATTGATAATATTTTAACAAAATGCTTCATAAAGACTTCGACTTGGGTGCGAACAAATGTACTTTAATTTCTCTTTCAGGCATTTTACATGTAGGTTCCATAATTTGTGAGAGGAAGTTACCGGTTTTTCTGTTTTTCTCTGATTCGACTTCTTTGTAATTTTTATCTTTTTAATTCAATCCTCTTGAGAATTAACAACATCGAAGAACGAGAGATTTGAAAAAACGATGACTAAGGAGCACTACTTATGGAACCTTAATCCATTTAATCCCATTGCAAGACTGAAATTCTTTAAAATTTGCGTACAGTATTACTGTGATGGTTGACAACGACCAAACAGTAACATCAGGCCTGAACAGGGCTATATGTTGTCTCCTCTGCTCTTTTTAATGGCCATAGACTGGTTCATGAGAGAATCCACCAGAGATCAGATTTACGCCATTAGGTGGAGAATGGAAATCAAACTTAGATGACCAGGGGCACGTTTTACAAAGGAAATTACGACTAAGACCAAAATTTAATTCTGATTATTTCTTCCTATTTTACATTTATTTGAAAATGGTTTTAATCTTTTGAAAAAGAACTTAACAGTACATTTTTATGCTAGCAATTTCAAACAGAATCATCAATGTTACAAAATTTTACAATCAACTAAAATAGTTGGTCTTAATCGTAAGTTCTTTTGTAAAATGGGCCACTGGATTATCTATGTCTCATCCCATCCACCCATCAGCACATTCAGGGGAAAACAACCAAACTCCATAAAACATCTAGAAGTTTAGGTCTGAACATCAACTTAAAGAAGACTAAAATAATGAGAATTCATGCACGGTACAACAACCCCTTACTAGAAAATGGAGGGCGTTTAGAAGATGTAGACTCTCATATATCTGGGTGGCATTGTAACAACATCAGCTAGGAGGTACTGACAAGGATATTACATCAAGAATCAACAAAGCCCGTCATGTGTTTGCCATCTTAAAACCAGTTTGGACCTCCTCCTATATGACTATTAGGACAAAACTCGGGTTCTTTAGTAATCTAAAATCAGTTTTACTATATGATCAGAATACTGGAAGCTCCGGAAAGACTGAAAGTGTTTGTGAATCGATGCCTACGAACCATATTTAAGATCAAATGGCCAAATGTATAGTGTCCAACAACGACCTCAGAGAGATGCCAAGACGGGAAGACATCTTTGTGGAGATTGCAAGAAGGAAGTGGAGATAGGTAGGTCATGTGCTCAGGAAGGATCAGCATGATATCACCAGAGAAAGCATCTTCTGGCAGCCTATGGGAAAAGAAAAAGAGGCGCGCTAAAGACAACATGGCAAAGAACAGCAGAAAGCGAGCTTAAACAGATAGGGTTGCCTTGGAGGACAGTGGAAACACGAGCAGAGGATCGGACTGGGTGGAGGGACTGTGTGGCTGCCTTATGTGCCACCTGGAATGAGAAGACTAAATACAAAAAAAAAAAAAAATACTTCGAGGATCACAGCAACCAATCAAATTCTCGCTACTAATCGATTCTCAAACATGTTTGAATCACTGTGCGGGAGGAATGATGCAAATAGTAACAATAGGAGGAAATATGTTGTATATAAACTGTGAATACGTTTTAGTTTTATAGTCAATGCCAATTCAAGGGTCCTTCGAATTCATGCATTCTTGCATGTCTTTCACTGTACCTTACCCTTGGCCACCAATTTATCACAAAGGTGTGAAACTGATACACAATTTAGCAGTTTATCATATTTCTTGCAACAATATACTTGAAGCAACCTACCTTTGTGCTAATATTGATAACATGTAATGTTTCTTATAAAAAAAAGTGTCTTATCTTTCTTGCTTCATCTTCAAAATGTTCTTAGAACCCTTTCCAAAATCAGTTCTACTGATTGATTTCAATGAAAGTTTCTTTCTTTCTTTTTTTTTTTTAAGAATTGAGATGGGTATTGTTGAACTGAGATGAAGAGAAAAGCGATTGTTTGTTAATAAGGCGCTAAATAGCAAAATGTCTTGACACACAAAAGGGAATTTTCAGTTTAATTTTCTTCTGTTTTTCCTCGATTACCATTCATTGGTTCCGCATCATAATCGGTTAGTTTTCTAAAGTGATAATTGCTTATTACTGTATATATAAGTAAGGTGTTGAAAAATCAACACATTGATTTAATATTACATGTTCCTTGCAATCACTGCTGTATATTATTTATTAACATTACACTGTGAAAGCAACTTAACAAGATAGCAACCGGTGTCCTATGTTAAAGACTAATTTAGCTCTAACAAAGAAAACGACTGAGATGCAGAGAAACATGTGTCTTTAGGCGGTGAGGGGATTTTGCTGGAACCACTGCAGTCTGGCAACCAGGATAACAAGGTAGTTGTATTCTTTTCCGCAGTCACTGCTCCTCATTTGCGCCGAAATTCTGATTATGCAGCGTTTAAATTAAGGATATAATTGGCGTCTTTTTAGACATCATTCTAGAGATCAAATTGGAATTCGTTAACGAGCACCAAATTTATGTAGGGAACCAATTAATTTCAGATGAGGATAAACAAACCAAAATTCTAACGGCGGGTCCTTGTTATACATCCTAATTCTTCTCTTGTCCGTGCGCTCTACACAGTTTATAATTGGCAATTAGAGAGCGGTGGGGGCGCTTGCATCAGGGGAATTTGAGCATTATCTTTTCAATAGAGTTGTTTCACATTAATTACATCGAATCCGTCAGTGCCCATTATAACAACGTCCAATTATTGAGGGTTTATGTACTTGTCGATTCCCCCTTCTTTTCTTGCGTGGCGGTATAATTTGGGGATTTGCGGTCGGGCGGATTACCCCGTCCCATGACCAACTGATTCAGAGAGTGAAAGTTTTCCCGTAAATAGTTAAATTTTACCCATACACGTATTTCTGCAAGACTGAATGCTTGCGTACTTGCTTGTCTAAATTAAATTACCAGTATGTTTATGCAAAATTGAATTTTCCGTCGAAATTTTACATCAAATTTGAAAAGAGCTATTCTCTGCTAATAATATGAGGAATATCTACTTAATTTTACTACATCCACCATGTGTTCGGTGTCCTTGAAAATTCAGAAATATTTATAGTGATCGTAAGAATAAATGTTTTTTAATAATCCTTTTACTTAGTTCTCATGTATCGTTTATATTTATTGTATTGATTTATATGATAAAGAATCAGTTTTAATACATCGTCTCCTTTTCTTTCTGTCTGTGTGTGTTTTGCAAAATAACGTATGATATTTTTCAAATGGAGGGATTGGTTGGCCTGCATGAATAAACATGTAAAAAAAAAAATTACGCAAATTGAATATAGTACTGAGTATTTATTAATCATGAAGACTTCACTGGCAATTGAAAATTGATTATTAATTATTTAGAAATTTTATTTCAGTGTCATTTCTGAGTTATAAATAGTGTTTGGTTGCCTCCTTGTCACATATTTGCCATGTGATTTTTGTGCTGAGGGATCTTTTTTATGTAAACATAATATGTTTTAGATCTAATTTGGCAGCAGTAGTCAATAAAACAATTGCTAAGTCTCTAATTAACAGAATACAAAATTAACTTTGCACAAAAGAATCATTTTTAACAATTAATTTTTCGCATTATTTGCTGTTTTGTACTTTTATGCTACCCTAATCTCCCCGACTGCAAACAAAATTAATTAAAACGAATGAGTCAGTGGCGTTCTATCAGTTGATTGTGGGACAGATTAATGATATCATCTGCTAATTGTCGGTAATGAAATGTGAAAGAGGAATGCGTACCCTGGATTCAAATTCTATGCATACATTGATTAATTAAAGCTATCGGCATCCACTCTGTTTACAACATTTAATTTCCCAGAGCTAATGAACTTGACTTCTTCTATTGTATAAGTCCATTAGAATCGGCTTTTAAGTACTTATAAAAACTTGTTGGCACATTTTAGTTTTCTGTAATCCTCGTATGACACCCGAGAATGGCGCAGAATTGTAAGGTGCGAATCCAAAAGAATCGCAGAACAATAGAAGCTTTGAGACTGATAAACCCCGAGGAATCTTTCAGTTTTCTTTTGGCATCTCTAATGAATTCCTAGGAATATCAATATTTCGGTGACAAGGCTAATTACTTTGCAGTTTGTATGTAAATATTGACTTGTGAATTAACATTACACGTTTCCTTTGCTAAGAAAATATTCTTTGTATTCTGGGTAATTGATTTCGCAGATAGATGAAAGGGTTATATAATTTCATAGTACACAAACCAATTAAAGTTATTCTCCATTAAAAGACACAGAGCAATAAAGAACTTTTTTGATCGACACAACTCTATTAAAATCTGTTTAAAGATTTATAAATGCTTTTAACAATACTAAACGAAAACTTCCCATTAGCTTTGTTTACATAGGGCGGGACTACTTTCCGCTCCATTCAACGTTTAATGTAACGCGTCTCCTGATTGGTTGTACCCTAATGACTAATAATCCATTCGCTCTCCAGATGTGGTCTATTCTCAGTCAATATTTTATAAAATAGTCGGACCCCACAATCGTGAAAAGCCGATATGATTTGAGATAGTGTTCGGATTGTGTGACTGTCAGTTAGCAATTTCTTACCAGAACTTGGATTTGCCAGTAGTGATTTTTCACGGGTTTTCATTAAAATTTGAGCAGGTTAACTTTTTGTGATTTATTTTAATCCCACGTGGTGGCTTAAAACTTGTGTTGTCAACACACAGTTCGATCAATAAACACGCTGTCGTTTATTGTGTTTAATTTCCTTGTATAAATCGTCTGCTTGGGAAAACTTGATTCTATGTGACAATCTAGTTCTCGGACGATGACGAATGGTATGTAAAATCGTTGTCTCTTTTTCGAATTTTCTAGCAACGTTCTTGGAATGCAGTCTCTAATTTGGTTAGCAGACCAAGAATGCATATTATTTCGAATGCTGTGCACTTGTATACATTTCTTTCATAGCATAAAAATGACTACTAATCACAATGTTTGGAGGCATTATGGGTATTTCTTTATTTTGTTTTACTTGCAAAATATGATAATGGAACTTAAATACTTTTCCCCAATCACTTTAATAATGTGAGCAATAAAAAAATCAGTAAAACTACTAAAATGAATCTGTACACATGTTTTTTTAGTGCTAATCTTGTATTCTTTCTGGAATGTTTAAAGACATCATTCATGGTAATAAACTGTCACTCTGAATAAACATTGAAGCTACAGGTTTATAAGACGAACACCTCGCTGCATGGTGTTTACCCATTACACACCTTGTAGTCTGTATTGCTGTGGAAGGCTTGTAAATTTTTCATTTTCCCTCCCGATTTATAATATCTTATATACTACATGTTCCCTATTTGTTACTGAAATGGTCGTGTTACATTACTAGGCCTATTATTCCTGGTTCATTACTGAGATGTTTCTAACTAACCAAGTTGTCCGTGGTAGTGAATAGTGGAGTATAATCATAGTCCACAGAAACGATTCTTTATCAAAAGCTAAACTAAACATTGAAAACGCTTGATGAGATGGAATGCTGGATAGTAATACACTAACTGGCAAATTACCTCCAATTTCTAGACGTGTGTTTGTGTAGATGCGGGTTAAACCTACCTTTCATCATTTACAGACGGTATACTTTTTCTTGTTCATTAAGACGCAACCTTATAATATATAGCTTGATTGCTGCTTCTGAAACTTTTTTCTCTTTCAGCCATATGATCAGGAACAGCTGTCATAGGCTCTGATGTTTGATATGTTTTTAAGTGGTTGATTATATTGCGTGATGCAGAGGCTGTGTGGGTTCATTAGCAATACTTAATTCGTTCTCTTGCTCTACTTTGTCTTACTTCTTCAAGCTACTCAATGGAGAATGTACGCACGAGAAGAAAAGCATGCATTGTAACTGTCGCACGCATTGTGTTGATTAAGATGCCCCCAGTAAGTACACCAAATTTCTTGACATTTACATTGGAAACTCGATCAAGAGCAAAGAGATAATATCGATACTCCTTGTACTCTCTCGAAAACTCTTCTCCGTGTGCACTTTGTGCAGAACATTTCTAGATCTCTAGGAACAAGGGGATCCTCCAAGTACCAAAGACAAGGTGTGCTTTCTCCAACTCGTCACTTTGTTTGAAAAGGGATTTGTCTATATTAACATAAAACCAAGATCCGCCCTGCCACTTTCCTATCTGTGTATTTGGACTGATGGCGGTGTTTTATAGGTATCGTTCCGTCAATGTGATTGATCATTGATTACTGTCAATTCACTTTTATTATGATAACTGCCACACAAAAGTTGACCTCGGGTCACGCACATAACGTCTAATTAGCGTTATGGCTCCGTATGATTAAACCGACGCTACAGTATAGATAGACACAATCTTCTCGACTGTCTAACTATGTAGGTAAAACATTTGAGATATTCTGAAAACGTGATTTCAAATTTTTCTTTGTTTAAAGCAGAAACCACTTATTTTACATCATATAAACCTTGCTAGATATATCGGAGCTTGGGATATCTCCGATTTACACCCATTTCCTGTTAATCGCTTCATATGTCAGTTACAGCTTGTTATACATGTATATAAATTCACATCTGTATCATGTAAAATCATTGATCAATATATTTCTTCAAATTTTAAGGAACAGACGATAGTTCGATTACCCTCGTAAACGGAACAGGAGGTATGTCACAGGGAATTGGACCAGCTTCCAACGCCCCAACAGATGGATACAGTGCCCCCATCAAGGCTTGTGCGGGGTGCGGATCTAGGATAAGTGATCGCTTTCTTCTTCATGCGATGGAACGTTTCTGGCATACAGGGTGTTTAAAATGTTCCTGCTGTCAAACGAATCTGGAGCAGCTAGGTTCCTGTTTTACTAGGGCGGGCATGATACTGTGTAAAAATGACTATATGAGGTAAGTCAAATGAAGTCAAAAGTAATTTACTGCATTGGTTTGTGATGCTAAAAAGGTAAGCATTTCTAGTCAGATATTTTCAAGGAAAAAAAAAGACTTCTGACATCAATTCTCACAACGGTGCCTACTATAACTATAGATTCTCAACTTCTCTACCCATTGCATGTCATTCGCCCTATCTAATTAACTCTATTACAGCCCCAAATTAATTCGGAGTGTTAAAAACTATCGAACTCTTTTTGCATTGCTATTCATGTTATTTCTACATGAGCTGTAGCCATCTCCCCCGTTTTTCAATTTCCTTCTCTCTCATTATAAATTAATTGGATATTTCTATTACTTTGGTTTGTAGCCGAAATTCGGTGCGCTGCGAGGGATCTTTCGTTAATAAAACATATATCTCCCTAATTGAACGTTCATTAGAAACTCTAACGACCGACTACGTATGAAAAACACATGGGTAAACCAATCTCGCATCAAATTTGTGAAAAGTAAACGAAACAAGCCCCTTGTCTGAAAATCTTGTGTATTCAAGAAATAATGGAGGCACTTTGGGGTTTATTAAAGCATAATTTGATAAAAACGGTTACCTCTTACACTCTTTTGAAGTCCTCCATTCACCTCTGCCATGAGTATTTGCCAGCCTTTTATTGTACATTTATTTCTGTGTATTTTTCATTAAGAAATAGTTTAGTTTGGATACAGTTTTAATTAAGACTAATTTGTATCCTCCAACTTCGACCAATTTATAGCAAGGCATTATTAATGGACTGTTAAATGGGAGAAGGTTTAAAAAAATAGAGAAGTTATGAATTGAAGTTAATTTGTTATTAAAGTAAATACCACCAATATTCTAAGGATGAAATGAAGTGTCGGACGAGTATGAAATGAAAAGATTTAATCATTTTGGCAAACAGAAAATAAAATATCGAATCATATGGTGAGGCTAGAAGATAACCGAATCAGCTTATTAAGGAGGCACATCTGCTCGGAATTGCCGGTGGTTATGGTTAATGAAGTGGGATTGAAGGTGGAGACCATTAATGGCTCCAGAAATATTTACCAAAATTTTAAAGCCAAGAAGAAACTTTGGAATTAATTTAACTCCAGAGTGGTTTTGCTACTTGATAAACAGGAATAAAATAGGTGTTGTAACACTTCATTTATATATGAAGAATGTAAAAAAAAAAAATCATATATTTCCATAACTTAGGATACCACGAGATTTTAGGGTGAATTCTGTATAAATTATCAAATTGCACTTAGCCATGCTGCGATGAAAATCAAAATCTGCGCTAAAATTTCTTAGAGACAAGCTAGATACCCAGGTACGTATGCAAATTTATTTCGAAGTCTTTTTTTCAAAGACAGATGCGATTTTTCTGGGTATAGACAACAAATAATGGTACCGTGTTATTTCTCTTTACAACTTCAAGTTCTATGCTATTTTTCTAGTTTTGCTGCAAGCATCTGATAATGTATAAATTCTGATTTGTTTTTGAAGTTTTAAATAGGGAGTGCTCGAACTCGAAATATTTCTCCCCAGAGGTGATGGACGTGGAATAGATGCCAGAAATATGACAATAAAGTATCTTAATATTGCTGTTTACATTTTAGCAAACATCTGATAATTAAAACACAAAACAGATGCAAGTTTTTAATGAGACGTAACGTTGTTCCTGCTGTCAATTTTTGTTACCGGAAAGGGAACACGCGGCGCAAGGTCGGGAAACAAAGTCCAGAACCGAGTATGCGACTCATTACTATCCGGGAGATCAATGTCAATTTTCCTTTATCAATGTTAGATGAATATTTGATAAGAATATTCTAAATGGAGTCCCGATTAATTGATTTGATATAGACCTCATCTTGTTGATAATTTTGTCACCGATATTGTTCAAAGGTCAAAGCTAAATACGCTATTTATTAGAGAATAACTTCATTAATGAAATAATGCGATGACATGACATGGGCGATCTAGCTTGTTTTGTTCAAATGTACCGTCTCAGCACAGTTTTATTCTCGAGTCATATGGCATCCGGATTTTTAATTAAAATATTAATTTTGCACAACGTGGAAATTGCTATCTTCTTATCTAAAATGATTGACTAGGGAAATGCAATACGAGGTCTTTAAATACTATGTTCAATTACTTCAGTTTTGATGAATAATTCGATATTACATTTATTAAATTCAGAATCAATGCCAGTTATTAAATATATTTAATTTGATATTAGACCCTTCACCCAAGGCTGTAAGTCATGAGAAATAGAGAAAAAAATACTTATCATGCCACTTTATTAAAATGTGAATGGAGAATATATATTAAATTAATGAGAGAGAGAGAGAATGTAACAATGTTTCATCTCTTTTTCACTTGCGCGATTAATTTACTGTTAAACCGTATGGTTCATTTGTATTGTGAAAACTTGGAGAAAGATTTGATGTATAACAATGGAGAAACAGCTGTTTTAACAATCGATGCTGTTTGTCCTGCATCTAAATAATGCAAAGAGGTATTTTCTAATTAAGAGACGCAAAGTGCGTTAAATTGCAGTTAAAATTGCCCCTTCATATTTTGTTTCCTGGATAATTATCTTTCGTTTATTGTTACACCCTCTTATTCATCATTATCAACATTAAAAGGCTTTAACATTTGATACATTGGTCTCAAAAAAAGAACTTTATATTTCAGATTATTTTGTTCCGGTGGATCATGCGCAGTGTGTGGACAAAGTATTCCCGCCAATGAAATGGTCATGAGAACACAAGGGAACGTTTATCACCTCAAATGTTTCAACTGCTACACGTGCAATATGCCTCTTGCCCCCGGTGACCGATTTGGGGTGGTAAATGGCAATATCATATGTGAAAACGATTATTCCAAAGCTAATGTGAAAGGTCAAGTGAACGGAAATTCGCGGAGTCACAAATTTCGCGGCATCATACAATCAACGTAAATTGAATGTGACAGAAGAAAGATAATTTTGTGCCATTTCAGTATAAAATATATTTCAAGAAGCTTGAAAAACTTCATTTTTCCCCCTGTTATTTCACTGAACTCTGCATTTTTTGAAAATTTATTGTAAGTGCTCCTAAGGCACATCGTACAATTGTTTTATGGAAACTGTTAAATTTGTTTTCTTTTCTTTTGGTGTTACATTTTGTCTTGAGTTCATTGTAGTGCCCTTCTTTCTACTTTCATGGTTTTGTTCTCACCTTGGTAACAGTTCAATACTTTGGTTTTTAAAGCAATTAAATTATTTGAGTTATGATATTTTGTCTTGAAAAGTTACCACAGTATATATTTTACAGCATATGCGTAACTTTTCATTGGAACATTCCATATACATGTACTTGAATAACATTCTTTTTGTAATAAAGCAACACATTATGAATGCCCAGTCTGAACAAAATATTCAGAATTTGGCAAGAATGGGTCGAATATTAAAGTTAAACTTAACGTTATGTCATATTATTTTTCTCATTTGTGTTGTTCTTTTGCTACAGTCATGTTTTTCAGTGCTGATGTGGTAAACCGAAACCACGCTACTCTGTTTAATTGTTATATCATGTACGTACACCGGCTTCAAATGTGTCGTGTTCGTGAAAATAATGATATTTTACTTAATATGTACATTTTCATAATGTAATCTGTTGTTGATAAATATATTTGTCACGCCTTCAAGTGAACGTTTTGTCTTGTTTATTTCAGAAATAAAATAATGAAATTGTTTTTCTTTTATCATTCCAGAGGGAGCGTACCGTTCTGTAAAAATATTATTGATAATTAATACCACTAGAGATGTTATGACAATAAATTAACTTTATGCAAGAATGGTTTCCTATTAAGATGTCAAATGATCTCTGAAGCGGAGAAAAGAGACGATAGAAATTTTAACACCAGCAATTCACACACTTCAATTTGTGGAAATGAAACATAAAAATATTTCAGGGAGAAAATCTGTTATTGAGATTTTTTTTTAAATTAATTGAAATACTACGCCCGCTTAATGTTACATTTACTGTTTCACACTTGGGCTAAAAAAAGATTCTTCAGATGAATGATGGTTTATATGTTTGTTTTACTTACATGTTTTGGAAATGTCCTTGAACTTTTAATTTTGTACTATTAGTAAATATGGAGAATGAAAAGAGAAACTACTAGGCAAAGAAAATCAAGCCTGCAAGAGAGACTAATCCTTGAGCACCATTGCAGTTAACCAATAAGAAGTTAAGATGCATACATGTACAAGATTCATCGACGCCTAGATGTTGTCCGAATTCACAGGAAAACAAAGCTGTCAAATGAAATTGTGCAAGACTAATCGCGTTAATAAACTATTTTACAGTTTTTTTTTATTCTGTCAACGATAGGGTTTACTTGACGATTATGCAAGAACAATGCATAACTATAATGTACAGACAACGATATCAAACTGTTCCATCTTCATTGGCGCATGCGATGCACTAATGCATTAAACCATTGCAGATATCCCATCAGCGTATAAGTACTGGATTGGATAATTCGCGCGTTTTCTATATTTCCGTATTGGTACTAATTGTCCCTGATATTGATCTACTCTGGTAAAATACAGATGATCTAAAGGTCAAGGTTGAAGGCAGTATTGATGAAGCTTAATTTATATTAATCCTAAGCGTGGGGCATTCATTTCCTTGATTAACTAGATTTCTTCCTCCTGAAATAGTCTCTAATTTACTTTTTTTCGCTTTCTCTTGTGTTTTTGTGTTCCATTGCATTCAAACTTTGATTTTTGTAACGACAGACAATGTAGACAGTAACTGAAATTATCGAGTTAATTATTTAAACCTATAACTGCTATCTATTCATTTCCGTTTCGCTGAAGAAAATGGCCCTGCAACACTGTCATGTTATATTTGATCGAATGTTCATCTATAAGATATGATGTCCTTTGTTACAGTGCTGGAGAAATCAAATACATTAATGTGATACGTTCAATCCACGTGGTTATGTTTTAAACGACGTGTATATTAAAATCTATAAAGTAAATCGATATTTAATCATAAATTGCACGGAATAATCTAATCATATATATTGCACTCTACATATTAAATTGATGATTGCAAAATGAAGTTGGAGACGATGATAAATCCACGATGAGTCGATGGTTAAAGTATGGCAAGATTACGAAATTCAATTCATTAGATGCGTTTCTGCGAAAGTAATTCTGCTGATTTGATTATAAGAATGATGAGATTAAACTAAACTTCAATCTTCCAAAAGAAAAAAAAATCACTTTGGAAGCTACTGGAGTTTCACAGGATCTCTTGACTTCTTTCGCAGTTTTGGGAAAATTACGAAGTCAACTTCCCACCCTTGTTACAGAAATGACGCGAATGAATATATAGTTTTATTACCGAGTGAAATAAAACAGATTTCTTTATTTTCCAGACCACATGGGAATTCTATCTGCGATGTAAGTGGCATTATCATAGTAAATTGACCCTTGATAGTAGACGCTTACTGGCAGCCGTTTTCAAGTCATTTGTTTAAGGTGAATATGCGCCAAAAGTCTACGCAAATCGATTTTTGTTACATGTGCATAGAATCGTTTTATTTACCTTAAGCTAGACATGCTATGACAAATATTTATATCACTTGACATTTGGCCTATTTTGATCTGCTAATCTCACTAATTGCCAAATTACCAAGATAAAAAATATCTGTGAGTGAAACATCGCCACTGGGGTTTATTGGCAATTTGTAGGAAATCCGCTGTGTAAATATCAATAAACGCGAAAGCAAACATTGATATTGTAACAATATCATCAGTGAAAGAGATTAATTATACAATTAACAAATGTAACAATAAAATACTAAAATTTATTTCGAGGATTTAATTTTTCCTCTAATTTTGAAACAGATTTTCACGAAATGGGAGTTATGTATTACAATTTTGTGGGATTGTCAAGGCCAAAGGTGCATTAACCCAGTAATGGATGGTATGTTGACCAATTTACACAAAATAATTTGTCTATCCAAGCAGACCATTCAAAATGGAAAGAAAACAAAACAGTGCTAATACCCCTTTCCCTAGTACAAATGTAGAGGGATAGAAAAACTTAATTATCAATCTGTATTATCTTGCGGGCTAATAGCTAAAATACCCAATCTCTTGCGAGGAGTGATGGCAAATATACCTAATTGATAGAAAGATGTCAAATTGTTTACAAACTTGATGGGTAAACATCAATCCAAATCACCGGAAATGTGTTCTAACCGGAAGTGAATCGCAGATAAAGAAGTTCAGGTAAAACAGGAATGCTGTCAATATGAAATGCAGCAATTTGATTAGTTGTAAAATAACAGGTATAAGAATGATAAACGCAAGGAAGATTGGAAACTTAATAACTATTTAACCACCAATTTGTCATGTTTGCACATCACACAAGAGAACTATTTGATAACCAATTACCATTCAGGTTCCTGAGCTAATGGTCTACAAATATTTGGACACTGAGAGTGACAATTGCCCTATTTTACTTCGAAATTAGTTTAAGAAATCTGCACTTTAACGACAAATTTCGTGTGAATGTCTCGGAAACTGGATAAAATATACCTGAATTACGCTTTGGTAAATATGTACAGTTTTCACTGGCTTCAATAGAAGAAGTAACAGTTTTTTTTGTCGTGCAAATGTCCCGATGTAATTTGTTTACTTGACGATATCTACTAGTAGGGCTTTGATATCAAAGTATGGGATTCGCTGTTCGAATGGATTCCAGTGAATGTTAATTTGTGAAAATAATTGACTCGCCCCAAAAATCTAATACAATTTGACTAACACCAGGATTACCCCCGCGAGAGGAGGCTTCGACTTGTACATTCTGGGCACTTTCCAGTCCGATGCCTCGAATTGCTAAATATTGGCATTTGTAAATGGACGTCCTAATGCAAGATTGACGAAATTTCCATTTGTCGAGCACTAATTGAATACCGCGGAAAAGTTTTAAGTGGAATTATCAACAAAAGTGTGATCTTATCATTTCCTAGACCTTCTTAGGCCAGGACAAGCATAAGTGGTATATACACGGGCAATTAAAAAAATTCAAGACTTTCATCCCGTGTCTGTCTGAATATTTTCCTTACACTTTAGAGGGGATCGCGTTGTTTGAAAATGTATTTGGATTTGGAATTACGAGTTCATTATGGCTAAATCAAATTTTGTTGGCTTTCCTGGGTAATGCCTGTGTATATATTAACAGTGAGACAACCTACATGTACATCCCAAATAAGATAATTTATATCTCATTCTGTAGCAATAACTTTAAGTGACCTCGTGTGTCAGTCTGGGTAGTTTACACAATATACATTTATTAGGGGTTTTTTTATATAGAAGTAGAAAAAACCAAAACAATTCAGTGGAAAATTGTGTTGAAATATATGTCATGCACACATGCATTTCCTTTTCAAATTTCTTCCAACAAATCTTAATCACTTTCACGTAAAAATTTTATTTAGATTTGATAAATTTTAATATACTTTCATCTTTAATCAAAGAAAGTTCTTGGATGTGTTCATTTTCTCACTTCATTCTTGAATAACATTTGAGAGATGTCAACGTTGACCTTTAGCAACCCGCAATGCCTTTGTCTTTGACGACATCTTGCACAAACCAATGGACGCTTATGGCAAAGGAATACCTGTAGTCCGTTTGACAAAATGTATCCATGGAAATAGTCTATTTGAAGTTTGAGATTGCTAGTTTTATACGGAGTTCAATAAAGTACATACCCTTTGTCGTGGGATGTTCAAAGTATACGTTATTTAATTCTTTGATGACGAGTTCGACCCCTTTTTTCGAAACAAAGATTGGTCTTCGACTGAGTTTTTTTTTTGTCGTCTCTGAAGCAGCTGCGATAATCCTTCAGCTCACGTGTATTTTCCATATGTGTTGTCAATGTTGCTATTTTTTCCTTTATTATTTTCTTTAGTTGCTTTTATACTCGTCAGATACTGGTGATATGTGGGCAATGTTCACAGATGTCTTTTTTAGCTCACCTGAGCCGAAAAATAATCAGATAGTGTCCGCGGCGTCCATCTACCTGTGTGTAAGTCGTGTGTTGTCTTTTTCGACTGACTTCTCCAGAACCAATGGGCCAATTTCAACCAAAATTGCCACCTTAAAGCGTACTTACGTTAAAGGGATTCAAGTTTATTCAGAATAAAGAACCGCCCCGTCTTTCAAGGGGAGATAATCAAGAATTTGTGAAATTTGGTGGCGTCTTTTTAAAAATCTTTTTCTCAAGAACCACTGGGGCAGAAAAGATGAAACTTATATAAAAGCTTCCTGACAAAGTTTAGATTCAATTTAAGTTTGTTCAAATCATGGTGCCTGGGATATGGTGTGGCCACAATAGGGGAAAAAGTTTTAAATGGGATTATAGGAAAAATCTTTTTAAAATTTTCTAAAGAATGTCAAAACCATGATTAGTCCTATAAATATGAGATCATCCTCGGGAAGTACCTCCACTCCATGATTAGTTATATTACTGTGCATGCATCATTAGAATCAAAATTGTTCAAATCATGACCCCCAGGGATAGAGTGGGGCCACAACAGAGGATACATATTTTACACCTGGGATCATTTAGCAAAAAATTAAAAAAAAAAAAAACTTTAAAAATTTTTCTCTATTTTATAGACTGGCAGGGCCAATGTGACTCAGGTGTTCGGCGTGGTCCTTTACCTCTTGTTTAAATTATTATTAGCAAGGTTTTTTTTTCAGTTTTGGCCAGTAGCCTTCATTATTAGAGATGGGTTTTTTTAAATCCCAAAGACATTTCTGTTACCAAGTTAGAGCGAGAAAAGAAGATAATCCTACGTATATCTTAAAGGAATAGCAAAGAATAAAAAATGAAAGGAGTTTGGTGTAGAGATTACTCATATACATATACTTTTTATTTCCTGAAAAAATACACTATTCTGGATTCAAATAAACACTGGCTTAGTGCCATTTTTGTATATCAAGATACATCAAGATAGCAAATATAAGTATGATAATGCTTACAAATACCTACACGAACACTATTTTGAGAACAGACGCTTGCCCAATAACTAAACCAAGTGCATTTTTTTCTCGGAATGATTTTTTTATGTATATCTTGTCTATATAGATATGTATGAAGAGATCATGTCCTGGCAATAAGGAAGTTGGTCACAGAGTTTCTGTTTTGGTTTTAGTTTTTTTTTCCCTTTCAAAGTATTTTTTCAAGTATTCAATTCCTGTGCAGTGCATCTTGAGATAATCGCGAGTGAATTTTTGAATGTTTATGTCTTTATCCTTCTGTTTTTGTTTGTTTGTTTTTGAGGGGTGGTGTTTGTTTTGTTTTCGCTGTGTTTTGTTTTGTTTTTTAAAATTATTATTTATTAATTTTTCTTTTATATTTTTTGTTTTTTGTTTTGTTTTTGGCTGTATCATACGTTAAACTCTGAAAGTGAATTATGCTATTGTAAATTATTTTTGAATCCCCATTAATCCCAAAAGATTCAACATTGTCGTCTGATTTGTTAAAATTTTCACCCTTAAGGAAAAACAGAGTTTTATCAGTCTGAGACAAGTCTTATTGTAAAGATTAAGTTTTCAATATATTTATTGAATTTGAAGGAAAGATCTGTTTAACACAATTATTTTTAAAAGAAATAAAACCATCAAAACTCCCCATACACCTATGATATAGGTTTAACTGTATATCTAACAATTTACATTATTGATTTTTTTAAAAATAGAACTAGTTTACTTATTAGTTTACATAGACAAGGAAACAAAAACAGGAAAAAAAATCACGAAAAAGGTATCATTTCAATACACAGATGCCTGACTTTGTGTATAAAAAGGGAAATAAATAAGGAAATAAAATATTTATCCCTTTATATAAGTATCTCTTCTTTCGTGCCTCTTTCAAAGATCCACGTTTTTGCCAAGCCTTTCCTATAAGTGTCTTAATGATGCAGATGACTCATCTCTTCTATGTCCAAAAAGCCTGTTATGCTTTATATAGCATGTGAATTTTTTCAAGCATTGTATTGAGTTAATAAATGAAAGGTTGTCGCTTAAGCAAAAATATATATTATGTAATGTGTTCCGTCTAACTAAGTAGATGACTTCTTTTTTATTCCATTAAACGAAATTATAATTTCTTCTCTTTCAGTTTAAGTTTAATGTGTTCCATCCAATTAACTTTACGATTCCTTGTATACAGTTGTTATGTGGGCTTATACATTATTCATTTGCCTAAAATTCAAAGGAAATTATGTATTTACTTTCATATATATATATTTTGTGCTCCCCATCCCCTTAAGTCGGTGACTCCTTGTAGAGGCTTTTTTTTCTTGAGCCTGTGCATATTCAGTCACCGCATAAACAAATGCTCTTTATTTGCAGTGATTTACGATTTCTTGTTCTAATTTTTTCCCCGTTCGGTTAAAACCATTATTAAAGGTTTAAGTGTTACATTTAAAATAAAATGGTAACCATCCGGGGAAAAACAAAAGAATCATACAGTGAACTCGCTTACATGGCACCGAGCTAGCTTCAATTTGGTGATCCACAGTTTGGCATACGAAGTTTTTCTCTCATTTATCAATGGAATCGAATCATGCACCGTATATCATAGTAAGGGGTTTGACAATTTAGATCCATTAATGTGTAAAAAATACGAAATGCTAGGACTTTTAACCCCTTTAATATGTCTAACATGTATAATTCACAAGAGAATGTTTCTTGTTTGCATGTTTATAATAATCGTTTACATGTCATGAATATTCATGTCATTGTTATCTCTACTATTGCAAATAAAATGACAGTCCATGAAAAGACCCGTGACAACATTAACAGCTTAGATTCTCCCAGCAGCTGCCAGGGTCTGGCGATGTAGACTTTATTTCCATATACATCCGCTGCTATCAGATAGATCAAAGACCAGACTTTAATACAATAACTGGCATCACATGACGAAAATTGAGATAAGTGTTCCTTAAACTTCAATCAAATTACAAAATTGCATTAAATCAAACAAAATTAGAAAGTGAAATTTAGCTCTTATCGGGGGATCATCGCAGATACCAACTAAATGTAATGAGAAAAATGGGGTTTCATCTTTTATACTGGAAATATTAAATGAATATCACAGATTGGATGCACAGGGCACAGATCCAATTTCAGAAAATTAAATCATCCATTGAGAACAGTTATTGAGTAAATAAATTGGATAAAGTTTATATTCCATGATTGGAAGCGCCATTCGGAAAATTGTTATTTGAGCTCTGGAAATTAAATTCTATGTCGGAATCTTTAATCACTGACGATCTTGTGGGGCTTCTAATCATATCGAATTACTTAACAAAAACCAAATGTGTTGTTAACACTGTTTACACGGAATCATAGAGGAAATGAGAAAAGACCTATGTAACACAACGGATAAATGTATTAACCTTAAAGTCTAAAAATCACTTATTACTTTGTAGTTAGAGTCCAATTTTCCTAATTAATTTAGAGCAAATATTAATATATATGAGTATGTGTGTGGGTGTTTAAATATATAAAAAGATATTCAGTTACGTAATAATTCTAAAACGTGACATTATGAATTCAGTCACCAGCGTCACGTTATAAGAAAACTGCTGTGCAGAAGAACTAGGTTGTGGAAAAATTCTGATATAATTCATTGCATCATATTTATTTATAAAATTTCAAGTGTTATTATTTACAAAGCTTCCAAATACTTAGCCTAAGTACTATATCAAGATTGTTAATACAGTAAGACTGTAAGCATGTGTAAATATTGTATAATTGGTTTGTGCACATGAGATAGAATTTTGTTCTATCCTTGGCTCTTTCATAGCGAGAAAAAATTGCATCTTTAAATTTTTTTTTAAAAAAAAATATTGTAATCATAAAATTGTAATTATTGTAAAAAAAAAAATAGCTACCCTACAATGTTCATTCTTTCTTTTGTATTAAATCTGTTTTTGAATTCAATCCTCTCTCTCTCTCTCTCTCTCTCAGCTGGACAAACATTAAACAAAGACTTTGTCATTACACTTGTAGAGCAGATTTTGTGTCACTGAATTTCCGATCCGATACTCTTTGTCATGTCTAAGCATGAAGTCTGCAAACGTGTTAGTTATTGAATAATGGTTTCAACACCCAGTAGACAATCTCACAATTTAGCTCAAAAATATTAAAACAAATCTGCTAAACAGTTTTGCCTAGTATTTAATTAAAATTTATCGTTGATTCTCTTTTAATCAGATAAGAAACCTTAGTGATTGTCATCACATTTCATCTCCGTCATTTGGGGTGAGATATGTTTGATAAAAAGAGCTTACGGCTGCTTATCACGCTAAATCGAATACGATTTGTTCAGGGTGAGCGCTAATGTTGACAACAGTCACACAGGATGAAGGCACGTTTGATAGCGGTACAACAGATAGCATCGCCTGTCGGAGGTCCATGCAGAAGAATTGCATGTTCTTTCCGTTGAATCTTGGAGCAGGTGTTTAAGATCAGTCTGCCTACGTCAGATATGAACACTCTATAGGACTTTAATTTTCATTTCAAACCAATACACAGATATATTTTGCTTTAGAACAGCCGCTAGAAGAAAACAGAATTTTCATGGATTTCAAGTGGTGCCTTACAGAAGTTTAATTGATAGAATTTACTTATATCACAGAGCGAGTTATTTTTGAAGATTTTGAATAAGATATGTCATTAATAATAATTAATTTCCTCACTTTTGGGGGGGGGGGGTATTCAGAATCTGAATTCACCAAACACAAAAGTTGTCATGCGATGTTAGCCATCGAGAAATTTTTTGCTACAATATACCACAGATACTCAAATTGTCAAAATGACCAATTACACATTGTATACGCGTGTTTTACACAATCAAACATTGTTTTACATGGAAAGTGAAATTTATGATTTCGCCAACGAGAGAAGAAATATTGGTTTTGGCGTTGCTGTTTGTCCGCCTGTGTCACAAAATCGTCTCCAGTGTTACAACGCACTTTGAAAAATTACGCACTTTGAAAAAAAAATTCAAAGTGCGTTAATTTTGGGACCACGATAACGCACTTTGAAAAAAAATATTTCTTTTCAAAGTGCGTTAATATCGACCATATTAACGCACTTTGAAAAAAAAATGTGCTTGGCTTGGTCAATATTTTTGCAAATTTTAGGTATGATAAATAATTATTTGAACCTGGTCGGATAACTTTTAGGTGATGACGTCTGGATCTGAGATATAGACGTTTTAAAGATTTTTAGGAGTTGTCTTGTTTCCAAAGGTTCTCGTAACTGTTATAAAAGGGAAATGGGTCTTAGAAATAATGGAGGAATGATTGTTAAATAGCACAGTTTCGTTTCTTTTTCTTTTCTTTTCTTTTTTTAAATTTTATCCAGTCTCTAATAAGTTCGGTAGATGTAGGTGTCGATAAGTGACTTAAAGCATCGCATTTTTCTTAGGGAAAAGGGAGCAATTATGATTTTTCCATACCATGAAAATTCTCTCTCTCTCTCTCTCTCTCATCTATTTTTCTATCACATTCATCTATCTATCTATTGTGAACATACATGAAACAATGGTTGACTCATTTGTTTGATAGTAAGAAAATAAACCTTAGCCACATTACTCACTCGACAGAAATTTTTACCTCGTTCACTATATAATAACTTTTCCTCAAAAAAGTTTTGCAATCATATTACTTCTAAATCTGTAATTTGATATCATAAAAACGCTAGACATGTCAAATAGCATGTTTTAATTACCATGTAAATGCATTTTTTCTGAGGAATCATTATGGATACATTTTGAATAAAGGTTATGCGGCTCTCTTCTTTAATATAATAGGGTGCGTATTTTTTTTATTTTTTTTTAGGAAAGCTTATCTCAATTTTTTCATCTATTTTACGTTAACTCAAATTTAATGAGAGAAATAATATCAATGTCATACTAGTTATGTAAATACATATATTTGTGTAGGAAAGATAGAGAGTTGGACTGAGGGACTTTCTACCTGTTTTCTTCTCGTTCTCGATGAGGGTAGATCAATTAATCAGTTTTTTGGAAGAAATATAACAAATTAATGCTGTCTATCATTAAAATCTAAGTCCAGAATTTTGTTTTATACGTATTTTTTCAAAGTGCGTCAAATGTCTCCATGGTAAAACATGTTGATGTACACTTTTAACGCACTTTGAAAAAAATTTCAAAGTGCGTTGATTTTGTCCAAAATTTAACGCACTTTGAAAATTTTTTTCAAAGTGCGCTCATTTTGTCCCAATTTTAACGCACTTTGAAAAATTTTTTCAAAGTGCGTAATTTTTTCGAAGTGTGTTGCCACACTGCAGGCCATAATTTAAGAAAGCTTTCGAAAAATTTTTAGTATATTGTTGCCCACAACCTAAAAGTATATAAACTTGCCTCAAGGTCATACTTCAAGGTCAGTGTCATTGGACTAAGAGATAGAGAAATGTTTTAGATTTTTGAACGATATGACATACCCTTGACTGTATTGTATTCAATTGAGCATGCTGATGACCCATAATAACAGGTGTATTGTGGCCTTGAATCAAAGATATATCTTAGATATCAAGATCATTGAACTGTGAAATAGTGAATGTGTCTTAAGGAAGCTCTAAACACTAATGAAAAATGCTTTTTGGGCTTTGAGAAGAATATATCGTATAAAGGTACACATATTCATTGTATCTAGTTCATTTTCAACATAGGGTGCCTGCCTTATTTCTGCAGAAAAAATGTTCAAAGACAATGAACAATTTGTGAATAGAAATAACTGTTGTTTACTTGCATCGGGAAAATTAATGGAAATAATGTATTTGATTTCTTAATCTTGGTCTAACATAACATTAAGAATACTTTTTTTCATAAAAAAAATTGTGTCATTAACTGTAGATACCCATTTATACTATTTTTCTTCTAAGGGCAGATCACTCTAACTCAATAAAACTACTCTACAAATAGAACTCTTTAGTGTGCAGTGTTAAGAGCTTCCTTAAGGCCATTTCTTTTAAGCCCTGATTAGAATGGATCCAAACACTGAGTTTTGTTTTGTTTTGTTTTTTTTCCTGGTGTTCCAAAGGTATTTCATGACCTTGAAATTTAAAAGTCATGTCTACAAGGTGAAGGTCATATAAGTATGGGGAATACATCCCTTTTTATAAAACAAAAAGAATATACCTGGAAAATATGAAAGCCCTAGCAGCAACCATTGAAAAGATATGGAAAAGGTTAAAGTTTTTCAAAAGTAAGTCAAACATCAAGGTCAAGGTAAAAATTAATGGTACCCAAGGAAAGGCCTTCTCACAAGAAATACACATGTGAAATATGAAAGCGCTAGCACCAACCATTCAAAAGATATGGCCAAGGTTAAAGGTTTTCAAAAGTAGGTCAAACTCCAAAGTCACGGTCAAAGGGTCAAAGTTGGTATCCTAAGTAAGGTCTTGTCACAAGGATTGCATAAGTGAAGTATGAAAGCCCTAGAACCAACTTTTCAAAGGAAATGGCCAAGGTAAAAGTTTTCCAAAAGTAGGTCAAACTCCAAGGTCAAGGTCAATCGGTTATAATTGTTGGCATCTAAAGGAATGGCTTGTCACAAGGATTACACATGAGAGAAAATGAAAGCCCTAGCACCAACTGTTCAAAAGTTATGGCCAAGTTAAAAGTTTTCCAAAAGGTCAAACTCAAAGGTCAAGGTCAAAGGGTCAAAATTGATGGTATCCAAAGGAAGGTCTTGTCACATGGATTACATATGTAAAGAATGAAAGCCCTAGCACCAACCAATCAAAAGATATGGCCATTGTTAAAGTTTTTCAAAAGTAGGTAAAACTCCAAGGTCAAGGTCAAAGTTATTTGGATCCAGAAAAAAGTCTTGTCACAAGGATTACACATGTGAAGTATGAAAGCCCTAACATCAACCGTTCAAAAGTTATAGCCGATGTTAAAGTTTTTCAAAAGTAGGTCAAACTCCAAGGTCAAGGTCAAAGGGTCAATGTTGTTGGTATCCAATGGAAGGACATGTCACAAGGATTACACATGTGAAGTATGAAAGCCCTAGCATCAACCGTTCAAAAGTTATGGCCAAGGTTAAAGTTGGGGAACATTTTGTAAAACTGGGTCGAACTCCAAGGTCAAAAGGCCAAATATGATGGTACTCAAAGAAAGGTCTTGTCACAAGGATTACACATGTGAAGTATGAAAGCCCTAGTTCCAACCAGTCAAAAGTTTTAAGCAATGTTAAAGTTTTTGCAGACAAACAGACAGACAGACAGACAGACGGACGGACAGGGTAAAAACTATATACCCCGAATCTTCGATACGGGGGCATAAAAAACAAAACATCTAGTTATAAATATTTTGAATTGTTGACGATAACATAGCATCCGAACTCGTGTAATATTAGATCTGTACTTGTAAAGAATAAATTTTGCAAATAAAGCCCGAAATGCCTGCAACAAAGTGCATGCTTACTCCTCTACATGTAACATTACACTAGGTATAAAGTGATGCCCGTAATCTATAGTTTCTTCTCCCCATTTGGGGCCTCTGTATCAAATGAGATGGTAATTTAATTAGTCTCGCTTTCTCCAGACTCTCGCTCTCGAGACTTTGCACAAGCGAGAGACTCTCGCTCGTGCAAAGTCGGTCTGGGGAAAGCGAGGCTATGATTTAATTAAACGTATGCTTTCGTTTTCGATAAACAGCCGTGACCCCCCCCCCCCACCCCCCCCCCCCCAAGAGAGAAAAGTATGGTGGTGGACACGGTTGGCGGATCTAAGTTACTGACAATTTTTAATGTAACTAACAACTAACAATAGTTAAATAAGTGGAATTTTAGTGAGACGCAAATTTAGCGATTTGTCCTTAGAAATCAGTATCTAATCACAGCGAAAAGTCATTTTAGCGGTTTTATGGTGCATAGAAAGATAACGGCACCTTCTAATTCGGAATAAATTGTGAGCGATATTTAATTTTAGCGACCTTAACACCCTCTCTAAAAATGCCAAATTTGAATCTCTTAGAAGTAAGTCTTCTTGTTTTAAGATTATCATTAACTTTCAATAGAAACTACTAAAAATCCGATTTTCCGCGCTTATGTGGATTTCAGTTAATATTTTAATAAAGAAATTGAATATCATTATAGATTATTAACTTCCAGATTTTTATCAACTGAGATATCTATAGACGTACGGTTTTGTTTTATCTACCAATTAAGCTTGTTTTAGTTGAGTACACTGTAATATTAAATACTCTATTGAAAGTATTTTTTTTTAACAATATTTATATTAAAGCTGGAACAGTATGTAAATAATTTGTATACAATAAGGGGGTTATCATCTTTTTTTATGATACTGATGAATAATACTTGATTGTGAATCTTTATTTTCTATTACTAGCAAGTTTATCACCATGTTCAAGTATTATTATTCAATGTCTGTGTCTTCACCTATTATACAAGGAGAGGGTGTGCATAGGCTTTGCTTGTTGCCCAATCCTTATTGAATTACTCAATAAAATATGTTTAAATCAAGCTTGTTTTAAAAAAAAATCTTATATTACACAAGTGCAAAGCGTTTTTCTGTACATAACTACATGTACAAAATTCACGATATCTTTTTGGTTCATTGTCTATATATTTGTTTCAAATCATTTTATTTCTTTGACGATTTCTTCGAAGTGGAAATCAGTTTTAGCCTTTCAGAGATACTGACTAACAAACTTCCCATTTTGCAACGTGCTTAAGAATGTAACGAATAGGTGGTGATAATAACTTTTTTATTACCACGTTTATATTACATATACATATATCTATGTAATATTAAACATGCCATACATTAATTTTGTTTGCTTCATGTGTTGTTTATCAATTTACATGACTCAGTCAATTGCCTATTTGACCTCAATTAATGCACAGAAATTATCAATATATAGACTGATATAATACATTTTTATTTAATAATAATATTGGATACATATTAAAAATGCTAGTAAATTTGTAATAAGTAGAGAGATTTCTCATTATTACTTAATTCACACTTACCACCCAGTAAGCGACAAGATGATATAATAACTTTTGGGATTGTCAAAGGTATTTTCGTTTGTTTTATTCATTCAAAGCTGTATCTTTTCATTGATTTGAAATTTTTCATTTTTAAATAGATATTTTAAAATAAGATAATCGCACAAGCAGGATTTTATTTAATTTTTTATTTAAAAAATACTCTCCGTTATATTCATGTCATACAGATGACCTATTTTCATTTTAAGCGAAAACAGCGAAAACAATATTCTAGTATTCCCTTGTTTTTTCTTGTGTTTTTGCTTTATTTCAATTTTCAGCATGACATCATGAATGCATCCACTCAACTTCTTCGTTGTGTTTGAATTAAGACCGATTACTTTCGTTTCGGAGTTGCTCAATGTGGTTGAAACCTTTTACAGAAACCAATGCATTTACCAAGGAAACTTCTTTTATTACTATATATTTATCTTCATAAATTTTCATCAAATCGTGTCTAGGAGGAAAACACAAACATCAATTCAAATCAATTACAAGGCAGTAAATTTGTCGATCCAAGGGAATTAATACAGACCCAATTTATCATTTTCAAACTAGATCGGAAGACTCGGACCGGTTATCATTCCGGTATTTATGCGCGTCAAGGGACTACTTTCATCGGATAATCCAGACATGAAATGAGACTCGTGTTTAAAGTATCTCCGCGATGGTCAAAGCTCAATCAAGCGATTACATTTCGTTTATCATGGCTACTTTAGTCACTACATTTCTTTTTTAACTTGCACTTAATTCTTTAGAGTCCTTCTTCTGTTAATCCTTCCTAATGATAGATAACTCGATGGCCCATAATGCCTCTTAGCCATGCGCATCGATTTTTCTATCACGTCTGCTGATTTTTCCATGTGATTATCGTGTTAACTTCAAGACATGATGAGTGATTTTCTGATAAATCAATCTTATCAATCTATCATTTACCATACTATGTTCCGTACATTGCCATGACTTGTCCATAACCGAAAAAAGAACCGTACAGTTTCAACCTCAAATATTGAATCCTGCCCTCGCATCAACTTCATCATGAACATTTTATTATGTATGCAACCACATTGACTGATAAACACAATGGAGACATTTATCGCACACTTTCATTGCCTTATATAAACATTTGCAAATATTTTTTTTTCTTCTAAAAATGTTTATTTCTTGCTTTCTTATATAAGAGTCATGAGGTCATGACGTTATTTTGGTTGCAGTTTGACACAGCGTAAAGGTCGTTGGTGTAATATTTCTTATCCAAATAATTACCTCAAATATAAAAATGCAAATATAACAATGTTAAAAAGTGGGAAATAAACTTCGTTGGTGCGCGATCAAATCTACGCACTCAACTCATTTTGTTGGTTCCATTGCGAACTTTGGTAATGGTTCTCCCTGGTTTCCATAGCATACGAATTCCATCTGTTCATTTAAAATAATTTTCATGTATTTTGATTAAGAACTACAAGAAAGTAAGTCAAATTTAACGTGCTAAAATTAGTACTAAAGAGCTAAAATTAGAATTTTTTCTTTGAAACATTTATAAATGTGTAAGTACCCAATATTATACTACAAACTCTCTTTAGTTGTATATTTTTTCCCGGTCATGACAAGGAGCACGCGGCGGGTATAACCGGTCGGCAGCTGGGGATGTTCATTCCTCCATGGCACTTGATTCCACCTCTGATGTTTTTGGAGGTCCGCGTTTGCTCTGCTTCCGATTTGTATTGTTTAAATGGACTTTGGGCTTCAATACTGTTCGTTATCTCCATATTTCATTGGGCACCTTATAATGGACGGTATTCATGATGTTTCAAATGCACCCTTCGAATAAATATACTTTATGAACAGTCTTTTTTTTAAATGACAATTATCATTATATTACTATACGTGCATAGGTATTGCAGCTGTAACATTCTGTTTTGGGGTCAGACAAGGTGATGTTTTCTTTGCATTTTCATAAAACCTTCTTCTTCGTGATCTTAAAAATGAAACTAAAATGAGTAAAAATGTTATGATTCAAAATGAGTAAAAATGGTGATATTCAACGACGTGAAAATATGTTTTAGATCCTAGGAACGTGTTCTGCTAATTATATGAGTTCTTTGGAAACCCCGAAGCATGCAAGTGACTCTTGAAATTCAATACGACATAATCGTGCATTCTAACATCTCTTGGAAATTCTGTAAATCCATGTCGCCATCATCAGTGAAGGAGTACACCCTGAAAGAGCGTGCTGCACAGAAAGGAAATCTTTTAAATGTGGTTTCTCCTACATTTTGAACCATGTAAGACCTGGTTAAAAAACCGACAACAACAACAACAAAACAGTGTTCTCACCTTTGTTCTCTTTGGCTGTAAATTGTGAAAGATTTTAACACCCCAGCCCTTCCCAAAAATTTATTAAGCATATTGGAATTACCAACTTTAAAAAAATATTACGTGGCACTAATAAGCTTCCATACAAAAACTATATAAACTGATATTTCATTAAGATTTACGATGTTGAATTTTTAAATTTCATTTGAGTAATTAAAAAGAAAAAAGAAAAGAAAATTATGTTTAAAGCCACTGAAGCCTTTAATTTTGTTATAATTTTGTTTAATAAGCCCGGTTTCATAACTTCTATCTCAGCTGACAGCAATGTCTAAGGACTTCATATGTTAATCCTCTCAGACCACAATTTAAAGATGTATATGAGTTTTCCTAACAAAAATGGCAGCGGTCCCTAGTTATGTTTGGACTTGACATTGGCACATATTTCTCAGCAAGGCCGTCTTATGGGGATGGGATGGGGTTGCTAACTGTTAAGTAGGGTTTGATCGCACTCTCTTGAAAAACAAAATCGAAAATAATTTTTTAATTCATTATCCATGTGACAATAAGGACTTCCCCTGGTATCAGAAGTCACGAAAATGGCCCCTACTTAAAAAAATATTCTGGCTTAAGAGAAAGATACCCCTCAAAGACCATCCCCCAGCACACCTCTTTCCAGAAACCTAGTGACTCGCCTGTTCACTTATAACCATAAATGTTTCTATTTTTGGATTTTAAAATGTTGGTCGGTTAGCACGTGTTTCGCTGACTTCTTTTTCAACACTCCTAGACGCAGTAGACAATTAGGACGCGTAATAAGCTGGTTTGCAGATGTGTTCACCTGCATAAACAAGCTGATGACGAACGTATCATTTGTCTTACCTACATGTCCTTCAGTAACAAATTGAAAATAGGTCACTGTTTTGAAATTAAAATCTCTAGGAGGGGTTAGGAGTGGGGATGTAAGCAACCAGCTCCCTATAAAACGATATTGATATGATAGTTGTGCTTTCTGAGGGAAAAGTATTAAATTTAAAACAATATATATATATATATATATATATATATATATATATATATATATATATATATATATATATATATATATATATATATATATAAAAGTTTTCATTTTTAGAGTTTCAGTGGGATTTGACATGAAGTCGGTCACGTGATCAAATTCTTTAACAGTAGGTAACCTTATTTCATTGTTACCAAGAATAGTTTGAGAGACGTTTCATTTCCGAACACAAAAAGTTATGACTGTAGAAGTAAAAATGAATCACTCTAGTCACTATTGAGACCAGTTGCTATCTGATTTTGTCGGTCGTCTAGAGTTGCCTGTTAGTTTTTAAACAGTTTCAGTTTATTCTCTGGACCGGCTGAATCAATCTCCACCAATTCGGTAAAAGGCATCTATGGGCAAACAGGAACAAAAATTGTGAATTTCATTGTCTCTGCCTCCTTGAGGCCTGAGGGGTGGGGAAAAAACCCATTAAAATTAATGCAGTCTTCAAAAATATTGGATATCCAACAGGCAAATTATTGGCATTATGATAATAAGTAATGAACCCTTTCCCAAAATCATGACCCTGCCTTCAGGACAGGCTTTAGAGTAACTTTGTCATATATTTAAAAATAAAAACGTCTTTGAAAATCTTCTTTACCTGTAGAAATCTAGTAGAAAAGAGCTTTGCATATTATTATAAATATTTAGCCCTCTACCAAAATTGTAAAAATTCTTGACCGTTAGGTCTATGGTTGAAACTCGTGGGTAAGGTGGGGCTGCTGTTTATCGTGCACTGAAGGTACAGTGTATTTTTTATTCACGGAAACCTAGCAGGAAAAGTGTTTAATTATAATAAGCAGCTGGCCCTCTGCAATATTAGACAAGAATAGATATGGGTTACCCCATATCCAAGATATTCGACTTTTAATTTATTCGAATTTTCATTGTGCTCAGATGATTTCTAATAAAAAAACAAGTATTTACTGACAAAACGTCAGAGATACTCAAGTTGTAGAAAGTCATAATAAAAGTGCCATAAATATCCTAAAACGACAAAATATTTAGGCTACTGAGTTTCAACATCTTTTGTTGAATAAAATATGCATGTACTAGGAAACAAACTGCATGTTCATATATAACGTTAGATGTAGATGCAAGTAGTGACTATCACAAAGTCGCTAAAAATAGTTTTAATTTCACATAGAACATAGACTAAATATAATTAATAGTATAATTTTAAAAATGTATTTAACACCTCACTCATTTTCAGGAATATTTAAACCAAATAGCATGTTACAGGCCTGTAGCAACGTTTTCAAAGTGAAGGGGGGGGGGGGGGCTCCGAAAAAAAAATCCCGCGTACTATATGGGCCTGTGCTACATGTGTACCATCTAACTTTCCAATGATATAATCTTCTGTAAAAAAAAAAAAAAAAAAAAAAAAAAAAAAAAAAAAAAAAAATTCAAATCAAGTTCAAGCCGTTATGGATTATCAAAGATAGCCTTTTTTTTTTTAAATAGCAAAACTATAGATCTATCAAGGATAGATTTTAATTTATTTTTTAATTTTGTGCTATTAAATTACTATCACCCATAGTACAGGCAGATGTTAAAGATGGTCAACATGTCACCTTTTAGAATGAATGAACTTGTAATCAATGAACTTGTCCAGAGATGCATTGACGGTCGTTGTTAAACGCAAAGGAAAGCGCGAGATCGGTTGCGGCTATGGAGCATCACTGAATATTCCTTCGTCGTAGGATAGAATCCGACATTTAACACTTAATATAGATTTTGAATATACAGATGTTTTGAAGATACACTTAGTATATTTTCGTGTTTTTAAACTGAGTAGATCGATGACCTAGTCTCGTTTTAGATAACTCAGCCCCTCTAGCCCAATTTAGGGCTTGAGTAAAAAAACCTGCACTTCTTATGAAACTAGTGTATTAAGTTCTAAACTTCTTCATTTCCGTAGCAAATACTGATACCCAGTCTACGTGATCTAAGCGTCTCTTAGCAAACGGTGCACACACCTGTGCTTGCAAGACCAAATAGCCTAGGTCTACACACGTGCGAAGATCCTTTCAGACGAGCTCGGAACATTACGTTGCTTTGCCAAGAGGTTACGATTGCAGGTGTTTAACCATAATAACCATTCCGTTATTCATTAAAAGAGAGAAAAAAACACACAGTTAATGATTAACATATCCATTCAAAAGAAATTATAAGGCAATGAACGAACAATAATAATGACAGTAATATAACTAGTGAAAAGATTTATCATTATCAATCGAAGTATGACCTATATATTTTCGGGAAAAAGACTGAGGAGGCAGCGAGCGTAGGAATATGAAAACTTTTTATTTGCTTTTCCGGGGAAAAGGTGATTTTCTTAAAATCTTTTTACGTTAATTTTGTTTTCTTTAACGTATTAAATATACATCATTATTCTTAACATTTGTTGTAATCTTGTATCTACTGATCATGAATGGAACTATTTTCGTCGGAGCAATTGTGTGAAGAGTACCTGACTTTAGTAATATATCTTGAATAGATAATATGCACTGATCGAATATATTAAAAATCAGGCCCAAGGGTGGGTCTAAGTTGTTCATATATTAAAATTTATGATACAGTGTGTCTTATTTTCTTTACTTCAGTACTTAAAGAGATAAACTGCATGCATGATTATGATGGAAGTTCGTATTCCAGGTTGGACGAAAGTCGTCATAGCTAGCTGACAAATTCATAATATTCAGGTGACCTTTAAAGCCCAAAGGCCTCCTTTTGAATTAAGGTTCCTATAATGCTTACCAATTTTTATGCCCCCGTAATCGAAGATTCGGGGGCATATAGTTTTTGCCCTGTCCGTCCGTCCGTCTGTCTGTCTGTCTGTCCGCAAAAACTTTAACCTTGCCCATAACTTTTGATTGGTTGGAGCTATGGCTTTCATATTTCACATGTGTATTCCTTGTGACAAGACCTTTCTTTGGGTACCATCATATTTGACCTGTTGACCTTGGAGTTTGACCCACTTTTGCAAATTTTTTTTTTGGAGATTTTAATCTTGGCCATAACTTTTAAACACTTGGAGCTTGAGCTTTCAAACTTCACATGTGTATTTCTTGTAAGAAGGCCTTCCTTTGGATATCAACATCTTTGACCCTTTGACCTTGAACTTGGAGTTTGACCTACTGTTAAAAAAACTTTAACCTTGGCCATAACTTTTGAACAGTTTGAGCTAGGTCTTTTATTCTTCGCAGGTATACTCCTTGTGACAAGACCTTTCTTTGCATACCAACAACTTTGACCTTTTGACCTTGACCCTGGAGTTTGACCTACTTCAATTTTGAAAAATTTTAACCTTGGTCATAACTTTTGAACAGTTAGTGCTAGGGTTTTCATACTTCACATATGCATTCCTTGTGAGAGACTTTCCTTTAGATACCAACAACTTTGACCTTGACCTTGGAGTTTGACCTACTGTTGAAAAAGTTTAACCTTGACCATAACTTTTGAACAGTTTGAGCTAGGTCTTTCATTCTTCGCAGGTATACTCCTTGTGACAAGACCTTTCTTTGCATACCAACAACTTTGACCTTTTGACCTTGACCCTGGAGTTTGACCTACTTCAATTTTGAAAAAATTTAACCTTGGTCATAACTTTTGAACAGTTAGTGCTAGGGTTTTCATACTTCACATATGCATTCTTTGTGAGAGACTTTCCTTTAGATACCAACAACTTTGACCTTGACCTTGAAGTTTGACCTACTTTTGAAAAACTTTAACCTTGGCCATATCTTTTGAACAGTTGGTGTTAGGGCTTTCATACTTCTCAAGTATATTCCTTGTGACAAGACCTTCCTTTGGATATCAACAGTTTAATATGGTATTGACCTTGGAGTTTGACCTACTTTTAAATTTTTTTAACATTGTCCATAACATTTGAACGTTTGGTTCTAGTGCTTTCACATTTCATTATCATGTGTATCACTTGTCACAAGAACTTCCCTTGGGCACCATTTGACCTTGACCTTGCCGTTTTACTTACTTTGAAAAAAAAAACTTTCGCCATAACTTTTCAACGGTTTGTACTAGGACTTTCATATTTCACAGGTGTATTCCTCGAGATAAGACCTTTCTTTGGGTACCAACATTTTTTATTTCTTGACCTGGAGTTTGACTTGCATTTAAGAAACTTTAACCTTCGCCATAAGCTGCCATACGGGGGCATCAGTGTTTCACAAACACATCTTCTTACTAATGGAAACAATTTCATTACAATGGGAGTTGAGAAGAGAAAAATACACCTGTAAAATAAAATATACGTGTTTTGTGGGGTGGTGGGGGCGTTTTACTTTAGAGCACTTAATTTTGAAAAATTTGAACATTAGACAACTATACAGTGAATAGGAAGGAACCCCTGTCGTGATATTTTCAGTCAAATCAATTGTTTTTACAACATTTTCAATAAAGCGTTAAATTTAAGCAGGTACTCCTTGTAACCGGCTCCGTCGAAGCAGAATCAGACTGTAACGTTGTATATAACACCCCTTTCTATAATTTCCTTTGCCCATTGCGGTGGTTTATTTATTACACTCCTTATGGAATTTTTGAAATGTATTTTAAAAGCAGATTCGGTCAGTGGGTACATTTAAAGGAAGAAGTTGTGTACAGCACGTAATCCAAATATCACGTCGGACTTTTCCTTATCAAATTTTGTCTGTTTATCTGGAAATGATCAATCTTTTTGAAGGAACGAAACGTATTCTAAGAAAATAAATGGGAAAATAATCAAAGAAAAGAAGTCAATTTCTAATCTGGTCGAAATTCTCATGGTTCGCCAAAAAGTACGAGGTTGCCTTAATCATGTGATTGATGCTGTGCTTGATAAACTTTTTCTTCCCATCATCAGCGTTCGTCATAATTATGAGAATAACATAATTACAAAATTGACTCCCCGTCAGTAGAGGCAAGATAACGCATGATATAAGACATTTCTGTGAATATTCTATCTTAAATGAATTACATTATCGTGTTTTCGAATCTTGACAAGAAAATTAGATTTTTCAATCAAGGAAAAGTGGAGGCCATTAATCAAAGTGTCTATGCAAAAAAAAAAAAATCAATTATTAATTGTTATTTGATGTCAATTTTGGATTTAAGTAATTAAGATATTGAAAATGCTTCCTAGGATCATCTCAGTTGATTGCGAGGGAAGATGCGGGCTAGCAAGGCAGAGTTCTCGCTTTCCAGATTATAAATATGTTTTGCTGAAGAAATTTTTCTTTAATATTTTTATATGAAGAATCAAGATACAATTATTCTGGCGACGATACGGGTACAACACACAAAGAGTCGCGATCGGTCTCCTAGTATTTATTAACTATAATTTGATTAACGGAGTGTTTCATTTCCTATTGTCAATTTTATTACATTTCTATTCATGGCCGGATTTAATAATCTCGCGACCTAGGCAATACATGTCACTACATTTATTCACACACGTAATTGTAGGTTTTTCCGTTGATATTAGATCCCTGATTTCATTAACTATTGGGTTTAAACACTGAGACGGCTTTATTTCATTTTGGCGACCTTTGTACACGGTACCTAAATAAATTACTTAATGAAAAACCCGTGCCTTAGGTTCTTGCAATTACAAAGATATTACCGCCTTTCTTCGCTGGTTTTCTTCATTATTAGGTGACTGTGGGTAGGAAATTGGCAATCACACTTGTCCTATGCTATATTGGTCGTGTAATATGGATGTAATCTCGATTCTTTTTATCATTTCTAGGATTGGGCAAATAAATAGTGTGCACAATTTTTATTATTATTATTATTAATTCCGAGATATTTCCGTAATGTAATTAAATTGCAAGGCTTAAAAAGTTTGGCTATTAAACTTTTGATACATAGTGGTATACGTGTGGTGTGATTCTGTCAAGTAATAAAAGATCTGGATGAAAATTCGATATTAAAAGAATATACAAGAAGTTTTCTTTCTCTATAAGATGGAGCAGGCGTGGATCCAGGACTTGGCGTTAGAGGGGGTGCTATTAGATGGCGGGGGTCTGGGTACGTACCGCCGAGATCCCCAGTGGGTCAAAGACAGCGTATAATGGGGGCTGAGGGCAAAGTATAAGCTCCTGAGAACAGCAATTACACAAAGGACAGTAATTAACATTTATAAGGTATAACGATTTTTGACAGTGAAAACAATATCTGAATTTTTATTTCTATATATTATTTTACATATATTTTATTTTTTATTTCATTTTATGTCATTTATTTTATTTGGGGGGGGGGTGCGCTCGCCGGGAGCGTCCCGCCTGAAAATCCGCGCCTGCGGAGTAATTATCAAAATTGCAAATTTGAAACCTAAGATCTTATGGTAGAGGAGATATAAAGTCAGGGGGGAAATGGAGTTTTTAAAGCTGTAGACATCTCTATAAGTAAAACAAACCGTTAACATGAGGACAACATCATTTATACATATGAATAGGATTAAAAACAGATTTTCACCACAGTAAACGAAAGTGTAACGTTTCGCAAATTTCATTTATTAAAAGAGTTTCATTTGTGAATATTTTCAGTTTTCAATAATAAATATTTATAAAAATCTTTGTTTACCGATGTATCTTATTAGGTGGCATAACGATTTCGTTTGAGGTTCACGTCAAAACAAGACGAGGTTAAATAATTCCAAAGTCTTTCCTCTCGATTCTGCTACAGTGTATTTCTGCTTAGACAGGGACAGGACTTGTGATGAGATAAAAAAAATATATAAAAACTTTCTGATTTTACTAGAGTCAGGAAAGTTTTGGACTTACTAAATGTTTGATGTGCTGTATTTGAGGGGGTGACGATCGGGCTCTGCAATTGAGTTTTAAGCACCTGCTTGACTCCGACCGAAACTAACTCGCGTCCCTTACTGAATGTCCATGTATGTGTGTGTGTGTGTGGTTTTATTCTAATATTCATTTTAAAAATTGCTGTACAAGATCTTGTGGAAATGAATGCATCCAAAAGTTTCAGTTGATACTGCCTACTCGAAATTGTGCATTTTAGTAAGAATAAAGCAAAAAGTGCAACCTTAATGCACATACACCAGTCGCATCCTGATTAACCATTAAGAATGAAAATTTGGCAAAGAAGGAAAAAAAAATATGTTCCAAGTATTTTTCCATATCGAAATATATATATATATGTAGAGTTACGGACAATGTATCACTTAGAGATTAATGATTACATCACCTACAGTAACTGTAGTTTTCCTAAGTTTAATGGAATGCCATAGTCTTGTTGAGATCTCAACTGAGAAACGATCTTAAAGGGTTTTTTAAATTCATTTTCTACATTTATCGAGAAAAAAATAATGTAGGGTTATAAATTTTGATGTTCAGTGCTATTTTATTTTCGAATCATTTATTATACCGTTATTCACACTGTTCAGAGATCTAAGGGAGAGAACCCGTTTGTTATTTGCCAGTCTAGAAAGAATCTTGTGTTTAATTAAATTTGCCAAACGCAGGCACTTTATGTAATTTACATATTTTCAAAGTTACTAAAATAATAACAAATATACAGGACTGAATAAACATGTGTATAAATTATGTAACTATATATCATGATGCAATATACCAATTAAATTTGCATTAACAGAGAAAAAATAACTCGCAACTTCTCAGAAGTTGTAACTATCGGTGTGTAAATATAGGTTTATTTCAATGTGTTTAAAAATCTGCTTGTGTACTAAATGATTATTTTTATTGTGAAAAAGAAAGTCTTTTGGCCAAGATAAAACGTGAAAGAAAATTATGCTTAAAACATAAATAGGCACGTATATCGGGGGAGGGGGGGATGCCCTCTTTTTTCAGAACATAATATTTTACTGTTGAAAATGTTCATTGAAAGGCTGCCCCCTCCACTTTTTGTACCTAACCAATATTTTAGATACGAATTTCTCTCTAAAGTTTTATTTCCAAGATCTTAAAAAGTTCAAAATTTTGAATATAAAGAATTTCAAATTAATGTAAAGTAGACAAAAATTCGCAAAAACTTATTTTGATCTTTAAGTTCTGTTGTAAAACGGGGCCTTGATGAATACCACTTACTATAGTATATCAGGTAATAGATCATTCAATTATTTTTTATATGCGGAAACCATAGAACAATACTATATTATGGCACCCTACTGCAGTGCCATGTGTACTTACATGCACTATTTTTTTTTTTTAATCTTTTTTAAAAATATAAGATACATAATTAAAGTGTTAATTAAGACTCTGTCATCATTGAAGCGATGAAAACAAAGAAACATGCGAGCTAATTTCGTTGCAAAAAACAATCCAGAAATGCAGAAAAAGTACAGGGATAAAAGGTGAAATATTTATTTTGACCTATAATCATCTATGTACCAGTTTCTTCTTTTCAAAAAAAGTTATGCTCATAATTGTATTAAATTTTTAATTAATGAAATGAAGAGACTTCTGAGGAATTGAAATTCAATGATTTACACTGCAATTCAAATATAATTTCATCTCTTGACTACTGAAGACATATAACTTTTACTTCATGATACAAAGTTGGATTTTTCTTTTTCTCTTGGAATACATTCATTAAAAATGTATTTCTTATACATTGAAATCTCATTGGAGACCTTATACCGTATCTCAGAAACTCCAATGGGGGAAACAGAAGCACAGATACAACAATGCGTGTAAAAAAGATGGAAAAATGGCCATCATCATAAAAGATAAGCTTTCCTGTTGGAAAAATCACTTGAAAGAGTCAAGAATGTCCAAATACTGCAATCATCGATTTAATATTCATCATATTTTGGATATTTTTTATAACTAATGAAGTATAAATCTTAAATAAATTAATTTTAAATAACTTTCTAACTAAATGACCTTGGAGCCCCAGGAAACACAGACCCCTCTTAAAACGGTAAGGAAAGTCATTTCTGAATCATGATAAAGAAGAAAATTAAGAAACTAAGAAAAGTTTTTGCCCCCCCCCCCCTTCCCCCACGAAGATAGGATTTTCAGGATTGGGCAAGTTGAGAGTTTTTTTTCTTATCAGAAAAAAGATCGAGTCTGACATTTGTTACAGTTGTTGTGGACCCCCCCACTCGGAAAAGAAATCCTGGATCCGCCCCTGCAAAGTAATAAAAAGCATCCACTCTCACTCCTCCCCAATCAAGAAGAATTCGCGCAATTGTCCACACAAGAAGTTGGTTCTCTGTTTAACCATGATTTAGTTGTTTGTGTTCAAAATTAAATTTGTGTTCATTCCCAACCGACCCACTTTGCTAGATAAAGGTTCGTATTAAATTTTTGGTTATAAATATCATATTCTTCCTAAAATACAAAAAAAAATCATATATGAATTTTGTGTAGTCTGTACGGCGCTGAATTTACAAACAAATCAAGAAGGCTTTCATAATTAGTACACTGACATCCCGGCAAATGTCTGAGATCTGGTGAGTGTTGTGGCCCACAGGCTCCTTGATTTGTGTTGGGTGGGTACATGTACTCAATACATTTAAGTTACTTATATATATTTTTAAAAACATTTTTAGTAGTTTTATGACTTGAGCTGTGACCCATTTTTTTAAAGCCCCCCCCCCCCCCACCTTGCGTTTAACTTATATCGGGATCAAAATACAAAATATTTTAATGTTCTTAGGTGGCGCTACAAACACAGATTCCGCCATCTTGCTATTGCTGATTCGCAACAAAGTGTCTATACATCAATATTCTGAATACTAGAGGAGGTATATGGAAAGACGAAAATTCACTCAGAACAATAGATGCTTTTTCATTGAAATTTTAGATTTATGGTTGAATTCGGTCTCTCAATTTATGATTGTTAAGCATACAGTAATTGTATCCTCAAGCTGAATATTTGACCACCCCCTTCATGACACATTATCTTGTTTACATTTTAGTAGTTGTTCATTACTGCAATGCACTAGAGACGTTATGTACATTGATAGAAAATATGAACTTTCGTCATAAGTATAACTAAAGGAAATTTCGTTGGAAGCTGATTATAATGTTTAGACGAAACCGTATTCAAATAACGGTTTCGCGACAACGAAAGAAAGTCCACTTAAAAATAGAAATAATATCTTGAGATGACGTGCTGTTATAAAGAGATATGCTAAAGAAAAGTATGTATTGCAGTATTATTTTTGTGGTGATTGAGTTTTCACTTGCATTAATTTTCTTCCTCCTTCTGGTACAGGAGTCAAGGAGTGTAACCATGGCGGCTGGCCCCTACAATTACTCATATATTTTTAAATACATCATCATCGGAGATATGGGTGTTGGAAAATCTTGCCTTCTACACCAATTTACAGAGAAAAAATGTAAGTACTTCAGCAGTAGCAGTGATTTTCCACTGCCCCATGTAGGGCCGAATTTAGGCCCCATTCCCTATTGCAAAACCCCTCCCTTTTCCCCAAAAAATGAACTGTGTGTTATGGGTTAATGGAATTAAAAAAAGTTAAGGGAAGCCTCGTTCTGTTGATGACAGTTTGTTCAATATTCTATTCTGTGATTGAAAGTACTGAATGATTGAATAAAAGCTCAAATTTATTCATCATTAGTGTTTATTTCTTGAAAATAATTTCCCAATTAGTGAAAAAAATTGCAAGCACTCTGTCAGGGAGATGTTCTTCTACTAGTCTCTTTAACGTAAATCCCATTTTTAGTGTTTTCTGTGCCATAATCGGACAATTTATTAAACAGATACATATTTTCTGAATTGACAGTGATACAGGAAGTTTTACGGTGTTTACACTTCGTTTGCATCATCTGATTGGTCGACAGTTTACAGTTTGAATTATTGACTAATCAGATGAAGCAAAACAGATTGGTGCACATCAGAACCTCCTGTATCTTTGTCAATGGAGAACATCTCCCTGACAGAGTACTTGCTAAAATATGAAAGGTAACACTGTTATTACCTTGGAAATACATCTCAAAGCGGGACACCCCAACCCCGTCATTGCAAAACTAAAAAACAGTACAAACTGATTGCAAAAGAATGACATAAAGATGGAATTGATAGGGAAATCACACATTTATTATATTATGGTAATTGTTTGGGGGGGGGGGGGGGGGGGAGGGGGGATAATGCAGAAACGTACATTATCCATGCTTTTGGTGCCTGTGGTGTCATGCTCTTTATGTATTTTATCACATGTATTGTTATTGGTCTTAGACAAGGTACATCTAACATGCTGGCTCCAGAAGTTTTCATTGGTCTTGTTAATTTAGTTATTTCCAAAAACTATCACCAGTAGAGTCAAAGCATCAACCTGTGAAATTAGCCACTGGTCTTAAGTAAGTTTGACCTGGCCTCTTAAATATTTCCATGCTTGAAAGTTATATTTTGAGATATATAGTTGAGAACAAACATTACTGTTCAAAATTGGACAGTTGATAGGAATATTAAGAAAAATACATAATTTAAAAGTGAAAGGAAGATGAAAAAGAACTTGTGATATTCTTTTTAATTTTATTCTTTGTGCCACATAATTTCTGAGTGTTCTACTAAGTAGTAAGTATTTTAGTAATACAAACCAAATTGTCCAGTGCTCTAAAAAAATCGTAAAATAAATTAATGCAGAAAAAATTTCACATTACTGAGCATGATTTTACTGATTTCAGTCATCAAAACAATGGATTTTCTTTCAGGCATATATAAAGCTTTGTAATATTTGACACGTTTGAGAAAAAATGCAAGAAATAGTTCAGTAGAGTCTTTAAAATTAGAGCCTCTGTGTAATTGATTATGTATGTTTGTAATTACAGTTATGGCAGACTGCCCTCACACTATAGGAGTTGAATTTGGAACAAGGTAAACTTCAGTTAATAAAATTATTGAAAACACAGCATTCTAATGTTAAGTACAAAGGGTATCTAATGCTACATTTAATGCATAAAAAAAAATTCTTTTTATAGAATTATAGAAGTTTCTGGACAGAAAATTAAGTTACAGATATGGGATACGGCTGGACAGGAGCGATTCCGAGCAGTGACAAGGAGTTACTATCGTGGAGCTGCAGGGGCATTAATGGTTTACGATATCACAAGGTAGGAGTAAGGGGGAAGAAGGATGATTAATTTGACTTAAAAAAAATGATGCTTTGAAATTGCTAAGTATTTCTAGCAAAATTTATATTGATTTTACTGTGATTGTAATTCTGCTAGTCTAATTGATATGCAAAAGCACTTGTTTTCATGACCAGCATATTTTCAAATCCACCATCATGAAGATAACTTTTATTTATTTATTAAGGTCTTCCGTCTCCAATGGAAGACCTTATTGTTTTCGTTCGGTTTCTTTTTCCCTATTATTAGGTCTTCTGTTTTCAATGGAAGACCTATAGTGATTCTACTGTTTCTTATTATTATAATCATTATTATTATTATTATTTTTTTGACCAAATTTTGTGCAGGCGTTTTCTCGAAAACTATTCAGTGGTTTTTCGTGAAACTTTCAGGAAAAATTAGTCATTGTATGAACTTGTTTCATCACAAGGAAAATTTGGAAAATTCCATTTTGGTTCCAAGTTACGGGCAATTTCCTGATTTTAATATGAAATTTTGTCCTCGAATGTTCTCAAGAATGACTAAAGATATGAACTGGAGACTTATTGGAGAGCATAGAACGTGACTTCTAAATTTGTGGAATCGCATTTTCGTTCGTCGTCGGCACTTCCGGTCGTTTACGGAAGTGATCAAAGAAATCATAAAATTTCAACTTTCTTTTTTTAAATCAATATTTACATCACATTATTGCATCTCTTTTGTAGTTTCGAAATATGTTGGTCCCACCGGAAACAAAAACGACAACTTCCGGTTATAAGAGAAAAACTACATAATTTTAGTATTTTTCTTTCCCATTAACATCCTTTGTAGATAAAGTTTTTGAAATGAATTTTAAATATGTTATTCAAACTGCAGATATCTAGAGTAACATCAAATATCTTTGTAAAATTCACTTCCGGTCGCGTGTTTTCCTGTCCTCAAAATGAGAAGTTGTCTGAGCAAGATCTCGGAAACGGTGAGAGATTAAGACACCAAACTTATATGAGCAACAGACCTTAAGATGTAGGCAAAACCATTTGGGTTCAGAGCGTCAGCCGTCACTTCCGGTCGTCACAGGAAGTGATCAAAGAAATCGAAAATTTCAACTTTTCTTTTTTTAATTAAAAATTGCATCACTTTATTGCATCTTTTTCGCAGATTCGAAAGATCTTGGTCTCACCGGAAACAAAAGCGACAACTTCCGGTTATAAGAGAAAAACTACATAATTTGAGTATTTTACTTTTCCACCAATATTTTTTTCTAGAAAAAGTATCTGAAATGAATTTTAAATATGTTATTCAGACTGCAAATGTCTAGAGTAATCGTAAATATCTTTCAAAAATTCACTTCCGGTCGCATGTTTTCCTGTCCTCAAAATGTGAAGTTGTCTGAGCGAGATCTCAAAACTAGGTAAAAGATTAAAACACCAAACTTTTATAAGTAATAGACCTTGAGGAGTAGGCAAAACCATTTGGGTTAAACGCGTCAGTCGTCACTTCCGCTTGTCACAGTAAGTGATCAAAGAAATCTAAAAAAAAATTAACTTTTCTTTTTTAAATTAATGCTTGCATCACTTTATTGCATCTCTTTCGCTGTTTAGAAATATGTTAGATTCCACCGGAAACAAAAACGTCAACTTCCGGTTTTAGGAGATAAACTACTTTACTTTGATATTTAACTTTCTCATAAATATTGCTCATCGATAAAGTACTTGAAATGACTTTATGTATGTTGTATATATTGCAAATGTCTAGAGAAAAGTCAAAGATTTTTATAAAATTCACTTCCGGTCTCTTGTTTACCTGTCCTCAAAATTAGAATTTGATCTCACAATATTGCTCGGCAACAGTAAACGACTGAAGTCTAAAACTTTCAAGACTGATGGTCAGTCATCAGTTATATGAATCGTGAGAAAATCTTGTATAGCCTTTACTTCTGGTACTTCCGGTCGTGACCGGAAGTGATGTAAAAAATGAATGGTTAACGTTAGCAACTTGGATTTTCACGCTGACGACAAGGGTTAAATTTACAGAGTGTCTGAATTTCTTTTATCTCTTTTTCAGCTTGAATTTTCGTTTTTATTTTCAGAATCGGACGGAAGACCTCTCATTGCTTGCAATGAGTTTACAGTTATTATTATTATTCTTATTTTTTTGACTTTCTAATTTTGTGCACGCGATTTCTCGAAGACTATTGGATGGATTTACATGAAATTTTCAGGAAAAGTGTCTTGTAACATGAACTTGATCTATCTGAGAGATTTTTTGGAAATTCCCTTCCGGTGCCAAGTTACAGACCATTTTCTGATTTCAAAATGACATTTTGTCCGCGGATAATCTCAAGAACAACAAGAGATATCAATGTCAAACTTTCAGGGATTATAGTTCGTGATAGGTACTAGCCGGGTCGCTACTATTCGTTCGTCGTCGGCACTTCCGGTCGCCTACGGAAGTGATAAAAAAAATCGTAAAATTTCAACTTTCCTTTTTTTAAATCAATACTTGCATCACATTATTGGATCTCTTTTGTAGTTTCGAAATATGTTGGTCCCACCGGAAACAAAAATGTCAACTTCCGGTTATAAGAGAAAAAAAACATAATTTGAGTATTTTTCTTTCCCATTAATATCTTTTGTAGATAAAGTATTTGAAATGAATTTTAAATATGTTATTTAGACTAAAAATGTCTAGAGTAACGTCAAATATCTTTGTAAAATTCACTTCCGGTCGCGTGTTTTCCTGTCCTCAAAATGAGAAGTTGTGTGATCTCGGAAACGGTAAGAGATTATGACACCAAACTTTTATGTGCAACAGACCTTAAGATGTTGGCAAAATCATTTGGATTAAGAGCGTCAGTCATCACTTCCGGTCGTCACAGGAAGTGATCAAAGAAAACGAAAATTTCAACTTTTTTGTTTTTAATTAAAAATTGCATCACTTTATTGCATCTTTTTCGCAGATTCGAAAGATGTTGGTCTCACCAGAAACAAATACGACAACTTCCGGTTAGAAGAGAAAAACTAAATAATTGGAGTTTTTTAATTTCCCGTAAATATTCTTTATAGATAAAGTATTTGAAATGAATTTTAAATGTGCTATTCAGAGTGCAAATGTCTAGAGTAACCTAAAATATTTTTTCAAAAATTCACTTCCGGTCGCGTGTTTTCCTGTCCTCAAAATGAGAAGTTGTCAGAGCAAGATCTCAAAAACAGGTAAAAGATTAAAACACCAAAATTTTAAGAGTAATGGACGTTGAGGGGTAGGTGAAACCATTTGGGTTAAATGCGTCAGTCGTCACTTCCGCTTCTCACAGGAAGTGATGAAAGAAATCAAAAATGTTCACTTTTCTTTTTTAAATTTATTGCATCTCTTTTGCTGTTTTGAAATATGTTAGATTCCACCGGAAACAAAAACGTCAACTTCCGGTTTTAGGAGATAAACTACGTTATTCTTATATTTAACTTTCTCATAAATATCGCTTATCGATGAAGTACCTGAAATGATTTTATGCATGTTGTAGATACTGCAAATTTCTAGAAAAAAGTCAGAGATTTTGACAAAATTCGCTTCCGGTTGTGTGTTTACCTGTTCCCAAAATTAGAATTTAGTCCCACAATATTGTTCGGCAACAGTAAACGACTGAGGACTAAAACTTTCAGGACTGATATTCAGTCATCAGTTTATTTGAAACGTGAGAAAATCTTGCATCGCCGTTACTTCCGGTCGTGAAAGGAAGTGATGTAAAAAAGTGAATGGTTAATGGTTAGCACATTTGCGTTTTTATTTTCAGAATCGGATGGAAGACCTCTCATTGCTCGCAATGAGTTTCTAGTTAAGGTCTTCCGTCTCCAACGGAAGACCTTATTGTTTTCGTTCGGTTTCTTTCTCCCTATTATTATTATTATTTTTTTTTTTTTTTTCTTACCAATTTTGTGCACGCTAGTTCTCGGAAACGACTTGGTCGATTTTCATGAAACTTTCAGATCTGATAGATATTGATCTGAACCTTATTGGAAATTTTTTATATTGATGACGTCACTTCCGGTCGTGAGATATAGACAATTATCTGATTTTCAGAGGGTCGGCTTGTCCTGGTAATCACTCCAAAACGAATAAAGATATTGAGGTGAGATTCTCAGTGAAGGTAGAGGAGGGATTGTAGATGTGCTTTTTTGCGTCCATATCTTTCCAGCACAAAAGGCGCCAAAGCTCGCCTGGGCTCGAAAAATAGGCTCACAAGCATCTCGCAAAATTTGACAAGTTTTCTATCATATCTTTATACCTGTAAATATTTTGTTAAAACATATATAACAAAAGTTGTGCAGAATGATAAGTGCTTTCATTTGATATCAAGAAAAAGGGGCTGACCCCTCAAGTTAGGGGCTCAGAGGGGCCAAAAGTCTTTCATCTATAACTCTTTAACGATCAATATTTTGTTATACGTTACTGAAGCAAAAATGTTTATCTTAACAATTAACAACAATATATAATAAGATTCTGATCATATGTTACGTAATAAGGGGTCACAAGGGGCCAGAATGCTAAATCTTTGATGCTTTATATCTCGAAAAGGGGAAATATTTTGATAAGCAATACTGAACAAAAGATGGTCAGAATAATGTTGTAAACAATATGCACCCTTTCAATTTTTGTCAAACGGCCCCATTAAGGACTTGGAGGGGTGGCCCCTAAATATTTCCATTCAGCATATCTCCACAACGAAAAGAAATCTCTGAATAGTTGTTGAACAAAAAATGTTCAAAATCTCAAGACTTTTCATTTGATGTCAAGAAAAAGGGACTGACCCCTCAAATTAGGGGCATAGAAGGGCCAAAAGTCTTTCATCTATAACTCTTCAACTATCAATAATTTGTAACACATTACTAAAGCAAAGATGTTTATCTTAACGATTTACAACAATATATGATAAGATTCTGATCATATGTTACATAATAAGGGATCACAAGGGGCCAGAATGCTAAATCTTTGACGCTTTATATCTCGAAAAGGGGGAATATTTTGATAAGCAATACTGAACAAAAGATGGTCAGAATAATGTTCTAAACAATATGCTCCCTTTCAATTTTTGTCAAACGGCCCCATTAAGGACTTGGAGGGGTGGCCCCTAAATATTTCCATTCAGCATATCTCTACAACGAAAAGAAATCTCTGAATAGTTGTTGAACAAAAAGTCTTTAAAATCAAAAGACCTTTCATTTGATATCAAGAAGAGGGGGCTGACGATTCAAATTAATGGCTTAGAGGGGCCAAAATTCTTTCATCTATAACTCTTTAAAGGACTTATCGCATGATCTTTCAAAAATCGTAATTTTATGAAAAATATTATCTATAACCTTATTTAATAAAATACTGAATACAATAAACGTTGTTGAAAGCATATTTTAAGAGATATTGAGAGTTGAAATTCAAATACGACAATATGCATATTTCAGTCGGATTTCGGCGAAATACTGCTCTGACGTCATAGGCGACAATTAGGTGATAGAGAGATGAGAATATGCACACTATTAACGGAGTTATCAATGACAAATGCAGCTAAATTACGAAAAATGCTGAAAAAAATTAATTCCTCATATGCTTTACAATTACTATAGAAACATTAATTAGTTCTAAGGTATAAGGCTTTTAAGATATTTTCGTTTTTTATTCAAAACATTTAGAACCTGTAGCTCTAATTACGGCAATGCTTCGTGATCGGGAAATTATTTTTCAAGATCGCCATCCTTTAAAAAACATATGAAGATTTGCATAGATTAATATTATATACAAAACGAAGAATAACAAAGTTATATAATGTTTAATTTGTGAATCAAATAAGTTAATACATGTGATAAGATGACAAATCAAATTGCATTGTTGTGGCGAGTTTCTTCGTCTTCGCTGCGTCTCCCTCGCTATTGTCGCTGCTATTTTTACAATGTTAACAGATTTTTCAGGTTTTCTCTTGCTGACAATTCTAACATATAAGGTTGAATATTTAATTTTATATCGATAAAATAAGTGATTTGGTCGTCCAAAACGCAGAAAATCCAGATTGTATCGCGTATATTTTAGTAAGATTAATGAAGAGCTGATCAGCCATTGTCGCCTTTGACGTCACAGGGACACGTGATCGCTATCTAATTAACTTAGATTTTTAATTTAGGGGTTTTCATTTGAGTCAATAATTGGTTAATTACCGCGATTTATCCACAGTAAAAACAAAGAATTTATAAATTATGGTCATAAGAAACGTAACACGCTTTTAATTTCAAATAATTTAGAAACATGCGATAAGTCCTTTAACCATCAATAATCTGTAACACATTACTGAAGCAAAGATGTTTATCTTAACGATTTACAACAATATATGATAAGATTCTGATCATATGTTACATAATAAGGGCTCACAAGGGGCCAGAATGCTAAATCTTTGACGCTTTATATCTTGAAAAGGGGGAATATTTAGATATGCAATGCTGAACAAAAGATGGTCAGAATAATGTTCTAAACAATATGCACCCTTTCAGTTTTGTCAAACGGCCCTATTTAGGACTTGGAGGGGTGGCCCCTAAATATTTCCATTCAGCATATCTCCACAACGAAAGGAAATCTCTGAATATTTCTTGAACAAAACGTTTTCAAAATCACAAGACCTTTCAAATGATATCAAGAAAAAGAGGCTGACCCCTCAAACTAGGGGCTCAGAGGGGCCAAAAGCATGTCATCTATAGCTCTTTGATAATGCTATATAAATCAAAAGAATGAAATCTAATTAGGGAAGTCTATATATTATTATCTTTTAACAAAGATCATAGTCAAAATCATATCTCATCTTATTGAAAAATCGGACGGAAGACCCACTCGTTGCTCGCAACGAGATCTCATCTAGTTAAGGTCTTCCGTCTCCAACGGAAGACCTTATTGTTTTCGTTCGGTTTCTTTTTCCCTATTATTATTATTATTATTATTATTATTATTCTTTTTTTTTCTTACCGATTTTGTGCAAGCGAGTTCTCGGAAACGGCTCGGTCGCTTTTCACGAAACTTTCAGATCTGATAGATATTGATCTGAACCTTATTGGAAATTTTTTATATTGATGACGTCACTTCCGGTCGTGAGATATGGACAATTTTCTGATTTTTAGGGGGTCGGCTTGTCCTGGCAATCACTCCTAAACGCTTAAAGATATTGAGTTGAGATTCTCAGTGAGGGTAGAGGAAGGATTGTAGATGTGCTTTTTTGAGTCTATATCTTCCCAGCGCAAAAGGCGCTGAAGCTCGCCTGGGCGCGAAAAATAGGCTCATAAGCATCTCGCAAAATTTGACACGTTTTCTTTTATATCTTTATACCTGTAAACATTTTTTAAAACATATATAACAAAAGTTGTGCAAAATGATAAGAGCTTTTATTTAATATCAAGAAAAAAGGGCTGACCCCTCCTATTAAGGGTTCACAGGGGCCAAAAGTCTTTTATCCATAACTCTTTAACGGTCAATATTTCGTTATAAATAACTGAAGCAAAAATGTTTATCTTAACAATTTGCAACTACGTGTTATAAAATCGGGATCACATATTACGTAATAAGGGGCCATAAGGGGCTAGAATGATAAATCTTTGATGCTTTATATCTTGGAAAGGGGAAATATTTTGATAAGCATTATTGAACAAAAGATGTTCAGAATAATGTTCTAAACAATTTGCACCCTTTCAATTTTTGTAAAACGGCCCCATTAAGGACTTGGAGGAGTGGCCCCTAAATATTTCTATTCTAGATATCTCGAAAACGAAAAGAAATTTCTGAATAGTTGTTGAACAAAAAATCTTCATAATAATAAGGCCTTTCATTTGATATTAAGAAAATGGGGCTGACCCCTCAAACTAGGGGCTCAGAGGGGCCAAAAATCTTTCATCTATAACTCTTAAACTATCAATAATTTGATATGAATTACTAAAGCAAAAATGCTCATCTTAACGATTTGCCACTATATATTATAAAATTAAGGTCATGTGTTACGTAATAAGGGGCCAAAATGGGCTTGAATGCTAAATCTTTGACAATTTATATCTCAACAAGGGGAAATATTTTATTAAGCAATATTGAACAAAAGATGTTCAGAATAATGTTCTAAACAATGTGCATCCTTTCATTTTTTGCCAAACGGACCCATAAAGGACTTAAGGGTTGGCCCCTAAATATTTCTATTCTACATATCTCAAAAACGAGAAGAAACTTCTGAATAGTTGTAGAGCAAAACATGCTTAAAATCACAAGTCTTTTCATTTGATATCAAGAAAAAGGGGCTGACCCTTCAAATTAGGGGCTCAGTGGGGCCAAAAGTCTTTCATTTATAACTCTTTAACTATCAATATTTTGTTATCAATTACTGAAGCAAAAATGTTTATCGTAACAGCTTGCAACTATATATTATAAAAATAGGATCATATATTGCGAAATAAGGGGCCAAAAGGGGCCAGAATGCTAAATCTTTGATGCTTTATATCTCGAAAAGGAAAAGGGGGAATATTTTGATAAGCAATACTGAACAAAAGATGGTGAGAATTATATTCTAAACAATATGCATCCTTTCAATTTATGCCAAACGACCCCATTAAGGACCTGGAGGGATGGCCCCTAAATATTACATTCTGCATATCTCCACAAGAAAAAGAAATCTCTAAATAGGTGTTGAACAAAAAGTCTTCAAAATCACAAGACCTTTCATTTGATATCAAGAAAAAGGGGCTGCCCTCAAATTAGGGGCTCAGAGGGGCCAAAAACTAATATTTTACTCTTCAACGATCAAGAATGTGTTATAAATTACTGAAGCAAAAATGCTTAACATAACAATATGCAACAATATGTTGTAAAATTTTGATTCTCTATTGCGTAATTAGGGGTCATAAGTGGCCAGAATGTTAAATCTTTTACGCTTCACATCTCGAAAAGGGGAAACATTTTGAAAAGCAATATTGAGCGAAAGATATTCAAGATAAATTATATAAATCTAAAGAATGAAATCCAAGGAGGGAAATCTTTATATCATTATCTTTTAACGAAAACTTAATCAAAATCACATCTCATCTCATCGAAAAATCAGACGGAAGACCTACTCGTTGCTCGCAACGAGATCTCATCTAGTTATTATTATTATTCTTTTTTTTTCTTACCGATTTTGTGCACGCGAATTCTCGGAAACTACTTGGTCGATTTTCATGAAACTTTCAGATCTGATAGATATTGATCTGAACCTTATTGGAAATTTTTTATATTGATGACGTCACTTCCGGTCGTGAGATATAGACAATTATCTGATTTTCAGAGGGTCGGCTTGTCCTGGTAATCACTCCAAAACGAATAAAGATATTGAGTTGAGATTCTCAGTGAAGGTAGAGGAGGGATTGTAGATGTGCTTTTTTGCGCCCAAAACTTTCCAGCGCAAAAGGCGCCAAAGCTCGCCTGGGCTCGAAAAATAGGCTCACAAGGATCTCGCAAAATTTGACAAGTTTTCTATCATATCTTTATACCTGTAAATATTTTGTTAAAACATTTATCACAAAAGTTGTGCAGAATGATAAGTGCTTTCATTTGATATCAAGAAAAAGGGGCTGACCCCTCAAGTAAGGGGCTCAGAGGGGCCAAAAGTCTTTCATCTATAACTCTTTAACGATCAATATTTTGTTATACATTACTGAAGCAAAAATGTTTATCTTAACAATTTACAACAATATATGATAAGATTTTGATCATATGTTACGTAATAAGGGATCACAAGGGGCCAGAATGCTAAATCTTTGACGCTTTATATCTCGAAAAGGGGGAATATTTTGATAAGCAATACTGAACAAAAGATGGTCAGAATAATGTTCTAAACAATATGCACTCTTTCAATTTTTGTCAAACGGCCCCATTAAGGACTTGGAGGGGTGGCCCCTAAATATTTCCATTCAACATATCTCCACAACGAAAAGAAATCTCTGAATAGTTGTTGAACAAAAAATGTTCAAAATCACAAGACTTTTCATTTGATGTCAAGAAAAAGGGACTGACCCCTCAAATTAGGGGCTCAGAGGGGCCAAAAGTCTTTCATCTATAACTCTTCAACGATCAATAATTTGTAACACATTACTAAAGCAAAGATGTTTATCTTAACGATTTACAACAATATATGATAAGATTCTGATCATATGTTACGTAATAAGGGATCACAAGGGGCCAGAATGCTAAATCTTTGACGCTTTATATCTCGAAAAGGGGGAATATTTTGATAAGCAATACTGAACAAAAGATGGTCAGAATAATGTTCTAAACAATATGCACCCTTTCAATTTTTGTCAAACGGCCCCATTAAGGACTTGGAGGGGTGGCCCCTAAATATTTCCATTCAGCATATCTCCACAACGAAAAGAAATCTCTGAATAGTTGTTGAACAAAAAATGTTCAAAATCACAAGACTTTTCATTTGATGTCAAGAAAAAGGGGCTGACCCCTCAAATTAGGGGCTCAGAGGGGCCAAAAGTCTTTCATCTATAACTCTTCAACGATCAATAATTTGTAACACATTACTGAAGCAAAGATGTTTATCTTAACGATTTACAACAATATATGATAAGATTCTGATCATATGTTACGTAATAAGGGATCACAAGGGGCCAGAATGCTAAATCTTTGACGCTTTATATCTCAAAAAGGGGGAATATTTTGATAGGCAATACTGAACAAAAGATGGTCAGAATAATGTTCTAAACAATATGCACCCTTTCAATTTTTGTCAAACGGCCCCATTAAGGACTTGGAGGGGTGGCCCCTAAATATTTCCATTCAGCATATCTCCACAACGAAAAGAAATCTCTGAATAGTTGTTGAACAAAAAATGTTCAAAATCACAAGACTTTTCATTTGATGTCAAGAAAAAGGGGCTGACCCCTCAAATTAGGGGCTCAGAGGGGCCAAAAGCATGTCATCTATAGCTCTTTGATAATGACATATAAATCAAAAGAATGAAATCTAATTAGGGAAGTCTATATATTATTATCTTTTAACAAAGATCATAGTCAAAATCATATCTCATCGAAAAATCGGACGGAAGACCTACTCGTTGCTCGCAACGAGATCTCATCTAGTTATTATTATTATTCTTTTTTTTTCTTACCGATTTTGTGCACGCGAGTTCTCGGAAACGGCTCAGTCGATTTTCACGAATCTTTCAGATCTGATAGATATTGATCTGAACCTTATTGGAAATTTTTTATATTGATGACGTCACTTCCGGTCGTGAGATATAGACAATTATCTGATTTTCAGAGGGTCGGCTTGTCCTGGTAATCACTCCAAAACGACTTAAGATATTGAGTTGAGATTTTCAGTGAAGGTAGAGGAGGGATTGTAGATGTGCTTTTTTGCGTCCATATCTTTCCAGCGCAAAAGGCGCCAAAGCTCGCCTGGGCTCGAAAAATAGGCTCATAAGTATCTCGCAAAATTTGACAAGTTTTCTATCATATCTTTATACCTGTATATATTTTGTTAAAACATATATAACAAAAGTTGTGCAGAATTATAAGTGCTTTCATTTGACATCATGAAAAAGGGGCTGATTCCTCATATTAGGGGCTCAGAGGGGCCAAAAGTCTTTCATATACAACTCTTTAACGATCAATATTTTGTTATCAATTACTGAAACAAAAATGTTTATCTTAACAATTTGCAACAATAGAGTATAAAATTGGGATCATATATTACGTAATAAAGGGCAATAAGGGGCCAGAGTATTAAATCTTTGAAGCTTAATATCTCAAAAAGAGAGAATATTTTGATAAGCAATACTGAACAAAAGATGTTCAGAATAATGTTCTAAACAATTTGCACTCTCTCAATTTTTGTAAAACGGCCCCATTAAGGAATTGGAGGGGTGGCCCCTAAATATTTCCATTCAGCATATCTCCACAACGAAAAGAAATCTCTGAATAGTTGTTGAACAAAAAGTCTTCAAAATCACAAGACCTTTCATTTGATATCAAGGAAAAGGGGCTGACCCCTCAAATCAGGGGCTCAGAGGGGCCAGAAGTCTTTCATTTATAACTCATAAATTATCAATATTTTGTTATCAATTACTGAAGCAGAAATGCTCATTTTAATGATTTCCACTATATATTATAAAATAAAAATCATATGTTGCGTATTAAGGGGCCAAAAGGGGCCAGAATGCTAAATCTTTGACGCTCGAATATCTCGAAAAGGGGGAATATTTTGATAAGTAATAATGAAAAAAAAGATGGCCAGAATAATGTTCTAAACAATATGTACCCTTTCAATTTTTGTCAAACGGCCCCATTAAGGACTTTGAGGGTGGCCCCAAAATTTTTCCCATTCAGCATATCTCCACAACCAAAAGAAATCTCTGAATAGGTGTTGAACAAAAAGTCTTAAAAATCACAAGACCTATCATTTGATATCAAGAAAAAGGAACTGACCCCTCAAGTCAGGGGCTCAGAGGGGCCAGAATTCTTTCATCTATAACTAATAAATCATCAATGTTTTGTTATCAATTACTGAAGCAGAAATGCTCATTTTAATGATTTCCACTATATATTATAAAATAAAAATCATATGTTGCGTATTAAGGGGCCAAAAGGGGCCAGAATGCTAAATCTTTGACGCTCGAATATCTCGAAAAGGGGGAATATTTTGATAAGCGATATTGAACAAAAAGATGTTCAGATAGATGTTCTGAACAATATGCATCCTTTCAATTTTTTCAAAACTGACCCATTAAGGACTTGAAGGGTTGGCCCCTAAATATTTCTATTCTAAATATCTCAAAAACGAGAGGAAACTTCTGAATAGTTGTTGAGCATAAATTGTTTAACATCACAAGTCTTTTCATTTGATATCAAGAAAAAGGAGCTGACCCCTCAAATTAGGGGCTCAGAGGGGCCAAAAACTTTCATCTATAACTCTTTAACTATCAATATTTTGTTTTCCATTACTGAAGCAAAAATGTTTATTTTAACGATTTGCAACTATATATTATAAAAAGAAGATCATATGTTGCGTAATAAGGGTCAGAATGCTTAATCTTTGACGCTTTATATCTCAAAGAGGGGCATATTTTAATAAGCAATATTGAACAAAAAAGATGTTCAGGAAGATGTTCTGAACAATATGCATCCTTTTGATTTTTGCAAAACGGGCCCATTAAGGACTTGAAGGGTTGGCCCCTAAATATTTCCATTTGGCATATCTCCACAACAGAAAGAAATCTCTGAATAGGTGTCGAACAAAAAGTCTTCAAAATCACAAGACCTTTCATTTGATATCAAGAGAAAGGAGCTGACCCCTCAAATTAGGGGCTCAGAGGGGCCAAAAGTTTAATACATAACTCTTCAATAAATAAGAATTTTGTTATAAATTACTGAAGCAAAAATGCTTAACGTAACAATATGTTGTAAAATTTTGATTCTCTATTGCATAATTTGTGGCCATAAGTGGCCAGAATGTTAAATCTTTTACACTTCATCTCGAAAAGCGGAAACATTTTGAAAAGCAATATTGAATGAAAGATGTTCAAGATTATGTTATATAAATCAAAAGAATGAAATCTAAGGAGGGAAATCTTTATGTCATTATCTTTAAACGTAAACTTAATCAAAATCACATCTCATCCCATCGAAAAATCGGACGGAAGACCTACTCGTTGCTCGCAACGAGATCTCATCTAGTTATTATTATTTTTTCTTTTTTGAAAACAGGCGAAGCACATACAACCATTTAAGTAGTTGGCTAACTGATGCAAGGAACTTAACAAATCCCAACACAGTGAGTTTGTAGATCATTTAATTAAAGTGCCACAATCGGAATAAATAAGAGCATATTCATAATGGGACAAAAACAGTTTATCAAATTGTTAAATTTTAAATGCTTTCATTTGTAAAGTGAATATTTTCTTTGTAGGTGATATTTTTAATTGGTAATAAGTCTGATTTAGAAGCTCAAAGAGATGTTACGTATGAAGAGGCCAAGCAGTTTGCTGATGAAAATGGTATGTCAGTGTGTTTTGTAATTATATCTACCAAAAAAATACTGCAAGTTTTGACATATTTTTTCAGTATATAGAATATATTCAAGTTTTGGTAAATTGTTAATTTTAAAATTTTCAATAATCATCTTAATATTATATTGATTAGAATTGCACCTTCATCTAGCCTTTAAAAAGCTAATAAGGCATATGCTCCCCCTTCCTTTTTGCAAACAGAGGTCTTTTTGTCCATCTGCCTAAGTGAAATTGTCTTATAACTATGTCCGACCTAGGTTGATATTATTGTTTATTTAAAACAAAGGATGTGACATGAGCCTTACCTAAGGTCATTTGGAGAAAGTCAAGGTTACTAACAGAAAAAAAGAGGAAAATGGTTTTTGGTCATAACTTTAATGGAATCAGAGAAACAACAAAGGCTTTTCTGGACACAAATGTTGCCTCTGACCAGAGAGTCACTTCATAGCCCTGATATAAATTCTGTAGATTCCTAAATATACACAAGGAATTAATTGTTGTGTAATTTCACAAGAAACACCACTCGCAGAGAAAAATTACTCATTTTATTTTTATAGTGCTAAAATCCATGTAAAATTTCTTGATCAACTGTTCACTTGTGAATTTTTGTTCTCGCGATTTGACTTTAAAGAGCCATTTTATGTTAATAACTTGTACTCAAGAATAATAAGGAATCTACAGTATTAACTTAAACTGTGTGAAAGAATTTGATAGAAAAATGGGCCATAAATTTATTTCTAATTAATATTGAAAATTTGTTCTTGGCACAACTGTTGTCTATGACCTAGGAATGCATCATCCTTTTTGGACTATTCTCCAATCTTTTTTTTTTTTTTTGCAAGTATCATTATGCAATCTGTGAAACTACTCACAGTACCCTAAGTAAATGGCTATGTGGTGTTGAATTATTAAATCAGTTTCCCTGTGCTTTATAGCATTTTGGGCAATCCAGCAGTTTCTTTCTTGTCAGAGACAGTCCTATTTACAGTATTGTGGGCTTAGATAATGTAATGGGTAGCCTAAAGACACTGTAGGTGACACCAGCTGATCACCACACTTTGATATTCGTTAGAAGTTTATTATGCTTAAATATGTGAGAAGGAATAGAGGCAAAAATAAAGATCTGCTTATGTGGATGAATTTCATGCCTCTGAAATAAATGCAGTCTTTTGTCTTGCAACATTAAGTTCAAAAGAAATGCAATTGATTAACATTAATTTAAGAAAGTGAAAGGACAACAAATATAATTTTGAAACTTAGTATTGCAAAATTTTTTAGATGTCTCATGATTTAGTCATATCTTTGAACACAGTTTAATTTATTTCAGGTCTCATGTTCTTAGAATGTAGTGCCAAAACGTAAGTATAACTGTTGTAGTCGTAAAATTATTGAACATAGTTTTGGGCAACTTCTAAAAAAAGCCTCAGAAAAATCATTCTGTGAATATTATTTTGTGAACATTCATTTCAATGAATAATATCATTCTTCTGCAGGGGTGACAATGTAGAAGATGCATTTTTAGACACAGCAAAAAAGATATACCAGAATATACAGGATGGAAGGTGAGTTGTGTAAGGCAGCATTAGTCCTTGACTAGTTATACAAATGGAAGGTGAGTTGTGTAAGACAGCTTAAGACTTTGACTAGTTATAGAGATGGAAGGTGAGTTTTGTAAGACAGCATTAGTCTTTGACTAGTTATAGAGATGGAAGGTGAGTTGTGTAAGACAGCATTAGTCCTTGACTAGTTATTGAGATGGAAGGTGAGTTGTGTAAGACAGCATTAGTCCTTGACTAGTTATACAAATGGAAGGTGAGTTGTGTAAGACAGCTTAAGACTTTGACTAGTTATAGAGATGGAAGGTGAGTTTTGTAAGACAGCATTAGTCTTTGACTAGTTATAGAGATGGAAGGTGAGTTGTGTAAGACAGCATTAGTCCTTGACTAGTTATACAAATGGAAGGTGAGTTGTGTAAGACAGCTTAAGACTTTGACTAGTTATAGAGATGGAAGGTGAGTTGTGTAAGACAGCATTAGTTCTTGACTAGTTATTGAGATCGAAGGTGAGTTGTGTAAGACAGCATTAGTCCTTGACTAGTTATTGAGATGGAAGGTGAATTGTATAAGACAGCATTAGTCCTTGACTAATTACAGAGATGGAAGGTGATTTGTGTAAGACAGCATTTGTCTTTGACTTATTATAGAGATGGAAGGTGAGTTGTGTAAGACAACATTAGTCCTTGACTAGTTATTGAGAAGGAAGGTGAGTTGTGTAAGACAGCATTAATCCTTGACTAGTTATTGAGATGGAAGGTGAATTGTATAAGACAGCATTAGTCCTTGACTAATTACAGAGATGGAAGGTGATTTGTGTAAGACAGCATTAGTCTTTGACTTATTATAGAGATGGAAGGTGAGTTGTGTAAAACAGCATTAGTCCTTGACTAGTTATAGAGATGGAAGGTGAGTTGTGTAAGACAGCATTAGTCCTTGACTAATTATAGAGATGTAAGGTGAGTCGTGTAAGACAGCATTAGTCCTTGACTAGTTATAGAGATGGAAGGTGAGTTGTGTAAGACAGCATTAGTCCTTGACTAGTTATTGAGATGGAAGTTGAGTTTGATAGACAAGTGTAGTTGTCCTGGAGTGTGAGATTTTAGTTTACCTGAGCAGTATGTTTCTGAAAGAAATATGTTTATGATTTTTTTACATTTTGACTTCTTCCCCAGAACCACTGGACCAATTTCGATAAAGCATCCTTAGGTGAATGGGATTCAAGTTTATTCAAGTAAAGGGATATGCCCTCTTTCTAAAGGAAGTAGTTAAGAATCAATGAAAGTCAATTGTGTCTTTCAAAAATCTTCTTCTCAAGAACCATTTAACCAGAAAAGTTGAAATTAATGTAAAAAACTTTATTATATAGTGTAGATTCAAGTTTGTTATGACCCCATGGCTTAGGTTGGGGCCAAAATGGGCAATCAACGTTTTATAGGAAAATCTTTAAGAATCTTATTTTCAAAAAACAGAAAAGCCATGTTAAGTCATATTTATATGGATGCATCCTCAGACAGTATGGATTCAATTTTGCTCAAATCATGACCCCAGGGGCTAAGTTGGGGCCACCATGGGCGATCGAATTTTTACATATGAATATATAGTGAAAAAATCTTTAAAAATCTTGTCAAGAATAGGGAAGTCATGATTAGTCATATAGGAATATAAAGGAAAAAATTCTGATGATGAAGAACAGCAGGACCATAGTGACTCAGGTGAGCATTGTGGCCCATGAACCTCTTCTTATGTAATATTGTGGTTTGCAATTTGATTAGATACATGTACCTTTGTTTGTTGGCCAGTTACAAAGATGCTTTGGTTGATGAATAGTCATGAATAGTCACCTATACAGATTTAAGATAGAAAAAGATAAGTCAACAACTAATGCTGTCATACAAAGTTATTGTACAGTGTTTTCTGTGACAGCTTTGATTGTAGACTAGTAACAAGCTGGAAACTAAGTTCTGCATTACAGCAATTGCTGTTGTCTAAATTTATACAGGTGCACTTTATTACCCCTAAAAATGATTATTCATTTGACAGCAAAAAATCTCTTGGTCAATATTTTGGAGTAATATTTTTTTATGTGTATTGTATAAAATAAATTTAAGAATGCACATTGGGGTAAAATATGTGTGAGGGTGTGTGCTATTGAACCAAAATTCATACATTAATTCTTTTTTTACAGTTTGGACTTGAATGCAGCCGAGTCAGGTGTGCAGCACAAGCCAGCTACGCCCAGAAATCCCATAAACACAGACCAAGCCCCAATTGATAAGGGTTGTGCCTGTTGATGACCCTGCCTCTGTCTAAGATGGGCAGAAAACTGTGTATTCATTCCAAGGATGTGTGCAGCGTTTGTTCTTTTGATCAAAATTATTCTCTTCTCCAGGCACCAAGGTGTAGGATCATCTTGAGGAGTTATGAGATTCTTGTCTGTAGAATTTGTCCTTAAAGGAGGTTTGTTATGGAATTAGGAGTACTGTATTTTATAACAACCTATGTATAAATCTATTTAAAAAAAAAATAACTGATCACATGAAGCAATTATTATTATATGGTACCTTTATCAATGATATACATGTATATACATGGTGCAATATTTTTTTTTCTCTTTTTTTCTGGTGGAATGATTTTGATCATTGAACACATGCATTGACTACTATTCATTTTAAAATGAACATGAGGTCATATTTAAATTGTGTTTTATTTTGGGACCTGGAATGATTGAATACTGTGTGACAATGTGTGAAAGGGGCGGGGATTTCCTGTAACAGAGTGAGAAAACATGTCAAAATCTCTGTTGTGGAGTTTATAGATTGAAGTCAATTGATAGCGATGATGTGATTGTTATGTTAATGTTATTGTTTTGTTAACTTATATCAAATATTTTGTGTATATGTGTATGTATTTCCTCTGCTGTTGCACATCAAAAACTTAGTTACAACATTCACAGTTGATGGTGGTAAATGTAGGATCTGAAAAGAGAATGCACTTCATGCATACAGAATGATATTTTTGTTGTTGCAGCAACTAGTAGTTATGAAGCTTTTTGAGCAATAGAGAAGAATACCATGAAAAACTTGTATGTTATGGAATCCATTTGTTTTTTCTTCATTGGATAGAAATGAATATGCACATGTATATAAGAAAAACAAATTACCACAGATTCATTAGATATAATATGAAATGATCAGTAAATTGATTACAATAGAGACTTTGGTAAGTTATATCTTCATAAAGATTGGTACTGGTTTGGCATTATCTGAACTTGTTCATTAATATCAACAGACCATTTTTACATTACAGGGTCAGAGAAAATTTCTAGATTGCTATTACTATTACCCTGTGTTATGAGTTAAGGAAGTTGATGGTGCAAAAATGTAAAGAAAAAATATCAGATGTTGTTGATTGTAAATCTATTGAAAAGACAATTTTTGATTTTGTAAAGAAAATGTCTGTGGCTTTTTCAGAAAGGGTTTAATGAATCTATTTTCAAAAGGTAAAATTTTATTGTCCTTGGATTATAATTTAGCTCAGAAAGAAATGAAGCAGAATAAATTTAAGATCAAGTCATATTTTATTGCATTTTTACAAGTAGTTACTTAAATATTGACAAAATATTTTCCATTGCAATGTGTTGATCCCTTTTGTCATCTTGGACCTCGAGATTTGAAATAAGTTTTTCCAGGAATACCAGTAATAAATACTTGAGTATTTAGATATGTTGTTGCTATAAATATATAACAGCCAGTTTTGTGGAAAATGGGAAGAGTTTTGTATTTTGACAATAGTTTAACAGAAACACATGCAAAGCAATTGATCAAGAGAAGGCGGTATTAGTGGGGCTGTCCAACACAATGCTCTGACATCATGCATGCTGTTTTTGCTTTAGATGAAGCACTACATAACCTTTTTTTCTAGAATGGACACACACACTTTTCTTAGTTTTTCAATCAGCAAGGAAATGTTGCCAAGTCACTTAAAAATGTAAATTTTTGTAGCTTACTGGAAAACTTATTTTCCTTGAAATAAAATTGAATTAATTTACAAGTGAATTACATTTAATTTATGGAATAAAATTCACGTCATAAGGGCAGGCCCATATATTAACTTAAAATTACTGTAAATTCTTATAGAAAAAACTGCTCAGACTGCTTTGATGGAACAGATGTACATCTCTTGTAAATACAATAGCCATGTAAATTTTATGTAGCATGTATATCCACATTGTCTTTCTAGCATAGTTTGTATATGTGTCTTTATTTTTTATGCTTTTTGTGATATTGAGAAGAATTTTTAAAGTAATTCACATTACATATCTCTGCTTGATTTGTTTTGGTCTAAAGTAAAAATACACATTTGAAATGTATTTTATATTATCTGAACTTCAAATTAATGATTCATTGTTTATTTGGTATTTGGGTGTTAAAATTACTTTTCAATTTTCCAAACCAAGTGCTGTATTTTATGATTGTGCATTTACTGCAAGTGCTATTCTTTTTTCATTGAAACTTAACCCTTTCTGATGAACATATTTACCATCAGAAGAAACAAATACCTTCCATGAAAGTGATTGATCATTAATGTATTTATAAAGTCCATTATCAAGAAATCAGATTCTGTTTTGTTCTTGGTATAATCTTGTACAAAAAATTTAACTTCCAGGCAGTTTGATTTATTATTTAACTGATTTGTTTAGTCCACATAATCTCTTCCCTTCCACAATCTGTAACTCAGTACCAAAACTTTATGACTAAGATGGTTACTACTAATTGCTTCTAGAAGAAAAAATTGTATTAATATACAGTATAGTCAGTGCAAAACTTTTAAAATGATGTGATAACCTGTTGTATGTAATTCACCCTCACTCATTTAAAGTAATATATTGAAGTCAAAGGAATAAATTATGAAATATTTCTGAAATTGTTTGGTAATTTTGTATGTTCCAGTGAGATTTAAGAAGGGAGAATAATATTCATAAGGCCATTTGTTTCTCCGTCTGTTCTCAACAGGCATGGCTTTAGACAGTTGAGGTGAAGTGTTGAATAACAATTTTCCACCGTAGAAATTTGTTATTGTCGAGAACATTGTGCGTTATAAAGAAAGGGGGGTGTACAAGGCGAGGACAATCTCCCGCTCTGGGACAATATATTTTTCAATTTTCAAAGTTCACGGAAAAGTTATATTTTTCTAAAATAATGTTTTCCGTAATGTAATCTTCAACAAATTTGATTCAATTATTTTATTGAATGACTTTTTGATTGATAATTTGTTTTTAAAGTTGACATTGAAGCATATTTAGTGGAAAACTGGTTTATTAGAGCCATAAAAAATGATTTTTGAATAGGAATGGGTCATGTCTCCATTTATATGACGGAAAAGTAAATGTAAAATCTATTTCACGTTTCAAAAAAAATGGAGTCTTAACCCATTCTATATGAAAATCAAACATTTCTGAAAAAAAATTTACGCTTCAGCAAACTCGTTTATTTAATTAAATCACACTGACATCAAATAAGACAAGCAGACTTTGTAGCGTAGTGGTTAACACGTTCAGTCTTGCACCTAACCATGAACTTTGGAGAGAGTTCGAATCATGTGTGAAGCTTTTTTTTTTCTTTTTCACATACCTTAAAAACATTAGTGAAAAATAAATTATTTGTCAATAATTTATTTAACAAAATATAGGAAACAAATGTGTAAAAGATTATATTGACAATATAATTTTGAAAAATATAACTTTTCATGAACTTTTAGAAATGAAAAATGTCTTCTCTCAGAGCGGGGGATCGTCCACGCCTTGCACGCCTTCATTCTTTATACTTGAGAAGACTTTGCTTCAGATATCAAGATAAAGGTATAAAAAGTAAATTGTATTAATAGTAATACAAGCATTTTCAGTAATAATGAGGGAACGGCTGCAGAAAACTAGGCAGCAGTATATCATGTTTATTTCTCTTTCCACAGAAAAAAAAAACGACAAAGTATGAAATTTTATCATTTTTTTTATAGCACTCATGTAAACATTAACAATACTGTGCAGTGAGAATTATGATGTGTTCAACCTCTGCTAGATTTTAAACCTTTTCCATATTTTTATTTAAACAACAATGAACATATTTATAGAATATATGAAATGACATGGTCGTAAGCAAAGAATGGTGTTAGAAAACACAATGGCAAGTCATGCTTTTTCTGGAGTTTGTACAAGTTAATTCTGTAAAAGAATTAAATGTTAATTAATTGTATACTAGTATTTCCATCAAATGTGTAATTTCACTCAAAAAAAGAATTAAATACTTAATCATATAAGAATATAATGTGACGCAGAAAAGAAAATGCAATGCAATAAATTATGTTTAACAATTATATAAAATATATAAACAAAAAAACAAATACATGTATCACAGTGAATTTTTGATGCTAAACAAAGCAACAAAGAGCAGTAGACAGGGGTTTGTAGACAAACCATCAGAAGTTGTAGCTCTGGTACTAATGCACCAATGTTGAGCAAAATTTGCATAAAAATATATAATAATACTGTTTCAAAATACTCTGATGAGTAGCATTTCCTCAGTGAAAAATAGATTCTGTTTCAATACTACCAAATCGCTGACTTATGCAGGAATCAAACAATGTACATGCTGATTAAATCTCCTCCTAGAAATTCAAAACACGAGAAGACCACTAGCTATTAAAATGTAAACTACCAAAAATCTATCTTGAGTACATGCAAAAAAAAAAAGCTTTTATAAATAACTTGTTGCATTTATATAATACTGATTTCTACATTGTTTTATTATTGCTTCAAGCAAACATGATCACTATGTTTACATACAGATTTACCCAGATTGAAAACATATCAAACTACTAATGCACTGGCTCGATCATCAAGTGCTTGCTTTCCAAGTCACAAAAGCTATGTAGACAATATCAAAATTTTTAAAAAATTCAATTTATAGTGCACATGATCAGACATAGAAACTTAAATTTCAGTTTAAATACTGAAACATTACTGTAATTTGCATCAACAAGATTGCTGAAGACATAAAGACACAAGAGTTCATATAAAATTTCGAAATCAGATAACCCAATTGTTAGAATGCCTCTCCCAGAGTCCATCGATGGTCCGATTTTCTGCGACGGAGGCGGATGATACTGCCGTCCACGGAGGAAGCCATGGCTTTTCCTTTGATGTCGTTTCGGAGGCGGAGTTGTGAAAGTTTCAGGAGACCGATGTTGCGACTTGTGGCAGACAGAGATTGAAGCAGGCCATCTCCACTCTTAAATTGAAATCAATAAAAATATTTATACAAAATATTCTAACATTGAAATCCATAAATAATTTGTATGCAACTTCTGTCTTCCATATTTGTTTGGTGAAATCTGTAAGATAGCTAACGTTTTCATTTCAATATTTTTCCAGTTGACACTGCTACAGTTATGGCCCTTACCCTGATAATTTCCTGAGCCTCAGGCAATTGAGTTCCTGGGTGTCTCTGGAACACCTTGACCATTGGACGATCCAAACGCTCACGTGTTGCAATATCAGAATATGCAACTGGACCCTAGAATAATTAAGCAACGAAAAGAGGTATATTTTCTTTTGATAATGCATGTCAAATTTTTCATATAAGTGAAATCTTGAAGTATTTGCACACATCTCCTATTTTATCCTCTTTTTAAATTTTATGCCCTTGCAATAAACAAGTGCAAAGATTTGGTATTATGATAAAAATATTAATTTAATCAATGATCAATGTGGAGTATTTTCCCAAACCTGTCTTTGATTGTGATTGTAACAAGTATTAGTACTATATGATTTTCAATTACCATAGTGTATCCTCTAGCCTTGTCTGTGGCATCGTACCATCTCTGGGCACGATGGATACCATGACGATTCTCTCCCAGACCAACCCCAAGGTGTTGCTAGAACAAAATATGCAGAAAAATATGAATGGAGATATTTAAGATTTAGATATATTTTTCTACAATTATTCAAATTGAAAAATTAAACTAGGTTTTAGAAATTCGTTCATATTCTTTAAAATCACTGTACTTGATTCCTTTTTATCTCTTTTTACCACCAGAGACTGACCTTGAGAGTGATGGTTTCTGCCACTTTCTGTGTAAGCCCATCATTAACAGACTTGTGGGCAGCTTTCTGTAGTTTTTCAGTTCTATCTATGGCATCCTTCAACTCACGTCTGAGGTAAGCAGAGCGGGCCCGGGCCTCCTGGGCATCCACAAGGGCTTGGTCAGCCTCAGGAGTGTATGGCCCAAGGGGGTCTGGCTGACCTGAAATGTCAGAGAAAGGTTTGAACCATTATACACGTCCATAAAATGTCATAATTAACTTATTAATGGGTCATTGTTTGTTTGTTTTCTATCTTTTAGTTAATTTTAGTCATTTTGGTAAGAATTAATGAATTAAGGCAAATAGGGGTATATTCATACAGATTTTGTTTAGTATTGGCATATCTCTTTGTTAGAATTGTGTAAATATTCTAACTAGTAAATTACTGGGCTAATATCTGTGTATAGTGGTATTCAAAAATAAGAATTAATAAGATTTAAATTAATTATTAAGACTAAGTGAAATTTCATTTATTGGTATTACAAATAAAAAGTGAATACAGGTATATTATTATCATTACATGTATTATGAATCTGTCAAGAGAGAAATATTTTAGTGAGTTGGCAGTCTGTTAAATATTTAAATAAAATGTTAGAAATTATTAAAAGAAAAAAAAACATGCATCACACCACTCTGCAGAAAATCATATGCAAGATCCAGATTAAGGAGTAAAGTAGAATGTTATGGGTAGAGCAGGCATAATTTTTGTCTCACTTGAATGACTCAGTCATATAGTTGTTAATGTGATAACAGGTTGAAAATAAAATGTTCATTTCAGAGACAAGTCAAACCTTGGGATGCAAATTGAAATATGAATATTATTTCACAAACTGATGGAAATGTGCAATTTTTCACAGAATGAAGGCAGTCCATTGACCCACGATAAGAATAGGCATTTCTTTGAAAACCCCCTCCCCTTTCAATCATCAAAATACAAAAAAAAGAAAAAAAAAAAAAAAAAAAAAAACCTTTTAATGAAAAAATTAAAAATAATATTTACATTTGCAATATTGAATACAAAGTGTAAAAAGAATTAAGCATTGAATATATTTAAAAAAAAAACAAACAAACAAAAATCATTGATTAATTAATAAACAACATTTTGTCAATAAAACAATGAATCAAAAAAATGCCTGATGATACCACTGCATCCAACATCTATATTTTCACTGTAAATTGATTTACCTAGAGACATGAATCCAAGTTTACCTGACAGGTCATTTAACCTAGAGAGTCGACCATCCATGGAGGTACGACTCCTCCCTAATCCTGTGGGAGCACTCTGGCTTCCAGCACTGGCAGAGGAGAGGGAGTGATTCAGCAGGTCCATCACACGGGATCTCTCATTCAAAACATTAAATAGGCGACGTCTGGCTGCATCTAAAACCTGCAATAAACAAACACATATTTCTTATGCAAAATGTCTTAAATCCGGATCGAGTTGCAGTTTCAATTAACAATGTAGTTTGAGGTAAGCAAAATGAGGACAAAGGAAATATTAAAATACTCGTAATTTGTTGTCAATTATAAATGAAAATTTTGCTCAAAACAGAGAAATATTTGTACATTTCATTCAATGTGTGTGGTTTCTTCTTTTATTTTTTTTAACTACGGGTTAAAATCATCTGCAGTGGAAAATTGGCCGGGGGTTAAAAATGTTGATATTTTACCAGATTCATTTATAGGAAAGTAAAGCCAGTACTCTTGCACATACCTGAAGTTGCTGCTGAACAGAGCGAAGCTGGGCCTCAAGAGCTTTTTTACAGTTCAATAAATGGGCACGTTCTGCATTCAACAAATCATCAGCACCATCATGTTCCTGTAGAATCAAAGAAAATCTTGCTGAAATTGTTACATACACATTAATATATCATTACCAAGTCATGAGGAGAGTTTTCAATTTCAATGAGGAATGGTCTGCTCTTGAAAGTTCAATTTTTGAACATATATTTTGTTAGCCCCCAAGTTATATTGTAAAGGCACATTTCTAAAAAGTATTTAGCAACCTCTAAAAAATATTTTTTTTTCAAAAATAAAAATTTGTAAAAAAAAATATTTTACAACCTCTCCCATTCTGGAGATCAAGAGTTATATGCAGATTTTGGACTTTTGATTTACCGGGGTAATTAAATTACTTTTTAAATGTAACACTGATTTATAAAACATCATTTACCATTGATGAATACTGAAAATATGTGTTAAACTAAGTTTATACTCATATTTGTAGTTTTTAATCTAATCCAGAGGACCCCAGTGTACTTATTTACTTGCAGTAATTTGAATATGTTTAGATTGTTTTAAAACAAAAAAGATCTGTGTCAAAATTATAAACCTAAACCAGAGTATAAATGTCAACCATATTATTCTACCGGTACTATGAATGGGGCTTTTTAAAGTGCACTAGGGGGTCCAATTACTAATGCATGAAACATAGATATTTTGTCTATATTTATACATGTATAAAAATACAGCGCATTAAAATGATTTGATTACATTTTCTCCAGTTTTCAAAATATATACATAGTAAAGAAAGTTAAAGCATGTTTATTGTTCTTTTAGTTACAGATCTTTTAATTAAATGTGCTAGCTATATTGATTTTCTGGGCATTTAGTTTATATGTTAAGCTAAAACACAAAAATATAATACTGGAATGCCATGAAATATTTATTTATGATCCTTCGCAATATGCCAAATGAATGTTTAATGAAGCATTACGGTGGATCAATAAAGGGAAACAAACACATAGTTTTGTCTCGGTCTTTTTATGGCCTAATCAATGCCCTGCGCAAGTGCATTAGTCTGTTGCTACAATTAAGAAGGAAAAAGTAAATATGAAAAAGTTTCAAGCACTGAGGGTTATGCAATTTGATGGGAATATGTCTTTATTAGCCAACAATTAATGTTCATCTGTGCCAGAGGAAGGGAGTTTTAAGATTATAAGAAGTCTTTAATGTGAGAACTTCAAATTACATGTATATTGAGTCAATAAAAGACTTTCTCAGAGCTTCTTGTAACCCTATACACTGTTTTTTTTTCCATTTAAAATTTGAGAGTTAAAAAAAAGGTGTTTTAAAAAAAATGTCATCGTCAATGAAATGAAACTTCAATAAAATAAACTTCAAACTCAGTTAAGCAATATCTTTAATCCAATGGTATTAGATATTAACTCTGTCCTATGAATGTCAACAAATATTTTACCAAGTGGTATAGTGTTTTTATAGTCAAGGTGTATGTATGATTTAAAATCCATTTTCACAGGATTGAACAGTCTGGTCTGATTGACAACTGATTTTGCTGTTCAGTGGTGTTAATAGCTGTAACAAAAGCATTTTAATCAGATTTAAGATTTCTGATATTTACACAAACATTAATGTGCATATCTTGAATGATTTGATTGAAATTCATTTAATTTTAATCAGATTGCTTCTTTGAACAATGTATATGCAACTGATTTAAAAGATTGAAATTAAAAAATAAAAATCTCCTCAGTTTAAACTTTTCAATTTTAATGTGGGCCATATTCTAGGCTAGCATAATCTTTCACATTTCATTTAGAAAAAAAGAAGATATAGTTCATCATCAATTTAATGAAGATGAAACCAACTATTAAAATTAACTGCCATACTAGGCTGCAATGTGGTGTTGAATCAATATTGCTGTTTGTTAAATCTGTTTATAAATATGGATAAAATGACAGGTTTGAATAGGACATACTTAGAGAAAATTAAATCAATGAATAGGACACACTAAGAGAAAATTAAATCAATGACGAAACAGCTGAATAATACAAAATCACAAAACATAGATGAACAATGTACACTTTAGATTCTTCAACATTAAAAATCAATTATGTCAATAGCATAATATAAAGTTAGGTCCCAGCTACAATCCTGTCTTAATCCAATCTTTTTTTATCAGTGGAAATTGATTATGATTCTTTTTATAGAACTTTACTACATATATGTATAATCATTTGAATAAATCTGAAATACTTTATAAGGAGAACAGAGAAACAGTTCTGTAACATATTACAAGTATTGCATACATTCCATCCACAGGAAAAAAGAAATTAAATAAAATTTGCATGTACAGTTGAACATTGACATCTCGAATACCATGTGTGTGAAAGAGAGTTAGAAGTCTCAGCCATTTTTTTCTATAAGTATTTTAACCTTAATATCTCACATCCTTGGATGTCTGGAAGTTTTTCTCAACCATCTTCAAGTTAGAGATAATAGGGTTTGGCTGTATCTTCCATAATATATACATGTACTTACATCTTGATTGAGTTCATTGAATGCTAATCAGTTGATGTAACAATACAGTATCACAGACAACGGATTTGTTGTTTTATAAAATCAAAATAAACAGACTTCTCCAAAAAACAAAACATCTACTATAATTACACAGTGTATAACCAGTGTTTTACTGTATCATGCTACATACTACAGCAAAAATATGCATGGTTTTTTTTTATCAAACACATATATTTCATCCAAATTTGTGCAATATCTTACCCTCTCTCTGGCTGGTCTAGATACCCTGACTTCTTGGCTGTCTTTATTCAGAGCAATATCTTTTCTTGTGTGTTCCAATGCCTTTTCCAAAGCCTCTTTACCCCTAGTCAGGGCTTTTATTTCTTCATTTGTGTCCAGTAAACTTTCACGGAGTTTAGCAACAATAACCCTTACTTCTCTTGTATACCTGTGAATCTCATCATTACTTAGTTGTGCAACAGTGTCTCTAAGGTGTGGAAGAGGGTCCAGTGATCTACCAACATCACAACTTTTATCACTCTTCTGAACTATGGTTTGTGATAGTTTAATTCCTTTCAGAGTTGAATTTCTCCACGATTCGGGTCCAATTGTGGTGGCAGCCTTATTTCCCAACATGATTAAACTTTAAATATAAGTATCTGTCATACAAGCTGCCTTCCACGCGAAGTAATTGTGTATTCACTAGTTATTTAATTAATGCAGGCCCTGGTGATTAAACATTGGTGTCGTCTTCCCCTTGGCGTTGCTGTTGGAAACCAAACGCTACTAACTTCCGCCCAGTGCTGAACTTCCGCTGAATACCTAAGTCAGCTTTCATTGGGTAAAATTCTCTGCGAGTAAATTCTTATATTTGATTAAAGAGATTTATTTGATCATAACATAGGGCGCACAATAAATGTTTCATTATATTAGAGGTGATCACTTTTTGATAAAAAAAAAAATATATTTTATGAGTCAACCAAAAGTCATCTTGGGAGTTTCGCTTTTGTATACAGAAAATATTATTAAACTGTCTAATGTCGCAGATATGTAGGTTTATCACATTTTTTTTTACTCAGTTTATGAAGTGTGTACAACTAGTAAATTCAAGTTCAACGCAAAATCGATTTATTTTTCTTTCTTTTTTGTACAAGAAAACCTCTTCAGCTCGCACTTGCTGTTCAGTGACGTCACCCCGGCCCTGATATTTGCAGAGTGCAGAGGTGTATCCGGAAAAGAGGGATTCTACAACAACAGAACCGATGAATTACCCTGGTTTTTGTTCCCATGACACAAGTTTGTGAGATGGCTTCTGTAAGTCAATGGATGCCAAACACAGTAACTCGAAATTTTTATTTGGATCCAGACGATTTGAATGATTCAACTGACAGCCGACAACAGATCAATTCTGACATTCCACCCACGAGGAGAAGGGACATTCTTTCATTCAAACGTTCTCTTTCGGACGACAAGGACGGCCTGTCTGGTAACGAAAAACTGGGCACCAGGAAGGATCTCGCTATAAGAAGCTCTACTGATAAGTTGAACGGAAATAATTGTGACGATAATCAGGATATAAATAAAATGGGTAAAGATACATTACAAAACTCATCTCCGGATGATGGTCCCTCAGGAAATGTAATCACAAGTCACTTACGGCATGTGCATAGTAATCCCTTTTTTCTTCACTGTGGATTGTCCCATCCACACGGAAAAATCTACGATGATCAACAGAAGCGAAAAAATTCATTACAAGATGAAAGTGACTTAGAAAGTGGTGCTGAATATGGTGTTAATTCAGGATTTGTGAATAAACTTCGACAGAAATTCACATCACTTAATCAAAGGGAAGCTAGTGTCAATCGATTTCCAGCCAGAAAATTTGCAAGTGTTGAAAATTTGTTGGAAACTTCTGAAAAGATTTCATTTGAGGAAAGGACACGACCCTTTAGTTCCAACAAATCCAGAACACTTAAACAAGATTCTAACTATGTCAGGAGAAAACCTGATTTGCCAAAACCACCCAAACCTCCCAAAGGAAGGACTGAAAGGAAAGCGAGTGATTCTGTGATTGAACAAAAGCAACACAAACCTTTACATTCAGAACATGAGGCTCCAGACATTAACAAAATAGGACGGAATGACATCATTATAATTGAACACCCCAAACCCTCACCAGTCCCAAAACCAGCAAAAAAAGAAGAAACACCAACAAAAATGAATGGTAAGACAGTCAAGGCTCTGAAAGACAAAAAAGTTCCTGATGAGCTACCAAAGCCAAATACAGTATCATCTTTTCGATCCATGTTTGAGAAGAACAATACATCAGTCTCAAGGAAGCTTCTTCCAGATGCTCCAAAGGTAGTACCTCCGAAACCAAGTAAACCCAGTAAACTAAAAGTGAATCACAAGGAAGCTGTAGAGGGTTCTCCTATCTCTTCCCCCATCAACAAGTCACCAGAGGTGAAGAAAGAAAAACCAAAGGATATAGAAGCAGAAAAGACTGAAATGCTAGTAAAACCCAGTACAATAAAAGAGCGAGCCCAAGAAACACCAAGAATTTTGGATTCACCAGTTACCAGAAAAAAAACCTATCCTGAAAAGAAGTCAATTTTTGATTCGGACTTCAATATTAAATCTGAAGTTGAACCCATTGTAAGAAGTAACTTACAGAAGAGTAAGGTGGAAACAACAAAAGTAGAAGAGACCTCATCTGAGCCTAGCTGTGAAAGAGATGTAAAAACTGAAGAAAAAATATTTGTGAAATTAAAACCTGTTAACATGGTTAATGATAAAAATTTTCAGAATGAAAAAAGTAGAAGTCTAGCAAATAAAGCTGCAAAGAATAATGAATATTTCCCAGGAAGAAAAGAAATATTTGATTCCTCCATTATTCCCAAAAGTCCAAGACAAGACTCAAAGGAGAATTTGGTTAATACAGTTAATGATAAAACTGGATCACCTTCTCCAAAATCAACTCTTTCTGAGGAAATATTTCCTGGAAGGAAGCAAATATTTGAGTCTTCCCAGATTTCTCCAAGTCCCACAATTTCCAACATGTCTAAGAAAAAGCGAGCCCCCAAACCACCAGCAAGTTCTCCATCTACAGTAACTGTGAAAAGTCCTGCTCCATCAATGCCTGTGGAAAAAAGTCTCGATCCAGTGGTCAATGATGTAGTTAAAATCTCTGTAATTGATCCTCCGTCTGTAAGCACTTCTAGTGTAGTACCTGAGAAGCAGGAGTCTACAAATACTGTGTCCAGTCTCCAAACCTCATCTCCCATAACGCCGCGTACTCAACCAAAACAGATTACAGAACTCTCAGAATCCTCGCCTGCTCCCTGGCAGACTCAACAAAAAACCTCCACCAAATCAAGTAAGGTGGAAAAAGAGGAGATTAAAGAAGAAACAGAAAAAGTTAACAATTTTACTCCCATTGAAGTGTCCTCAAGTAATGACAATACCCCTACAAGGGGGTTACCATCAGTGATAGCAAATAGACTGAAAAAGAATTCGAAAAATGCTTCCAGCAGTATGGAGGAAAATGATAAAGCTGAGTCTAGTGATGATGATGATGGTCCACAAAATTTGGTAAAACCAAGTCAATTAAGAAATAAATCTTTTGTAAAAGTCTCAAATAGCCCCTCTGTGCCAAATACACCAAACTCAGTTAGTCCCAGTGAATCCCAAAACTCAAACACTAATGTGCCAGTCAGAAACATTGAAGATCTCATTCGAAAGAATCGAGACAAACCCGCTGCTCTTTTTGACTCCAGCAGCATTGTGCCGAAAGTCCAACCCAAAGTGAATGGTGTCCCACCCCTGGACCTCAGTGACCTCGTGACAGAAGAACAGAATCATCCATACCAGGAAGGTTACATCCCAACCAAGATCAAGCCCTGTAACATTGTGTTTGTAGGGGCAGGGGTCAGCCTTGATACACAGCCACTAAAGAAAAGCAGGAGTGGGCATTCGGTAAGGTTTTGTTGCATCCACTTTTAATTTTCCCAAACTTTTTATGAGAGAAAAATTTAGTTACAGCTGAAACTTAAGTGGAAGCAGCTTGTCAGCTGATGTTGATGGCTTTTATAACTCATTAGTTGGCTGGTCACAATGAGTAATATATGCATTGTGTTAGATAAAGTGTTGAATGTGACATATATTTGATTAAGTATTGGATGATATAAAGTTTATTATGTCTTGATACATAAAACTTATAAGGAAGAATGTGAAGAATTCACACTTCATATGTTCTCTAAATACAACTTGAAAAAACCCCTTGAGCTTGTCTCAACATATATTTTTAAAAGAGAGGGACCAGTATCAACCACAGGAGATAAAAGATTTATCTGTAGATGTATTAGGGGACACACACTGACTTCCTTGTTGTCATTTTTTCTAAGTTGATAAGAGGCTCATCCATGGTAACATTCAGAGAAAACATTGGATCTCTCAATATCCCACTGTAGACGGGATAGAAATATTATGTTCACTACAAGTACTTAATATTTACATTTAGTGCACAATTGATGATAATTAGATTGAGTGGTTCATAAATAAACCATATTTGTTCTAACGCACATGGTTAAGAACAGGAAAATATACAATTTTTTTTTTCTTGAGGATGGTCCAGTCTCAAAACATATTTAGCACTTAACACACATGTAGTTCATCATGTTTATGTGCTTTGAAAAGGTGAACAAATGAACACAAATCATGTTGACCTCTGACAAGAATGCATCTCCCACTGTGTTTATGCACCTTGTGTATATAGAAAAGTCTGTATTTAGCCATCAATATGCACCATTTGCTTATATAAATTTTGACCCGATATGCACAATTTTGGCACTGAATTCAGTTTTTATCAGCTTTGGGTTATCTGGTAGATAACACAGGACTACTTAAATATGACATTGTATACATATTCAAAAAATAGTAACACACCAAACACAAGTTTAAGTTTGCTGGTTCGTGTGGGGACCATGAATACCTTAATATTAATAATCCTACTTAATGAAATACCTTTTTGCATAGTCATGACATGACAACAACAAAAATTAAAATGTTTTGCTCATGTTCTTTTGGGACCTCTGGTTATAATATAATCACTTGCATGGTAGTGGGCCTTAATGATTTCTAAATTCCTAAACATTTATGAATACATATGTATATGGACACACAAAACTGGAAATGGAGAATGTCATTTGTACATAATTTTTAGTTCATTTGAAAATGAAGACGCAGAAGTCAGTAGTGTTTTATTACAAAGTTGATAAACTAGCATTTCAAAGGGTCAGTGATCTTAGATGCTAAAACTCTATATTCAGTATTTTTAATCTATCTTATCAACTGAAAGGCATTGAAATGCAAAGTTTTGTGAACAAGATCACTTGCACAAACATGCTTCTAAACAAGTTCATTTTGTGTGTAATTATGAAAGTCAATGAATCGTATTTTCGTTAATTCTTTTCTTACTTTAAAGTTTAAAAAGATTTAACTTAAACCCACATTTTATGATTTATTTAGCTTCTAGTTGTGAACCATTGTTAGTTAAAAGTTACAAGTTCAGCTGTTAACGGATGTGGTGAGGTACACAGATGAAGGCAAATTAGGGGACGCCCTTGAAGTCTAAAAGGCTTTTAAGTGCACAATGACATGAAACATATTACGTCTGTAACTTGATGTAATCCAGGTAATTTGTTAGGCTGGTCTTTAAGCCAGGTACTTACAGTGGACAGAGTTAGTACATCTGTTAACCTATGAAATGGACAATGTCCTACTGATCCAAATTAGCTTGAATGACATTTGTAAAAGTGTTCATATAATTTTAAGATTCAGGTTTCATTTATAGAATTGAAGATTCACTTCTTATGAGATTGCTTTTAATGTAATCATTCGGTGATTGCTGTTGCTTTCTGTGCACAAGGATTAATGCATCATTTCTCAAGTGGAAAGTCAACCCAGTTTCCACAATCAATATTATACATGTATACTGTATAGTCAGTGTTAGTCATGATATTGTAGAAAATTTAGAATTCACTAGAGAAATGGTTCCATAAGCTGCAAGTGAGTGATCTCTTTACACTAATTTGGTGGCTATTAATTATGTTGATGACTCAATTAACATAATGAATGGCAAGGTTTTACTTTGAACATGTTTTATGACATATAAATTCAAGTGGAAGGAAGTAAAAAAAAAAAGAATGAAGATTTACCATTATAAAGAACATTTTGATGGCATTTTACAAAAGGAATGAAACACCAATACTTTTATATTGTCAATTAATAGTAACACATAATCCCATATATGTGTACAGTGTTTCTATGATATATGTACTGATTTTCATGTAACAGACCTGAGTCTTTGGCAGTTAGATAATTCATTGTCTCTATTGTCCATGTTGACCAATTATTTCTTTATTACTCTAAGCAGACTGTTGGTTATACAAGGGTTTTATATTTGCACCTAAAAGGTTTTATAGATAAAGTACACATAATAATGTATTAGAGGACATGTAACACCATGTTTTATGCCTGAAATTATGTCCTTATGAGTGTTATAAACAAGTAATAAGAGGTTGGCTAAATTCAATCATATTGGCCAGACAGAGGACAGAGTATTGAGAAACCATCGTGTTCTTTCGGTTTACACTTGTATCATAGAATTGTGACATATTCTGACAATCACATGGGCCAAAACTACAAATGAAGTCATGATTACATGGTGTACTGGTATAACATTGTCTTCTACAGTATAGATTTGATGCTTTGAATAAAGCATAAACCCTTGGTTTGTATGGATCTGCCTCAGAGTGTTGTGTGCAGAAGCACTGAACAGAGAAGATCTGGGTCTGCCTCACGATAGATTGCAGGGATCAAAATTTTATTGAATTCGAAAATGTCTTGTGTCAATGTAAAGTGAAGATAACATTATACATCATGTACATTAGAAACTCTCTTCAGTCAGAGGTGTATTGTTTGTCCATAGCTTAGATTCCTTTAATATTTGCACTATTTAGTATGCTATAGTGGACCTGGGGTTATAAGGTCATCCTTCTTCATAATGACTGGTATGTGGTTTGGCTGAGACTGGGATATAAATTCTTTTAATCTACTCAAGAACATAATCTTCGATTTTTTACACGTACATGTGCCACTAACTTTTTTATTTGCATGGGAAATTCGTATTGTCATATTTTCTTTCATCTTGGGAAATGAGCATCTTATATATGGAGATGTACTGTCATTTTAATGTTAAAATAATTGTTTTGATGAAGTTGTATAAGGTGTCCACACCTATGAATGTTGACACAAATGAAAGAAATGCACTCTGGGTAATGCTTTTATCGCCAAGGCTAACATTTCGGAGTTTCACCTGTACACGGTTATCTGAGTTTTCGGTTTTTACCTACAGTGTCAGTGAATGTGGCCATTGAAGGATTATCCACTCGCCAATAGCGGCCAAACATCTCCCTAATTGATAAGTTGTAGATCTTAAAGATTTAAAGTTGTTTTTCTGAAAATACCACCTTTCCTCATTTGCATCTCCCTCCATTTTCTGCTCACTAAGAACTACATTTATGAGTATAATTTTGTACTAAAGAGTATATAAGGCAAATATAAACTTTCACATTAAGTGGTGAAAAAAGCACAGATATTAACATGGAAGGCATTGTATAACAACTGAATTCTAGTTGTCAAAATTAGAATAAGATCATGATTGTGAGCTGTGTCCTTTATGCTGGAATCAATTCAGTGACTCATCTTTTTGTATACACTACGCCTTTTTGTCAGGAAAAGAGAACAAGTATTGTCAGAGACAGAAAATGGACAGATTGAGGCAAATTAAATTTGATCCCATAATGCTTTTCAGAATTATAAAATTATTTAACCAATAGTTCTTAAATCTTTAAAAGTCCTTGAAACATTGAAGTTTCATAATCTTTTTAAATTCTTCACATTTTATACCAAAAAAAAAATTGAAAAGGTCTATGAAGTACAGATAAAACAGTAATGTAATTGGTGAGATAAAAAGAGTATTATACTGGGTTCTTTCGTGTGACAATATTTGTAGATTAAGATGTGGCACTTACGCTTAACGGTTTGTCACCTTCCAAATGAAGACATATTGCCACTGGCTATACCAGTGACAGCCAATATGCGAAGCAGGTTCATTGGTCAGGGGTAATGGCTATAGTGGTAAAAAGAAAAGAAAAAACTGGCATAGAAAAAAATAATTTGTTTATACCAATCATTTAAAGTATCAGTTATTTAATGGAAGAATCTTGCCACAACATAAAATTAAATATCACATAATGTTGTTTGTCATGTTAAAAAAAGAGGACATTCAGTTTGTCTAGACAAGAAAGATGTTTTAACTTTATTAATAGATTTAGCAGGAAAAATAAATAGAGGAAGAAGATGTGTACCATATGGCCTATAAATATATTGCAAACAACAAATTAATTATATTGTAGGTCTTGTGAACTTATGGTTATCATGTAGATGTCATCAACAGGGTGCTCTTTAAATGAGATGTGATGTTTACAATTTCAATAAACAGAATGAATAGATCTGAATCCAATTTCAACTCAAATTCAAATAGAAAGTTAAACTTGGGTATAGCTGGGTGATATTAAAAATTCACATGTTAAACTTTTACAGATAAAAATATTCACCTGGGTTTTTTGATCCCGACGTATGTCGCCTGATTAGTCATTTTATGTTTTTATTTTTAAACATGTTCAACAAGGGATTGGGTATAATGACATATGTAAACAAAGACTAAATTCAAAGAATTGTCAAATTAAATAGCCAGTGTGTTTTGCAGTACATGTTACGTTGTTTACCACTATTGCAGGCTATTCAGGATATTTTCAGGGAGAAAAAGAGAGGTTCAAGGTTAACTTCCTGTCCTATTTCTGTATGTCATAAAAAGATTGGGAGATGTGTATATGATGATTTTTGTTATTACAAATATTATGATAAACATAGCAGTCAAACCTCATTATCTCAAACTTGATGTGACCAAGAAAAAAACTAAGATATCGGAATCCGATATCAAGGGTAAAAAAAAAAGAAAAGGTCTGGGGACTTCCAACTCACTCTGACATATTCATGGTCATCCTCTCAACTTCAGGGGTCCTGTGTCAAGTCCTTGCAGTGGGACCCCTGACAAACTTCATTTGGTTTTCTTCAGGCTTGCTTCTCTCATTGAGAATCACAATCAAATTGAAGTAGACAGATAATGTAAACAGAATGGAATCAGTTGACACCACAAATGCATTTGTAAGGCATTGTTTATCACCAAAAGGCTTAATGTGATTAGTTGAGAGATAAGAAAAATAATCAAAATTTGTATGTTTCCCAAAAGACATTGCTGCAGTTAGTCCGTAAAATATCAAATGAAGTTTATCAGGGTCCCACAGCAACGAGTTGACTCAGGACCCCTGACGTTGTGAGGAGATTTCAATATTCAAGATACTAAAGTTCAAATGTAAATTATATAACCACCACTTTAACTCCCTATCCACTTAATAAATTAATATGTAGAATGTTTTAAGGTAAATCAAGGATCAAGCACACTGATTTAAGTTTTAGTAGAAATATCAAACAAATTATGCAGGGTAACTGATAAAAGCCCAACATTTCAAATGGGTTCAATTTTATTTAGTTCCCTTTGTCTCTATATACTGAACAGTTCTTATCAGTGTTGGATCCACCTGATAACTTTAATATTAGAATTTTCCATTTCCCATTGCACATATTTTTTTTTTAGTGACATTGCTATTCAACGAGGTAGTTCTATGAATTTCAATAATACCGTTAGTATTCAGAGTCAAATTTGCTTTTTCAACTCATTTTGGAGACACTTTTTAAATGTAAAATAAAAACATCAAAATACAGTCAAACCTTGTTATCTCAAAGTTGATGGGTCTGAGAAAAAACCTAGAGATATCTGAGGATTTGAGATATAGAAGTTACACATACAATAAATAAAGAAAAAGCAGTTGGGACTTCCAAAATTCACTTCAACATATCAATGATGTTCAAGATATCATTGTTCGAGATTCCAAAGTTTAATTTTATTGACATAAAATGAACTGGATATTTTAATGTTCAACTGGTCCTTGTACAAAGTGGGCATACGGTGGCTCTGTTTATTTTCTGTTGTGTCCAAACACAGTACAAAGATAAGGGAATCATCACTCACTTCATTCCTAAGTTATGTTATTTAGTATCTTTTGAAACAAATTTACTGTTTGAAGTGAAAGTTGCTAAATTTTTAAAGGTATTATATTTTAAGGCTGATTTTTAAAAGAAAGAATGAAAATATTCATGGTCATTCATTGAGTGTTAGAAATGACTGATTTTGCTTGATTTGATGGTTGACTGAAAAATTTGTGAACAAGAATAGAAAAAAGAAACTGCTACTAAAAATTGTCTGCCAGGTATCTTTATGATTTAGTAAACATATAGAGAGGTGAGATAAACTATGAAAGAAATGATAAAAAAAAAAGTTAGTTTTCCAACTGATAGGATAGATAAACATCAAAGGAGAAGAGCTGTATTGGGACCAATGAGGCAGACCAAATAAAGATTGTGGATAAAAAAACTTAACCTTTAAATACTTACTGCATTGTTTACTTAGTTACTCTAACTCCTGTGGTTAATATTTAATCTCAATTTCCTTGTTTTAGTTTTATGTCCCTGTTCATCATGAATTATTTTGGTTTTGCTCGGATCTCTTGGCTTTGAATTGCCAATCTATAGGTCACGAGGCAGTTGCTGCAAATTTGTGAAACTCTAAACCCATTTTAGTTCATATGCAAAAATTGTACTTAATTACGTAATGGAATATGTATAAGTTTTGTAGATATGAAAGAATTTTCAAAAAAACACTGCATAAGATTCAGATTTTACTTTGTTTGAAGTTTACCTATAGCCCTTTGAAGTGTCGTTTCCTTAGCTTTCTTTTAGCAAATAAGGACTGTTTTGCAGATTAAACCCAATATTAAGTCACCATATATAGTTTGTTACACCTCTAGACTTGTGTGAAAAATATCTATGGCATCGTCTGGTTGCTACCCCCAAGTCATTTCAATAGGTGTCACTGGCTCTGGGACTATTACTGAGAGATGAGGTAAAGGTAGCAATTTAGACAAAGTCTGCCATGTAACTCTACATAAACAAAGCTATTCTGATGATAGGCACTGACATAATATGCAAACTAAACTTAATCGGCTATCAGTCCTGAATTCCTAGGTAAACAGATCCAGAAAATTAACTCAGGAAGTTTACTTTTTCTTGGGCTTTTTTTTAATTTTGCGGCCTTCCCACATTTGCGTAGAGTGCTTGCAGTGAGAACTGGAGACACCTCAAGATAATGACAGAACATTTACAATTTGCTTACTGGGACGGTGAACTCCATTTCTATGTGTGATAATGCCACCGGCAGATGACAATCACTCCGTTCTTTCACTGTCTCTGTGTGTAGACTGACAATTAATGACGCTTTTCTGTACCTGGATTTAATTAATTTACATTAAGGAGTCATTAAATATAGATATTTATTGTGCAATAAAGTTTCGGAAGTAAACATATATTGCGTGTTCAGACAATTTATGACGGTGACCAAAGCATACTATGTTTGAAACTGTGATGAAAATTTCATCATGAAGGAAAGATTGTGAAGAAGTTAAATTTGATGACAGAGACAATTGTCCATTCAATCAATGAATTCATTTTCCATAATGTCTTCAATTAATATTGAGTATGATGAACACTACAGACGAGGGTGTACTTTGATATGGGACTCCAAGAGAATTTTGTCAGGGGGACAGAAGAATGGAAGCAAAAGAAAAGTGTATCTTATTGATGGGAATTTTTTACAAAAAAGCCGAGTATTATCTAAAATTAAGTATTTCGAATCCAAAGACAATGGAAAGAAGATTTGTAAAAACACAAGAAAGGTAAAAGTGGAGATTTCTTTGACTATACTGGAATGTGTCAGCTTTGTTTACAGAAGTGTTTGTTTTGGGAATATCTATTGAATTAATCTCTGATGTTATTATTTTTCTTTGTGCAGGGTTAATTTATTTGTATATATTTCTTAATATTCAACTGAATGCGTTTTTGACAATATTCATTGTAAGTTAATGTGTAAACCTTGAATAAGACCTTTAGGCCATTAGTAGAGTTCAACAATACTTGTATTTTTTTTTTTTTCAAATCATGAGTTGCTAGATGAGATCTTGTAGGCAATTTTGTTGTCAGCTCTGGACAGCGATAATTTGGATATTTAACATTGCCCTCAGACAGTAAAGATCCCAATTTGTTTATTCACACAGTCACCTTGAGGAGAAAATTATTAATTGTGTGTTTTTTCTTTTATTCCTTCACTAGAATATTTTCTTTTTAAAAATTTCCTAGGCTTTAGTGTTCTTTCAAGAGGGCAAGTGACATAACATGTAAACAGTTCATTTATATCCATTACAGATTTTGGGAAAATGCCCTTAAAAAGATCGATTTGTGTATCCGAACTTCATGCTAGATTTGTTTAAACTAAAGTTTTGCTCGAGACAGCCTTTTCCGTTTGTAATTAAACAATATGTCAGTTAAACGATTAGTGTAATTTCCTTTTCTATTAAATTATCTGGGAGGGTAGAAACACAATCTCTGTTGTAGTGCATTGTCATAAACATCATACAGGACTATTTTAAGACAGGATTATATAGAAGCATATATGTGTTGCAATATATAGCTATGGTAATACATGTATATAAATCATGAGGGGTTGTGAATTTGTGTACATTGCAAGTCACGGAGATATCTGAAGAGGTTTTTTCCTGGAACTTGGCTAGGATTTTTTTCTTATCAGTATTGAGTACCAATAAATTTTTTTTTTAAATCGGTTTTAAAAAAAGAAGGAAGAAGAATGATAAAAAAAAAAAGAGACGATCACATGCAGAAAAAAAATGATGACAGTTCATATTAATCGATAAGAAAGCCAATCACCTTCCATTCTATTTTTGTTTTGGAAGTGTAAGAAGAAAAAGGGGGCTTTGAGTAATTAGTGTAAAGTGTAATTCTGACAGATTATGAATATATCTATCAGTGCATTGTAACCACAGTGACAGGAAACAAAAGATGGATGGCACCATGAGACGACTGTGACAATGTATTTTCCGTACAGTTCTTTGTTTGCATGGTTGTGGGTTTTGCACCACATTTACTTTGATAAGACACAAATTATAATAGCAAGAGAAACTCGTGTTTGACAGGGTTTTTTTTCCCCTTTAGATTATACAAAGTGAAAAAAAATAAGTTAAGTGGCTGAAATATATTTTTAGTCATTAAGAATTTGGATTCATTTATTTGGAAGTTACATGTTTGGTTTTGAAAGTTAAATTCAATAGAACCATTCTGAATGCACCTTATCTGAAAACTTTCATAGATTTATTGTTGAATTTAAAAAAAAAAAAAACCCCACTCTATGCCTATTTATAGAGAATTATACTTCCTCATATATGAAAAGTTATAAGAATTTAAACAGGTGGAACTTTCCTAATATTGCATATTTTTAGAACCTTTTTTTTTGGGGGGGGGGGGGGGGGTATATGATGCTCTTCTGCAATTCCTCCCCGTGTTTTGTGTAGCAAGTAAAATTTTTTACCAATTTCAGACTAAGACTTGTACACTCTGGGAAAAAAAATATCTAAAAAGTGTTGAAGTCTGTTTCACCAAATTACTAGTGTTGTGTATCACACTCTTTAAGGATATATATTATGTCTTCGGTCTATTGACCAAGAGAAATGCACAGTATTGTGAAATTACCAATCTTGGTGTACCCAGCCTTGGGATAGCTTGAAAGTATCGTATTAATACACAGCAAGTCGGTATTGACGGTGCTTTATAGTTTTATTTGTGGTAAATGAATGCAATGTTCGTGCTGCACCCATCTCAAAGTCTACGATTTTCATATGTCTTTTGATGGTTTCCCTGACAGTCTGTCTGTTTAGTGTTATTTTTTTTATGTCCAGGTCATATTTTTCATACTGTGAAGCTTGGGACCATCAAACTTTGTCAGTTGCTCTATCTTAGGGGAAAGGTGTGTCCAAACCCAGAAGTAGTGATAATAACCTCATTTTACAATCGTCAGATTATGTCTGGATCATTTCTTGCACACTATGAGGTGTAGGTCCCTCATACCCTGTCAGTTGATGCATCTTGGAGGAAAGGTGTGTCGCAACCCAAAAGCAGGTCACATTGACTTTATTTTGGAACATAATATATACATTTGATTTATCAAAGTGGGTGAATTCAAAATGAAATAAATTCAAAGAAGAGAGAGGTATCTCTTTACCGGGTAACTCAACTATGTCTGGGGAATTTAAAACAGAGCAAAATTGTTTTCAGTGTGATACAGAGAAAACAACCCCGCACATAGAAGTCAAATCATATCTGCTTCATAACTTGCACAGTGTGATGATTCTTGATGCATCTTGGTATTTTGAAATCCCAAATGAGGTTGTGGGGACCTCATTTTAGAATGGACTGTCCATGGTCAAATTTTTCTCAGCTCATAACCTGCACACTGCAAGGCTTTAAAACCATCAAACCCTATCAATTGATGCATCTTTTTGGAGATTTTTTTTTCAGCATCCAAAAGGACACTGTAACTGTATTTCGAATTTCTGTAGCTTATAGTCAAATCATGCCTGGGTCATATCTTTCACACTGTTAAATTTAAGGACCATGAAACCTTATCAGTTGATGCATCATTGGAAGGAAAGTTTTTTTTTTTACCAAAAAGTAGGTCATTTGACCTTCTTTTGGCCTTATATGGCTATGTGTACATCATGGAGAACTTCAAACACGATATAGGAAGTTTGAAAATGAGAGGATAACAGATTTTAAGCTTGTAGGTGGGAGTATATAGCATGTACCCTTGTGGTGCACGTCATTAAAAACTCAAGAATAATCATATTCTATAATGTAGATTTGAATTCATTGAGGAAATGAGTGTGTCCTATACTGTATGCAGTGTCATAATTGGTACCTTCAATAATTTTTGGAAATTAATAATTTTTCAATAGTAGAGAGAAATTTATCACCATCGTAGTAATTAGTGCTATACAGAACAGGGAAAACAAATAACTCATGTCTAATCACACTTGATCATTTGATTGACTGGTGTACAAATTTCCTTGTACATGTAATTATAATTTTAATGGAAAAAGTGCATTGGTTTTTTTTATTGGTTTGTGGGGTGAATATTTGTGTGTTTTGCCTATATGTCTTCTTCAAATGGTAAAACAAAGCTACAGAAGGTTGTAAACCATTTTCATTTTTCATTGAAGAAAGTTGTACATGGATTAAATTTACTTTGCAATGGAACTTAAGTTACATGCAATACCTCTGTGTAATTCAATGTATAAATGTTTAGCTGTGTTCATAAGTAAGTTTTAGGTTTTGAATGTTTATTGTAATGATGAACAGACATGTGAAAGTCTTCATGTTCTTTTTCAGCTCCGTATTCAGTTCGACGACAAGGCACTCTCCACCCATGAGTATCAGTCGGAGAACTCCGCTTTGGCACAGTATTTGGAGGAAAATCCACACGAAAAAGAAGAGGTAGTGAAGGAACAAGTGGAAATTGAGCAGGCAACACTTAGTCTTGATGTGGATAACACAGAATCCAGTGATGATGTGGAATCACCACGAGAGTCATCCGCCATGAAATCCAACACTGCCATTGGGACGGGTTCAGGTGAGTTGGAAGTTATCGTGTCAGAAATGTGTGACCTTCCTTACATTGTACGGAGAATGTTTATTTCTAGAAAACGTGGTCATTTATGTGATAAAGGGATAATAGGGAAAAAAAAAGTCTTGTCTCCGATAAAGATTTTATTTAAATGATAAAAATGGTTTACAATCATCTGTGCCCAACCTAAACAGGAAATGTTTAAACATTTGATACAGCATTCTGGTGAGATAATGGGTTTATTGACCACGGATGGACAGTCACAGAATTTCATATAGTTGCCATCTGACGATATCAAACAAATTAAGGAATTCTTATTTGTGTTACTGTATATCTTAATCTATATAATTGATAGTGTTTGTATCATATTAATTACAAACATTGACCCCTGATAAATGTAACAATTCCCTATAGTCATGACCTTGATTTTTTTCACCCTGGGTTTCAACATATAAGTTACTTTGGCCATATAAGTCCTTCAGTCTTCAGAATTTCTTTGTTTAGCTGGAATACTACGTCAGGTTTTAATTTAAAACTTCTGAAGATACTTTAAACTCATTTGAATGGTATTTTTTTCTGACTTTTGTGTCTCGAAAAGAAAACCTTAAGGGTAATCAGACTTAAAACACCACCATTTTAAACTGAACTTTAAACAAAGGTCGCAGTTTCATTTGTGGAACAGACATATTATTGATGAGTCACCTGTGTGTTTGTATGTAGGTGTAAATTAAGCAATACCTTAACGTTTCAGATGTTGTGTCACTTAAGACAAAGACCCATTATATTACTTTAATTAATTCCTTTCATTGAGGCAGAATTTGTTTTTTTAACATGACATAATCATGTAGGAACAAAGGCATATTAAGTATACTTCAAATGAAAATTGTTTCTACCTTTACCTGGTATTATTTGATCTATTTACCAAAATGAAAGTCCAATTTTTAAGTTGCTATAATGTTTTTTTAAGTTGCGCAATTTTATTTTATTTTTTTAAGCTCCCTGAAATGCATTGAGAGATTTATTTTCCCACTGTTTAAACAAAAATATATCTTTGAAGATAACCTGAGTTTAAAGAGCATGCAATGTCTCATGCACTTCAATGGCAAAAGTTCACAAAATATCTGGTTGAATTTTCACTGTATAAACTATGCATCATCTACTTTAAAAGAGATAACAGAATTTGAATTTTACATGAATTTAAATCACCCCATAGCAAGTTATATTACTTGCTCCTTTAACTTATTAAGATGAATTCATCTTTCTTTCCATATTATGTGCGCTTATCTGATAAAAATAAAGTCATTTTGTTTGAATTTCTTTTTTTTATGCATGTGCCATGTTCCTGGTTAAAGTTATCTGTAAACATGCACAATCTATTCTTTGTATTGTCACAATGTATTGACGTGCTGGACATTTTGGGAATGTTCATGCTTCACAGAGATAAGGAATCATTACACCTGCTTATTGTAATCAGATTAAACACAGACTTGTTACTTTGTATTTGATAATATTACATTTTGTGCAGACTAAAATTTAACCAATTTCCCAGACAATGAGTCTAAAATTCCTGGTATGGGACTAGATATAGAAATCAGGGCTAAAAAATAAGAGTGACTGGTGTGAGAAATGTTGAGTGTTGACTACGTATTTTACCAAAGAAAAATGAGTAAAATTTGCTTATTTAGCAAAATTAATTCAATGTTAATTTTTTTCCTCTTCCTTTTTGTAATTAGTGCACTTGATTAAAAGAATTAGAGGAAATGAACTTTAAAAAGTCATCTCTTTATTGCCACAGCTTTTCCTTTGTTTTGGAAATATGCAAAATTGTCAAGAGAAATGCCATTGGACTTTTTTTTCACTTCCTTTACACTGTACGCAGTTTCATTTTCCTTGCAGTTTTGATTTTGTTTTAAAATAAAGACTACATGAACATGATGAAAAGTATTTTAATTGATTGAAAAATAAATGGATTAAAAGTCACAAATTATTATTTTTATTAATTTAAAATGCAAGAATTACTGTGGGCAAATAATTGTGAACCAATATTCTTTCCAGGATTAAAATAAACTTTGTTTTCTGTTGTATAACAGTATAGGGTTTAATATGCTGTTTAAAAGTTGCGTTGTCCAAAAATAATTTACATCCTTTCATTTTACAGGAGAGCTCAGTAATTATAAGTCAAAGATCCAGTTGGATGAATTTCAGTTTGGAATGTCCATGGAGGAACCAGAACCTGTTCCCACACCAGCTCCGGATCAAGAGGTTAATGCGGAAGAAGGGGACCTATGCCCTGCAGAGGATGAGAGCTCCATAAACTTTACTGCAACTGGAACTTCTGACATAATGTTCTAACTGGAACCTCCAACATGATGTTCTAACTGTTCATTACTGGGGGCACTTAACCTCTACAGCTTTCTCATGGCCTCTTGATTTATTTGAAATCTGGTGGAGATAATTTTTTTCTCTATTCAGCCTCTGCTCTTCAAGAGGGAAACTGGATCAGTAGAAAATCTTTGCTAGTGTTCAGGGGAGAGTTGGACCAGAACTTGTGGATGTGTGCATGTGCACATAATGTGCTAGTTTGCAAATGCATTAATGTGCTTATTTCATAACAGTTCATACACTGTACATCGGTCTGAAATGTAGTATTTATTGACAATATTTACATCATTTAGTGCTTTTTGTCAGACTTTTTAATTTGATGTGTGTGTGACTCTTTGTCAGTTTAGTTGGTACATGTAGCCATATTGATTACAGGACAGTCTGTAAATTAGGGATTGATAAATACCCAGAAAATTGGAGACTTTTAACAAAAAAAAATCTTTAGGAAGCCTTGTAACAGATGGTGATAATTAGGTGTTTGTTGGGTTGCATTTGTTAGAAACATGTATCCGGGGATGCCATTCAGAGCCAAAGAAAAGAAAAATCATTGTAATCTCATTAGAAGGTTACCCCTTTTTCCTGTTGGGTTAACACAAACTGTGTACTTCAAACGAGAGTTTCCATGTTAATTTGGAAATACAGAGCAGGTCTCTACCGACGTAAATGCTAGTTTGCTTTTGCTCAAATTAGCTAAGCATGTAAACCAAAAAAATGTGTATATGAGAGCTGCTTTTTATAATCACATTCCAAAGCTTCTGTCCTTAGAATGTTTGGTGAAAAAATAATTTTGTACTTTCTTAACTTTCATCAGCTTTGCATTCCAATTTTTTTTTTTGTTTGTTTGAATTGTTATATGTGTAATATATCTTATTCTATAAATCTTTGTTGTTCATGCTCAATATATATGTTATCATTTTGATTAATTTGTTGATTTTTACTAAAAAGAAAAATTTCAGAGAAGAATTTTTACATCTAGAGCTTTTAAATAAAATAATGCAATATATCAATGCGTTTGTAATATTCATGATCAAGATATGTGTGATTAATGTTTATCGAGGGTTTCCTTATATGTACATTGTATTAATTGTCTTTTTTTATAGTTTGACAAATTGCATTCATGTAGTGTTTTGTGATATTTCAATATTGATCTGGTGTAATAATTGTTTGCGTCACATTGATCAGAGATTTATATAAGTTTGATCGAATGTTTTGTTGAAATGAAAGAGGAAGAAAACAATGTGCATGAAATTTATTTCTGAACACGATTTATTTACTTTATTGTCAGATATGCAGGATACTTTATACAGATTTGAAATGGGCAAATAGTAAATATTTGATAAACAGTTGAAATTCTCTTAGTAAAGACCAAGTCACTTAGGATTTAAAAAATCGATTTTTTAATAACTGTTTGCTGTACAGGTAACATTAAAAAAATTTTGCATGTCTAGAGATGATCTTTGTCTTAGGTCTCAAACTGTGTGCTTTATTGGATCAACAAAGGTTTTTTTTTTTTTTAATAACAAATGCATTTTTTTATCTTTATAGACTAACATGAATTTCTAAGCCAAGCTTTCATTATTATGTATTAGTAAATACACGATTCAACTGCATTCCATTTATTGACATACAAGAAGTAATACTGTTTATTTTGCATTGCCATGACTTAATAGTGCATTCCTAACAACAAAAATTGCTTATTTATTGTACACTGTAGATTAGCATTTACATTATTTTGTTTCAATGTTGATTGACATGTAGTGCATTTATAAAACATGCATGAGGAAACAGTTTATTTAGTTGACATTTTATGCAGGTATAGTTTGATTATGTCTGGTTTGCATATTCATCAAATTGGATTGCATACTTAAAACATATTTATTAATAATTAAGCATTGTATAAACATAAATTTTATATTAGTACCCATATAAATTGATATAAAAGATATTCAGACTCCAGATATCTATTTCAATCTCCGTAAACTGTAAACTATAATCATGATGACAGATTTATGTGTATCATCAGAAAAAAAATTGTGCTCTGATTAAATCGGCAATGTTGCAACATGTACGAACAAATGTACTACCTATATGTTCAGATGGGCATGTTATGTCATGCATTCAGAAGTGTTGATGAATTGTTCTTTTTTTCCGTGAGTAGGAAGAAATCCATTGTCTTACTATCCATTTTCCTGTCTCTTTTGTTAAATGAATTCTCTCATACAAGGTCATGTGCCTTGTGTCGTCTCTTAAGAATTGGAGTTAGGTCCCTTGGTAGTAAACCACTGCTTTGTTGTGATTGTCTCTCTAAACTTCATTTTGTTTTTACTCATGCGAGCTTCAGATACTCGAGAATATATTGTCTCATTTGTTTGCTATTTGTAGTGAGCTCTTACTTCTAACAGAAATACATTCTATGCAAAATTTTAGAAGGTAGGAAGTACTTAATGTAGTTAGAGTATGACAGGAAATTTTGTCTTGTTCAGTATGTGGAGCACATACAATGTGGAAGTGTGACTCACTTAACTGGATTTCATGTTGTCTCTTATTGGGATTGTAGCAGGGATGTAGCAAAACACATGTCATGTAGATTTCACCGAAATCTTTTGGGATTTTTTTCTCTTTCATTTTTTTCCTCTGTGATTTTACCAAATTTTTGTTATTTCACATTAAAGCTTGCATATGTTTTATCATTTTGTGTATCATATATTTTTTCAATAAAGTCATATATATGCACAGATATGGTTTATTGTATTTAATAATTTTATGAGAGAACATTGACAAAAAGGTTTTTGTAAACATACAGTTTGGGTATAAAGTATCAACGTGTTTGCGACAGGAAGAAAACTAAAAGGAGGGGGCTACTAGACTATTCTCAAAGTAACTATGATGATTTTAAAGGTGAAGTTTATGTTTAAACATAACTAAAGATGGTTCTTCCTCATTGAATTATGGCCATTTAAAAGCTAAATCAAGTCAGTGGCTTGATACTGTTTGTCCATCCACCTGTCTTCATCAATTTTGCATTCAGCTCTGTTGTCCAATGGTGTGTTGTTTTTTCTTTCATCTTTCATGACTGATGCATCAATATATCAGTCATGAAACACAACAGAAAAAAAATTATTTGTCATATATTTGATATTTGTAAATGTTTACCAACTACTGCATTGGTCAAATTTAAAAAGATGCACAGTTTTTCAACAAGCCAAACAAAGATGTATAACAAGACCTGTGACTCGCTTCTAATTATGGGCACTTTGCGAAAGAACAGCCACTGCCTATGTCTTAGGTTTGATGGGGTGCCAGGATTGAGAATCAAATCTAGGTCTCCTGATTGCCTAGTCAGTGCCTAACCACTAGGCTACTGTGATTGGTACAAAAAAGTAGTTGTCGTCCGTTTTTCGCGAAAGCGAGGGGACATTAAATCTCATTCGTCTGTCAGTCACAAAAACTTTAACCTTGTCATAACATTTAATTGAGAAGAGAAGAGGGCTTTCATATTTCACATGTGTATTACCTGTGGCAAGACCTTTTCAAATACACTGTGAATTTTGACTCTGTGACTTTGACCTTGAAGTTTGACCTACTTCTTAAACAATTTATCTTTGCTTATAACTTTTTATTGAGAAAAGATAGGGCTTTGATATTTGACATGTGCATTACCTGTGACAAGACCTTTTCAAATATTTTATGATTTTTGATCCATTGACCTTGAAGTTTGACCTACTTTTCAAATATTTTAACATTACTTAAAATTGGTCATAAAATTTAAATGAAAAAAAAAGATGGGACTTTCATATTACATAAGTTCATCATCTGTGACAAGACCTTTCCAAGTACGCTATGGTTTTTGACTCCATGACCTTGAAGTTTGACCTACTTTTCAAAAATTTTATCAATGCTTATAACTTTTGATTGCGAAAAGATAAGGCTTTCATAACTGACATGTGCATTACCTTTGACAAGATTTTTCTGAGCATGCTATGATTTTTGACATTTGACCTTCATGTTTGACCTAATATTCAAAAATTTTAACTTTGGTGATTACATTTGAATGACATATGATAGGGTATCATATTTGACAAGTGCATTACCTGTGTCAAAATGTTTCTGAATGTGCTATGATATTTGACCCCATGACCTTGACCTTCAAGATTGACCTAATTTTCAAACATTTTACATGTAGATTCTACATGTAAACTGTTCAAAGCATTGCTCCCAGGGTTAAGGTGGGGCCACAATAGGAAATCAAAGTTTAAATTGGAATATATTGGAACAAATCTTTAAAAATCTTCCTCTCAAGAACCACTGGACCAGAAAAGCTGAAACTTATGTGGAAGCTTCTCGACATAATGTAGATTTTACATTGTTCAAATCATAGCCCCTGGGGGTAGGACAGGACCACAAAAGATGATCAAAATCTTAAATTGGACTTTATACATGTATGTTGTAAGAAATTTTTCAAAAATCTTAACCATTATAGAACCGTTATTGATAATTTTCAAACATTTTGAACAAGTGTGATTCAATTTTTCTTTTAAAGTCATATATGGCATATTTTTTATAAGTTCAGACTAACTAAAATTAAAAAGATCTTTTTATGTTTGTTATTAGAAATTTAAAACAATAACCGATTTATTTACCGAGTCTGCATTTAAATAACAGACACAGTTTAAAGTCAATTTAACTATGAAAACATGAGGTTATTCAAGTTCAAAATCAGTGAAAATTCTTTGAATGTAATTAACATTTATCATGTTTATCTACACTCAATCTCGTATTTTTATTTTTTAGCTCAGATACGCCATATATAGCTTTAAATAATAAATCCTGGGTAAGAGTTGGCTAAACTGGTATCAAATTTTACATGATGCATATATAGAGGAAAAGAATCATCTTCTCCACAACTGCAAGGTTATGTTGATCATATTGATATTGAAGCACACACCCGCATGTTGTGTGGATTGAGAGACCCCTTAAAGTTAGGGTGGAGCCATAATGTGGAGTCACAATTTTTATAGGAATGTAAAGAGAAAAATCTTTTAAAAATCCTCTTAAAAAGAGCTGGGCTTCAGTTACTCAGATGAGGATGAGCATTGTGGCCCATGGGCCTATTGTTACTCTGTTACGGACCTTGAGATAAGTAAAAAAAAAAAATGCTTTTTACTCTGTTGAGGATGAGCTTACATGATTAATTAATCAGGATGAGCAATTTCAAATACAGCAAGAATACAAATAAGTGAGAGGTTCATTTGCACAACTTCTCAATTTCAACAGTCTTTAATTTCTGTAGATAAATTTTCAAACAAGGGCCCCATTCAACCCTGGACTCATGAGTTGGAGAAAATTAATTGAAATCTGGTCCATCATTAGAAAATACAATTTTCTATCCTGTATTCTTCCTATAAAATAGCTACCACTGGTTCTTTAGAAAGAATTAAAGGAGAGAAGACTTTAATAAAAGCTTGGAATGTAAAAATGCTTCTTAATTTAGTTTTGTTATTCAAATATAATTGTAAACATACAAACTGGCTGATTTTGTATTTTCAATCAAACATGTCATGATGCAATATTTGATGTATGGATAAATTTATAGCCTTTTACATTGCCATACATGTACCATGTAGTAGTTTGGGATATATCACCCTTTATTACATATTATGATACATTTCTCAAAAGAATGTATAGAGAGTACCCAGAATTTACAGAGCCATATCGGCCCGCAATGTAAATGCCCGGGCACTACTTTTGTGTTTGTGACAACACAATATATTTTCCAGTCTCTCCATTCTTAATGACATCACACACGTATATTTGACATCACAAATATCAATTGAACTACCAGTTGCTTATATTTCGAGGATGTTTATGACAAGAAACTCAGAGATACCATATAAGAATTGAAAAAAAATTGTAATTGGCATTAAAAAATGTAAAAGGTTAATGACTGAATATTGGGAAATATGTCCACCTTTAGTGCAGAGGTCAAGGTTACGATTCCCACTTCAGCCATATATTTTCATTACGTTTTTGTAAATTTTCATTGCAAGTTGATTTATTCTCCTTTCCTACCTCATCCCTACAAGCCTTAAGAAATTTAGTGCAGAAAAGGAGTGTACTGCAGAAAAGGAGTGTACAATAATACCCCTTACTCGTACAAAAACACCACAAAAAAAAAACACACACCAAAAAACAAGATGTGTCTGTGAAACAATGATGCCCCTATATGGCACCTCAAGGCCAAGGTTAAAGCTTTTGAAATGTAGGTCAATCTTCAAGGTCAAGAGTTCAAAAATCTTGATACCCAAAGAAAGGTCTTGTCACAAGGAATACACATTCATGTGAAATATGATATCTCTAGTATCAAACATTCAGAAAATATGGCCAAGGTTGAAGTTTTTCAAAAAGTAGGTCATACTCCAAGGTCAATGTCATGAGGTTAAAAAATAATGGTACGTGTACCAAAGGAAAAGTCTTGTCATATGGAATGCATAAGTGAAATAAGAAAACCCTAGCAGCAACCTTTCAAAAGTTACAGGCAAGGTTAAAGTTTTTCAAATGTAGGTCAAACTCCAAAGTCAAGGTCATGAGGTAAAAAATGTTGGTACCAAAAGAAAGGTCTCTTCACAAGGAATACACATGGGATATTTGAAAGTCCTAACACCCACCATTCTAAAGATATGTCCAAGGTAAAGTTTTTTTAAGTTTATCAAAAGTAGGTCAAACTCAGAGGTCAAGGTTAGAAAGTAAAGAATGTTTGTACCAAAAAGAAAAGTCAAGACACATGGAATACTAGTATACGTGTAAACTATAAAAGCCCTAGCTCCAACCATTCAAAAGTTATGGCCAAGGTTTAAGTTTGGTAAATTTTTGCAAAAGTAGGTCAAACTCCAAGGTCAAGAGGTCAAATAAGTTGGTACCCAAAGAAAAATCTTGTCACTTGGAATACACATGTGAAATATGAAAGCCCTAGTACATGTACCAACCATTCAAAAGTTATGGGCAAAGTTTTTGCAGACCAAAAACTGTATCCCCCAAATCTTTACTGGGGCAAAAAAAAAATATGCATGTTTCCTTTTATTAAATAAATGTATTAAACTTCTGATCTAACAAAATGGAAATTTAAAATCTGACTTAATGATGATGATGATAAAAATGAGGATGACATTAAGTACATGTATCTCTCTTAACACACAAGAAAAAAATATCATAATCTGCTATAAAATATTGGACAACATTTCTTCATGAGTCAATGATTTCACATCAAAATGGAAACCAACTCTAATCTGTCAAAGTAAAAAAGTAATGCAGCTCAGTTCAAAATACATGAACAATGCTGAACTTACATGTATACCTCTCGGAGGTAACATAAATAAGTGCCAAGACACATATTCTGATTTAAAATAATGGTAGTCTTAGAATTGCAGAATTACTACATAACTTAACAACAATAATGTACATCAGCTGAATTGGTCTGCACACATAATGGTGAAAAATATAACTATTGGTACCACAATGACCACTGTTTTGATTTTTCTGTATAAGAATGTGTTGGAATTTGCCAGCAAATACAAGATATTGAAATGCACAAAAGAAGCACTTGTATTTAGCACTAAACAATAACTAAAGCAATTGATAAACAAAATCATTCTGACACATTCATACTATCTCATAGAGATAAAAACAAAAATTCAGATTTATTCTATTCCTCTTCATAAAAAATACATATTTCAAACTATGTTGTCTTGATATAATGGGCAAACTTCACAAAAATAAGTCACTTTGAAAGACATGTTTGTGGCAGAACATTTCCCTCACTAAAAGAATTCGTCAATATCAAATCCATCATTTCCTGTTCCTGTCATCTGTTCGCCCTCATCTTCACTGTCTGACACAGCAAGGTCATTGTTTATATCAGTCTCCATGGCAACAGGTGCAGACCCCTCCCCCGACTCCTCCTGTTTGATTTGATTGGCTGCTGCCTCCTGTGCCAGTGAGCTGTGCATGAAAAAGTCTGAGGGATCAAAACTGTTCTCATCTTCCTCTTGGAAGTGGACCGGATACTGATAATACTGTTCAGAGTTTTCAAACTGAGACATACTGAGTTCACTCTGGAAATCTTTGCTGTCCTGGTCACCTGTTTAAGATTGAAGAAGTGTTTGATTTACGTTAGTATAACACATTTAGTACAAGTGTAAAATCCAATGCAAATGTTGTTTGATGTTGTCAACTGGCATCCAAGACATATAATGTATAAAAATTCCACAAATTAAAGTATTTCATTTACATGTACTTGTTCAGAAATAAGTTCCAATACTTGAAATTCATTAACCAATTATTTAACCTCAGGTAATTAAAAGAGAGAGAGAGAGAGAGATCAATAGCTGATAAAGAAAATGATGTACCCATATCTTCATTGTCAGAGTTTTCAGGAGTTATCTGTAAATCTTGAGCCAGACCATCACCCTGACTTGAGGCATCTAGCTGCTCCTGAAGTTTTAATACAATATGACGTATGAAACAATGTTCAGATAGCATTTCAAATACTGTGGAATCATCAACATTTGTAGAGGAAAATTGTCCACGGATTTCGTGGGTCACATTACCACAAACATAAATTTCCATGAACAATAACTATGTTGATGCATTCACATTGAATCTTCTGTATTTACGGAGGGATTCTTCTCATACTTCTTGTATTTAAAAATTAATGAAATTGTTATAGATTCAAGTAGATGTAATCACCAAGTGTTGGTATCAATTAGATAAAATTTGACCGTTTTATTTTAGAAGCAAGGTCAGGTCAAGTTCATTTTCTTCTTCCTTGATATTAAGAATAAAAATTACTGTTGCCAATCATGCGATGCTTACTTCCATTTCAAAAGATTAAATGTTTTTCTTTTTGCATAAAAAGATATAATCATGTAGGGTCTATCAGATGATACTACCAAATTGACATAAATAATTTAACTGAAACAGATATTGGCTAATCCGAATTTCCTTTATTTTTCTTAAATTTTTAGGATATATTAGTTATTTTTATATGCGTCGTATATTTAAATTTTTCTCATTTTCACATATGGTATAGTAGTTTTATAAAGATACAAAATGATACAAAAACAAAAAGTTTTGACTGTTTGATGAGAGAAAAAAACACTTTTAATTGATTTTTTGCTCAATTCTTTACTTAGATTGGAATCTATTAAAAGCTAATAAAATTGTAGTTTGTTTGGAAAATCATATTTATTTGATATGTTTTAAAACTTTAGTCCATCGTTATTAATTTTACCTACATTCGAAAATTTCTTTAAGTCTCTGATTGTTTAAAAGTTTTAACTAAATTCATTGTTCTATAATAATTTTGAGAAGCAGAAAAGGAGATATTTTCATATGCCGCCATTCCACCAAAAATATAGTCCCTGCTAGATTTCAAACTCAGTTTACCATTTCTATTTAAAGTCATACAATTATGATGAGATAAAAAATATGATCATTTAAATTCCTTACATCTAAATATATAAGACATATAACCAGATATACTTTGAATATATCATCTAGTCAGAAACCAGACAAGAATCCCTCCTTAAGAATACTCAAAAATTACATATCCATGAACCAGTAAAATTTTCCCCTGGACATTGACCCCAATGAATTAAAATGATTTCACAGTTCATTAATTTGAACATAAAACACAACTTATTTTTTTTTTGATAAATAAATATGATGATTAATACTGCATATTAATAACAAATATTTCTGTGACCAATATTAAACGGAGTGCATCCGTACCTGATCCACTCCATCCTGAGTGTCTGCGTTCTCATCATCTCCCTCTATGTCTACATACTCCGAGTCATATCCCGAGTTTCCTGACTGATTCAACTAAAATACAAATACATGTATTTCAGAAAGATGTTAAATGTAATACCTACATGTTATTGATAATGGAATTTGAACAGAATTTTCCTCTGATAACTAATGCTTTTACCCCTTTCCTGGTGTTTAATGCCATCATACTGTCATCATTCGTGTCCTCAGCAATTGTGATATTCTCTCTCGAGGCAGACATGCTGGCATCTTCAATGCTCTCATTGTCCAGTCCTACAACAAAGATCGATATATTCAAATTTGAAATGCACTAGTTATGTATATTTATGTGTACATGGATGTTATTAAACCTGGCACATGTTCAGGTCAAACTAAAGGTATTACTGCATTGAACACTACTTGTTTATTCATAACATTTGTTTTGAAGCCCAGTAAGAAAAACATATAGCATGGAACAAATAATGTCCTATTATACCACACTTTTTTTCTTTTAAATTTTTTTTATATATATATTTAATATTTGCTAGCTCTCTGAATACAACCTACCAAACAGACTGCTATCCTCTGGATTAGCAGATGTCCCCGTCATGATGCTGTCAGTTTCTACTGCCTCCAGAGCTGCTTCCTGTGCAGCACGAATGTCATTCTCCATCTGACTCAGGCTCTCCTCATTCTAAAAAACAAATAATTATATATTTTTTGGTACAAATAAATCATTCCACATCACCAAATATACAGCTCTACCATCAGAAATTATCTATACATCAAAATTATCACACCTCTATTAAGATTATGTATGAATCCCAAAAATATATCTCTCTTTATAGAAAAATGAAAGGGGATCTTTTGATGAGAGCTGGAGGCCCTGGAAAAACTTTTTTCATCATTTTCTCTCTCTCTCCGTTTTGTTAAACACTTGGGGGAAAAATATTACAAAGGCATCAAAATTCATTCTGTTATTAATTGCTATGCACCTTGAATATATCAAAAATGATTCCTGGGTGCTATAAGATATCTCACCTCTTGTAGCCTTTCCCTACAAAGTTCACTCATTTTGAGGGCAGTTTTTGTGTAGTTGCTGCCTGGTCCATTGTATTTCTCACAGTTTTGGTAGATAAGGTCTACATCTGCCAAAAACTGCTCTCTGGTCTGATATTTATGGCTTTGTACGTTCTGCAATCAAATTGTTTGGTCAGAAATATATAACTCATAAGGAGCCTACCTAATGATTCCCTTCCAAACAAGTATTACATATGCACAGTTGTAAAACCCTGCACAATTTTGTTTTAAGAATATACATGTAATTCATCTTGGTACAGACTTTTAGGATGAAAAGCTCTGAAGAATATTTTCCTTTTTGATATTGATTGATAAATGATATTAATAATTCTAAGACAAAAGACACAATAATATGTAAATACTCTACTTACCTTTAGCAGAGAGGATAGATCCATAGGTTTCTTAATGACATCATAGTAATCCTTTACAAACTTGCGATTGACAGGTTGATGGAAAGGCCAAGACTGAAAATCAAATTAATAAGGTCTTGAAATCTACTCTTCTTTTTTTCTTTTAAATTGTAATCAATCTTTCAATTTTATTAGATTCGGAATACTTAGTAATTGTCCTGCACTTACTATAGTAAAACAAATGGATCAGAATGACTATTTATCATGTTAATGAAATTTGAGGGTTGAATGAAAATCTGTATAATTTTATACCTGTGTTCTAAAATCAAAACATAAATCTGTTGAATTTTTGCCCAGCGAAAATAAGTACAGTATAAAGATCATGATAACTTTTCAAAGGTAGATCCCTTACATTTTCTATGGCTTTCATCTGTGCTATGATATTCTCCAGTATAAAGGAGAAAGCCACCTGGTCATTATCATCTAACAGTGGGTTAATGGCCTTCTCCAGCCTCATCAACTTATCTTCTTTCTGTAATTAAAACTTAATCAGTTGTAGTCAGTCCAGGGGGAATAATTTAAGACATATGTAAATTCAACTTCAATTTTCTCTGGCAATGCACAGAGAGGTTGTAACCAGTCCAAGGGGAATAATCTACAGATAAGCATCTTCCTCCAATTTGTCACACATATTCCGTCAGTCCAAGGAATATGACATATAAACATTCAATCTTATCTTTCTCAAATTCTCAGACAAAAAGACATTATTTAACAGTTAATATCCAGTCCTTGCGAAATCAAATTTTAACCTCCATCCCCACCCCCCTCTTACTCTTAACATACAATGTGTCACATACCTCTGCAAATCTTTTGAAGACCAGCTCCATCATCTTCTGAGCAGTGAGAGTAAGGGCACTTTTTGGACCTGGAAGCAAAATTTACATGGTCATTTTTCACAGTCTGGCATTGTGAAAGTTTTTGAACTGCTGTAAATGTGGATATTTATGAGTGTATTCATGAATGAAATATGAAAAACCATACATTTGGGGTTTATTTCTGTGACGTTAGGATGACATACAGTGTATTCATAATACTGAATAAAATATGTACAGATGCATTGGTATGCATGGAAATATTTATGTGAAACAATTTTTATTCATATTTAGCATAAATTACCCCCACATGGTAATTTCCATTTCTGCAGTATTGCATACTGGGGAAATTTTGACCTCTCTGAATGTTACTAAAGACAATTTAAAAATGATGCAAGACATTATTGTTTCTTCAATTAAAATTTCCAGGCAAACAGTAATATGAACCAGTAAGAAAGAATAAATAAGTGGTTTGTAATTCTTACCATTGTAGAGTTTACAATTCTCCACAATTTGATTCACGTCAATAAGAAACCTCTCTCTGGATTCATACTTTCTGGACCTTATGTTCTAAAAATAACAATTTTATTATTTGATTTCATTTCATAGAGACTCTGATTGCTATGACATTATTCATTATATGCTTATTATATGTATCACGATCACAGAAAATATACAGTGCACCAATAGCTGAATATCATTTAAATGAGTCCATACTTCTCTCATTGTCTGAAGATCCATAGGAGTTTTGATGACTCTGTGATAATCTGGCACTTCTTTTGCACTGACAGGGAACAAAAATGGCTGGGTCTGAAATTCAGGCCAACAGTGGAAATATAATGTTCAAGTTAAGATTTTGAAATCCTGATACATGTTACTAATTCATATTACCATAACAAATATTTTTCTAGTTTTTTATTTGATCCTTGTTGATCGAATTTCATTTTTTGCATATCCATTTCAATTGCTATACTCGACCGGTAGAAATATTAAACAATGTCAATTTTTACTGAACTTAAAAGTGGGAAACTGCTAAAAAAAATGACTTACATTTGGTAAATCCCTCATCTCATTCAAAATGTGCTCAAAGATGGTGGAGAGTGTCACAAGTGGGTCTGTTCTTCTTCTGTTTGAAGTCTGCTTAGGTTTCTATAATAAAGTATGAGCAAACTGACATAATTGTCTTATTGCAAAACAATTTGATGTTGGAGCTAAATGTGTTGATTTGGCATTCATGTAACAAATTTTGAAAGCACCTATTCAATACAAATGAATGATTTCATGCATTTTTACCTTCAGATAATCACAGTGAATAACAGTTCCAAATCGTTTCTTCTTCTCTGCTTTTGTGACTTGTTTTGGGAACTTCAGAACTAATGACTTTCTCTTCACTTGCTCAGCACTGTAAAATGATATTTTCAATTTTAATAAATGTCATGAAAAAAAGGTAAACTTGATGACAATATTTCCAACAAAATATCATTTAACTGAAATTTGATTATAACACATGCTATCTTTATTCAATAGATGTAGTATATCTCAGAAAATTTACTCCATGTGCTGTATTTTTTGCCAAAATCCATCAAAATGAGAATTGTGCCCTCTTCAAGAATTGCCCCAAACCCATTTTATTGTCTGCATTAGTTAACTGGATGATAAGTGAAGATTTCAGAAAGTACTGTTTGTTATATAACAAATTAGCCTAGTTTAAATTCACTCATCGAGAATGATAGTGTAAATTTCAAACATAAAACATGTATACAAAATATTCCTAGTATACAGTACTACACAAGTGGTAAAATATGACTTACTGTTCAACAAGGTTCTTGGAGAACATGATCCTGGTGCCCTCGACCTTAATGAGGTCATCATTCTGGAGGAGACTCTTCTCCTCCTCTTCCTCTTGCTCCTCAGTCATGGCGACCTGAACTGGAGCAGTGCTAGGCCCTGACTTGTTATACATTGGACACTCCTTGTTCGTCCTCATGTGACCAATCTGTCCACAGGCTCCACATTTCAACTACAATAAATACACACTGTTTGAATTTAAATGGCCATACAGAGTGCTTTCTTATATTTAAGGCTCAAAATCACTGTCTTTATCTGAATCATTAAGAATAAAATCTAAATTCTTCACTTTGCTGTTGAATGGTGTTTCCTGCTTTTTCTTTTTCTTGGTTGGCGGTGGTGCCTGCTGGGCTCTCTCTTCATTTCTTTTTATCCTCCTCAACCTCTCTTGTAACCTGACATCATAGAAAGTCACTCATTTATTCATAACAAATTTAATAGATCTTGACATTATCATAAAAAGTATGACAGCATCATTTTAGCTATTTTTCCCCCTCCTACTAAAACTATACACACCTCCTCTTTTCCCTCCTCATTTCTTCCTTCAGTTGCTCATCAATTAAAGCAAATGATTTTCTGCAAAATAAAATACGAAACACTTGCAAACACTTAAATTGTAAAGCTACAGATTTCCAACATAAAAAGGGAAAAGGTTTTACAGAAAACAAAATAATTACATGAATGAAGTGTCTTTCTTCTCTCGGATCCTGACGTAGGTGTCAATCACAGCGGGTTTCACCACCCACTCTGTCCTAGTGTAAGTAGAACCATTGTCATCCTTAAATGTCCTCGTGATCTTTAGCTTTCTACCAACCTAAAAAAAAAAACAATCGTAAATTCAACTTGAAAATCTATATCAAGGACATAATGCACTTTCACTCCTTTCCAGTGCTAAATGTCTTTATCTATGTCCACCAAGTCCACTAAGTCTGATTTTTTTTCAATACATGTATATATGCTGCATATATCCTTACCGCAGGACCAGAGTCTTCCTCTTTCTTGGACTTGCTTAATTTGTCTCCCTTGTCCTTCCCATCTTCTCCACCCATCAACATCTTCCTCAACTCTCTTCTTTCTGCTTCTTCTTTCTCATGAGACAACTGTGTGAGAGGAAAAAAGTAAGCATTTCTTACAAATGATTAGAAAGAGTTGAATGGTATCAATGGTAAGACAAAGAAGAAAGATCTTGAAATTTTACATCAAAATTCAGAGAGAAAAGAAATATGGGTCAAGGGTAAATAGGTTTCACTTAAATATCATGCATTAACTCTGTAACTACATGTAATTAACTGTTGTTATGCTTTCAAAAAGCCTGACGACATAAGCACCTGAGAGCTGGTCTTTTTATTTGAGAGCATGCTCTCCAGATTCTTCCCCATCTCCTCAAAGTCTGAGTCATTGTCTGAGCTGGATCCCTCATCTGTGGACAGTGCTTCCTCAGAAGCTAGAACCCTACAGAATGAACAAATTCTTACCACGTGCTAAATTCTGGTCACAATTTTAGTATCAGTATGCATGCTTATCATTTTTTGTTCTAATTTTGTAAAAATGTTGCTTCACCTGTTCTGAAGATCAAATATTCTCTGGCATTCCTCCCTATAACGCTCTTGATGTTCCGCCACTGAGAATCTGTTTCCTCTGGCAAATTTACTCATACCAGCTTGAAAAATAAAAAAAATTACTGCAGGAACTTCCCATGTACATTTGATTTTAAAGCATTTCAAATTGAGAGTAATGCAAAATGTGACTATGTAAACAATCTAATAATTTACCTTTTCCTTCCTGCCCTGCTTTGGCCTGCTCTGTTGACATTGTTCTGACCACATCAATGACCTCCCATCTAGACAACTTCTTGATCTGCATAACACAAAAAATATCATTCAAAGGACATCCAAGGAATTGGAACACACCAAATTATTCAACAAAATACCTAGTTAATTTTCTTCAGAACCCACCTCTGAGTCTGGAACTTGGAATTTTCTCAACAGCTGTTTAGCATCCTTCAGACTTAGCTTTCTCAGATCTGCATCTGTACCTGTGACTGTCTTTTTCTGAGGGGTTTGCTCCTTACCCTCCTCCTTCGGCTGAGGTTTGTTGGGGACTTTCACATAAGAGAACCCTTCCCCACAGCCTGTAGGATCTGCTGCACCATTTAAGTCCAGTAAACATTTCCCTTTAACAGCACTAATGTAGGCTCTTGTAGTATTCCAAGGAGCAGTTTTTACCTGTAAAAAAATTACAATTTATAATATTAACTATACATTTCAATTTAACTGTACTGAAAAAGACTTTGCAAATAGAAACCCAACCCAAGCTGTTTTTTTTTACCTCGTCTTCTATTTTAGATTGAGTATCTTCCTCATTATCATCTTCAGGTGCAAATAATGACTTCTCCCCATAACCAGCATCCTAAAAATAGTTTTATTGTCACAATTTGCATTTGTGAAACTGACTTTACTATGAAAGTGTAAAAATGTATAGGATAAAGTTTTATTGCTCAGTTGTAATATTCTATGATTTTGCACATAGACTAGTTCTCTGTAGAAAATTTTACCTTGAAAACCACAAGCTTAATCAAATTGTAAATATCCAGCTAATAGCTTTATAATTTGTTGCAAATATCTACAAATGTACATTTATTCAAGCATGGTTATCTGTATGTATGTAACAAAAAAAAAATATTTCTCTGTGCATATTCATCAATGTCACGTCAGACTGGAGAACTCCCTTTGTTCATGTACAATCTCTATGACAAAGCGATTCCAACATATTAATTTAATTTCCCTTCACACAACGAATAAATTTAAATCTGTTTAACTGTCTGTTAAATCAAATTAAGTTCAATCTACAGTATTTACTCTGAGCTGTTTTAATGCTATGCAGGTGACACAAAATTCATTTGAATGAAAATCAATCTTCCATAAGCTTTTGGCCTCATTTCCTGACCTTGAGCCTCTGTTCAGCCCCCAGCATACTGAAGTATCCACAGCACTGCTCTGGGGACACCATGGCTCTCATCTCCTCCTCTGTGGGTAGGCGAAAGTCTGGTTTCACCACCCACCAGTTAGAGTCCATTCCTTGAAAGAAAGAGTCACTATGTATGTTAGACTTTCAAGATTACATATCAGCAGAAAACCAAAGGCATTACCTATACATGAACACGTACCTGTTCTTTTGAAGTCTGCACATAATTTTAGTCTCTTTCTAATACTGCTTTCTGAATGGTTTGGAAAAGCCTTCTTGATGTCATCCATTTTTATTCTTCTTGGATTATCTTTACTTTTCCAAAACAATCGATATATGAAGACCTACAAAAGCAAGAGTAATTTTGTTTATACTGCATTATAAATAAATATGATGTAAAAACACAAATATTGTTATTCAAAACCTCACCTGTAGAAAGTCTCTGATAAAATTGTTTGCCCTTTTAGAATTTGGACCTGGAACTTCAAACAGTGGACATTCCTGACCAACAGTGTAGATAGTCTCTACTTCTCTTATAAAGAAACTGATAAAGGAAAAAAATTCAAACTTAAACCCGAAAACTTATCAAGATTTATTCTGAAATTTATTTACAGTATTTTTCTACATTTTAAATTCAAACTTTGCCTAAAAAAATTTTTCCACTTAAATTCCAATTCACTTTATCTGAATGCCAATTTCTTTGAGAAAGAAAAAGATACATACTTTTGTCTATTTCTGATGATTAGGAAATCTGTTTCTGGCACTTTGTGCTCATATATAGGTGCCCTAAACATGTTATTCTCAAAAGCCTGAATAGATTGTCCTGGCATGAGAGTTCCCAGGAATGGAGATGTATGAGCATAAGACAGCTCTCCATATTTATATGCTGGTGGCTGGGAATCTTTTCCAGGTTTCTTAAATAGAATAAAAACTGCAAATTAAGATCCACTGACCCTCTGATAAGAGAGATAACTCTCTCTGGGGTAAATGACAAATAATCCTTTATAATTTTGTCAAGCTAACAGGCCATTTCTGTCAAATTTTGCCCTGCAAAGTATGTAGAAATTGTGTGCATTTGAATTATAAATTAGAGTTCTTTTGGCAAAACATAACCATTGAGGAAAAAATACACGATTGAGCAGAGGGATGATGGACCTTAAACTTAATACAATATTACAATATACAATATTATGCAAACATCATTTTGCATTTAGACAAGTATCTGTGCATGTTCAATTTTCTTGCATGGTAATGCAATGTAATGAAGATGTATTTTTCTTAAAATTTTAAGGAAAGATTAAAATTAGTGCAGGAGTCAGCATCTTGGAAAACTACTATGTAACACAAACCAAAATTCTTATAAGTGGTCTTACCCTTTTGTAGTAGTTTTTAATCTTGGTGGCCATGCCAACTTGCATCAGGAGTGGAGGATATTCCTCAGAATATTCTGCCATTATGATTTCCCCATCCATTCCAGTCAGATCCTGGGGGGTCCTCATAAAGAAGATGTCACCTCCTCCATAGGCCAGTCTCTCTTGCTCCCTCATCTGTAATGTCACAACATACAGTCAGTCAAGGACATCTAACAAAAGTTCAAGTCTTGTTCATGTTGACTACAAATTTCATATTAATCAATAACCATATTCTCTGATTTAAATTTGATGTACTTTTAATTCTGTTTCTTATACCATTAAATCATGCAACAATGCATTACTGTTTTCAATTCAACTCTCGTTTTGTTTACACATTGTAAAAGCAACATCCACACTAAAACATCTCTCTTGAAATTTTTTAAGAATTTTCAAATATCCAGTATCTAATCTCATTTAATTAGGTAACAATATATTACAATATGGCCTCATGCGTCTTCCAGGGCACAGAGAGGATAAGTAATTGAATAATACATTACTATTAGGGTTGTCACGGTTCCAAAATTTTTCAGGTCCGGTCGGTTCTGTAAATTTTCGGTTCGGTTTCGGGTTTTTCGGTTCGGTTATTTACATCTATCTTAAACCTTAATTTCATGAATTTAACTTGAAAAATCTTTATTTGTTACATTAAACTTACCTTGAAAACAAGTCTTAACCATGCGAACATCTAGACATCGGTGTGTAGAACTACTTGGTCTACTATTAGCCACAACCTGGCCATTCCTGCTCGTTTTGATAATTATCTAATACTTCCGTGACAAGTGTTTTGTCATGGAATGAAGTAGATTTCAGTTGTGATGTTTATTTATCACTGTTATCGTCATCATTCCTTTGATTTCGACGCCATTTTTTGTATTGAACAGACTCTAATATATAAACCAGACCCGAACCAAAATCCGGAAAAATGGAACCGAAACCGAACCGAACAACTTGGACCGCGGTTCTCAGTTATTTCGAGTACCCGTGACAGCCCTAATTACTATGTTCTCAATTCAACCCTACTGTGATTTTAATAACAATAATTTATTCTTTTGAAAATTTCTACAAATTTTCCAATATCCTTTACCCTTGCTTTCCTCTTGATCTGTTTGAGGAGTGGGAGGACCTGGTGAGGACCATGTGTTGACATAGGACCATGGGAGTACTTCTTCAACTGAGGTCGATGGAAGCTCCTCAATTTCATTGGACCCATATGTGTGGGGAAGAAAGGCTGTCTCAACTCTAAGGCTGGAGTGGAATGCTAACAAAGTTGAAGACAAAAATCTTAATATTGCCAAATTAGATAATAAGAGTTCAATCCTGGGAAAGCTTAAGTTGGTAATTATATCATTACAATAATATACATTTATATGTATGTACAGAAGATGTAAAAATAAATCTAGATTTTGCACAAGGTAATTATCATTTTTCAACAAGTTGACCAAATAAATTATCATTTAACTTGTTTTACTATTTCTATGGCTATTTATGAGAAAATATGTAAATTTTCTGTCTTTGATAAAAGCTAACGTCAAAGTTTTCATAACCTTTGTGCTATCTAGATGTACCCGGTAAATTTATGGACACATTTTTGTGTTAGAAATTTTAAATCAAGGGATACTTCTAAAACTGAAATCTCAACAAAATAAAGATGCCCACACAGCGATTTACCTGAATAAGACTTTTTCCTATCCCTCCTTTGATGGCACTGTCCAGTAACTTTGGATTGTAATACTCATCATTAGACAGGTTAAATGGGTCCTTTGTCTGCATTGTTGGGGTCTGATCCTATAAATATACCAGTAGTGTACTCAGTGTGGTGTACGAAAAGTCCAGACATTTTAGCACCAAGACATTTCAATATATCTTAGTTGTGTAAGGTGTTTGGGAAAAAAATCAGAATATGGTAATACATGTAGTTTAGGTTCCTGATCACCATCTTATCACTCTTCATTGCTCATAGATTTACACATCATAAAAAATGGGGAATACATTTAATCATTTACATCAGAATTGAACTTGAGCATCTTGAGGAAGAAGAAAAGTAATTTCTCCTGAGTAAAATTGAACAGAGAGTTACCTCTTCCTCTTCTCCATCATCCTTGATGATTCCTGCTTTCCCAAGAAGAAGCTTTGATTTTTTCACCTCTGCCTGTTAAATATAAAATGGGCACTACATAAATACAATTTTTCAAACAAGACCTTGACAATGATGTCAATCCACTGTTCTGGACATCAAATGAGGAAAAGTTGACTAGACTTTTCATATAGGAACATGTATGAAACTTATGCATATAGACATATAGATATATAAATGTACATGTACTTCACTCAAAGATAAAAAAAAAAAGTCTTTTATCACCAGCACATTAGACAATTTCCTAAAATGCCACAAAAAATGCACTTACTGTTGTTCATATATGCTCAAGTATTGCCAACTGTGTTTAAAATCTTCCAAAATTAACCAGCGGAATTATAAAGAGGATGTTTATGATATAAAAGAAAATACCTTCTCCTTTTTGACAGGCTCTTTACTTTTTTCGTTGGGATCTTTATCCTCTGGGATTTCCAGGATAATATTGTCATCATTGGGATCCAAAGTCAGCACAGGGGGAGTAGGGATTTTCTCCATGTTCTACAAAAATATACAGTGGAGCCTGGTTAATCCCGACACCAATAATCCCAATGCTTCACCTTTCTTATGACATTTGTGGGGAATAATTTATACTTGTACAGTCAAACCTCGTTATCTTGAACTCAATGGGACCAAGAAAAAACTTTGAGATATTCAATGATTCGAGATACCGAAGGTAAAATACACATAGAATAAGTGGTTGGGACTTCCAAATCACTTTGACATTTTCATTGTATGAAATCACAATGAATATGTCGAATGAAATATCAGTATTCGAGATACCAAAGTTCAAATGTATACACCAAATATTTTTCTTTAATTAGAACACTTTATTAATCCAGAAAATTTGCTCATAAACACAAGCATCCTGATTAATGAGACTCAACTGTACAGTATACTAGTCAATCTTTTCATACTTTGTATATTACTTATTATGTCATGTATATCTTAAAGCAGTTTTGTGATTGGATTTAGAATTATTGCCACACAAATATTGCTCCATACAGTGTCAGTATACTTCAGTATGAAGTTTTGATTTTTAATGTTTACAGATCCATTATTGATTCTATTTATGATAATGTTTAAGCACACAAAAAAAAATATGTATTAGGACAAGTACTGTGGAATCATCATTGTTCATTGGGACCAATGTTCATGGATAACCAAAAATTTGACTGGTTGGTGGAGATGTAATTCCATGTGTAACTTGCATATTCATAAGATAAATAAATCAAAGGTGCTAAACGTATGTATGTTTCAATGTTCGTCAATATCGAGTCATGTGACATGTGTCCTGTCTCTCCTTCAGTTTAAATTTCTATCGTACATGATTAGTATAATAAATTTACCTCTGCATCCCAAATGATATCATCCTCCCACCTCTTATAGAGGAGATCCCTGTTCTCAATTGGAAATATAGAATACCATGTCTCTTTGTCCTTACTCTGGTCTATGCCATCTAGACCTGTACAAAAATCAATTACATATATATCACTAAGCTGCATAGATATACTAATATACATGTATGGCTGACCTTGGACAAAATCCAAAGTAGATGCTCATTGGATACCTGTTTGAGTTTGTCCTGGCTTGTATACCGGGGAGATTCCTGGAAGCGTTTTGGAATAACCAGGAGTCATGAAGTTGGGTGTCATTTTTGGAGACATTCCAGAAGATGGGATCTGAACTGCTGATGACAAAATTTTGTTTTTGAGATTTTAGCCATTTAAATTGTACAGATATTTAATATCAACCAACAGCTATAAACAGAAAACTGGATTTACCCTGTTGCGTGAACATGGACGCTGTCCTATACTGAGTGCTTGGTATCCAACCTGCAGATAAAGCCTTCTGTTTCTGTAATTGGAGGATTTTTTGCTTCACATCTTCTCCATTCCAAATAATATCATCCTCCCAGTTCAGTTGGGTGACCATTAGGAATGCCTCGGGATTCATCTTCAGATTCTCAAGTTCTTTCTTATCAGCCTCAATCTCCTCTTTCTGTATTGGAAAGTGTTAAGTTTAGACTTATATATACAGTGTAAATGTCTACAGCAATGCAAAAAAGCAGAACATTTTCTTTAATCCTTAATTGAAATAAATGATCTTAAAATTTGTATATAATCCACATTCTGTAATACTCTATATAGCAATCATTTTCATAATGTGCCAAAATTTAAAATTAAAGTTGACAAGATGAATGATACAAAAAAGCCCAATCTTACGGGTTTCATCTTGAATCCATAGTCAAAGTCCTCTCCTGATTCATCCACTCCTAATAAATCATACCAGTACTGGGCAGGGCCATAACGCCATGGGGCAATCTTAATCCCACCACTCTCTTCTTTGCCCTTGGAGGTTGTCCCTGTGACTGATTTGTGCTCCAGTGGCTTCAGAAGCATCTCCTTAATTGGCAATTAGACAAATTATTGTTAACCACATTTCATCAATCCTGAAACTAGTAAATTTGTTTGTCATCTATGAATCTAAGGGGAAAAAAATTGTACTGTAAGATTTAACAAATAAATTGGATTGCCATCAGTCAATTTTCAACTGGAGAGGGTTTTTATAGGCATTATCTGTTGATAAATTCTAAAAGTTTTTTCTTAAATAAATATTGCTTAAGGTAAACTAAAAAATTCTGAGAAATCAAAACACTGCATTAACTGTTAACCTCATCATCAGGCAAACATTCCTCTGGTTTTGGCAATCTTCCAAAGTTGAGTTTTATTGGCTCCTCCCACTCGGCCTCTTCCTGCTCTTCCTCGCTACTGATTGGTTCATCAGCTGAACTTTCACCTTCAGAAGGTGGCTCATGAGCTCTTTTGTTATGCTCTGCCTCAGCTATAACTCTTTCCAGTGGAGTCATTGTTAAGCGTTGTTCCTCCTGTTTTGCTTTTTTATCTAAATTATGTTTTTTTTTCAAATATTAATCAAGATGACATGATGCTGTACAAAAAGGAAAAGCATGATAAGAATAAAGAAAACAAGAAGATAACTAACCTTCCTCTGATAACTCTTTTTGATTGTCCTTTTCTTCCTCTGCTGGTTTCTTTTTCTTCTTTCTTTTATACAAGTGATGTACATATTGTGGCTTGAATAGCCTGGAAAACCTCAACACCTGTAAACAAATAATCCAGATTTAGTTTTCTTTTTGTGTAATTTTCATTACAGTTTCAAAACAGGACTGAAAATTCAGTCAATATATGGTGAACAGTGAACTGGTGCAATCTTTCACTGAATGACTGCCTTATCATCAACAGCTGACAGCAACAATTATTTAACACTACATACATGTATGTAACATTGACACGATCAAACATGTATGTACAGTTTAGAGAAAGCACATAGTGACATACATGTACATCATGTTATTCAAAACTATGAAAGTTACAGTGTGGTCAAGTTTGGCTTCATTGTCATTTCTGGTGCATCGTTAAACTATCCTATGGAAAAATTAAACTTCAGTCTAAAATTTATTTGTTTTGAATGGTTTCAAAATAAATTTTGACATAAATGTCCATAGTTGTCCAGATCCATCAAACTCCTCTATAATACACACCTGCCCATGTCTGAATTCCGGAAACAGTGCTGTGACGTCTATATCACTGAGTTCCTCTGGTAACATGGCAGCCAGTGGAGTAGCCACCTTGGCCTTATCAGGGCTGCTCTTTGAGGGAGACAGTTTACTTGTGCTGTCATCTGTTTTAGGGGGTTTAGGCACCCAAGATGGTGGAGGCATTAATTTGATATCTTTTTCATCATCATAATCATCCTCTTCTGTGCTTACTTTAAAAAACGGATAAAGGATACATGGTTAAAACATTACTAGCCTCAGTATTACAATATATACACCCTTTTAATCAAATCACTATCTTTTATAAATGATGACACATTCAATAACAAAGAGTAGGTGACTTGCTGAAATAAAATAGGAAATACCCTGTGAAATGCATTCTTAAAAAGGGAAAACCTTTCTCATATAATGGAACAGATGGGTGATTGTATTTCTGTGTTCTGTTTTATGAGAAGAGGAACATAAAATTACTCTCTCACTCAGCATTGGGGAGGGGGGGGGGGGTGTTATGTTTTAAAAGAAAATAATACCTTTCATAGGCAAAGCAAGACTTTGCATAGCTTCCTTCACTCTCTCTGTCTCTTCATCCACAGTTTCATTGATATCTGAATAATCAATTGCTGATGGGGACTTGGCAGTGAAGTCCTCTGTACAAAAAATAAAAACCATTGCATATACTTAGTACATGTATCAAATAATTAGGTGTGCAAATTCAATTTCTGTAAGCAGTTCAATATCACAATAAGTAAACAGGGTTGAAAATTACTCTGGAAAAAAGTACCTGATACATTTTCATAATCATTTTGCTCATCTTCTCCCTGAACCTCGGTGATCTCTTTGACCATCACACCTATACCTCCAAGGGAACTCAGAGAACCCAAATGTCTTTTAGATTCCTGAATAAACATAACTTAATATGAATCTTCTTTACTTTTTGCTAATTGCATAAAAAAAATATTCCTTATAATTAATACCTTTATTCTAAAATGCTCTTATGATATATATTGCACTATCAATGTAGATTTTATAACTCAGATTAACACCTGTTATGGATGCTTGGGAAACAAAATATAAAGCATTAAAAATGCATGGTCTATAAAATTATTACAAAGAAGCAACATAAAATACCTCATCCAAAAAATCTTCAGTCAGATCACCCTTTTCATCAATGTTTCCAAACAGAAATCCAGTCAATGAAGACATGGTCTGATCAGAAGGGTCATGCTCATCTTCACTGTCCATCTTGGTGATATTAAGTCTCTTAACTTGAATCAATTAGAACCCAACAGGATAAGTTTAAGATATCTGCATAATGGAGATTCCAAGGAGTGTATTGTTGATAGGCATTGGTCTACTTATCAGCTTATTTCACCTGCAAAAGTGGAAACATAAATATCTAATATTTGATCAACTTTTAATGCATTAAAACCTACTTTTCTATAGCCCAGTTGACAGGTAGCTGCAGAACTGTAGCGTTATGGTTTTAAATTTTAGTCTTTGACCATAATGCTACAGATCCCGTAAGCAAATATGAAGCAATTTACAGCCCAAGATTTTCTGCACACTTCATGGATGTATTTCGCCACTTTCCAGCATTGGTCAATAAGACTAAAATTTAAAAGCATAACACTACAGTTCTGCAGCTAAGTTGACAGGCTGAAGTATTGTTGATAGGCATTGGTCTATACTTATCAGCTTATTTCACCTGCAAAAGGGAAAACATAAATATGTAATATTTGATCAACTTTTAATGCATTCAAACCTACTTTTGCTAAACTTCAGCTTTTCTACAACCTAGTTGACAGGTTGAAGTTGGGTTTACAGAAACACTGAATGTAATACATTGAGTTAAAAATTAACATCAGGTGTCTGTTGTCATTCATTATCAGATTATGTGAAAAAGGGTAATATTACTTACATTATTTATCTGTAGAATGACATTATGCCAAATAAAATGGTGTAAAAGAAGTGTTTTTAATTTGTAAAACAACTAATTCGATATATCGACGCCATTTTAATTTTCTAAATATAAAACCTTAGTCGAATAACTTAACAAATTCCGGGAAAATACAAGGTTAATAAATATTGTACTGTATGTTGAAAAGGTATAGATAACGAAGAAACAAAAGGTGTGTGCGTTTGCATTACCAAGTAACACTTAACAAACATCTTTTATTTTGCCAATTTGCTCTCAGCAATGAGATTCCTCTGGATTCTATTTTTTTTTTTTTTTACTAAATATGATCCGCTCGGAAATCAACTTAAAATACAAGGCCGTCGGAAGGTTAGGTGCGACGCCCTTAGATTAAAAAAAATATATCACTTAGTACCGAGATCTCAAAAAATTCTTAATTCCATTGTTCAAAGTTCAAAGTTCATTGTTTAAATCATAATCTCTCTCTCTCTCTCTCTCTCTCTCTCTCTCTCTCTCTCTCTCTCTCTCTCTCTCTCTCTCTCGTGACATGTAGTCTGCACGTGAAGTAGCTACATGTAGGTATGAACTACTGTATGTTTAGGAAAAAAATCACTATACATGTGATTCCATTATAAAAATTTCCTCTCCAATAACTTTTGACAAGTTTTGCTTTAATTTCACTTTTATCTACATCCTCTGTGACCAAAAAAAAATTAAAAAAAAGTTTTACAATCAAGAAAAGAGTCGTGCTTCTTTTACATTGAAATTATGAAATTAAATCAGCACGTTAAGATCGTTTACATACTGCATTAAATAAACTAATATAAATAAACTAATACATTATACCGCAGTATCAAAGAGGAAGCGGTCAATATTCGATTGACTAAGGTACTGGTTATAATGTTTTTGCTGGACCTTTTCAGGAATTAAGGATATTTTTTTTTTGATAATGCAAGTGGCATGTTTTTCTTTTCTTTTCTTTTTTCAATCCATTCAATTAAATATTTTTTGTATATAAAGTTTAGTCATACCGCGAAAGGGGGTGGGGTGCATAACCATTTTATACACTAACTGTAACAAATGATTTTCTATTTTCACATTCCCTTTGAAAAAACAAAAAACAAAACAAAAACAAACAAACAAACAATCAAAAAAAAAAAACAAACAAACAACCCCCCCCCCCCCAAAAAAACACACACGCACACACAAAAAACCATTACGGATCTACCGTAATACTTTTATCAAAGTGTACAAAAGAAACATTTGCATTTTTACTGATAAAATATTATTTTTTAAATTTAATCTTATACCTATTATATTTTAACAGTTAAAACACTGATTATATAAAATACGCACAAAGGTTAAAGCATTAAAGCATTGAAATGGTGCAATTATTCCCGTATAACTGTACTCAGCATGACACAATAATTAGTACATGTGTAATCAACAATATTGACATGTGTACATAGTCAGCTCTTAATTACACATGAGGGGCCATGTGTCAGTGCAGAGAGTTATATAGCTATACTCAACTGTAGAACCAATATATAAAGGGTAAATAACTCAACCTGTCACACACTGTCATTGAACTGATCAGTACTGAGATTTCATATTTTATCCTGTACAATACTGTTTTATACGAAAACACACAATTGTGAAGTTTGTATAAGAATTCGCTATTACAGTGTATACTGACCAAAATAATAACTTCTCCCCGACGTGCATAATTCATTATTTATATTAATAAACAGTGGTTATGTGCAATACTGATGCGAACATGTGGGGATTTTGACCGATTAACGGGTGGATGTGTCCATGTGATTAACAAATACAGTCTTATCACAGATAGATAAGATTAACTCCCGGTTTGTGGAGTGATCGGATTAGCCGAACATCCTTTGTAAATCGATCCAAAGAAGGGAAGTAGGAGGCAGCCATGTCTAGTTTGTTCTCATGTTTTGGGAAGAAAAGCAAGGTTAAAAGAGGGAATAAGGAACCCAAAGATAGATCGGTAAGATTCACTAAGTCTTATTTAATCACTTTTAGAAATTCTGAAAGCTGTTAATGCCGAAAATTTTATTTATCGTCTCGATCGCTTAGCATTGATTTTCTTTGTGTAACTGTATATATCAAAGGTGCAGGTTTGTATGTGAATTATGATATGGTAATTTAGTAATCCACAGTGTTATATATAAAACATGACTCTATGTAAAGCATACTTAAGAATACTAGAAATTGGCTGAGTATTTAATGAAATATTATGCATGAAATGGGACGTTCTATTTCATCATGTTTCATATTCATCAGTATTTCCTGTTGCGTGTATTTAATTTTATTTTTCCTGGAGGAGGAAATAATTCATGAATTTTATAGATCTCTATTTAGGGTATAGCAATAAAATATTTAGTAAATGAAATAAAATAAAGAAGCAAATATGAACGTATTTATTTATAAACACAATTTCATGTGCACAAGATGCATATATTTATGTACAAATATATGTATAAAATCAGATATTTCAGACATCTCACATCTTTGATCCCAAATTACACGATAATCAAATTCAGGCAAAATAATTATGGTAAAAAGCATTATGTAAACTAAAGCAGTGATTTACATAAATGGTGAAAATTGGTCATTTTGGTTGATTGTCAAAATCGATTCCGTTTTTTTGTTTTTTACAACTTCTTTGTGTCAGCGAAGGCAAAAGAATATCGATTTTTCAAATGTGTTAATGCCGAATTAATGATAATACAAACAGTCGGAAAATGTCATATACAAATAGACTTATTTAAAAAAGTCTAAACACTTACAAAATAATATTCATTCTTATATGAACATGAATGATGATATATGGCGATTTGATAGCTACTACGGAATAATCCAGATTAAATTCTCTGTTCACAGACTGTAAAGTCTATTCAAAATGTGTTAAAGATTTAAAACAAAACATTTAGCAAACATTTAACAGCTGTATAATCTTCAAAAGAGAGCCCGTCTTACTATACATTGTGACCATGACCCACGATCTCCGGGAATAGGGGACCAGTTATTAATTCAAAAACATTTTCTTTTTTTATTACAGAAAAATGCAAAACGGAAAGAACAAGTCCCAGTTACCATTGAGGATGAAAGAAAACCACCATTGGAAGAAAGTATTCCAGATAAAGCCCAGGTAATTACCTAATTAACATCTTGTGTGCTTTATTAATGGCGTGCTGCACTACAGGGGTTAATATTCAATATGCCACAACAAAATGTGCGTTCACTTTTTTACCAGCATTGAAAATTGTTTATTATAAAATATTGTATCAGCTCAGTGTGAAAATTTACACTTACTTATCGATCTAATAATATTTTGATTACTAGTATTTTTTAATAATTTGAAAAGAAAAAAACGTATACTATATCAATAAATGAAAAAAAAGTATATAGTTTCACACTGTGTTGAGTTTTGAGCACATCTTTTTTGTAAACAGCTAAATGGCGATGTCCATAAAGAAGAGAAGGAAGAGGCGGAGGTACCACCGCCTGAGGAGCCAAAAAGTCCTTTGATTCAAGAACTCGAAATTAAACTCCAGGATCGGAAGGATAAAAATAAAGAGAATGGGGATACCAAAACAGAAATAAAAGAAACTAAAGTTAATTCACCACAGGAGAAAGATAAAGAAGCTGAAAAGAAAATTGAGCAGACACCTCAGATAACAATTGTCGCTGTGACAGACAAGGTTGAGAAGAAAGCGCCCATCGTGGAGACGAAAGTACCCGCCGTGGAAAAAGGTGGAGAGGTCGCAGACAAGGCAGCAGATGAAGAGATAGAGAAACTAAAATCCGAGATTGCACAGCTCAGAACAGAAAATAATAAACTCAAAGAAAATGTATCGGAGAATGAGAAGCTGAAGAATAATATATCAAAAGAAAAATCACAATTGGAAGAGAAAATCAAAAGTTTGGAAGACTCTTACAAACAACTCCAAGCAAAAGAAAAAGAAACAAACACTGAATATGAAGAGTTGAAGAGATCTGTGTCAAAAGAAGGTGATAAGTTTAAAGATGAAGTTGAAGAAAGACTGGGACTTGCTCTCAAAGAGAGACAGAAAATTTTAGAATCATTTGAGGAAATTAGTAAGTTGTGCTGCAATCTTGCCCCTAGAATTGATAATATTGAATCCATAAAGGTTACCTCTAAAGAGGAGGATATAACTCCGCGGGTAGACAGTTTGGATATATCCCAGAAACTGGTCAGCAAAGACGTAACAACATTAAGACACCATATAGATGAGCTAGAACTACGAATAATTCGTCTGGAAGTTGACAAAGACAACCTGGAAGATCTTCGTAATGAAGAATCCATTGCTTTGGACAAAACGAAAAAGGAAAACACTATCTTGTTGAGCAAAATAAAGAAACTAGAAGTAGAGCTAGAAGGAAAGAAGACAAATTTAGTCCGAGTGGAAAAGGAGAAGGCTCAAATGTCAACGCAGCTTTCGTCGCTCATGACAGAAGTTGAAAGCCTAAAGCGTAAGATGGACGAATTGTCCGTAGCTCACGGTGAAAAAGAAGCCGAGTTAGAAAATTCTTTAAGGAAACATTCAACTCTGAACGAGGAAATTAAAGTCCAGGGAATCAAAATTCAGACGATGACGTCATTGATCAAAGAAAAGGAAGAGGCGTGTAACAAAGCTGATAAAAAACTCCGGGAAGCAAAAAAGCTAAACGAGGAACTTATGAAACGGTATATACTTTCGAATAAAAAAGGGGGTTATTGGGGAAGGGGTGTGAAGAGAAATTAACTCTAAGCAGAGGGTCAATATCATGAGGAAAAAATGGATAACATTCATTCAAAATTAGAAATAAAGTTAACTATTGTTTTGCTGTTTAAAGAAACTCAGTTGTGCCAAATCTGACTTTAACAAAAGAAAAAATTTCATGCACGTTGAATTATTATACAAATAGGTGTCAAACATAATATTTACAGGTTACATGAGCAAGAAAGTAAAAAACACAATGGTACCAGCCCAATGAAAATGAACGGTGCTTCCTCGCTCCATCACCAAGCCCCTATTGCAGACGACATTGACCGTCTGCGCATTATCTCAGAACGGTTCTCTGTTGAACTCTATGGTGGCCTTTGGCGGGAAGCATACGAAAAACTTACAACAGTATTCAAAAGAGAGGAAAAGAAATCGTTACAAATACTAATGGACTTCTGCACGGTAAGTTCAATATTTCCTTCTCAGTACGCATATAATTCTTTTTCACTATGTGGGTTCTTCAGTGATATAGGTATGTTGCGGAGTATTTTTAGATTTTTTTTTTTTTTGTTTTCCAGGAAGCGTACCTCCATTGTCGGAGAACAGCCAGACAACAGTTGGATTCGGTGTACTCCCTGCTGACCAATCCCTCCGTCGCACATGGACGTAACAGCATCAGCAGACGATCTCCCTCGTCCGTAAGTAGCAAGACCGCGCAATTCCATTTTTCTTATCTTCGTTCTTTATTTTGTTTTGTTTGCAGATTTAGTGTTGTTTTTTTTTATATATTTTATAACATCTTATTTTAGAATTTATGTAAGAATATTATTATACAGAAACAGTCGACGCCAGAGAACATCCCACCAAGTCTTCGTCAGCAGATTGTCCAGTTCCGGAAAGATCCATCCAGAGATTTTCTAGACAGCTTGTATGATGTAAGAATGCACTGTTTTGTTGAGCAAATGATTTTAAAAAAAATATGAAGTGATCCTTTAAATGAGCACAACTTTGGCATTGTAAGTTTCGGAGGAATAAAAATTCGTTCTAGAATCTTTTGATATGATCGTCTAAAATCGGGCGGATTTGACAGTTAAAAGTAAATGTACTAGTATACTATATGTAAAAGGATAGACAAGTATTGAAATGTGACAATCTAAAACTTTATAAACATTAAACTTATTGTATGTTGTATAATTTTTTTTAGGACTTCTTAAGTGTCTTAGATTTCCAGAAGTCCCGACACCTGAGGAGTTTCCATATGAAAGAAGTGAAGGACATCGCTCCCTACATTACAAAATGTCTGGCCATCAGCTGGGAAATGGTAGTTCAAGATCCGCCTATGTATTTACAGTTCAAAGTCAGGCACGGGACCCCCGTAGATCGGGAAAAATACAACTTTTACACAATCGAGGGCGATGTGGTGGACTACTTGGTGTGGCCCGCTGTGCTGAGGGAAGAAAATGGAGCTGTCCTGCAAAAAGGAATGGTGCAAGCCATTTCATCTAGACCTGGTTAAAATATTTCATGGTTACAAGTGCAAATCAAATTTAATGTAAATGGGTCCACTTGAAATACAATCGACATTTTTTAGAGAAGAAATTGTACATGGTTTTATCATGTTTGCTATGCTCATATTGGGTGTGTACAAATTGGAATCGTGTTGTGATTAATTTATTTTTATTCATAAGCTTTTTGATTTACAATGGTTTATACTAAAACTTTTGTCTCTATCTTGAGTCCCGAATACGTTTATCCCTGTCTATATTCAAAGCACTGCCCTGATGAGTTCACTGCCTACATCCGGAAGTCGTATCGCAGAATTTTTTATATAAAGTAGAATGGATTTTTTTCTTGCCAATATCAACAATTTATTGCTTTAAATTGAACGATTGGACTTGTTTTGCTTTTTGTGTTGTGTTCATTGACTAGTCTACTAACTTGCTCTAGACACGAAATTTATGTACACGGTTTTGGGGAATGGTATTTGTTAACAGGGAAAGGTGTTAATTGATGCTCATGATTGCATAATCTAGTCAACGGACTGGTTGTCGGTTGTCATGACTTATAGTATTACAAATATTGCAATACTTCATTTCATTGGTGCCATTTTGGGGTAGATATTTTACAATACATTAGACACAATGCTTATCTATAAGCACATTTTTTTAATTATCGATGAAATCAAATTTTTATGAATACTTTTTATAATGGCAGTTTTAACTGCAATTTTTAAACTATGATTTTAAGGAATGCGCATTTTTGCAACAGATTTTTCCTGTAGTGAGAGACACTTTCATACATGCTGCGGACATCAATTTTTGCTTGGCATTTGACCTCGTCATTTGTAATTTAAGGTTGTTTATGATAACATGTACATTTGTTGTGTCTTTTTTGTTGTTGAGAATAAAAATGATAAACGTTAGATAAATAATTTTTCTCTTTTTATATCAACTCAGGACGCAGATCTAGAAAAAAGCTCAGAAAAATGATACAATAATTAACATTATACAGCTTCACAAGCACACAAAGAGGCATGCAGAGATTTTTGAATTTCTGTACATGATCTCTTTTAAATGGTTATATTTTGGGCTTTAAATGAATTTACTGTAGATATAAGGTATCTGCTCTTTTTTTTCAGATTCTAAATGTTCAAATATGGACGATGTCTTTTAATCTAGTTGATGTAAAAATGTATAAAATACTAAATGGTCATCAAACATCCTCATAACGTCAGGAGTCCTGAGTCCACTCGTGACTGGACCCCTGACAAACTTCATTCATTTTTTTACGGTCTTGCTGCAGCAACGTATTCCGGGAAAATTACAAATCCTGATTGTTTTTCTTATCTTTCGACCAGTTAATCACATTAAGCCTATTTGTAACACGTGCATTGAGATGTCAATTGCTTATGAAAACCTAAATTTAATTGGTGCTTCTCATGAGAAAAAATACCGAATAAGTGGAGTGGAGAAAAGCATCGGTTCTTTATCGAGCGCCTTCGCCAGGTTTCTGGAGAGGAGGTGTCTTTATCATAACTGGGATTCCATAACGTCTTAGCAGTTTCCATAAGCTTTGTTTATTATTGATATCAAATGCGGTTTTTTTCCCAATATCAAGTTGATGTAAAGTATTGGTTGTAATTCTACAGATTGGTCTCAAATAATTGCAACTTTTCTGGTCTTGACAGCTTCGGTTTGATTTAAATCCAACTTGTTCGCCTCTCAGTACTTTGTTTATTGCCTCTTTTATTCTTTTCCATATTACACGACATTGGGTCTTGTTTGCTAAACAAGGCGATGTACATGTAATGCCCCTCCAATTTTTGCACAATTTAAGTTCTTGACAATCAGTCATTATTTTCCACTCAATTTGCTTTCCATATTTTGTTGAACAGTATATACACATATTTCACTACTTCTTGTCCTCCAGCCCTCAGTGCCTCTGTTCAGGCCTGTAGGAGGCAATTAAGTGTGGGGGAGGGGGGGGGGCACAGCCATACATTTTCAGTTGGTGGGGGCCGGGCAGTATCAACTACCAACAATTCCTTAACAAGCAAAAAAAAAAAGTCATCACAACGTTTTTATTGAGGTGGCAGAAGCATATAGCAGCTATGTTTTCTGTAGTAATCTATATATCGGCAAATTATTGGGAGGGGCACTGCCACCCATCCCCCCTGGTTCCTACGGCCATGCTGTTGGTATTTCGTCAATCCCTGCCGAAATTTTATACATTTTCTATATAAATAAAGATAGCGGTTTTTATTCCTTTCTTGCTTCTCCCATGTTTTGTATTCAGGTCTTCCCCTACATAAGCTGTTAAATATTGGTCTATTAAGTACTTCTTTGAAGCGTTTGTTCCATCTTCCATGTTCTTTCCAGCTGCTCCTCTAGCTTGACCAACATTTTTCTATTTTATCTTTGGTCGGTTCGGATTTACTAGATCTTCTCTTGCTCAGAGTACGTTCTGATGTTACATGATGTTTTCAGGTCTTCTCTATGAACTGTCAGCTCAGTTTCCGTAGCAGCTCGTTAACGAAATCTCTCAAATCTTGCCCGAGGTATGTTTGACTTCCTTGTCTGGCTCCTGAGATTTACTTGAAGCTTCCATCTATTGAAATTTTGTTTTTGCGTTAATTATTATATCTTTGGTTTGCCTTTTCCCCTCAACTTTCTGCCATTTTTAGTGACATCAATTCTTTCATTTTACTTAATATCTTTCAAAATACCAAAATATATCACAAAACGGCTAAACAATGACAAATATGACATCATATAAGTCTATGCTAGGTCAGGCAGTATTGAATTGAAATGCAGTTATTTTGTTTAAGCGGCAGTCATCTTGGAAAATGGCGGAAATTGCAATAGCCAACGACGATTTTTTGTCATCTGAGAAATATTGTGGCACATTCCATGCCTGTCTCCACATGTTAGCCGCTACATTCAAACAAGTTTGTCAGGGGTCCCACGACCACGTGTGGACTCGGGAACCCTAGCTGCGTTGTGACGATGGTCATGGAAGTACCGAGAGAATTCCTTACAGGATTTTAAGATCATCCCCTGTAATTCGGAAAGAAGTAATTCCCTCCTCTCATCCATCGACACGGAAAAAAGTGGTTTGGATTTTATTCGCTTATGCTCGTTGTACTTTTTAGTATTTTCTTAAGCATTTTCTTATGCTTAATGTTTGAATAGCGTGATTAAACGTCATTGTGCATTTTGAACTTCCCGGCTGCCTTGCATCTAATCGTGTTAAATGTGTGCCTAACGCCCCTCTCTTTCCTCACAGTTTGTACAATGGGTTATGAGTTAGCCCCCACTGTTCATGCAGATTTGCAGGAGATGGAAGCATACAAGAAAGAAAATGTGAACTGCCCCCCCCCCCCAAATTCCTTCCGTGCCAGCCGTCTCACTGGTAACTTGCACCCCCGGTTTTCCATGCCCTTATGCCTTTGTTCACCTCTGGTCTTCTTCTGGACACCTCACTTTTGCTTGGACCATATTTGGCCTTTCTGAAGTTGTTGCCTTTGCCCACTGCTGGAAGTGCATCATGTCCTTTGTATCACGGTACACGTATTTCAAAAAAAAATCCCTTAGGTTCCGCATGCTCTTTGCTTGGTCCTCTTACTGATTCTGGCCACTTTCTTCTCGTACATGTCTGAATGATCGCTCAAGTGACTTTGATATATGTCCATCGGTATCATGATTAGGCGACATTTACATGTAGGTACCTGAATTGAGCGTATACAACAACAACTTGAATGGCATACTATTAAGTCCTATCGGTGTAAAAGAGGGTGGGATCTAGGTAGCCATTCTATGGCTTCAGCTGTAGTGGTCACCACTTTATCTATCGGGAGAAGCCACATACGTATTAGGTAAAATCCCGGACTAGTATACATACAGGCTCTGTACTCCCAAGTCATCCTTTTCCATCCACTTTTTTAAGCCATGCCTGGACTTGCCTCTTGAGGCATCTTGTCTCAGATCTACATTTGTCTATACGAGGGATTCATCAAACCATTTCTTAAAGCATTTATTTGGGTGACCCACTATGGTTGGGATCACTTCTTGTTGACCATATATCTAAACCTGACAGTACTTTTTATCACCAAATATCTTAACTTCTTCGGCTTAAGCTTCATACTTTCCCGTGAAACACTTTTATTCAAAGCCATTAGAACCCATCTATTCTTTATGTGGGACAATATTGTCAAAGTGAGATCATCCATGAATCCTCAAATCGGAGACTGGTATAATCTGGAGTCTCTCTCTCTCTCTCTCTCTCTCTCTCTCTCTGCCTGCCACGATTATCATCCCCGTGAACAACCAGGAAAGATGGTACATCTGGTAACTATTCCTTTTTGGATTTTCTGCAAGGGTATGATGGACTCATTTACAGTATACTGTATGCCTCCGAAGTAAATTTGCAATTTGTTTATGTGCATGCCAAAAGAGAATTGGGAAATGGAAAAGCCTCGTTACATGTGGACATGTGAATCAGGCAGATTCTAGAGACTGCTTTAGGGCCCACCGACCCCGCCCCCTTTTTCACCCAACCCAATCCCCCATATAGGATTAACTAAAAACTGATGACAGAGTTGCAATGTGAGCAGTAACGAAAGTTGCATATAAGATGTGGAATACGATATATTTTTAATCAGCTGGATCACATATAATTCCACATTCTAATAATGAAATGATTTTCAACCGACTCAAGTTGTTAGTTAGAAATTAGTATTTCCCCTTTAATTTAATAAAATAATCATAAATTTATTACTTCGAACAAATCTGCCTACATTAAGAAAGAAAACACATGATTTTCTCACTTCTTTGACTTCAAAAGATTTTTGTACTTGAACAACTAACATAGCGCCAAGATCTCACAAAACTTACGGCGTACAGAGGTATATCCAATCGCAATAGAGGGCATTTCCAAATCTACTTTTGACATTCAACATTGATAGGAGAGATTCTTGTAAATTCTATTAACCTAGTTTCCGAAATAACACACGCTATTCATCTATCTATTTTTGACAGGTGTACATTTCACGCTGATTTAGGATGATTTATACTAACTACAATTAGTTTAAATTAAACTTATAGATTCCTTCACAATGCACATTATTTCCCTACCTACTTTTAACATGTACCAGATTAATTTTATATGTAAAAACACTGATCCTATAAATGTGTTTATCCCAACCTACCTGTAGCATGAGACGCCCGCGTGGCGCAGTGGATAGAGCGTTTGCTCCAGAGACGCGAAGTAAGGAGTTTAACCTTATGCCGCAGGTTCGAAACCCACTGCAAGACTGGGGTCGGATGAGATGTATAAACCAAGGCCCCGTGTCACAGTAGGTGCTGGCATGAAAAAGATCCCTCACTACTCAAAGGCCGTAAGTGGTACAGGTTTAAATTCGCAACCTTTCACCGGCAAGTGAAAAATTCTTGAAGGAATGTTAAACAAACAATATACGCTAATACTCTACCTACTTTTGATATTTACAAGATTAATTTAAAACGAGGATATTAACTTGAGCCCCGATGTTTTCTCCCACGTACCTGTAGTTTGTATCGTTTATATTCCTCCTCAAAACATGCTATTGCCGATTTCATAACCAACTTTAGACAGCAACAAGATTAAATTAACATGAAGATATTACTATGATTTCAGACATTCCTGCACAATACACGCTAATACTTCTTTGAACAGTTACAAGAATAATTTAACATGAACCCTTATCCCCCCCCTCCCCAAGTACCCGTAGCTATTCACGTGTTAAAGTTTTTAATACAAAGTAAATCAGACAACAATCAAAATTTAATCAGAATACGCCTTGTACTCTATCCCTTGACCAGCTACCACCAAAATGTAACTTGTATGATTGGGTTCTTACAAGGGATATTTAGGTTTCCTCTTACTCTGTCTGAGTTAATGATTTGAATGATAATTAAGACCGCTCTGTCTGAGGGTAAATCAAATAGTACTAAAAATTTTCCTTATCTAGAGATGGGGACTGAGTAACTAAGGTACTACTTGTGTTTCTCCTCCAGGTTCCTATTGATATGGAAGAATCGGATATCTCAATCTTCTTCAGATTTACTACACCTAGAACTTAATATCAATTCCCTAGGATACTTGCCACTGGTGCTGATATTTGTTATACTTCTATTCTGTTCTTACCCTTAATTACTTTATTTTCTCTGCCAACTTTTTCAGATACATTATGATTCAGTCGCCTGACTTCCCTAAAGCTTCGCTTGATATTCCCTTGGGCTAGTCCATGAGACTAGGGTTGTCAGGTCATTCCACTATTTGAGGTCTTCATTACGTTTTACATAAATGCATATGTTTTACATAAATAAGTCGACTTCATTGAAGAGATCAAGAACAACTAAATTGTCGTTTCTGAGAACAATTTGTGGAAAAAGTAGACCCCTTTCATTTACTAGATCTTAACTTTATTAGTTAAACGCAGTTGTTATATTCAACCCTTCAAGTTACCATGCATGTCGATGTTTACTATAAACAATACATGCATGCATCAATATAAATATGTCATAGTTACACCATTAATATCTCTTATTTAATTCAGAATGTAATTAATATCTATCTTGTTAAGTTTTCTTCCAGGAAATGTTAAGAACTGTTGTCGATGTACTTTCAAAATCCATTTATTATTATGTCTACATCATTATTTTTCTAAATATTGCATGTATTTGAAGGTAACATTGAAAGTTTTTACCCCTCGAAAACAATTGTGTAGTTGAAAAGATTCACTCCTCGAAAACCATTGTCAACCGAGATACAGCCGAGGTTGACAATGGTTTTCGAGGGATGAAAATTTTCAATGTTACTCTAAGCTACATGGAATATTTATTATATTATACTGAATGTTATATACAGATACATATAACTTTAAATAATCAGTGCGCGCATAAATTCTGCGCAGTCACTATTTTTTTTTTAAATAACAGCTGCTGTTAAGCATTGTTGACTGTTTATACGTTTTATCACGCTAGAAGGCGTGTTTTTGTTTCATTCGGAGGGTAATAGTGTTTTTAACGAATGTTAAATTTAACAAATTTGCATGAAATATAATATACGAAATTATTATAATAGGTTAGGTAATAAAACACTTATTTCATGACAACTCGGGAAATAGTCGAACTGTAGTCCTTGGTCTTCGGTCTCGGGCAACAGTTTCTCATGCCTTACCAGGGACCTATATACTAAGTATCTTATCTATCCACTACCTCGGGACAAAGTTTGGCTGTTTCCCTCTTAGTTATGAAATAAATGTATATTTATCATAGGCGTGTAATTTATGCGCGTACAGTTTGCCGTAGAATAAGACCACGTCAGTTGTGCGTTTGAAATAAGCTGGATTAACACGACGTTGAAAATAGATTGAGTCCGAGTACGATCGATTGCAAAAACAACAAACAGAAGAAAAAAATGTTTGCGAGTGTGGAAAAGCGAAATTATTGAAGGACAAAGATTTCTTGAGTACCAGACAAACAATTTAGAGGTCGTTGAATCATTTTCAAGATTTTCTTACTGAGAAAACCGTAAGCGGAGAGTTTAAAGCCTTTCAAAACGAGATCTGATTCAGAACAACTTATATCTATACGTATTTCCGATTTTTTCAGTCATTCAGTGTTATAAAATTAGTAGTGCATGATTTAGAGGGTAATAGGTGAAATGGAAACCCCTCTGAAAACCATTGTCAACCTCCGCTGACTCGTCGATTGTCAATGGTTTTCCGAGGGATGTCAATTTCAACTATACTGTTATATATATCACCAGTATGCACCCCCCCCCCTCTTTTCAACAACTTACACAGGTCCAATAGCCACTTATTTCACATAGTATCCGCCAATTCTCTATTCAATAGCACGTATTCTTATTTTAAAAAAGTACACCTGTGACCCCATCCCCACCCCCTGGGAATAGCCTTTCGAGCTACTTTCACTTTCAATTTCAACTGGGAACAACAATAATGAGGCGTTTGCTTCTGATATCAAATTCAACGCTTCATGGAGGCGGTTATTTAGATCACTGTAAGGATCAGATTATAGCTTTCCTTTCTAAGTAAGTTGAACATGGTTGTTTACAGAAAAAATTCATATTTATATTTCTTTTTTAAAGAAGGTTGTGTACATGAACGAAAAAGGGGGGCGTGTAGTCTTGAACCTAGTTTTTGTTATACCATGACGATTTTATTTATATCAACATAAAATAGTCAATATTTGACAATTTCTTTGTGGTTTTAGATTTGCAATTAGTTTTATTATACATAAATGTACATGTAATATATCACAATTTAAGATACAGAAAGTGAACCTCAGTTTGTTGTCAGTTGATTGGGGGTGGGGGGGGGGGGGTGGGGGGGGGAGGGGGGTCACTACCTTTTTTAAATTTAAGCACAGGAACTTGTCACGAAATTTTGTCTTCTTTATATATAAGAAAGCCTACTATAAAAAATACAAAAGTATTTTTATAGTAGGAGCAGGGACCTTAATATACTAGTATATAGGTACCTGGTAGGAGGCTATATATACATAAAAAAGGCAAAGTTTCGGGATAAACCCCTAATTGGTTCAACATGACATGTAATTTGAATGTTATATAAATTACCATGATTCAGTGCTGATATTTTTTTTTTCAAAATTGTGTTCAGCATGTTTGCCATTGGGATGCATGGTTGGTAGATCTCCAATTCCAGAATTTGAATTTTAGATTTTGTCATTTTCCTTCCTCTTAATTCAATATTGCAGCTAGCCAGATATGGTGGCCAGAAAGCTTTGGTCACTGGTGGCCAGATAGTTAAGCTGCTAGAGTACCTGTCTAGGGTTCGGGGGGGGGGGGGGGGCAATTTGAATCCTGGTGGGGCTCTCCATATTTTTCCCTCCCTGTTATATGTGTGGGATTTAGGCAGGTTCAATCACTGTTGGCCAGTTGGTTGTGCAAATGGCTAGTGATTCAGGGAGCATGGGTTCAAATTATGGTATGATCCGTCACATTTTTTTTTTCTCTCCAGTTACATTTTGTTTCATGCCATGCCCTGGAAGTGACAGGTGAAAGACCTGTCAGGGAAGAACCTGGGTTGGGTGTTCGTGGGGTGAAGACCTATTAAAGGAGGGAGGGATGTGGCAGTCAGGGAAGTTCAATAGCCAGTGACCAGATAGCTTAGTTGGTAGAGCAGGTTTGAATCCTGGTCTGGTCTTCTTTATTTCACTGATAATTCTGCATATATTGTCCTTTTACAGTTCTGTTCAAAAGGTTTTGTTCATTCCATATGCACTTCATGACAGAGATGGATACACAAAAATTGCAAAGACGGCATTCAATGAGATGGGTAATAGATATGCAATATTGTACATTAAGCTTCAGTTTAATGATTAAAAATGATATGTTTTGAAAGTGTAATTTTTAATTCCAGTTGGAGAGATACAATATCTATATACATGTATATGTTTTTATATTTGCAGGATATGACCTTGATGGAATTCATGAACACAAAAATGCTGTAGATGCAGTCAAGTCTGCCCAAGCTATTTTCATAGGTAGAGTTATACATGTATTGAAAAATTATTTACTTTTTATTACAATAGATTGATACTGAAAACCTTGAAGGTATTGGAATTCTATTTTAATAGGTGGAGGAAATACCTTCAGGCTGCTTAAAACACTGTATGATGAAAAGATTGTAGAGGTGATCAGAGAGAGAGTCACAAAGGTAACATAAGGGTACATGTACAGTGTATTCCAAAAACATAAACCCTAACCAGTAACTGTAAGTCACTGGGAAATAAGTGCATTGTTGAAAGTCCATATACCAGTAAATCATCAAAAAATCTATATTCTTGAGGTAGTGTAAATTGTAAAATGATATGATTTTCAAAATAAGAAGAAAAAAAATATTGTATCTCTCATATTATGTTGCATTCAAGAAAACGATCCATTGAAATGGTGTAATGAATATGAATATATTTATCTCTCTAGGAGAATGTCCCATATATTGGCTCCAGTGCTGGAACTAATGTAGCTACTCGTAGCATCAACACCACTAATGACATGCCGATAGTGTACCCACCTACATTTGATGCCATTGGTCTTGTGCCTTTCAACATAAACCCTCATTACCAGGACCCTGATCCCAACAGTAAACACATGGGGGTATGTACTATATACAGTTGAACTTTGGTATCTTGAACACTAATATCTTGAATACTATGTCGAAGTGATTTGAAAGTTGCAGATCCTTATTCTTTAAGTATTTCACCCTGGATGTCTCGAACCCTTGAATATCTCAAACTTTTTTCTCAGTCCCATTGAGTTTGAGATAACAAGGTTTGACTGTATAAAAATAGCTAGGTGCATACCAAGAATGGTCATATGATCATTGTAATTAGGAACTGTCATTTTATTACATAAATGATTAAATGTATACACAGGCTTCTCGTTGATCTATATTCAATTTACGTTAAAATCAAATATAATGAACTTTTAATAGTTGCTTAAAAAGAGAAAAATGCAATGCTTAAGATACATTTACAAGTTGGAATACCCCCCCCCCCCCCAAAAAAAAAAGAAAAAAAAGAAAAAAAAAAGGATTGAAATAAACAAACTAACACAGTAAAGAACAGTGACCATATGAGCATTACACTTTCTGGTTCTAGAACACTATAGGGACATCAAACTGTTAATAAAATATGATATTCATCTCTTTTATTTAAAGTTTTATACATTGGATATTCCTTATATGCAGGAAACCAGGGAGGCAAGAATCAAACAGTACCATGAATATGAATCCTCTCCATCAGTCCTGGTCAGTAATACTCTCTACAGTCAGAAAGATTCTCAACCATCATGTGTTTTTTTTAAGTATATCAAAATTTAAAGCTATGACTGTTCATTTTGGTTTACAATTATAATTATTTAGTATATTCATATTGGAAAAAAATAAGTAAGGATTTATATTTTTGTGTAAAGCTAAGCTTATTCTTGTTTTACTTTTGATAGGGTTTGAGGGAGGGCTGTATACTGCTGGTAGAAGGTGACAAAGCAACACTGAAAGGCAAAACAGGAGCTAGGTTATTTGTCAGGTAAAATAGATCTGTACACTTTTAAACTTTTTGTCATTTATGATAAAATTATATCGATTTAGCTCATCTGAGCCAAAGATTCAAGTAAGCTTTTCTGAAACTTAACACTCAGAAACTGTCAGAAACTTAATTAAAAATTGTTAATTTTCAGGGAGAAGGAACCAGTTGAGTACCAGCCAGATGATGATTTAAGTTTCTTGTTGTGAATTTGTTCTTATTCTTTTCTGTTATTCAAAGACAGAAACTGCATTAAAGTTGTCATATTGCATTAATGTACTTAAGATGTGTTACTTTGAGTAGTTATATTCCTGACAAGTACTTGTATAGTAATTTGTATTTTGTGTTACTTTTGTAATTCTAACTGTGATACTATCAATGCAAATGAAGTATTGGTAAATAAACAGTAATAAAAGTATAAACAGTATTGCTTGTTCTTATTCTGGTAATGAACATAGTTTAAAATCTTTTGTTGGAACATCTTGTACTTACAGTGTCTTAAAATTAAATATTGAAAATCATTTGTAAATCATTTATTTCTAGGATTTGAAATTTCATGATTAATAAAAATAATGAAATGTTTTTTTCAGTTTTTGATATAGGAATTAATGTTGCAGCTGTTGCAGAAAAATTACATAATGACACAAAAGCAGGTCATGATTTTTTTTTTCTGCAATAGGTGCAATGTATACATTCCCAGACTAAAAACCAAAGAAAGACATTGTTTCTATAGACAGTTTTCGTATGACGTATTTTCTTTCCGAGTTATTTCCCTTGGCAACCCTCTTGGTGGTCAACCTGGTAATTTTACCAAATTTAAGAGGATGTAGCAGAAATATTTGGGGGAAAATCTTTATAGAATAAAAATATGATGTAAAGGAGGCTTTTTTCAAAAAAACAATGCTTCCTACCCCACAATGGCCAGTATAAAAAGTTAAAGTTGGTTGAATAATGAAGGAATATGGGCATGTTGACCTCCAAAAAGGGGCCAACAGGAAATAACTCTTGCTAATTTAGGCCTACTAAAAACTACCTATTTATGTCTTTATAAATAATTATACAAATGAATTATGGAGATTACAAAGAGTAATCGTGCAATTTAAATAATACAAATGGGTAGCAGAGGAAACATGGACCTCCAAAAAACAGCAAAGGTGGGAATAGGTGCCATTGAGGAATAAGCATCCCCCTGTTGCCCAGTCACACCTGCCATGTGCTTCTTGTCATGATCAAGTGAACAGAAAAATCCAGATATTTCAATTGTAATTAATGGCCTAACAATTAGTATGAAAATGTTAGTCAGCATTTGACCTAATGATTGATTGTACATTACCATAGGAACAAGAGGGGGGGGGGGGCAAGGCATGCCCCCCCCCCCCCAATAATTTTGTCGATATATACAATACTATAGAAAACAGCTACTATATGCTTGTGTTCCCCTAAATAATAATGTCTGATGACCTTTTTCTTTTTTTGCTTGTCAAGGAATTTTGGTACATGATAGTGCCCCTCCCCCAACCGAAAATGTATGGTTGTGCCCCCTCAAAGTGAAATTGCTTCCTACAGGCCTGTTGTATTTTCTGATAAGGTCATTGTATTATAGTATTGACCATAGAACTTGTGAAATGATGACTTAAGAAGAGACTGTTGATATCCTGCATTTCTTAACTTGTTCAGGTCCATAGGAAGCAATTTCAGCTTGGGGGGGGGGGGGGGGCAAACAACCATATTTTATCAGTTGGGGGCACTATCAACTTCCTAAAATTCCTTGACAAGCAAAAAAAAAAAAAAAAAGGGGGGGGGGGGTCATCAGACATTATTATTGAGGGGGAACAATCATATAGTAGTTATATTCTCTATAGTATTCTATATATTGACAAAATTATTTAGTCTGTGGTTGCAACTTTTAAAGTAGTTAATAATGTTGCACAAAATATAAATTTTGAAAATTATAGCATATGAATAATTGTTTAACTAGATATAATATCTACCATGAACTACCATATAAAACATCATTTTAAAGTGTGAAATACAGTATATTAAGTAAAAATCTAGCTCTAGAAATATTTACCGGTATGCTATAATCACTGCATGAAATTAAACACAATGTTTTTGTTATTGGTTTTATGTACTTTATTTTTATTTACTGAAAAGGCAATGGTAAATGATAACTTTGTTTTATGTCCCTCAATTCTTTTGAAAGGTACCCTCCAGTTTACCAAAACAAAAAAACAAAACAAAACAAAACAAAAAAAAAACCCTCAAAAAACACAATCAATAGTTAGCATAGAATTGACAGATACACCCACTCCTTTGCCAAAGGCCCATACTTATGTTATGCAGGCCAGTAGAAACCAAATTCAAATGGGGGGAGGGGCAATCATTTCAATTTTTCAGTTTAAGTCAGCACTATACCAAAGAAAAATTCCTTGAAAAACAAAATAAAAAGGTCCAATTGTAATTATTGAGGGGACACATCATAAAGAAACTTTTTTTTCTAGTATACTATTCACATATATGTATGCCACTCCATGCCCCTGGTTCCTACAGCCATGAAATATCAGCCAGGGTTACCTGTTAACAACAAAAAGAAATGAAACATTTCTTTTCTTTTTCTTTTCGTTGGTTTTAAAAAGGTACACTCTTTAAAAGTCATTGAACTATATATTCTCTCAGAAGACTGTATTCCAAAGAACAAAAAACCCAACTCATTTTTACTTGTAATATTTTATTTATTCACATTGTAAAGAATCTAAGTATATATGAGATTTAATAAGTACTGTTAAATATCACTGTCATTTCACTTTAATACTCTTCAAGATGGATGCAATAAAAACAGTTCTCATGTTTATAAATTTTTGTTGTCTCATTGTGAAGCTTTACATATATCATTTACTGGATGATTCCTTGAAAATAGCCATACATAACTCAGAAAATTTATATTTTATTGTTATACCAGATGTCACATCAAAAAGAATATATATTAAAATTAGATAATCATTTATAGATATATACAAAACTCAGAAAAACTTTAGAAAGCTTACATATAATTCATGATTGTAGATTCCATGTATAAATTTTAATTATTATATATAAATGTTAAAACATTAAAATTAATCATCATATAAATCAAATTAACAATGGAGTAGACATAAACACTTATTTATAGTGAGTATCATACTGCAGGAATGCACTTATCCTAAATATTCAATACCACATCATACATCAAATGTAATGGTATAATCCAAATCATTGTTATTAAAATTTAGTATAGGAAAAACATCTATAGAAAATGTCACACACAAATAAAATGTATGTTCATGCAGAATGTTCTTCAAGTCTATCCGGGCAATTACTACACATGTAATTATTTACTAGAATCTGGTGAGGAAATTAAATGTCTGGGGTGATGATAGCATATCTAGATGTTAAATTTGTCAATTTCATTTTTCAAAAATGTCAATTCATAAGTGATAATATTAGATGTCACAGATCCTGAACACAGGGTCATAGATCCTTTTAACAAAATCACAGATCCTTCCCACAAAATCACATATCCTTAACCAATGTCACAGATCTTTAAAACAAAACACAAGGTCACAGATCCTTAACACAAGGTCATAGATCCTAAAAGCAGGGTCACAGATCCTTAAAACAAGGTCACAGATCCTTTAAACAGGGTCACAGATCCTTAATGCTTAGGTCATTGGTCCTTTACACAAAATCACAGATCCTTAAAACAGGGTCACAGATCCTTAACACAAGATCACAAATTCTTCATAATAAAGCAGGGTCAAAGATCCATAATAGTCAATGACACAAATCCTTAACACAATGACACAGATCCTTTGTATTGCACAGCTTCCTTTGGTCAATGTCGTTAAGATAGCTTAGTTGATTCATGGGATATCATATTTTCTACCAAAGAAGAAAAAATATTAATTAGTTAAACTATAATAACAGTGGGAGATAAAATGATAGAAATTAAGAAGTGCGGGGTATAGAAATTATTTCTTACCAATATGTTTATGAATTCTTGAAATCTCTTCACATAAATGGGCAGTTGATAGTCTTCAATTCATACTGGGGTCAAGGTCTGTCTTCCCTCTGTTTATGAAAAAAATGTCAAGAATGTAAAGAGTACTTAAATTTTAATAATTAATTAGGAAGAAATAGAGTGCAAGTTGATGACAAACATTCAAATATTGCAGCTATTCACACAATTTCTAAAAATATACCTAAAGAAGATTTTTTCTTTTGCTAGTGTGAGCGAAAATTTTGTTAAGAAAAAAATTTAGTAAAATAAATGTAAAGAAGTTTTCGGGAATTGATACCAACAGCCTGATGTCTTGGCGGCCGAGTAAAGACTTCTAAAGATTGTATTAATTTTGATGGTTTAGGAAAGCAAACACCAAAAAATTCAAAATTTTTGTTTCTCTTCATCCACAGATGCTTTATACAAAAATGGTTGAAATTGGTTAAGTGGTTCCAAATAAACTGAAAATTTTCAATCTTAATGCACAATGAACAACAAACGATGACAGACAAAAACAGACAATAGTACATGTATGCCCTTAGTGACTTGGCTGACTTAAATTAACAAGATGAAAAATTTCCATTATGTGATTCTTTCTTACCCTGACTTCAGGGGTTGGCTGCAGTCTACCCCATCTGTATGTGAATAAAAGCTTGTCTTTTTAACACGGGGACAGAGGGCTGCATTACTTTGCATTTCTGAGAGAGAAAAAACATGAAAACAAATCAAAAGAGGTGGCAATTCTCATCATTGAGAAAGAAAGATATCCACATAAGACAGGTATTAAGACTTGAATCTTACCCTCTCTTCAATGGTTGGCTTAAGTCGATCCTTCCTCAAGAGACTCCTGAACATGGACTTGCATATCATAGTGGGATCAAGGCATACCTAACCATTCCTCTGATAACACAAAGAAACTCCTTTAATTAAGTTACAATAAAGAAAAGGGATCCAAAAGTTCAATAAAAGCAGTTCCCTACTTACCAATATTGCAAATGGTTATTAGACATAGCTGGGCAATGGACTCCTCTTCTTCTGTTCCTCTTCTTCCATTGTCGACTCCTCTTCTTCTTTTCCTCTTCTTCTGTTCCTTCTTCTGTTCCTCTTCTTCTGTTCCTCTTCTTCTGTAGGTCTGCCATAATCCTCCTTCCTGCAGTTGAATGAGAAACAAACTCCACCTCTCCATAGGATGTCACTATAAGTTCCAGGAAAACTTGAGCCAATTCTGAAAAGCAAAACTAAGACATTAAAGAATCATGTAGACGTTATATCAAATAAGAAAAATTCACTGAGAACATAGAGCAAACCAAGATTGAAACTTACAAACACTTGTGGCAGTTGGTTGCAATCATTTCTTCCACTATGAAAACTTCTACAATAAAATCTCCTGAAATCAAGGTCTCAGATCCTTTACCCAAAATCACAGATCCATAAATCAGGGTCACAGATCCTTAATGCTTAGGTCATTGGTCCTTTACCCAAAATCACAGATCCATAAAACAGGGTCACAGATCCTTAATGCTTAGGTCATTGGTCCTTTACGCAAAATCACAGATCCATAAAACAGGGTCACAGATCCTTAATGCTTAGGTCATCGGTCCTTTAAATAAAATCACAGATCCTTAAACCAGGGTCACAGATCCTTAATGCTTAGGTCATTGGTCCTTTACACAAAATCACAGATCCTTAAAACAGGGTCACAGCTCCTTAACACAAGTTCACAAATCCTTCATAATAATGTAGGGTCAAAGATCCACTAATCCTTAACACAATGACACAGATCCTTTGTATTGCACAGCTTCCTTTGGTCAATGTCGTTAAGATAGCTTAGTTGATTCATGGGATATCATATTTTCTACCAAAGAAGAAAAAATATTAATTAGTTAAAGTATGATAACAATGGGAGATAAAATGATAGAAATTAAGAAGTGCGGGGTATAGAAATTATTTCTTACCATTATGTTTATGAATTCTTGAAATCTCTTCACATAAATGGGCAGTTGACAGTCTCCATTTCATACTGGGGTCAAGGTCTGTCTTCCCTCTGTTTATGAAAAAAAAAAGTCAAGAATGTAAAGAGTACTTAAATTTAAATAATTAATTAAGAAGAAATAGAGTGCAAGTTGATGACAAACATCCAAATAATGCAGCTATTCATGCAAATTCTAAAAATATACCTAAAGAAGATTTTTCTTTTGCTAGCCTAAGTGTGAGTGAAAATTTTGCTTAAAAAAAGAGTTAGTAAAAAAATGTAAAGAAGGGTCCAGGAATTGATGCCAACAGCTTGATGTCCTGGAGACCTCCAGTAAAGACTTCAAAAGATTGTATTAATTTTGATGGTTTTAACCCAAACCCTCAGGCCCCAGGTAAGCAGAAACCAAAAAATTCAATATTTTTGTTTCTCTTCATCCATAGATGCTTTATACAAAATATGGCTGAAATTGGTTCAGTGGTTCCAAAGAAATTCAAAATTTTTAATCTTAACGCACAATGAACAACAAACGATGACAGACAAAAACAGACATCAGTTTACCTTAGTGACTTGGCTGACTTAAATTAACAAGATGAAAAAAATTCCATTATGTGATTCTTTCTTACCCTGACTTCAGGGGTTGGCTGCAGTCTACCCCATCCTTATATGAATGAAAGCTTGTCTTTTTAACACAGGTTACAGAGGGATGCATTACTTGCATCTTTAAGAGAAAAAAAAAACATGAAAAACGAATCAAAAGAGGTGGCAATTCTCATCATTGAGAAAGAAAGATATCCAAATAAGACAGGTATTAAGACTTGAATCTTACCCTCTCTTCAATGGTTGGCTTAAGTCGATCCCTCCTCAAGAGACTCCTGAACATGGACTTGCATATCATAGTGGGATCAAGGCATACCTAACCATTCCTCTGATAACACAAAGAAACTCCTTTAATCAAGTAACAATAAAGAAAAGGGATCCAAAAGTTCAATAAAAGCAGCTTCCTAATTAACAATTTTTAAAATGTTAGTTATTAGACATAGCTGGGCAATGGACTCCTCTTCTTCTGTTCCTCTTCTTCCATTGTCGACTCCTCTTCTTCTTTTCCTCTTCTTCTGTTCCTTCTTCTGTTCCTCTTCTTCTGTTCCTCTTCTTCTGTAGGTCTGCCATAATCCTCCTTCCTGCAGTTGAATGAGAAACAAACTCCACCTCTCCATAGGATGTCAATATAAGTCCAAGGAAAACTTGAGCCAATTCTGAAAAGCAAAACTAAGACATTAAAGAATCATGTAGACTTTATATCAAGTAAAAAAAAATTCACTGAGAACATAGAGCAAATCAAAGTTGAAACTTACAAACACTTGTGGCAGTTGATTTCAATCATTTCTTCCATTTTGAAAACTTCTGCAATAAAGTCTCGTCTTTTCTTATATCCATGAAAGGCTAATCATCATCCTGTTATTAAAAACAGAAATACAAAATTAAATTGTCCTGATTTCTTCAAAACAAAAGTGGACACAGTGCAAAATATGCACGTTGTGACTTACCCTCACGTCTGGGATTGGCCGCAGTCCATCACAGAACTCCTGCCGGCAGGTGACGGTCTGCTCTCTCTTCTGCGGAACCAGGCCAGTCTAACCCGTACCTGTTAACAAAGAAGTTTACAGGTCAAAACCAAAGTAACACTCCCCCAACACAGAATGAGTAACAAAAGTCCACAGAGTGCAAGATGTACAGATGGCATGTCTCATTACCTTCAATGCTTGGGTGGGCTGCAGTACATCCCTGAACTCTTTGCACTCCCTCTGGCAGGCCGAAGTGCGCACTTCATCTCGGAATCCACAACAGCCTAATCCGGAACCTGTAAACACCAAAGGTGCAGAAGTCAAAGAACTGTGCAAAGGCTGATGAAAAGACTAGACATAGAGACAGTGCACAGAGTGCAGGGCGTGCACAATGTATCTTACCAACCTTGGCTCTGCCGCAGTTGACCTCTGAACTCTCAGCACTCTTGCTTTTCAGCTGAGGGTCTCCTCTTCAGAGCTGGAGGTAGAGGGCTGCACTACGCTGCATCTCTACGGTAGAAAGACAAGACATCAAGAGAGGTGGCGATCTTCATGCGGTGAGAATCAGAACACAAATCAAAGCAGTTAGTACAGGTTTAAACTTCAATCTTACCCTCTCTTCGATGGTTGGCTGCAGTCGATCCCTGCTCACCAGAATGCTGCTGTACGTCACAGTGGGACTGACGCTTGCCTAACCATTTTCCTGAAACACACAGAAAGTCGGGAGGTCAAATGAGCACCCTTGCTGCTTTGATCAAGTTATAATGCACAACAGGGATCCAAAATAGCTACAAAAGCAGATTGTTACTCACCGCTTTGGCCAATGTTGGCCGCCGTACATAACTGGGCATCTTCATCTGTGTGTAGGCCGGCCTTCTTCCTTCCGCGTCGTCCCTGCTCCGAGTCCCTGAAAATATACAACTGACACAAAATTAGTACAAATTCAAAACAATGAAACAAATCGAAGAAATTCATCAACACTACATACAACAAATTTAGTGGAAAAAGAAGCTAGTAGGTGAAGACAGTTACATGGGGAAAGGGCATAAGGGAGTTAAGGGGGTGGGGATGGTTAGTCATGTTAGATTAGGGGGAGTGGATAGGAGACAGGAAAGAGAGAGAACAGAATCAATAGAATTAATTCAAAATGCTTCTCTATTAGGCTTCCTGGTTGTGGAATTGGATCCTGCTTGCTTCCACTTCTGCTGGGCTGTGCTGGGCTCAGGTGGGCTCTGCTGGGCTGTGCTGCTTGCTGTGCATCCTGTCAATTGAGAGTCGAGAGGTCCAAGACTGATACGGTCAACATTAATCGCTAGCGAGGAAAAGATCAAGAAAGGCTACAAGAAGTCGAGTCTGAATCTTACCGCATCTTCTCATGATGGCTGCTGTTGGCATCCGGGTCGGCCAGGAACGAAAAACCTCCTCTCCTGCTAACAAAGCAAAACCAAGACATCAAAGTTACTGCATAGAGTTATCAGAATTCAGCATATGCAAAGAGCAAAGTTAAGATGTCCGTAACACAGGCACAAAGTAATGAAAGTGGACAGAGTGCAATGTGTGCACGTTGCGACTTACCCTCACGTCTGGGATTGGCCGCAGTCCATCACAGAACTCCTGCCGGCAGGTGACGGTCTGCTCTCTCTTCTGCGGAACCAGGCCAGTCTAACCCGTACCTGTTAACAAAGAAGTTTACAGGTCAAAACCAAAGTAACACTCCCCCAACACAGAATGAGTAACAAAAGTCCACAGAGTGCAAGATGTACAGATGGCATGTCTCATTACCTTCAATGCTTGGGTGGGCTGCAGTACATCCCTGAACTCTTTGCACTCCCTCTGGCAGGCCGAAGTGCGCACTTCATCTCGGAATCCACAACAGCCTAATCCGGAACCTGTAAACACCAAAGGTGCAGAAGTCAAAGAACTGTGCAAAGGCTGATGAAAAGACTAGACATAGAGACAGTGCACAGAGTGCAGGGCGTGCACAATGTATCTTACCAACCTTGGCTCTGCCGCAGTTGACCTCTGAACTCTCAGCACTCTTGCTTTTCAGCTGAGGGTCTCCTCTTCAGAGCTGGAGGTAGAGGGCTGCACTACGCTGCATCTCTACGGTAGAAAGACAAGACATCAAGAGAGGTGGCGATCTTCATGCGGTGAGAATCAGAACACAAATCAAAGCAGTTAGTACAGGTTTAAACTTCAATCTTACCCTCTCTTCGATGGTTGGCTGCAGTCGATCCCTGCTCACCAGAATGCTGCTGTACGTCACAGTGGGACTGACGCTTGCCTAACCATATTCCTGAAACACACAGAAAGTCGGGAGGTCAAATGAGCACCCTTGCTGCTTTGATCAAGTTATAATGCACAACAGGGATCCAAAATAGCTACAAAAGCAGATTGTTACTCACCGCTTTGGCCAATGTTGGCCGCCGTACATAACTGGGCATCTTCATCTGTGTGTAGGCCGGCCTTCTTCCTTCCGCGTCGTCCCTGCTCCGAGTCCCTGAAAATATACAACTGACACATAATTAGTACAAATTCAAAACAATGAAACAAATCGAAGAAATTCATCAACACTACATACAACAAATTTAGTGGAAAAAGAAGCTAGTAGGTGAAGACAGTTACATGGGGAAAGGGCATAAGGGAGTTAAGGGGGTGGGGATGGTTAGTCATGTTAGATTAGGGGGAGTGGATAGGAGACAGGAAAGAGAGAGAACAGAATCAATAGAATTAATTCAAAATGCTTCTCTATTAGGCTTCCTGGTTGCGGAATTGGATCCTGCTTGCTTCCACTTCTGCTGGGCTGTGCTGGGCTCAGGTGGGCTCTGCTGGGCTGTGCTGCTTGCTGTGCATCCTGTCAATTGAGAGTCGAGAGGTCCAAGACTGATACGGTCAACATTAATCGCTAGCGAGGAAAAGATCAAGAAAGGCTACAAGAAGTCGAGTCTGAATCTTACCGCATCTTCTCATGATGGCTGCTGTTGGCATCCGGGTCGGCCAGGAACGAAAAACCTCCTCTCCTGCTAACAAAGCAAAACCAAGACATCAAAGTTACTGCATAGAGTTATCAGAATTCAGCATATGCAAAGAGCAAAGTTAAGATGTCCGTAACACAGGCACAAAGTAATGAAAGTGGACAGAGTGCAATGTGTGCACGTTGCGACTTACCCTCACGTCTGGGATTGGCCGCAGTCCATCACAGAACTCCTGCCGGCAGGTGACGGTCTGCTCTCTCTTCTGCGGAACCAGGCCAGTCTAACCCGTACCTGTTAACAAAGAAGTTTACAGGTCAAAACCAAAGTAACACTCCCCCAACACAGAATGAGTAACAAAAGTCCACAGAGTGCAAGATGTACAGATGGCATGTCTCATTACCTTCAATGCTTGGGTGGGCTGCAGTACATCCCTGAACTCTTTGCACTCCCTCTGGCAGGCCGAAGTGCGCACTTCATCTCGGAATCCACAACAGCCTAATCCGGAACCTGTAAACACCAAAGGTGCAGAAGTCAAAGAACTGTGCAAAGGCTGATGAAAAGACTAGACATAGAGACAGTGCACAGAGTGCAGGGCGTGCACAATGTATCTTACCAACCTTGGCTCTGCCGCAGTTGACCTCTGAACTCTCAGCACTCTTGCTTTTCAGCTGAGGGTCTCCTCTTCAGAGCTGGAGGTAGAGGGCTGCACTACGCTGCATCTCTACGGTAGAAAGACAAGACATCAAGAGAGGTGGCGATCTTCATGCGGTGAGAATCAGAACACAAATCAAAGCAGTTAGTACAGGTTTAAACTTCAATCTTACCCTCTCTTCGATGGTTGGCTGCAGTCGATCCCTGCTCACCAGAATGCTGCTGTACGTCACAGTGGGACTGACGCTTGCCTAACCATTTTCCTGAAACACACAGAAAGTCGGGAGGTCAAATGAGCACCCTTGCTGCTTTGATCAAGTTATAATGCACAACAGGGATCCAAAATAGCTACAAAAGCAGATTGTTACTCACCGCTTTGGCCAATGTTGGCCGCCGTACATAACTGGGCATCTTCATCTGTGTGTAGGCCGGCCTTCTTCCTTCCGCGTCGTCCCTGCTCCGAGTCCCTGAAAATATACAACTGACACAAAATTAGTACAAATTCAAAACAATGAAACAAATCGAAGAAATTCATCAACACTACATACAACAAATTTAGTGGAAAAAGAAGCTAGTAGGTGAAGACAGTTACATGGGGAAAGGGCATAAGGGAGTTAAGGGGGTGGGGATGGTTAGTCATGTTAGATTAGGGGGAGTGGATAGGAGACAGGAAAGAGAGAGAACAGAATCAATAGAATTAATTCAAAATGCTTCTCTATTAGGCTTCCTGGTTGCGGAATTGGATCCTGCTTGCTTCCACTTCTGCTGGGCTGTGCTGGGCTCAGGTGGGCTCTGCTGGGCTGTGCTGCTTGCTGTGCATCCTGTCAATTGAGAGTCGAGAGGTCCAAGACTGATACGGTCAACATTAATCGCTAGCGAGGAAAAGATCAAGAAAGGCTACAAGAAGTCGAGTCTGAATCTTACCGCATCTTCTCATGATGGCTGCTGTTGGCATCCGGGTCGGCCAGGAACGAAAAACCTCCTCTCCTGCTAACAAAGCAAAACCAAGACATCAAAGTTACTGCATAGAGTTATCAGAATTCAGCATATGCAAAGAGCAAAGTTAAGATGTCCGTAACACAGGCACAAAGTAATGAAAGTGGACAGAGTGCAATGTGTGCACGTTGCGACTTACCCTCACGTCTGGGATTGGCCGCAGTCCATCACAGAACTCCTGCCGGCAGGTGACGGTCTGCTCTCTCTTCTGCGGAACCAGGCCAGTCTAACCCGTACCTGTTAACAAAGAAGTTTACAGGTCAAAACCAAAGTAACACTCCCCCAACACAGAATGAGTAACAAAAGTCCACAGAGTGCAAGATGTACAGATGGCATGTCTCATTACCTTCAATGCTTGGGTGGGCTGCAGTACATCCCTGAACTCTTTGCACTCCCTCTGGCAGGCCGAAGTGCGCACTTCATCTCGGAATCCACAACAGCCTAATCCGGAACCTGTAAACACCAAAGGTGCAGAAGTCAAAGAACTGTGCAAAGGCTGATGAAAAGACTAGACATAGAGACAGTGCACAGAGTGCAGGGCGTGCACAATGTATCTTACCAACCTTGGCTCTGCCGCAGTTGACCTCTGAACTCTCAGCACTCTTGCTTTTCAGCTGAGGGACTCCTCTTCAGAGCTGGAGGTAGAGGGCTGCACTACGCTGCATCTCTACGGTAGAAAGACAAGACATCAAGAGAGGTGGCGATCTTCATGCGGTGAGAATCAGAACACAAATCAAAGCAGTTAGTACAGGTTTAAACTTCAATCTTACCCTCTCTTCGATGGTTGGCTGCAGTCGATCCCTGCTCACCAGAATGCTGCTGTACGTCACAGTGGGACTGACGCTTGCCTAACCATTTTCCTGAAACACACAGAAAGTCGGGAGGTCAAATGAGCACCCTTGCTGCTTTGATCAAGTTATAATGCACAACAGGGATCCAAAATAGCTACAAAAGCAGATTGTTACTCACCGCTTTGGCCAATGTTGGCCGCCGTACATAACTGGGCATCTTCATCTGTGTGTAGGCCGGCCTTCTTCCTTCCGCGTCGTCCCTGCTCCGAGTCCCTGAAAATATACAACTGACACAAAATTAGTACAAATTCAAAACAATGAAACAAATCGAAGAAATTCATCAACACTACATACAACAAATTTAGTGGAAAAAGAAGCTAGTAGGTGAAGACAGTTACGTGGGGAAAGGGCATAAGGGAGTTAAGGGGGTGGGGATGGTTAGTCATGTTAGATTAGGGGGAGTGGATAGGAGACAGGAAAGAGAGAGAACAGAATCAATAGAATTAATTCAAAATGCTTCTCTATTAGGCTTCCTGGTTGCGGAATTGGATCCTGCTTGCTTCCACTTCTGCTGGGCTGTGCTGGGCTCAGGTGGGCTCTGCTGGGCTGTGCTGCTTGCTGTGCATCCTGTCAATTGAGAGTCGAGAGGTCCAAGACTGATACGGTCAACATTAATCGCTAGCGAGGAAAAGATCAAGAAAGGCTACAAGAAGTCGAGTCTGAATCTTACCGCATCTTCTCATGATGGCTGCTGTTGGCATCCGGGTCGGCCAGGAACGAAAAACCTCCTCTCCTGCTAACAAAGCAAAACCAAGACATCAAAGTTACTGCATAGAGTTATCAGAATTCAGCATATGCAAAGAGCAAAGTTAAGATGTCCGTAACACAGGCACAAAGTAATGAAAGTGGACAGAGTGCAATGTGTGCACGTTGCGACTTACCCTCACGTCTGGGATTGGCCGCAGTCCATCACAGAACTCCTGCCGGCAGGTGACGGTCTGCTCTCTCTTCTGCGGAACCAGGCCAGTCTAACCCGTACCTGTTAACAAAGAAGTTTACAGGTCAAAACCAAAGTAACACTCCCCCAACACAGAATGAGTAACAAAAGTCCACAGAGTGCAAGATGTACAGATGGCATGTCTCATTACCTTCAATGCTTGGGTGGGCTGCAGTACATCCCTGAACTCTTTGCACTCCCTCTGGCAGGCCGAAGTGCGCACTTCATCTCGGAATCCACAACAGCCTAATCCGGAACCTGTAAACACCAAAGGTGCAGAAGTCAAAGAACTGTGCAAAGGCTGATGAAAAGACTAGACATAGAGACAGTGCACAGAGTGCAGGGCGTGCACAATGTATCTTACCAACCTTGGCTCTGCCGCAGTTGACCTCTGAACTCTCAGCACTCTTGCTTTTCAGCTGAGGGTCTCCTCTTCAGAGCTGGAGGTAGAGGGCTGCACTACGCTGCATCTCTACGGTAGAAAGACAAGACATCAAGAGAGGTGGCGATCTTCATGCGGTGAGAATCAGAACACAAATCAAAGCAGTTAGTACAGGTTTAAACTTCAATCTTACCCTCTCTTCGATGGTTGGCTGCAGTCGATCCCTGCTCACCAGAATGCTGCTGTACGTCACAGTGGGACTGACGCTTGCCTAACCATTTTCCTGAAACACACAGAAAGTCGGGAGGTCAAATGAGCACCCTTGCTGCTTTGATCAAGTTATAATGCACAACAGGGATCCAAAATAGCTACAAAAGCAGATTGTTACTCACCGCTTTGGCCAATGTTGGCCGCCGTACATAACTGGGCATCTTCATCTGTGTGTAGGCCGGCCTTCTTCCTTCCGCGTCGTCCCTGCTCCGAGTCCCTGAAAATATACAACTGACACAAAATTAGTACAAATTCAAAACAATGAAACAAATCGAAGAAATTCATCAACACTACATACAACAAATTTAGTGGAAAAAGAAGCTAGTAGGTGAAGACAGTTACATGGGGAAAGGGCATAAGGGAGTTAAGGGGGTGGGGATGGTTAGTCATGTTAGATTAGGGGGAGTGGATAGGAGACAGGAAAGAGAGAGAACAGAATCAATAGAATTAATTCAAAATGCTTCTCTATTAGGCTTCCTGGTTGCGGAATTGGATCCTGCTTGCTTCCACTTCTGCTGGGCTGTGCTGGGCTCAGGTGGGCTCTGCTGGGCTGTGCTGCTTGCTGTGCATCCTGTCAATTGAGAGTCGAGAGGTCCAAGACTGATACGGTCAACATTAATCGCTAGCGAGGAAAAGATCAAGAAAGGCTACAAGAAGTCGAGTCTGAATCTTACCGCATCTTCTCATGATGGCTGCTGTTGGCATCCGGGTCGGCCAGGAACGAAAAACCTCCTCTCCTGCTAACAAAGCAAAACCAAGACATCAAAGTTACTGCATAGAGTTATCAGAATTCAGCATATGCAAAGAGCAAAGTTAAGATGTCCGTAACACAGGCACAAAGTAATGAAAGTGGACAGAGTGCAATGTGTGCACGTTGCGACTTACCCTCACGTCTGGGATTGGCCGCAGTCCATCACAGAACTCCTGCCGGCAGGTGACGGTCTGCTCTCTCTTCTGCGGAACCAGGCCAGTCTAACCCGTACCTGTTAACAAAGAAGTTTACAGGTCAAAACCAAAGTAACACTCCCCCAACACAGAATGAGTAACAAAAGTCCACAGAGTGCAAGATGTACAGATGGCATGTCTCATTACCTTCAATGCTTGGGTGGGCTGCAGTACATCCCTGAACTCTTTGCACTCCCTCTGGCAGGCCGAAGTGCGCACTTCATCTCGGAATCCACAACAGCCTAATCCGGAACCTGTAAACACCAAAGGTGCAGAAGTCAAAGAACTGTGCAAAGGCTGATGAAAAGACTAGACATAGAGACAGTGCACAGAGTGCAGGGCGTGCACAATGTATCTTACCAACCTTGGCTCTGCCGCAGTTGACCTCTGAACTCTCAGCACTCTTGCTTTTCAGCTGAGGGACTCCTCTTCAGAGCTGGAGGTAGAGGGCTGCACTACGCTGCATCTCTACGGTAGAAAGACAAGACATCAAGAGAGGTGGCGATCTTCATGCGGTGAGAATCAGAACACAAATCAAAGCAGTTAGTACAGGTTTAAACTTCAATCTTACCCTCTCTTCGATGGTTGGCTGCAGTCGATCCCTGCTCACCAGAATGCTGCTGTACGTCACAGTGGGACTGACGCTTGCCTAACCATTTTCCTGAAACACACAGAAAGTCGGGAGGTCAAATGAGCACCCTTGCTGCTTTGATCAAGTTATAATGCACAACAGGGATCCAAAATAGCTACAAAAGCAGATTGTTACTCACCGCTTTGGCCAATGTTGGCCGCCGTACATAACTGGGCATCTTCATCTGTGTGTAGGCCGGCCTTCTTCCTTCCGCGTCGTCCCTGCTCCGAGTCCCTGAAAATATACAACTGACACAAAATTAGTACAAATTCAAAACAATGAAACAAATCGAAGAAATTCATCAACACTACATACAACAAATTTAGTGGAAAAAGAAGCTAGTAGGTGAAGACAGTTACGTGGGGAAAGGGCATAAGGGAGTTAAGGGGGTGGGGATGGTTAGTCATGTTAGATTAGGGGGAGTGGATAGGAGACAGGAAAGAGAGAGAACAGAATCAATAGAATTAATTCAAAATGCTTCTCTATTAGGCTTCCTGGTTGCGGAATTGGATCCTGCTTGCTTCCACTTCTGCTGGGCTGTGCTGGGCTCAGGTGGGCTCTGCTGGGCTGTGCTGCTTGCTGTGCATCCTGTCAATTGAGAGTCGAGAGGTCCAAGACTGATACGGTCAACATTAATCGCTAGCGAGGAAAAGATCAAGAAAGGCTACAAGAAGTCGAGTCTGAATCTTACCGCATCTTCTCATGATGGCTGCTGTTGGCATCCGGGTCGGCCAGGAACGAAAAACCTCCTCTCCTGCTAACAAAGCAAAACCAAGACATCAAAGTTACTGCATAGAGTTATCAGAATTCAGCATATGCAAAGAGCAAAGTTAAGATGTCCGTAACACAGGCACAAAGTAATGAAAGTGGACAGAGTGCAATGTGTGCACGTTGCGACTTACCCTCACGTCTGGGATTGGCCGCAGTCCATCACAGAACTCCTGCCGGCAGGTGACGGTCTGCTCTCTCTTCTGCGGAACCAGGCCAGTCTAACCCGTACCTGTTAACAAAGAAGTTTACAGGTCAAAACCAAAGTAACACTCCCCCAACACAGAATGAGTAACAAAAGTCCACAGAGTGCAAGATGTACAGATGGCATGTCTCATTACCTTCAATGCTTGGGTGGGCTGCAGTACATCCCTGAACTCTTTGCACTCCCTCTGGCAGGCCGAAGTGCGCACTTCATCTCGGAATCCACAACAGCCTAATCCGGAACCTGTAAACACCAAAGGTGCAGAAGTCAAAGAACTGTGCAAAGGCTGATGAAAAGACTAGACATAGAGACAGTGCACAGAGTGCAGGGCGTGCACAATGTATCTTACCAACCTTGGCTCTGCCGCAGTTGACCTCTGAACTCTCAGCACTCTTGCTTTTCAGCTGAGGGTCTCCTCTTCAGAGCTGGAGGTAGAGGGCTGCACTACGCTGCATCTCTACGGTAGAAAGACAAGACATCAAGAGAGGTGGCGATCTTCATGCGGTGAGAATCAGAACACAAATCAAAGCAGTTAGTACAGGTTTAAACTTCAATCTTACCCTCTCTTCGATGGTTGGCTGCAGTCGATCCCTGCTCACCAGAATGCTGCTGTACGTCACAGTGGGACTGACGCTTGCCTAACCATTTTCCTGAAACACACAGAAAGTCGGGAGGTCAAATGAGCACCCTTGCTGCTTTGATCAAGTTATAATGCACAACAGGGATCCAAAATAGCTACAAAAGCAGATTGTTACTCACCGCTTTGGCCAATGTTGGCCGCCGTACATAACTGGGCATCTTCATCTGTGTGTAGGCCGGCCTTCTTCCTTCCGCGTCGTCCCTGCTCCGAGTCCCTGAAAATATACAACTGACACAAAATTAGTACAAATTCAAAACAATGAAACAAATCGAAGAAATTCATCAACACTACATACAACAAATTTAGTGGAAAAAGAAGCTAGTAGGTGAAGACAGTTACATGGGGAAAGGGCATAAGGGAGTTAAGGGGGTGGGGATGGTTAGTCATGTTAGATTAGGGGGAGTGGATAGGAGACAGGAAAGAGAGAGAACAGAATCAATAGAATTAATTCAAAATGCTTCTCTATTAGGCTTCCTGGTTGCGGAATTGGATCCTGCTTGCTTCCACTTCTGCTGGGCTGTGCTGGGCTCAGGTGGGCTCTGCTGGGCTGTGCTGCTTGCTGTGCATCCTGTCAATTGAGAGTCGAGAGGTCCAAGACTGATACGGTCAACATTAATCGCTAGCGAGGAAAAGATCAAGAAAGGCTACAAGAAGTCGAGTCTGAATCTTACCGCATCTTCTCATGATGGCTGCTGTTGGCATCCGGGTCGGCCAGGAACGAAAAACCTCCTCTCCTGCTAACAAAGCAAAACCAAGACATCAAAGTTACTGCATAGAGTTATCAGAATTCAGCATATGCAAAGAGCAAAGTTAAGATGTCCGTAACACAGGCACAAAGTAATGAAAGTGGACAGAGTGCAATGTGTGCACGTTGCGACTTACCCTCACGTCTGGGATTGGCCGCAGTCCATCACAGAACTCCTGCCGGCAGGTGACGGTCTGCTCTCTCTTCTGCGGAACCAGGCCAGTCTAACCCGTACCTGTTAACAAAGAAGTTTACAGGTCAAAACCAAAGTAACACTCCCCCAACACAGAATGAGTAACAGAAGTCCACAGAGTGCAAGATGTACAGATGGCATGTCTCATTACCTTCAATGCTTGGGTGGGCTGCAGTACATCCCTGAACTCTTTGCACTCCCTCTGGCAGGCCGAAGTGCGCACTTCATCTCGGAATCCACAACAGCCTAATCCGGAACCTGTAAACACCAAAGGTGCAGAAGTCAAAGAACTGTGCAAAGTCTGATGAAAAGACTAGACATAGAGACAGTGCACAGAGTGCAGGGCGTGCACAATGTATCTTACCAACCTTGGCTCTGCCGCAGTTGACCTCTGAACTCTCAGCACTCTTGCTTTTCAGCTGAGGGTCTCCTCTTCAGAGCTGGAGGTAGAGGGCTGCACTACGCTGCATCTCTACGGTAGAAAGACAAGACATCAAGAGAGGTGGCGATCTTCATGCGGTGAGAATCAGAACACAAATCAAAGCAGTTAGTACAGGTTTAAACTTCAATCTTACCCTCTCTTCGATGGTTGGCTGCAGTCGATCCCTGCTCACCAGAATGCTGCTGTACGTCACAGTGGGACTGACGCTTGCCTAACCATTTTCCTGAAACACACAGAAAGTCGGGAGGTCAAATGAGCACCCTTGCTGCTTTGATCAAGTCATAATGCACAACAGGGATCCAAAATAGCTACAAAAGCAGATTGTTACTCACCGCTTTGGCCAATGTTGGCCGCCGTACATAACTGGGCATCTTCATCTGTGTGTAGGCCGGCCTTCTTCCTTCCGCGTCGTCCCTGCTCCGAGTCCCTGAAAATATACAACTGACACAAAATTAGTACAAATTCAAAACAATGAAACAAATCGAAGAAATTCATCAACACTACATACAACAAATTTAGTGGAAAAAGAAGCTAGTAGGTGAAGACAGTTACATGGGGAAAGGGCATAAGGGAGTTAAGGGGGTGGGGATGGTTAGTCATGTTAGATTAGGGGGAGTGGATAGGAGACAGGAAAGAGAGAGAACAGAATCAATAGAATTAATTCAAAATGCTTCTCTATTAGGCTTCCTGGTTGCGGAATTGGATCCTGCTTGCTTCCACTTCTGCTGGGCTGTGCTGGGCTCAGGTGGGCTCTGCTGGGCTGTGCTGCTTGCTGTGCATCCTGTCAATTGAGAGTCGAGAGGTCCAAGACTGATACGGTCAACATTAATCGCTAGCGAGGAAAAGATCAAGAAAGGCTACAAGAAGTCGAGTCTGAATCTTACCGCATCTTCTCATGATGGCTGCTGTTGGCATCCGGGTCGGCCAGGAACGAAAAACCTCCTCTCCTGCTAACAAAGCAAAACCAAGACATCAAAGTTACTGCATAGAGTTATCAGAATTCAGCATATGCAAAGAGCAAAGTTAAGATGTCCGTAACACAGGCACAAAGTAATGAAAGTGGACAGAGTGCAATGTGTGCACGTTGCGACTTACCCTCACGTCTGGGATTGGCCGCAGTCCATCACAGAACTCCTGCCGGCAGGTGACGGTCTGCTCTCTCTTCTGCGGAACCAGGCCAGTCTAACCCGTACCTGTTAACAAAGAAGTTTACAGGTCAAAACCAAAGTAACACTCCCCCAACACAGAATGAGTAACAAAAGTCCACAGAGTGCAAGATGTACAGATGGCATGTCTCATTACCTTCAATGCTTGGGTGGGCTGCAGTACATCCCTGAACTCTTTGCACTCCCTCTGGCAGGCCGAAGTGCGCACTTCATCTCGGAATCCACAACAGCCTAATCCGGAACCTGTAAACACCAAAGGTGCAGAAGTCAAAGAACTGTGCAAAGGCTGATGAAAAGACTAGACATAGAGACAGTGCACAGAGTGCAGGGCGTGCACAATGTATCTTACCAACCTTGGCTCTGCCGCAGTTGACCTCTGAACTCTCAGCACTCTTGCTTTTCAGCTGAGGGTCTCCTCTTCAGAGCTGGAGGTAGAGGGCTGCACTACGCTGCATCTCTACGGTAGAAAGACAAGACATCAAGAGAGGTGGCGATCTTCATGCGGTGAGAATCAGAACACAAATCAAAGCAGTTAGTACAGGTTTAAACTTCAATCTTACCCTCTCTTCGATGGTTGGCTGCAGTCGATCCCTGCTCACCAGAATGCTGCTGTACGTCACAGTGGGACTGACGCTTGCCTAACCATTTTCCTGAAACACACAGAAAGTCGGGAGGTCAAATGAGCACCCTTGCTGCTTTGATCAAGTTATAATGCACAACAGGGATCCAAAATAGCTACAAAAGCAGATTGTTACTCACCGCTTTGGCCAATGTTGGCCGCCGTACATAACTGGGCATCTTCATCTGTGTGTAGGCCGGCCTTCTTCCTTCCGCGTCGTCCCTGCTCCGAGTCCCTGAAAATATACAACTGACACAAAATTAGTACAAATTCAAAACAATGAAACAAATCGAAGAAATTCATCAACACTACATACAACAAATTTAGTGGAAAAAGAAGCTAGTAGGTGAAGACAGTTACATGGGGAAAGGGCATAAGGGAGTTAAGGGGGTGGGGATGGTTAGTCATGTTAGATTAGGGGGAGTGGATAGGAGACAGGAAAGAGAGAGAACAGAATCAATAGAATTAATTCAAAATGCTTCTCTATTAGGCTTCCTGGTTGCGGAATTGGATCCTGCTTGCTTCCACTTCTGCTGGGCTGTGCTGGGCTCAGGTGGGCTCTGCTGGGCTGTGCTGCTTGCTGTGCATCCTGTCAATTGAGAGTCGAGAGGTCCAAGACTGATACGGTCAACATTAATCGCTAGCGAGGAAAAGATCAAGAAAGGCTACAAGAAGTCGAGTCTGAATCTTACCGCATCTTCTCATGATGGCTGCTGTTGGCATCCGGGTCGGCCAGGAACGAAAAACCTCCTCTCCTGCTAACAAAGCAAAACCAAGACATCAAAGTTACTGCATAGAGTTATCAGAATTCAGCATATGCAAAGAGCAAAGTTAAGATGTCCGTAACACAGGCACAAAGTAATGAAAGTGGACAGAGTGCAATGTGTGCACGTTGCGACTTACCCTCACGTCTGGGATTGGCCGCAGTCCATCACAGAACTCCTGCCGGCAGGTGACGGTCTGCTCTCTCTTCTGCGGAACCAGGCCAGTCTAACCCGTACCTGTTAACAAAGAAGTTTACAGGTCAAAACCAAAGTAACACTCCCCCAACACAGAATGAGTAACAAAAGTCCACAGAGTGCAAGATGTACAGATGGCATGTCTCATTACCTTCAATGCTTGGGTGGGCTGCAGTACATCCCTGAACTCTTTGCACTCCCTCTGGCAGGCCGAAGTGCGCACTTCATCTCGGAATCCACAACAGCCTAATCCGGAACCTGTAAACACCAAAGGTGCAGAAGTCAAAGAACTGTGCAAAGGCTGATGAAAAGACTAGACATAGAGACAGTGCACAGAGTGCAGGGCGTGCACAATGTATCTTACCAACCTTGGCTCTGCCGCAGTTGACCTCTGAACTCTCAGCACTCTTGCTTTTCAGCTGAGGGTCTCCTCTTCAGAGCTGGAGGTAGAGGGCTGCACTACGCTGCATCTCTACGGTAGAAAGACAAGACATCAAGAGAGGTGGCGATCTTCATGCGGTGAGAATCAGAACACAAATCAAAGCAGTTAGTACAGGTTTAAACTTCAATCTTACCCTCTCTTCGATGGTTGGCTGCAGTCGATCCCTGCTCACCAGAATGCTGCTGTACGTCACAGTGGGACTGACGCTTGCCTAACCATTTTCCTGAAACACACAGAAAGTCGGGAGGTCAAATGAGCACCCTTGCTGCTTTGATCAAGTTATAATGCACAACAGGGATCCAAAATAGCTACAAAAGCAGATTGTTACTCACCGCTTTGGCCAATGTTGGCCGCCGTACATAACTGGGCATCTTCATCTGTGTGTAGGCCGGCCTTCTTCCTTCCGCGTCGTCCCTGCTCCGAGTCCCTGAAAATATACAACTGACACAAAATTAGTACAAATTCAAAACAATGAAACAAATCGAAGAAATTCATCAACACTACATACAACAAATTTAGTGGAAAAAGAAGCTAGTAGGTGAAGACAGTTACATGGGGAAAGGGCATAAGGGAGTTAAGGGGGTGGGGATGGTTAGTCATGTTAGATTAGGGGGAGTGGATAGGAGACAGGAAAGAGAGAGAACAGAATCAATAGAATTAATTCAAAATGCTTCTCTATTAGGCTTCCTGGTTGCGGAATTGGATCCTGCTTGCTTCCACTTCTGCTGGGCTGTGCTGGGCTCAGGTGGGCTCTGCTGGGCTGTGCTGCTTGCTGTGCATCCTGTCAATTGAGAGTCGAGAGGTCCAAGACTGATACGGTCAACATTAATCGCTAGCGAGGAAAAGATCAAGAAAGGCTACAAGAAGTCGAGTCTGAATCTTACCGCATCTTCTCATGATGGCTGCTGTTGGCATCCGGGTCGGCCAGGAACGAAAAACCTCCTCTCCTGCTAACAAAGCAAAACCAAGACATCAAAGTTACTGCATAGAGTTATCAGAATTCAGCATATGCAAAGAGCAAAGTTAAGATGTCCGTAACACAGGCACAAAGTAATGAAAGTGGACAGAGTGCAATGTGTGCACGTTGCGACTTACCCTCACGTCTGGGATTGGCCGCAGTCCATCACAGAACTCCTGCCGGCAGGTGACGGTCTGCTCTCTCTTCTGCGGAACCAGGCCAGTCTAACCCGTACCTGTTAACAAAGAAGTTTACAGGTCAAAACCAAAGTAACACTCCCCCAACACAGAATGAGTAACAAAAGTCCACAGAGTGCAAGATGTACAGATGGCATGTCTCATTACCTTCAATGCTTGGGTGGGCTGCAGTACATCCCTGAACTCTTTGCACTCCCTCTGGCAGGCCGAAGTGCGCACTTCATCTCGGAATCCACAACAGCCTAATCCGGAACCTGTAAACACCAAAGGTGCAGAAGTCAAAGAACTGTGCAAAGGCTGATGAAAAGACTAGACATAGAGACAGTGCACAGAGTGCAGGGCGTGCACAATGTATCTTACCAACCTTGGCTCTGCCGCAGTTGACCTCTGAACTCTCAGCACTCTTGCTTTTCAGCTGAGGGTCTCCTCTTCAGAGCTGGAGGTAGAGGGCTGCACTACGCTGCATCTCTACGGTAGAAAGACAAGACATCAAGAGAGGTGGCGATCTTCATGCGGTGAGAATCAGAACACAAATCAAAGCAGTTAGTACAGGTTTAAACTTCAATCTTACCCTCTCTTCGATGGTTGGCTGCAGTCGATCCCTGCTCACCAGAATGCTGCTGTACGTCACAGTGGGACTGACGCTTGCCTAACCATTTTCCTGAAACACACAGAAAGTCGGGAGGTCAAATGAGCACCCTTGCTGCTTTGATCAAGTTATAATGCACAACAGGGATCCAAAATAGCTACAAAAGCAGATTGTTACTCACCGCTTTGGCCAATGTTGGCCGCCGTACATAACTGGGCATCTTCATCTGTGTGTAGGCCGGCCTTCTTCCTTCCGCGTCGTCCCTGCTCCGAGTCCCTGAAAATATACAACTGACACAAAATTAGTACAAATTCAAAACAATGAAACAAATCGAAGAAATTCATCAACACTACATACAACAAATTTAGTGGAAAAAGAAGCTAGTAGGTGAAGACAGTTACATGGGGAAAGGGCATAAGGGAGTTAAGGGGGTGGGGATGGTTAGTCATGTTAGATTAGGGGGAGTGGATAGGAGACAGGAAAGAGAGAGAACAGAATCAATAGAATTAATTCAAAATGCTTCTCTATTAGGCTTCCTGGTTGCGGAATTGGATCCTGCTTGCTTCCACTTCTGCTGGGCTGTGCTGGGCTCAGGTGGGCTCTGCTGGGCTGTGCTGCTTGCTGTGCATCCTGTCAATTGAGAGTCGAGAGGTCCAAGACTGATACGGTCAACATTAATCGCTAGCGAGGAAAAGATCAAGAAAGGCTACAAGAAGTCGAGTCTGAATCTTACCGCATCTTCTCATGATGGCTGCTGTTGGCATCCGGGTCGGCCAGGAACGAAAAACCTCCTCTCCTGCTAACAAAGCAAAACCAAGACATCAAAGTTACTGCATAGAGTTATCAGAATTCAGCATATGCAAAGAGCAAAGTTAAGATGTCCGTAACACAGGCACAAAGTAATGAAAGTGGACAGAGTGCAATGTGTGCACGTTGCGACTTACCCTCACGTCTGGGATTGGCCGCAGTCCATCACAGAACTCCTGCCGGCAGGTGACGGTCTGCTCTCTCTTCTGCGGAACCAGGCCAGTCTAACCCGTACCTGTTAACAAAGAAGTTTACAGGTCAAAACCAAAGTAACACTCCCCCAACACAGAATGAGTAACAAAAGTCCACAGAGTGCAAGATGTACAGATGGCATGTCTCATTACCTTCAATGCTTGGGTGGGCTGCAGTACATCCCTGAACTCTTTGCACTCCCTCTGGCAGGCCGAAGTGCGCACTTCATCTCGGAATCCACAACAGCCTAATCCGGAACCTGTAAACACCAAAGGTGCAGAAGTCAAAGAACTGTGCAAAGGCTGATGAAAAGACTAGACATAGAGACAGTGCACAGAGTGCAGGGCGTGCACAATGTATCTTACCAACCTTGGCTCTGCCGCAGTTGACCTCTGAACTCTCAGCACTCTTGCTTTTCAGCTGAGGGACTCCTCTTCAGAGCTGGAGGTAGAGGGCTGCACTACGCTGCATCTCTACGGTAGAAAGACAAGACATCAAGAGAGGTGGCGATCTTCATGCGGTGAGAATCAGAACACAAATCAAAGCAGTTAGTACAGGTTTAAACTTCAATCTTACCCTCTCTTCGATGGTTGGCTGCAGTCGATCCCTGCTCACCAGAATGCTGCTGTACGTCACAGTGGGACTGACGCTTGCCTAACCATTTTCCTGAAACACACAGAAAGTCGGGAGGTCAAATGAGCACCCTTGCTGCTTTGATCAAGTTATAATGCACAACAGGGATCCAAAATAGCTACAAAAGCAGATTGTTACTCACCGCTTTGGCCAATGTTGGCCGCCGTACATAACTGGGCATCTTCATCTGTGTGTAGGCCGGCCTTCTTCCTTCCGCGTCGTCCCTGCTCCGAGTCCCTGAAAATATACAACTGACACAAAATTAGTACAAATTCAAAACAATGAAACAAATCGAAGAAATTCATCAACACTACATACAACAAATTTAGTGGAAAAAGAAGCTAGTAGGTGAAGACAGTTACATGGGGAAAGGGCATAAGGGAGTTAAGGGGGTGGGGATGGTTAGTCATGTTAGATTAGGGGGAGTGGATAGGAGACAGGAAAGAGAGAGAACAGAATCAATAGAATTAATTCAAAATGCTTCTCTATTAGGCTTCCTGGTTGCGGAATTGGATCCTGCTTGCTTCCACTTCTGCTGGGCTGTGCTGGGCTCAGGTGGGCTCTGCTGGGCTGTGCTGCTTGCTGTGCATCCTGTCAATTGAGAGTCGAGAGGTCCAAGACTGATACGGTCAACATTAATCGCTAGCGAGGAAAAGATCAAGAAAGGCTACAAGAAGTCGAGTCTGAATCTTACCGCATCTTCTCATGATGGCTGCTGTTGGCATCCGGGTCGGCCAGGAACGAAAAACCTCCTCTCCTGCTAACAAAGCAAAACCAAGACATCAAAGTTACTGCATAGAGTTATCAGAATTCAGCATATGCAAAGAGCAAAGTTAAGATGTCCGTAACACAGGCACAAAGTAATGAAAGTGGACAGAGTGCAATGTGTGCACGTTGCGACTTACCCTCACGTCTGGGATTGGCCGCAGTCCATCACAGAACTCCTGCCGGCAGGTGACGGTCTGCTCTCTCTTCTGCGGAACCAGGCCAGTCTAACCCGTACCTGTTAACAAAGAAGTTTACAGGTCAAAACCAAAGTAACACTCCCCCAACACAGAATGAGTAACAAAAGTCCACAGAGTGCAAGATGTACAGATGGCATGTCTCATTACCTTCAATGCTTGGGTGGGCTGCAGTACATCCCTGAACTCTTTGCACTCCCTCTGGCAGGCCGAAGTGCGCACTTCATCTCGGAATCCACAACAGCCTAATCCGGAACCTGTAAACACCAAAGGTGCAGAAGTCAAAGAACTGTGCAAAGGCTGATGAAAAGACTAGACATAGAGACAGTGCACAGAGTGCAGGGCGTGCACAATGTATCTTACCAACCTTGGCTCTGCCGCAGTTGACCTCTGAACTCTCAGCACTCTTGCTTTTCAGCTGAGGGTCTCCTCTTCAGAGCTGGAGGTAGAGGGCTGCACTACGCTGCATCTCTACGGTAGAAAGACAAGACATCAAGAGAGGTGGCGATCTTCATGCGGTGAGAATCAGAACACAAATCAAAGCAGTTAGTACAGGTTTAAACTTCAATCTTACCCTCTCTTCGATGGTTGGCTGCAGTCGATCCCTGCTCACCAGAATGCTGCTGTACGTCACAGTGGGACTGACGCTTGCCTAACCATTTTCCTGAAACACACAGAAAGTCGGGAGGTCAAATGAGCACCCTTGCTGCTTTGATCAAGTTATAATGCACAACAGGGATCCAAAATAGCTACAAAAGCAGATTGTTACTCACCGCTTTGGCCAATGTTGGCCGCCGTACATAACTGGGCATCTTCATCTGTGTGTAGGCCGGCCTTCTTCCTTCCGCGTCGTCCCTGCTCCGAGTCCCTGAAAATATACAACTGACACAAAATTAGTACAAATTCAAAACAATGAAACAAATCGAAGAAATTCATCAACACTACATACAACAAATTTAGTGGAAAAAGAAGCTAGTAGGTGAAGACAGTTACATGGGGAAAGGGCATAAGGGAGTTAAGGGGGTGGGGATGGTTAGTCATGTTAGATTAGGGGGAGTGGATAGGAGACAGGAAAGAGAGAGAACAGAATCAATAGAATTAATTCAAAATGCTTCTCTATTAGGCTTCCTGGTTGCGGAATTGGATCCTGCTTGCTTCCACTTCTGCTGGGCTGTGCTGGGCTCAGGTGGGCTCTGCTGGGCTGTGCTGCTTGCTGTGCATCCTGTCAATTGAGAGTCGAGAGGTCCAAGACTGATACGGTCAACATTAATCGCTAGCGAGGAAAAGATCAAGAAAGGCTACAAGAAGTCGAGTCTGAATCTTACCGCATCTTCTCATGATGGCTGCTGTTGGCATCCGGGTCGGCCAGGAACGAAAAACCTCCTCTCCTGCTAACAAAGCAAAACCAAGACATCAAAGTTACTGCATAGAGTTATCAGAATTCAGCATATGCAAAGAGCAAAGTTAAGATGTCCGTAACACAGGCACAAAGTAATGAAAGTGGACAGAGTGCAATGTGTGCACGTTGCGACTTACCCTCACGTCTGGGATTGGCCGCAGTCCATCACAGAACTCCTGCCGGCAGGTGACGGTCTGCTCTCTCTTCTGCGGAACCAGGCCAGTCTAACCCGTACCTGTTAACAAAGAAGTTTACAGGTCAAAACCAAAGTAACACTCCCCCAACACAGAATGAGTAACAAAAGTCCACAGAGTGCAAGATGTACAGATGGCATGTCTCATTACCTTCAATGCTTGGGTGGGCTGCAGTACATCCCTGAACTCTTTGCACTCCCTCTGGCAGGCCGAAGTGCGCACTTCATCTCGGAATCCACAACAGCCTAATCCGGAACCTGTAAACACCAAAGGTGCAGAAGTCAAAGAACTGTGCAAAGTCTGATGAAAAGACTAGACATAGAGACAGTGCACAGAGTGCAGGGCGTGCACAATGTATCTTACCAACCTTGGCTCTGCCGCAGTTGACCTCTGAACTCTCAGCACTCTTGCTTTTCAGCTGAGGGTCTCCTCTTCAGAGCTGGAGGTAGAGGGCTGCACTACGCTGCATCTCTACGGTAGAAAGACAAGACATCAAGAGAGGTGGCGATCTTCATGCGGTGAGAATCAGAACACAAATCAAAGCAGTTAGTACAGGTTTAAACTTCAATCTTACCCTCTCTTCGATGGTTGGCTGCAGTCGATCCCTGCTCACCAGAATGCTGCTGTACGTCACAGTGGGACTGACGCTTGCCTAACCATTTTCCTGAAACACACAGAAAGTCGGGAGGTCAAATGAGCACCCTTGCTGCTTTGATCAAGTTATAATGCACAACAGGGATCCAAAATAGCTACAAAAGCAGATTGTTACTCACCGCTTTGGCCAATGTTGGCCGCCGTACATAACTGGGCATCTTCATCTGTGTGTAGGCCGGCCTTCTTCCTTCCGCGTCGTCCCTGCTCCGAGTCCCTGAAAATATACAACTGACACAAAATTAGTACAAATTCAAAACAATGAAACAAATCGAAGAAATTCATCAACACTACATACAACAAATTTAGTGGAAAAAGAAGCTAGTAGGTGAAGACAGTTACATGGGGAAAGGGCATAAGGGAGTTAAGGGGGTGGGGATGGTTAGTCATGTTAGATTAGGGGGAGTGGATAGGAGACAGGAAAGAGAGAGAACAGAATCAATAGAATTAATTCAAAATGCTTCTCTATTAGGCTTCCTGGTTGCGGAATTGGATCCTGCTTGCTTCCACTTCTGCTGGGCTGTGCTGGGCTCAGGTGGGCTCTGCTGGGCTGTGCTGCTTGCTGTGCATCCTGTCAATTGAGAGTCGAGAGGTCCAAGACTGATACGGTCAACATTAATCGCTAGCGAGGAAAAGATCAAGAAAGGCTACAAGAAGTCGAGTCTGAATCTTACCGCATCTTCTCATGATGGCTGCTGTTGGCATCCGGGTCGGCCAGGAACGAAAAACCTCCTCTCCTGCTAACAAAGCAAAACCAAGACATCAAAGTTACTGCATAGAGTTATCAGAATTCAGCATATGCAAAGAGCAAAGTTAAGATGTCCGTAACACAGGCACAAAGTAATGAAAGTGGACAGAGTGCAATGTGTGCACGTTGCGACTTACCCTCACGTCTGGGATTGGCCGCAGTCCATCACAGAACTCCTGCCGGCAGGTGACGGTCTGCTCTCTCTTCTGCGGAACCAGGCCAGTCTAACCCGTACCTGTTAACAAAGAAGTTTACAGGTCAAAACCAAAGTAACACTCCCCCAACACAGAATGAGTAACAGAAGTCCACAGAGTGCAAGATGTACAGATGGCATGTCTCATTACCTTCAATGCTTGGGTGGGCTGCAGTACATCCCTGAACTCTTTGCACTCCCTCTGGCAGGCCGAAGTGCGCACTTCATCTCGGAATCCACAACAGCCTAATCCGGAACCTGTAAACACCAAAGGTGCAGAAGTCAAAGAACTGTGCAAAGTCTGATGAAAAGACTAGACATAGAGACAGTGCACAGAGTGCAGGGCGTGCACAATGTATCTTACCAACCTTGGCTCTGCCGCAGTTGACCTCTGAACTCTCAGCACTCTTGCTTTTCAGCTGAGGGTCTCCTCTTCAGAGCTGGAGGTAGAGGGCTGCACTACGCTGCATCTCTACGGTAGAAAGACAAGACATCAAGAGAGGTGGCGATCTTCATGCGGTGAGAATCAGAACACAAATCAAAGCAGTTAGTACAGGTTTAAACTTCAATCTTACCCTCTCTTCGATGGTTGGCTGCAGTCGATCCCTGCTCACCAGAATGCTGCTGTACGTCACAGTGGGACTGACGCTTGCCTAACCATTTTCCTGAAACACACAGAAAGTCGGGAGGTCAAATGAGCACCCTTGCTGCTTTGATCAAGTTATAATGCACAACAGGGATCCAAAATAGCTACAAAAGCAGATTGTTACTCACCGCTTTGGCCAATGTTGGCCGCCGTACATAACTGGGCATCTTCATCTGTGTGTAGGCCGGCCTTCTTCCTTCCGCGTCGTCCCTGCTCCGAGTCCCTGAAAATATACAACTGACACAAAATTAGTACAAATTCAAAACAATGAAACAAATCGAAGAAATTCATCAACACTACATACAACAAATTTAGTGGAAAAAGAAGCTAGTAGGTGAAGACAGTTACATGGGGAAAGGGCATAAGGGAGTTAAGGGGGTGGGGATGGTTAGTCATGTTAGATTAGGGGGAGTGGATAGGAGACAGGAAAGAGAGAGAACAGAATCAATAGAATTAATTCAAAATGCTTCTCTATTAGGCTTCCTGGTTGCGGAATTGGATCCTGCTTGCTTCCACTTCTGCTGGGCTGTGCTGGGCTCAGGTGGGCTCTGCTGGGCTGTGCTGCTTGCTGTGCATCCTGTCAATTGAGAGTCGAGAGGTCCAAGACTGATACGGTCAACATTAATCGCTAGCGAGGAAAAGATCAAGAAAGGCTACAAGAAGTCGAGTCTGAATCTTACCGCATCTTCTCATGATGGCTGCTGTTGGCATCCGGGTCGGCCAGGAACGAAAAACCTCCTCTCCTGCTAACAAAGCAAAACCAAGACATCAAAGTTACTGCATAGAGTTATCAGAATTCAGCATATGCAAAGAGCAAAGTTAAGATGTCCGTAACACAGGCACAAAGTAATGAAAGTGGACAGAGTGCAATGTGTGCACGTTGCGACTTACCCTCACGTCTGGGATTGGCCGCAGTCCATCACAGAACTCCTGCCGGCAGGTGACGGTCTGCTCTCTCTTCTGCGGAACCAGGCCAGTCTAACCCGTACCTGTTAACAAAGAAGTTTACAGGTCAAAACCAAAGTAACACTCCCCCAACACAGAATGAGTAACAAAAGTCCACAGAGTGCAAGATGTACAGATGGCATGTCTCATTACCTTCAATGCTTGGGTGGGCTGCAGTACATCCCTGAACTCTTTGCACTCCCTCTGGCAGGCCGAAGTGCGCACTTCATCTCGGAATCCACAACAGCCTAATCCGGAACCTGTAAACACCAAAGGTGCAGAAGTCAAAGAACTGTGCAAAGTCTGATGAAAAGACTAGACATAGAGACAGTGCACAGAGTGCAGGGCGTGCACAATGTATCTTACCAACCTTGGCTCTGCCGCAGTTGACCTCTGAACTCTCAGCACTCTTGCTTTTCAGCTGAGGGTCTCCTCTTCAGAGCTGGAGGTAGAGGGCTGCACTACGCTGCATCTCTACGGTAGAAAGACAAGACATCAAGAGAGGTGGCGATCTTCATGTGGTGAGAATCAGAACACAAATCAAAGCAGTTAGTACAGGTTTAAACTTCAATCTTACCCTCTCTTCGATGGTTGGCTGCAGTCGATCCCTGCTCACCAGAATGCTGCTGTACGTCACAGTGGGACTGACGCTTGCCTAACCATTTTCCTGAAACACACAGAAAGTCGGGAGGTCAAATGAGCACCCTTGCTGCTTTGATCAAGTTATAATGCACAACAGGGATCCAAAATAGCTACAAAAGCAGATTGTTACTCACCGCTTTGGCCAATGTTGGCCGCCGTACATAACTGGGCATCTTCATCTGTGTGTAGGCCGGCCTTCTTCCTTCCGCGTCGTCCCTGCTCCGAGTCCCTGAAAATATACAACTGACACAAAATTAGTACAAATTCAAAACAATGAAACAAATCGAAGAAATTCATCAACACTACATACAACAAATTTAGTGGAAAAAGAAGCTAGTAGGTGAAGACAGTTACATGGGGAAAGGGCATAAGGGAGTTAAGGGGGTGGGGATGGTTAGTCATGTTAGATTAGGGGGAGTGGATAGGAGACAGGAAAGAGAGAGAACAGAATCAATAGAATTAATTCAAAATGCTTCTCTATTAGGCTTCCTGGTTGCGGAATTGGATCCTGCTTGCTTCCACTTCTGCTGGGCTGTGCTGGGCTCAGGTGGGCTCTGCTGGGCTGTGCTGCTTGCTGTGCATCCTGTCAATTGAGAGTCGAGAGGTCCAAGACTGATACGGTCAACATTAATCGCTAGCGAGGAAAAGATCAAGAAAGGCTACAAGAAGTCGAGTCTGAATCTTACCGCATCTTCTCATGATGGCTGCTGTTGGCATCCGGGTCGGCCAGGAACGAAAAACCTCCTCTCCTGCTAACAAAGCAAAACCAAGACATCAAAGTTACTGCATAGAGTTATCAGAATTCAGCATATGCAAAGAGCAAAGTTAAGATGTCCGTAACACAGGCACAAAGTAATGAAAGTGGACAGAGTGCAATGTGTGCACGTTGCGACTTACCCTCACGTCTGGGATTGGCCGCAGTCCATCACAGAACTCCTGCCGGCAGGTGACGGTCTGCTCTCTCTTCTGCGGAACCAGGCCAGTCTAACCCGTACCTGTTAACAAAGAAGTTTACAGGTCAAAACCAAAGTAACACTCCCCCAACACAGAATGAGTAACAAAAGTCCACAGAGTGCAAGATGTACAGATGGCATGTCTCATTACCTTCAATGCTTGGGTGGGCTGCAGTACATCCCTGAACTCTTTGCACTCCCTCTGGCAGGCCGAAGTGCGCACTTCATCTCGGAATCCACAACAGCCTAATCCGGAACCTGTAAACACCAAAGGTGCAGAAGTCAAAGAACTGTGCAAAGGCTGATGAAAAGACTAGACATAGAGACAGTGCACAGAGTGCAGGGCGTGCACAATGTATCTTACCAACCTTGGCTCTGCCGCAGTTGACCTCTGAACTCTCAGCACTCTTGCTTTTCAGCTGAGGGTCTCCTCTTCAGAGCTGGAGGTAGAGGGCTGCACTACGCTGCATCTCTACGGTAGAAAGACAAGACATCAAGAGAGGTGGCGATCTTCATGCGGTGAGAATCAGAACACAAATCAAAGCAGTTAGTACAGGTTTAAACTTCAATCTTACCCTCTCTTCGATGGTTGGCTGCAGTCGATCCCTGCTCACCAGAATGCTGCTGTACGTCACAGTGGGACTGACGCTTGCCTAACCATTTTCCTGAAACACACAGAAAGTCGGGAGGTCAAATGAGCACCCTTGCTGCTTTGATCAAGTTATAATGCACAACAGGGATCCAAAATAGCTACAAAAGCAGATTGTTACTCACCGCTTTGGCCAATGTTGGCCGCCGTACATAACTGGGCATCTTCATCTGTGTGTAGGCCGGCCTTCTTCCTTCCGCGTCGTCCCTGCTCCGAGTCCCTGAAAATATACAACTGACACAAAATTAGTACAAATTCAAAACAATGAAACAAATCGAAGAAATTCATCAACACTACATACAACAAATTTAGTGGAAAAAGAAGCTAGTAGGTGAAGACAGTTACATGGGGAAAGGGCATAAGGGAGTTAAGGGGGTGGGGATGGTTAGTCATGTTAGATTAGGGGGAGTGGATAGGAGACAGGAAAGAGAGAGAACAGAATCAATAGAATTAATTCAAAATGCTTCTCTATTAGGCTTCCTGGTTGCGGAATTGGATCCTGCTTGCTTCCACTTCTGCTGGGCTGTGCTGGGCTCAGGTGGGCTCTGCTGGGCTGTGCTGCTTGCTGTGCATCCTGTCAATTGAGAGTCGAGAGGTCCAAGACTGATACGGTCAACATTAATCGCTAGCGAGGAAAAGATCAAGAAAGGCTACAAGAAGTCGAGTCTGAATCTTACCGCATCTTCTCATGATGGCTGCTGTTGGCATCCGGGTCGGCCAGGAACGAAAAACCTCCTCTCCTGCTAACAAAGCAAAACCAAGACATCAAAGTTACTGCATAGAGTTATCAGAATTCAGCATATGCAAAGAGCAAAGTTAAGATGTCCGTAACACAGGCACAAAGTAATGAAAGTGGACAGAGTGCAATGTGTGCACGTTGCGACTTACCCTCACGTCTGGGATTGGCCGCAGTCCATCACAGAACTCCTGCCGGCAGGTGACGGTCTGCTCTCTCTTCTGCGGAACCAGGCCAGTCTAACCCGTACCTGTTAACAAAGAAGTTTACAGGTCAAAACCAAAGTAACACTCCCCCAACACAGAATGAGTAACAAAAGTCCACAGAGTGCAAGATGTACAGATGGCATGTCTCATTACCTTCAATGCTTGGGTGGGCTGCAGTACATCCCTGAACTCTTTGCACTCCCTCTGGCAGGCCGAAGTGCGCACTTCATCTCGGAATCCACAACAGCCTAATCCGGAACCTGTAAACACCAAAGGTGCAGAAGTCAAAGAACTGTGCAAAGGCTGATGAAAAGACTAGACATAGAGACAGTGCACAGAGTGCAGGGCGTGCACAATGTATCTTACCAACCTTGGCTCTGCCGCAGTTGACCTCTGAACTCTCAGCACTCTTGCTTTTCAGCTGAGGGTCTCCTCTTCAGAGCTGGAGGTAGAGGGCTGCACTACGCTGCATCTCTACGGTAGAAAGACAAGACATCAAGAGAGGTGGCGATCTTCATGCGGTGAGAATCAGAACACAAATCAAAGCAGTTAGTACAGGTTTAAACTTCAATCTTACCCTCTCTTCGATGGTTGGCTGCAGTCGATCCCTGCTCACCAGAATGCTGCTGTACGTCACAGTGGGACTGACGCTTGCCTAACCATTTTCCTGAAACACACAGAAAGTCGGGAGGTCAAATGAGCACCCTTGCTGCTTTGATCAAGTTATAATGCACAACAGGGATCCAAAATAGCTACAAAAGCAGATTGTTACTCACCGCTTTGGCCAATGTTGGCCGCCGTACATAACTGGGCATCTTCATCTGTGTGTAGGCCGGCCTTCTTCCTTCCGCGTCGTCCCTGCTCCGAGTCCCTGAAAATATACAACTGACACAAAATTAGTACAAATTCAAAACAATGAAACAAATCGAAGAAATTCATCAACACTACATACAACAAATTTAGTGGAAAAAGAAGCTAGTAGGTGAAGACAGTTACATGGGGAAAGGGCATAAGGGAGTTAAGGGGGTGGGGATGGTTAGTCATGTTAGATTAGGGGGAGTGGATAGGAGACAGGAAAGAGAGAGAACAGAATCAATAGAATTAATTCAAAATGCTTCTCTATTAGGCTTCCTGGTTGCGGAATTGGATCCTGCTTGCTTCCACTTCTGCTGGGCTGTGCTGGGCTCAGGTGGGCTCTGCTGGGCTGTGCTGCTTGCTGTGCATCCTGTCAATTGAGAGTCGAGAGGTCCAAGACTGATACGGTCAACATTAATCGCTAGCGAGGAAAAGATCAAGAAAGGCTACAAGAAGTCGAGTCTGAATCTTACCGCATCTTCTCATGATGGCTGCTGTTGGCATCCGGGTCGGCCAGGAACGAAAAACCTCCTCTCCTGCTAACAAAGCAAAACCAAGACATCAAAGTTACTGCATAGAGTTATCAGAATTCAGCATATGCAAAGAGCAAAGTTAAGATGTCCGTAACACAGGCACAAAGTAATGAAAGTGGACAGAGTGCAATGTGTGCACGTTGCGACTTACCCTCACGTCTGGGATTGGCCGCAGTCCATCACAGAACTCCTGCCGGCAGGTGACGGTCTGCTCTCTCTTCTGCGGAACCAGGCCAGTCTAACCCGTACCTGTTAACAAAGAAGTTTACAGGTCAAAACCAAAGTAACACTCCCCCAACACAGAATGAGTAACAAAAGTCCACAGAGTGCAAGATGTACAGATGGCATGTCTCATTACCTTCAATGCTTGGGTGGGCTGCAGTACATCCCTGAACTCTTTGCACTCCCTCTGGCAGGCCGAAGTGCGCACTTCATCTCGGAATCCACAACAGCCTAATCCGGAACCTGTAAACACCAAAGGTGCAGAAGTCAAAGAACTGTGCAAAGGCTGATGAAAAGACTAGACATAGAGACAGTGCACAGAGTGCAGGGCGTGCACAATGTATCTTACCAACCTTGGCTCTGCCGCAGTTGACCTCTGAACTCTCAGCACTCTTGCTTTTCAGCTGAGGGTCTCCTCTTCAGAGCTGGAGGTAGAGGGCTGCACTACGCTGCATCTCTACGGTAGAAAGACAAGACATCAAGAGAGGTGGCGATCTTCATGCGGTGAGAATCAGAACACAAATCAAAGCAGTTAGTACAGGTTTAAACTTCAATCTTACCCTCTCTTCGATGGTTGGCTGCAGTCGATCCCTGCTCACCAGAATGCTGCTGTACGTCACAGTGGGACTGACGCTTGCCTAACCATTTTCCTGAAACACACAGAAAGTCGGGAGGTCAAATGAGCACCCTTGCTGCTTTGATCAAGTTATAATGCACAACAGGGATCCAAAATAGCTACAAAAGCAGATTGTTACTCACCGCTTTGGCCAATGTTGGCCGCCGTACATAACTGGGCATCTTCATCTGTGTGTAGGCCGGCCTTCTTCCTTCCGCGTCGTCCCTGCTCCGAGTCCCTGAAAATATACAACTGACACAAAATTAGTACAAATTCAAAACAATGAAACAAATCGAAGAAATTCATCAACACTACATACAACAAATTTAGTGGAAAAAGAAGCTAGTAGGTGAAGACAGTTACATGGGGAAAGGGCATAAGGGAGTTAAGGGGGTGGGGATGGTTAGTCATGTTAGATTAGGGGGAGTGGATAGGAGACAGGAAAGAGAGAGAACAGAATCAATAGAATTAATTCAAAATGCTTCTCTATTAGGCTTCCTGGTTGCGGAATTGGATCCTGCTTGCTTCCACTTCTGCTGGGCTGTGCTGGGCTCAGGTGGGCTCTGCTGGGCTGTGCTGCTTGCTGTGCATCCTGTCAATTGAGAGTCGAGAGGTCCAAGACTGATACGGTCAACATTAATCGCTAGCGAGGAAAAGATCAAGAAAGGCTACAAGAAGTCGAGTCTGAATCTTACCGCATCTTCTCATGATGGCTGCTGTTGGCATCCGGGTCGGCCAGGAACGAAAAACCTCCTCTCCTGCTAACAAAGCAAAACCAAGACATCAAAGTTACTGCATAGAGTTATCAGAATTCAGCATATGCAAAGAGCAAAGTTAAGATGTCCGTAACACAGGCACAAAGTAATGAAAGTGGACAGAGTGCAATGTGTGCACGTTGCGACTTACCCTCACGTCTGGGATTGGCCGCAGTCCATCACAGAACTCCTGCCGGCAGGTGACGGTCTGCTCTCTCTTCTGCGGAACCAGGCCAGTCTAACCCGTACCTGTTAACAAAGAAGTTTACAGGTCAAAACCAAAGTAACACTCCCCCAACACAGAATGAGTAACAAAAGTCCACAGAGTGCAAGATGTACAGATGGCATGTCTCATTACCTTCAATGCTTGGGTGGGCTGCAGTACATCCCTGAACTCTTTGCACTCCCTCTGGCAGGCCGAAGTGCGCACTTCATCTCGGAATCCACAACAGCCTAATCCGGAACCTGTAAACACCAAAGGTGCAGAAGTCAAAGAACTGTGCAAAGGCTGATGAAAAGACTAGACATAGAGACAGTGCACAGAGTGCAGGGCGTGCACAATGTATCTTACCAACCTTGGCTCTGCCGCAGTTGACCTCTGAACTCTCAGCACTCTTGCTTTTCAGCTGAGGGTCTCCTCTTCAGAGCTGGAGGTAGAGGGCTGCACTACGCTGCATCTCTACGGTAGAAAGACAAGACATCAAGAGAGGTGGCGATCTTCATGCGGTGAGAATCAGAACACAAATCAAAGCAGTTAGTACAGGTTTAAACTTCAATCTTACCCTCTCTTCGATGGTTGGCTGCAGTCGATCCCTGCTCACCAGAATGCTGCTGTACGTCACAGTGGGACTGACGCTTGCCTAACCATTTTCCTGAAACACACAGAAAGTCGGGAGGTCAAATGAGCACCCTTGCTGCTTTGATCAAGTTATAATGCACAACAGGGATCCAAAATAGCTACAAAAGCAGATTGTTACTCACCGCTTTGGCCAATGTTGGCCGCCGTACATAACTGGGCATCTTCATCTGTGTGTAGGCCGGCCTTCTTCCTTCCGCGTCGTCCCTGCTCCGAGTCCCTGAAAATATACAACTGACACAAAATTAGTACAAATTCAAAACAATGAAACAAATCGAAGAAATTCATCAACACTACATACAACAAATTTAGTGGAAAAAGAAGCTAGTAGGTGAAGACAGTTACATGGGGAAAGGGCATAAGGGAGTTAAGGGGGTGGGGATGGTTAGTCATGTTAGATTAGGGGGAGTGGATAGGAGACAGGAAAGAGAGAGAACAGAATCAATAGAATTAATTCAAAATGCTTCTCTATTAGGCTTCCTGGTTGCGGAATTGGATCCTGCTTGCTTCCACTTCTGCTGGGCTGTGCTGGGCTCAGGTGGGCTCTGCTGGGCTGTGCTGCTTGCTGTGCATCCTGTCAATTGAGAGTCGAGAGGTCCAAGACTGATACGGTCAACATTAATCGCTAGCGAGGAAAAGATCAAGAAAGGCTACAAGAAGTCGAGTCTGAATCTTACCGCATCTTCTCATGATGGCTGCTGTTGGCATCCGGGTCGGCCAGGAACGAAAAACCTCCTCTCCTGCTAACAAAGCAAAACCAAGACATCAAAGTTACTGCATAGAGTTATCAGAATTCAGCATATGCAAAGAGCAAAGTTAAGATGTCCGTAACACAGGCACAAAGTAATGAAAGTGGACAGAGTGCAATGTGTGCACGTTGCGACTTACCCTCACGTCTGGGATTGGCCGCAGTCCATCACAGAACTCCTGCCGGCAGGTGACGGTCTGCTCTCTCTTCTGCGGAACCAGGCCAGTCTAACCCGTACCTGTTAACAAAGAAGTTTACAGGTCAAAACCAAAGTAACACTCCCCCAACACAGAATGAGTAACAAAAGTCCACAGAGTGCAAGATGTACAGATGGCATGTCTCATTACCTTCAATGCTTGGGTGGGCTGCAGTACATCCCTGAACTCTTTGCACTCCCTCTGGCAGGCCGAAGTGCGCACTTCATCTCGGAATCCACAACAGCCTAATCCGGAACCTGTAAACACCAAAGGTGCAGAAGTCAAAGAACTGTGCAAAGGCTGATGAAAAGACTAGACATAGAGACAGTGCACAGAGTGCAGGGCGTGCACAATGTATCTTACCAACCTTGGCTCTGCCGCAGTTGACCTCTGAACTCTCAGCACTCTTGCTTTTCAGCTGAGGGTCTCCTCTTCAGAGCTGGAGGTAGAGGGCTGCACTACGCTGCATCTCTACGGTAGAAAGACAAGACATCAAGAGAGGTGGCGATCTTCATGCGGTGAGAATCAGAACACAAATCAAAGCAGTTAGTACAGGTTTAAACTTCAATCTTACCCTCTCTTCGATGGTTGGCTGCAGTCGATCCCTGCTCACCAGAATGCTGCTGTACGTCACAGTGGGACTGACGCTTGCCTAACCATTTTCCTGAAACACACAGAAAGTCGGGAGGTCAAATGAGCACCCTTGCTGCTTTGATCAAGTTATAATGCACAACAGGGATCCAAAATAGCTACAAAAGCAGATTGTTACTCACCGCTTTGGCCAATGTTGGCCGCCGTACATAACTGGGCATCTTCATCTGTGTGTAGGCCGGCCTTCTTCCTTCCGCGTCGTCCCTGCTCCGAGTCCCTGAAAATATACAACTGACACAAAATTAGTACAAATTCAAAACAATGAAACAAATCGAAGAAATTCATCAACACTACATACAACAAATTTAGTGGAAAAAGAAGCTAGTAGGTGAAGACAGTTACGTGGGGAAAGGGCATAAGGGAGTTAAGGGGGTGGGGATGGTTAGTCATGTTAGATTAGGGGGAGTGGATAGGAGACAGGAAAGAGAGAGAACAGAATCAATAGAATTAATTCAAAATGCTTCTCTATTAGGCTTCCTGGTTGCGGAATTGGATCCTGCTTGCTTCCACTTCTGCTGGGCTGTGCTGGGCTCAGGTGGGCTCTGCTGGGCTGTGCTGCTTGCTGTGCATCCTGTCAATTGAGAGTCGAGAGGTCCAAGACTGATACGGTCAACATTAATCGCTAGCGAGGAAAAGATCAAGAAAGGCTACAAGAAGTCGAGTCTGAATCTTACCGCATCTTCTCATGATGGCTGCTGTTGGCATCCGGGTCGGCCAGGAACGAAAAACCTCCTCTCCTGCTAACAAAGCAAAACCAAGACATCAAAGTTACTGCATAGAGTTATCAGAATTCAGCATATGCAAAGAGCAAAGTTAAGATGTCCGTAACACAGGCACAAAGTAATGAAAGTGGACAGAGTGCAATGTGTGCACGTTGCGACTTACCCTCACGTCTGGGATTGGCCGCAGTCCATCACAGAACTCCTGCCGGCAGGTGACGGTCTGCTCTCTCTTCTGCGGAACCAGGCCAGTCTAACCCGTACCTGTTAACAAAGAAGTTTACAGGTCAAAACCAAAGTAACACTCCCCCAACACAGAATGAGTAACAAAAGTCCACAGAGTGCAAGATGTACAGATGGCATGTCTCATTACCTTCAATGCTTGGGTGGGCTGCAGTACATCCCTGAACTCTTTGCACTCCCTCTGGCAGGCCGAAGTGCGCACTTCATCTCGGAATCCACAACAGCCTAATCCGGAACCTGTAAACACCAAAGGTGCAGAAGTCAAAGAACTGTGCAAAGGCTGATGAAAAGACTAGACATAGAGACAGTGCACAGAGTGCAGGGCGTGCACAATGTATCTTACCAACCTTGGCTCTGCCGCAGTTGACCTCTGAACTCTCAGCACTCTTGCTTTTCAGCTGAGGGTCTCCTCTTCAGAGCTGGAGGTAGAGGGCTGCACTACGCTGCATCTCTACGGTAGAAAGACAAGACATCAAGAGAGGTGGCGATCTTCATGCGGTGAGAATCAGAACACAAATCAAAGCAGTTAGTACAGGTTTAAACTTCAATCTTACCCTCTCTTCGATGGTTGGCTGCAGTCGATCCCTGCTCACCAGAATGCTGCTGTACGTCACAGTGGGACTGACGCTTGCCTAACCATTTTCCTGAAACACACAGAAAGTCGGGAGGTCAAATGAGCACCCTTGCTGCTTTGATCAAGTTATAATGCACAACAGGGATCCAAAATAGCTACAAAAGCAGATTGTTACTCACCGCTTTGGCCAATGTTGGCCGCCGTACATAACTGGGCATCTTCATCTGTGTGTAGGCCGGCCTTCTTCCTTCCGCGTCGTCCCTGCTCCGAGTCCCTGAAAATATACAACTGACACAAAATTAGTACAAATTCAAAACAATGAAACAAATCGAAGAAATTCATCAACACTACATACAACAAATTTAGTGGAAAAAGAAGCTAGTAGGTGAAGACAGTTACATGGGGAAAGGGCATAAGGGAGTTAAGGGGGTGGGGATGGTTAGTCATGTTAGATTAGGGGGAGTGGATAGGAGACAGGAAAGAGAGAGAACAGAATCAATAGAATTAATTCAAAATGCTTCTCTATTAGGCTTCCTGGTTGCGGAATTGGATCCTGCTTGCTTCCACTTCTGCTGGGCTGTGCTGGGCTCAGGTGGGCTCTGCTGGGCTGTGCTGCTTGCTGTGCATCCTGTCAATTGAGAGTCGAGAGGTCCAAGACTGATACGGTCAACATTAATCGCTAGCGAGGAAAAGATCAAGAAAGGCTACAAGAAGTCGAGTCTGAATCTTACCGCATCTTCTCATGATGGCTGCTGTTGGCATCCGGGTCGGCCAGGAACGAAAAACCTCCTCTCCTGCTAACAAAGCAAAACCAAGACATCAAAGTTACTGCATAGAGTTATCAGAATTCAGCATATGCAAAGAGCAAAGTTAAGATGTCCGTAACACAGGCACAAAGTAATGAAAGTGGACAGAGTGCAATGTGTGCACGTTGCGACTTACCCTCACGTCTGGGATTGGCCGCAGTCCATCACAGAACTCCTGCCGGCAGGTGACGGTCTGCTCTCTCTTCTGCGGAACCAGGCCAGTCTAACCCGTACCTGTTAACAAAGAAGTTTACAGGTCAAAACCAAAGTAACACTCCCCCAACACAGAATGAGTAACAAAAGTCCACAGAGTGCAAGATGTACAGATGGCATGTCTCATTACCTTCAATGCTTGGGTGGGCTGCAGTACATCCCTGAACTCTTTGCACTCCCTCTGGCAGGCCGAAGTGCGCACTTCATCTCGGAATCCACAACAGCCTAATCCGGAACCTGTAAACACCAAAGGTGCAGAAGTCAAAGAACTGTGCAAAGGCTGATGAAAAGACTAGACATAGAGACAGTGCACAGAGTGCAGGGCGTGCACAATGTATCTTACCAACCTTGGCTCTGCCGCAGTTGACCTCTGAACTCTCAGCACTCTTGCTTTTCAGCTGAGGGTCTCCTCTTCAGAGCTGGAGGTAGAGGGCTGCACTACGCTGCATCTCTACGGTAGAAAGACAAGACATCAAGAGAGGTGGCGATCTTCATGCGGTGAGAATCAGAACACAAATCAAAGCAGTTAGTACAGGTTTAAACTTCAATCTTACCCTCTCTTCGATGGTTGGCTGCAGTCGATCCCTGCTCACCAGAATGCTGCTGTACGTCACAGTGGGACTGACGCTTGCCTAACCATTTTCCTGAAACACACAGAAAGTCGGGAGGTCAAATGAGCACCCTTGCTGCTTTGATCAAGTTATAATGCACAACAGGGATCCAAAATAGCTACAAAAGCAGATTGTTACTCACCGCTTTGGCCAATGTTGGCCGCCGTACATAACTGGGCATCTTCATCTGTGTGTAGGCCGGCCTTCTTCCTTCCGCGTCGTCCCTGCTCCGAGTCCCTGAAAATATACAACTGACACAAAATTAGTACAAATTCAAAACAATGAAACAAATCGAAGAAATTCATCAACACTACATACAACAAATTTAGTGGAAAAAGAAGCTAGTAGGTGAAGACAGTTACATGGGGAAAGGGCATAAGGGAGTTAAGGGGGTGGGGATGGTTACTCATGTTAGATTAGGGGGAGTGGATAGGAGACAGGAAAGAGAGAGAACAGAATCAATAGAATTAATTCAAAATGCTTCTCTATTAGGCTTCCTGGTTGCGGAATTGGATCCTGCTTGCTTCCACTTCTGCTGGGCTGTGCTGGGCTCAGGTGGGCTCTGCTGGGCTGTGCTGCTTGCTGTGCATCCTGTCAATTGAGAGTCGAGAGGTCCAAGACTGATACGGTCAACATTAATCGCTAGCGAGGAAAAGATCAAGAAAGGCTACAAGAAGTCGAGTCTGAATCTTACCGCATCTTCTCATGATGGCTGCTGTTGGCATCCGGGTCGGCCAGGAACGAAAAACCTCCTCTCCTGCTAACAAAGCAAAACCAAGACATCAAAGTTACTGCATAGAGTTATCAGAATTCAGCATATGCAAAGAGCAAAGTTAAGATGTCCGTAACACAGGCACAAAGTAATGAAAGTGGACAGAGTGCAATGTGTGCACGTTGCGACTTACCCTCACGTCTGGGATTGGCCGCAGTCCATCACAGAACTCCTGCCGGCAGGTGACGGTCTGCTCTCTCTTCTGCGGAACCAGGCCAGTCTAACCCGTACCTGTTAACAAAGAAGTTTACAGGTCAAAACCAAAGTAACACTCCCCCAACACAGAATGAGTAACAAAAGTCCACAGAGTGCAAGATGTACAGATGGCATGTCTCATTACCTTCAATGCTTGGGTGGGCTGCAGTACATCCCTGAACTCTTTGCACTCCCTCTGGCAGGCCGAAGTGCGCACTTCATCTCGGAATCCACAACAGCCTAATCCGGAACCTGTAAACACCAAAGGTGCAGAAGTCAAAGAACTGTGCAAAGTCTGATGAAAAGACTAGACATAGAGACAGTGCACAGAGTGCAGGGCGTGCACAATGTATCTTACCAACCTTGGCTCTGCCGCAGTTGACCTCTGAACTCTCAGCACTCTTGCTTTTCAGCTGAGGGTCTCCTCTTCAGAGCTGGAGGTAGAGGGCTGCACTACGCTGCATCTCTACGGTAGAAAGACAAGACATCAAGAGAGGTGGCGATCTTCATGTGGTGAGAATCAGAACACAAATCAAAGCAGTTAGTACAGGTTTAAACTTCAATCTTACCCTCTCTTCGATGGTTGGCTGCAGTCGATCCCTGCTCACCAGAATGCTGCTGTACGTCACAGTGGGACTGACGCTTGCCTAACCATTTTCCTGAAACACACAGAAAGTCGGGAGGTCAAATGAGCACCCTTGCTGCTTTGATCAAGTTATAATGCACAACAGGGATCCAAAATAGCTACAAAAGCAGATTGTTACTCACCGCTTTGGCCAATGTTGGCCGCCGTACATAACTGGGCATCTTCATCTGTGTGTAGGCCGGCCTTCTTCCTTCCGCGTCGTCCCTGCTCCGAGTCCCTGAAAATATACAACTGACACAAAATTAGTACAAATTCAAAACAATGAAACAAATCGAAGAAATTCATCAACACTACATACAACAAATTTAGTGGAAAAAGAAGCTAGTAGGTGAAGACAGTTACATGGGGAAAGGGCATAAGGGAGTTAAGGGGGTGGGGATGGTTAGTCATGTTAGATTAGGGGGAGTGGATAGGAGACAGGAAAGAGAGAGAACAGAATCAATAGAATTAATTCAAAATGCTTCTCTATTAGGCTTCCTGGTTGCGGAATTGGATCCTGCTTGCTTCCACTTCTGCTGGGCTGTGCTGGGCTCAGGTGGGCTCTGCTGGGCTGTGCTGCTTGCTGTGCATCCTGTCAATTGAGAGTCGAGAGGTCCAAGACTGATACGGTCAACATTAATCGCTAGCGAGGAAAAGATCAAGAAAGGCTACAAGAAGTCGAGTCTGAATCTTACCGCATCTTCTCATGATGGCTGCTGTTGGCATCCGGGTCGGCCAGGAACGAAAAACCTCCTCTCCTGCTAACAAAGCAAAACCAAGACATCAAAGTTACTGCATAGAGTTATCAGAATTCAGCATATGCAAAGAGCAAAGTTAAGATGTCCGTAACACAGGCACAAAGTAATGAAAGTGGACAGAGTGCAATGTGTGCACGTTGCGACTTACCCTCACGTCTGGGATTGGCCGCAGTCCATCACAGAACTCCTGCCGGCAGGTGACGGTCTGCTCTCTCTTCTGCGGAACCAGGCCAGTCTAACCCGTACCTGTTAACAAAGAAGTTTACAGGTCAAAACCAAAGTAACACTCCCCCAACACAGAATGAGTAACAAAAGTCCACAGAGTGCAAGATGTACAGATGGCATGTCTCATTACCTTCAATGCTTGGGTGGGCTGCAGTACATCCCTGAACTCTTTGCACTCCCTCTGGCAGGCCGAAGTGCGCACTTCATCTCGGAATCCACAACAGCCTAATCCGGAACCTGTAAACACCAAAGGTGCAGAAGTCAAAGAACTGTGCAAAGGCTGATGAAAAGACTAGACATAGAGACAGTGCACAGAGTGCAGGGCGTGCACAATGTATCTTACCAACCTTGGCTCTGCCGCAGTTGACCTCTGAACTCTCAGCACTCTTGCTTTTCAGCTGAGGGTCTCCTCTTCAGAGCTGGAGGTAGAGGGCTGCACTACGCTGCATCTCTACGGTAGAAAGACAAGACATCAAGAGAGGTGGCGATCTTCATGCGGTGAGAATCAGAACACAAATCAAAGCAGTTAGTACAGGTTTAAACTTCAATCTTACCCTCTCTTCGATGGTTGGCTGCAGTCGATCCCTGCTCACCAGAATGCTGCTGTACGTCACAGTGGGACTGACGCTTGCCTAACCATTTTCCTGAAACACACAGAAAGTCGGGAGGTCAAATGAGCACCCTTGCTGCTTTGATCAAGTTATAATGCACAACAGGGATCCAAAATAGCTACAAAAGCAGATTGTTACTCACCGCTTTGGCCAATGTTGGCCGCCGTACATAACTGGGCATCTTCATCTGTGTGTAGGCCGGCCTTCTTCCTTCCGCGTCGTCCCTGCTCCGAGTCCCTGAAAATATACAACTGACACAAAATTAGTACAAATTCAAAACAATGAAACAAATCGAAGAAATTCATCAACACTACATACAACAAATTTAGTGGAAAAAGAAGCTAGTAGGTGAAGACAGTTACATGGGGAAAGGGCATAAGGGAGTTAAGGGGGTGGGGATGGTTAGTCATGTTAGATTAGGGGGAGTGGATAGGAGACAGGAAAGAGAGAGAACAGAATCAATAGAATTAATTCAAAATGCTTCTCTATTAGGCTTCCTGGTTGCGGAATTGGATCCTGCTTGCTTCCACTTCTGCTGGGCTGTGCTGGGCTCAGGTGGGCTCTGCTGGGCTGTGCTGCTTGCTGTGCATCCTGTCAATTGAGAGTCGAGAGGTCCAAGACTGATACGGTCAACATTAATCGCTAGCGAGGAAAAGATCAAGAAAGGCTACAAGAAGTCGAGTCTGAATCTTACCGCATCTTCTCATGATGGCTGCTGTTGGCATCCGGGTCGGCCAGGAACGAAAAACCTCCTCTCCTGCTAACAAAGCAAAACCAAGACATCAAAGTTACTGCATAGAGTTATCAGAATTCAGCATATGCAAAGAGCAAAGTTAAGATGTCCGTAACACAGGCACAAAGTAATGAAAGTGGACAGAGTGCAATGTGTGCACGTTGCGACTTACCCTCACGTCTGGGATTGGCCGCAGTCCATCACAGAACTCCTGCCGGCAGGTGACGGTCTGCTCTCTCTTCTGCGGAACCAGGCCAGTCTAACCCGTACCTGTTAACAAAGAAGTTTACAGGTCAAAACCAAAGTAACACTCCCCCAACACAGAATGAGTAACAAAAGTCCACAGAGTGCAAGATGTACAGATGGCATGTCTCATTACCTTCAATGCTTGGGTGGGCTGCAGTACATCCCTGAACTCTTTGCACTCCCTCTGGCAGGCCGAAGTGCGCACTTCATCTCGGAATCCACAACAGCCTAATCCGGAACCTGTAAACACCAAAGGTGCAGAAGTCAAAGAACTGTGCAAAGGCTGATGAAAAGACTAGACATAGAGACAGTGCACAGAGTGCAGGGCGTGCACAATGTATCTTACCAACCTTGGCTCTGCCGCAGTTGACCTCTGAACTCTCAGCACTCTTGCTTTTCAGCTGAGGGTCTCCTCTTCAGAGCTGGAGGTAGAGGGCTGCACTACGCTGCATCTCTACGGTAGAAAGACAAGACATCAAGAGAGGTGGCGATCTTCATGCGGTGAGAATCAGAACACAAATCAAAGCAGTTAGTACAGGTTTAAACTTCAATCTTACCCTCTCTTCGATGGTTGGCTGCAGTCGATCCCTGCTCACCAGAATGCTGCTGTACGTCACAGTGGGACTGACGCTTGCCTAACCATTTTCCTGAAACACACAGAAAGTCGGGAGGTCAAATGAGCACCCTTGCTGCTTTGATCAAGTCATAATGCACAACAGGGATCCAAAATAGCTACAAAAGCAGATTGTTACTCACCGCTTTGGCCAATGTTGGCCGCCGTACATAACTGGGCATCTTCATCTGTGTGTAGGCCGGCCTTCTTCCTTCCGCGTCGTCCCTGCTCCGAGTCCCTGAAAATATACAACTGACACAAAATTAGTACAAATTCAAAACAATGAAACAAATCGAAGAAATTCATCAACACTACATACAACAAATTTAGTGGAAAAAGAAGCTAGTAGGTGAAGACAGTTACATGGGGAAAGGGCATAAGGGAGTTAAGGGGGTGGGGATGGTTACTCATGTTAGATTAGGGGGAGTGGATAGGAGACAGGAAAGAGAGAGAACAGAATCAATAGAATTAATTCAAAATGCTTCTCTATTAGGCTTCCTGGTTGCGGAATTGGATCCTGCTTGCTTCCACTTCTGCTGGGCTGTGCTGGGCTCAGGTGGGCTCTGCTGGGCTGTGCTGCTTGCTGTGCATCCTGTCAATTGAGAGTCGAGAGGTCCAAGACTGATACGGTCAACATTAATCGCTAGCGAGGAAAAGATCAAGAAAGGCTACAAGAAGTCGAGTCTGAATCTTACCGCATCTTCTCATGATGGCTGCTGTTGGCATCCGGGTCGGCCAGGAACGAAAAACCTCCTCTCCTGCTAACAAAGCAAAACCAAGACATCAAAGTTACTGCATAGAGTTATCAGAATTCAGCATATGCAAAGAGCAAAGTTAAGATGTCCGTAACACAGGCACAAAGTAATGAAAGTGGACAGAGTGCAATGTGTGCACGTTGCGACTTACCCTCACGTCTGGGATTGGCCGCAGTCCATCACAGAACTCCTGCCGGCAGGTGACGGTCTGCTCTCTCTTCTGCGGAACCAGGCCAGTCTAACCCGTACCTGTTAACAAAGAAGTTTACAGGTCAAAACCAAAGTAACACTCCCCCAACACAGAATGAGTAACAAAAGTCCACAGAGTGCAAGATGTACAGATGGCATGTCTCATTACCTTCAATGCTTGGGTGGGCTGCAGTACATCCCTGAACTCTTTGCACTCCCTCTGGCAGGCCGAAGTGCGCACTTCATCTCGGAATCCACAACAGCCTAATCCGGAACCTGTAAACACCAAAGGTGCAGAAGTCAAAGAACTGTGCAAAGGCTGATGAAAAGACTAGACATAGAGACAGTGCACAGAGTGCAGGGCGTGCACAATGTATCTTACCAACCTTGGCTCTGCCGCAGTTGACCTCTGAACTCTCAGCACTCTTGCTTTTCAGCTGAGGGTCTCCTCTTCAGAGCTGGAGGTAGAGGGCTGCACTACGCTGCATCTCTACGGTAGAAAGACAAGACATCAAGAGAGGTGGCGATCTTCATGCGGTGAGAATCAGAACACAAATCAAAGCAGTTAGTACAGGTTTAAACTTCAATCTTACCCTCTCTTCGATGGTTGGCTGCAGTCGATCCCTGCTCACCAGAATGCTGCTGTACGTCACAGTGGGACTGACGCTTGCCTAACCATTTTCCTGAAACACACAGAAAGTCGGGAGGTCAAATGAGCACCCTTGCTGCTTTGATCAAGTTATAATGCACAACAGGGATCCAAAATAGCTACAAAAGCAGATTGTTACTCACCGCTTTGGCCAATGTTGGCCGCCGTACATAACTGGGCATCTTCATCTGTGTGTAGGCCGGCCTTCTTCCTTCCGCGTCGTCCCTGCTCCGAGTCCCTGAAAATATACAACTGACACAAAATTAGTACAAATTCAAAACAATGAAACAAATCGAAGAAATTCATCAACACTACATACAACAAATTTAGTGGAAAAAGAAGCTAGTAGGTGAAGACAGTTACATGGGGAAAGGGCATAAGGGAGTTAAGGGGGTGGGGATGGTTACTCATGTTAGATTAGGGGGAGTGGATAGGAGACAGGAAAGAGAGAGAACAGAATCAATAGAATTAATTCAAAATGCTTCTCTATTAGGCTTCCTGGTTGCGGAATTGGATCCTGCTTGCTTCCACTTCTGCTGGGCTGTGCTGGGCTCAGGTGGGCTCTGCTGGGCTGTGCTGCTTGCTGTGCATCCTGTCAATTGAGAGTCGAGAGGTCCAAGACTGATACGGTCAACATTAATCGCTAGCGAGGAAAAGATCAAGAAAGGCTACAAGAAGTCGAGTCTGAATCTTACCGCATCTTCTCATGATGGCTGCTGTTGGCATCCGGGTCGGCCAGGAACGAAAAACCTCCTCTCCTGCTAACAAAGCAAAACCAAGACATCAAAGTTACTGCATAGAGTTATCAGAATTCAGCATATGCAAAGAGCAAAGTTAAGATGTCCGTAACACAGGCACAAAGTAATGAAAGTGGACAGAGTGCAATGTGTGCACGTTGCGACTTACCCTCACGTCTGGGATTGGCCGCAGTCCATCACAGAACTCCTGCCGGCAGGTGACGGTCTGCTCTCTCTTCTGCGGAACCAGGCCAGTCTAACCCGTACCTGTTAACAAAGAAGTTTACAGGTCAAAACCAAAGTAACACTCCCCCAACACAGAATGAGTAACAAAAGTCCACAGAGTGCAAGATGTACAGATGGCATGTCTCATTACCTTCAATGCTTGGGTGGGCTGCAGTACATCCCTGAACTCTTTGCACTCCCTCTGGCAGGCCGAAGTGCGCACTTCATCTCGGAATCCACAACAGCCTAATCCGGAACCTGTAAACACCAAAGGTGCAGAAGTCAAAGAACTGTGCAAAGGCTGATGAAAAGACTAGACATAGAGACAGTGCACAGAGTGCAGGGCGTGCACAATGTATCTTACCAACCTTGGCTCTGCCGCAGTTGACCTCTGAACTCTCAGCACTCTTGCTTTTCAGCTGAGGGTCTCCTCTTCAGAGCTGGAGGTAGAGGGCTGCACTACGCTGCATCTCTACGGTAGAAAGACAAGACATCAAGAGAGGTGGCGATCTTCATGCGGTGAGAATCAGAACACAAATCAAAGCAGTTAGTACAGGTTTAAACTTCAATCTTACCCTCTCTTCGATGGTTGGCTGCAGTCGATCCCTGCTCACCAGAATGCTGCTGTACGTCACAGTGGGACTGACGCTTGCCTAACCATTTTCCTGAAACACACAGAAAGTCGGGAGGTCAAATGAGCACCCTTGCTGCTTTGATCAAGTTATAATGCACAACAGGGATCCAAAATAGCTACAAAAGCAGATTGTTACTCACCGCTTTGGCCAATGTTGGCCGCCGTACATAACTGGGCATCTTCATCTGTGTGTAGGCCGGCCTTCTTCCTTCCGCGTCGTCCCTGCTCCGAGTCCCTGAAAATATACAACTGACACAAAATTAGTACAAATTCAAAACAATGAAACAAATCGAAGAAATTCATCAACACTACATACAACAAATTTAGTGGAAAAAGAAGCTAGTAGGTGAAGACAGTTACATGGGGAAAGGGCATAAGGGAGTTAAGGGGGTGGGGATGGTTAGTCATGTTAGATTAGGGGGAGTGGATAGGAGACAGGAAAGAGAGAGAACAGAATCAATAGAATTAATTCAAAATGCTTCTCTATTAGGCTTCCTGGTTGCGGAATTGGATCCTGCTTGCTTCCACTTCTGCTGGGCTGTGCTGGGCTCAGGTGGGCTCTGCTGGGCTGTGCTGCTTGCTGTGCATCCTGTCAATTGAGAGTCGAGAGGTCCAAGACTGATACGGTCAACATTAATCGCTAGCGAGGAAAAGATCAAGAAAGGCTACAAGAAGTCGAGTCTGAATCTTACCGCATCTTCTCATGATGGCTGCTGTTGGCATCCGGGTCGGCCAGGAACGAAAAACCTCCTCTCCTGCTAACAAAGCAAAACCAAGACATCAAAGTTACTGCATAGAGTTATCAGAATTCAGCATATGCAAAGAGCAAAGTTAAGATGTCCGTAACACAGGCACAAAGTAATGAAAGTGGACAGAGTGCAATGTGTGCACGTTGCGACTTACCCTCACGTCTGGGATTGGCCGCAGTCCATCACAGAACTCCTGCCGGCAGGTGACGGTCTGCTCTCTCTTCTGCGGAACCAGGCCAGTCTAACCCGTACCTGTTAACAAAGAAGTTTACAGGTCAAAACCAAAGTAACACTCCCCCAACACAGAATGAGTAACAAAAGTCCACAGAGTGCAAGATGTACAGATGGCATGTCTCATTACCTTCAATGCTTGGGTGGGCTGCAGTACATCCCTGAACTCTTTGCACTCCCTCTGGCAGGCCGAAGTGCGCACTTCATCTCGGAATCCACAACAGCCTAATCCGGAACCTGTAAACACCAAAGGTGCAGAAGTCAAAGAACTGTGCAAAGGCTGATGAAAAGACTAGACATAGAGACAGTGCACAGAGTGCAGGGCGTGCACAATGTATCTTACCAACCTTGGCTCTGCCGCAGTTGACCTCTGAACTCTCAGCACTCTTGCTTTTCAGCTGAGGGTCTCCTCTTCAGAGCTGGAGGTAGAGGGCTGCACTACGCTGCATCTCTACGGTAGAAAGACAAGACATCAAGAGAGGTGGCGATCTTCATGCGGTGAGAATCAGAACACAAATCAAAGCAGTTAGTACAGGTTTAAACTTCAATCTTACCCTCTCTTCGATGGTTGGCTGCAGTCGATCCCTGCTCACCAGAATGCTGCTGTACGTCACAGTGGGACTGACGCTTGCCTAACCATTTTCCTGAAACACACAGAAAGTCGGGAGGTCAAATGAGCACCCTTGCTGCTTTGATCAAGTCATAATGCACAACAGGGATCCAAAATAGCTACAAAAGCAGATTGTTACTCACCGCTTTGGCCAATGTTGGCCGCCGTACATAACTGGGCATCTTCATCTGTGTGTAGGCCGGCCTTCTTCCTTCCGCGTCGTCCTTGCTCCGAGTCCCTGAAAATATACAACTGACACAAAATTAGTACAAATTCAAAACAATGAAACAAATCGAAGAAATTCATCAACACTACATACAACAAATTTAGTGGAAAAAGAAGCTAGTAGGTGAAGACAGTTACATGGGGAAAGGGCATAAGGGAGTTAAGGGGGTGGGGATGGTTACTCATGTTAGATTAGGGGGAGTGGATAGGAGACAGGAAAGAGAGAGAACAGAATCAATAGAATTAATTCAAAATGCTTCTCTATTAGGCTTCCTGGTTGCGGAATTGGATCCTGCTTGCTTCCACTTCTGCTGGGCTGTGCTGGGCTCAGGTGGGCTCTGCTGGGCTGTGCTGCTTGCTGTGCATCCTGTCAATTGAGAGTCGAGAGGTCCAAGACTGATACGGTCAACATTAATCGCTAGCGAGGAAAAGATCAAGAAAGGCTACAAGAAGTCGAGTCTGAATCTTACCGCATCTTCTCATGATGGCTGATGTTGGCATCCGGGTCGGCCAGGAACGAAAAACCTCCTCTCCTGCTAACAAAGCAAAACCAAGACATCAAAGTTACTGCATAGAGTTATCAGAATTCAGCATATGCAAAGAGCAAAGTTAAGATGTCCGTAACACAGGCACAAAGTAATGAAAGTGGACAGAGTGCAATGTGTGCACGTTGCGACTTACCCTCACGTCTGGGATTGGCCGCAGTCCATCACAGAACTCCTGCCGGCAGGTGACGGTCTGCTCTCTCTTCTGCGGAACCAGGCCAGTCTAACCCGTACCTGTTAACAAAGAAGTTTACAGGTCAAAACCAAAGTAACACTCCCCCAACACAGAATGAGTAACAAAAGTCCACAGAGTGCAAGATGTACAGATGGCATGTCTCATTACCTTCAATGCTTGGGTGGGCTGCAGTACATCCCTGAACTCTTTGCACTCCCTCTGGCAGGCCGAAGTGCGCACTTCATCTCGGAATCCACAACAGCCTAATCCGGAACCTGTAAACACCAAAGGTGCAGAAGTCAAAGAACTGTGCAAAGGCTGATGAAAAGACTAGACATAGAGACAGTGCACAGAGTGCAGGGCGTGCACAATGTATCTTACCAACCTTGGCTCTGCCGCAGTTGACCTCTGAACTCTCAGCACTCTTGCTTTTCAGCTGAGGGTCTCCTCTTCAGAGCTGGAGGTAGAGGGCTGCACTACGCTGCATCTCTACGGTAGAAAGACAAGACATCAAGAGAGGTGGCGATCTTCATGCGGTGAGAATCAGAACACAAATCAAAGCAGTTAGTACAGGTTTAAACTTCAATCTTACCCTCTCTTCGATGGTTGGCTGCAGTCGATCCCTGCTCACCAGAATGCTGCTGTACGTCACAGTGGGACTGACGCTTGCCTAACCATTTTCCTGAAACACACAGAAAGTCGGGAGGTCAAATGAGCACCCTTGCTGCTTTGATCAAGTTATAATGCACAACAGGGATCCAAAATAGCTACAAAAGCAGATTGTTACTCACCGCTTTGGCCAATGTTGGCCGCCGTACATAACTGGGCATCTTCATCTGTGTGTAGGCCGGCCTTCTTCCTTCCGCGTCGTCCCTGCTCCGAGTCCCTGAAAATATACAACTGACACAAAATTAGTACAAATTCAAAACAATGAAACAAATCGAAGAAATTCATCAACACTACATACAACAAATTTAGTGGAAAAAGAAGCTAGTAGGTGAAGACAGTTACATGGGGAAAGGGCATAAGGGAGTTAAGGGGGTGGGGATGGTTAGTCATGTTAGATTAGGGGGAGTGGATAGGAGACAGGAAAGAGAGAGAACAGAATCAATAGAATTAATTCAAAATGCTTCTCTATTAGGCTTCCTGGTTGCGGAATTGGATCCTGCTTGCTTCCACTTCTGCTGGGCTGTGCTGGGCTCAGGTGGGCTCTGCTGGGCTGTGCTGCTTGCTGTGCATCCTGTCAATTGAGAGTCGAGAGGTCCAAGACTGATACGGTCAACATTAATCGCTAGCGAGGAAAAGATCAAGAAAGGCTACAAGAAGTCGAGTCTGAATCTTACCGCATCTTCTCATGATGGCTGCTGTTGGCATCCGGGTCGGCCAGGAACGAAAAACCTCCTCTCCTGCTAACAAAGCAAAACCAAGACATCAAAGTTACTGCATAGAGTTATCAGAATTCAGCATATGCAAAGAGCAAAGTTAAGATGTCCGTAACACAGGCACAAAGTAATGAAAGTGGACAGAGTGCAATGTGTGCACGTTGCGACTTACCCTCACGTCTGGGATTGGCCGCAGTCCATCACAGAACTCCTGCCGGCAGGTGACGGTCTGCTCTCTCTTCTGCGGAACCAGGCCAGTCTAACCCGTACCTGTTAACAAAGAAGTTTACAGGTCAAAACCAAAGTAACACTCCCCCAACACAGAATGAGTAACAAAAGTCCACAGAGTGCAAGATGTACAGATGGCATGTCTCATTACCTTCAATGCTTGGGTGGGCTGCAGTACATCCCTGAACTCTTTGCACTCCCTCTGGCAGGCCGAAGTGCGCACTTCATCTCGGAATCCACAACAGCCTAATCCGGAACCTGTAAACACCAAAGGTGCAGAAGTCAAAGAACTGTGCAAAGGCTGATGAAAAGACTAGACATAGAGACAGTGCACAGAGTGCAGGGCGTGCACAATGTATCTTACCAACCTTGGCTCTGCCGCAGTTGACCTCTGAACTCTCAGCACTCTTGCTTTTCAGCTGAGGGTCTCCTCTTCAGAGCTGGAGGTAGAGGGCTGCACTACGCTGCATCTCTATGGTAGAAAGACAAGACATCAAGAGAGGTGGCGATCTTCATGCGGTGAGAATCAGAACACAAATCAAAGCAGTTAGTACAGGTTTAAACTTCAATCTTACCCTCTCTTCGATGGTTGGCTGCAGTCGATCCCTGCTCACCAGAATGCTGCTGTACGTCACAGTGGGACTGACGCTTGCCTAACCATTTTCCTGAAACACACAGAAAGTCGGGAGGTCAAATGAGCACCCTTGCTGCTTTGATCAAGTTATAATGCACAACAGGGATCCAAAATAGCTACAAAAGCAGATTGTTACTCACCGCTTTGGCCAATGTTGGCCGCCGTACATAACTGGGCATCTTCATCTGTGTGTAGGCCGGCCTTCTTCCTTCCGCGTCGTCCCTGCTCCGAGTCCCTGAAAATATACAACTGACACAAAATTAGTACAAATTCAAAACAATGAAACAAATCGAAGAAATTCATCAACACTACATACAACAAATTTAGTGGAAAAAGAAGCTAGTAGGTGAAGACAGTTACATGGGGAAAGGGCATAAGGGAGTTAAGGGGGTGGGGATGGTTAGTCATGTTAGATTAGGGGGAGTGGATAGGAGACAGGAAAGAGAGAGAACAGAATCAATAGAATTAATTCAAAATGCTTCTCTATTAGGCTTCCTGGTTGCGGAATTGGATCCTGCTTGCTTCCACTTCTGCTGGGCTGTGCTGGGCTCAGGTGGGCTCTGCTGGGCTGTGCTGCTTGCTGTGCATCCTGTCAATTGAGAGTCGAGAGGTCCAAGACTGATACGGTCAACATTAATCGCTAGCGAGGAAAAGATCAAGAAAGGCTACAAGAAGTCGAGTCTGAATCTTACCGCATCTTCTCATGATGGCTGCTGTTGGCATCCGGGTCGGCCAGGAACGAAAAACCTCCTCTCCTGCTAACAAAGCAAAACCAAGACATCAAAGTTACTGCATAGAGTTATCAGAATTCAGCATATGCAAAGAGCAAAGTTAAGATGTCCGTAACACAGGCACAAAGTAATGAAAGTGGACAGAGTGCAATGTGTGCACGTTGCAACTTACCCTCACGTCTGGGATTGGCCGCAGTCCATCACAGAACTCCTGCCGGCAGGTGACGGTCTGCTCTCTCTTCTGCGGAACCAGGCCAGTCTAACCCGTACCTGTTAACAAAGAAGTTTACAGGTCAAAACCAAAGTAACACTCCCCCAACACAGAATGAGTAACAAAAGTCCACAGAGTGCAAGATGTACAGATGGCATGTCTCATTACCTTCAATGCTTGGGTGGGCTGCAGTACATCCCTGAACTCTTTGCACTCCCTCTGGCAGGCCGAAGTGCGCACTTCATCTCGGAATCCACAACAGCCTAATCCGGAACCTGTAAACACCAAAGGTGCAGAAGTCAAAGAACTGTGCAAAGGCTGATGAAAAGACTAGACATAGAGACAGTGCACAGAGTGCAGGGCGTGCACAATGTATCTTACCAACCTTGGCTCTGCCGCAGTTGACCTCTGAACTCTCAGCACTCTTGCTTTTCAGCTGAGGGTCTCCTCTTCAGAGCTGGAGGTAGAGGGCTGCACTACGCTGCATCTCTACGGTAGAAAGACAAGACATCAAGAGAGGTGGCGATCTTCATGCGGTGAGAATCAGAACACAAATCAAAGCAGTTAGTACAGGTTTAAACTTCAATCTTACCCTCTCTTCGATGGTTGGCTGCAGTCGATCCCTGCTCACCAGAATGCTGCTGTACGTCACAGTGGGACTGACGCTTGCCTAACCATTTTCCTGAAACACACAGAAAGTCGGGAGGTCAAATGAGCACCCTTGCTGCTTTGATCAAGTTATAATGCACAACAGGGATCCAAAATAGCTACAAAAGCAGATTGTTACTCACCGCTTTGGCCAATGTTGGCCGCCGTACATAACTGGGCATCTTCATCTGTGTGTAGGCCGGCCTTCTTCCTTCCGCGTCGTCCCTGCTCCGAGTCCCTGAAAATATACAACTGACACAAAATTAGTACAAATTCAAAACAATGAAACAAATCGAAGAAATTCATCAACACTACATACAACAAATTTAGTGGAAAAAGAAGCTAGTAGGTGAAGACAGTTACATGGGGAAAGGGCATAAGGGAGTTAAGGGGGTGGGGATGGTTACTCATGTTAGATTAGGGGGAGTGGATAGGAGACAGGAAAGAGAGAGAACAGAATCAATAGAATTAATTCAAAATGCTTCTCTATTAGGCTTCCTGGTTGCGGAATTGGATCCTGCTTGCTTCCACTTCTGCTGGGCTGTGCTGGGCTCAGGTGGGCTCTGCTGGGCTGTGCTGCTTGCTGTGCATCCTGTCAATTGAGAGTCGAGAGGTCCAAGACTGATACGGTCAACATTAATTGCTAGCGAGGAAAAGATCAAGAAAGGCTACAAGAAGTCGAGTCTGAATCTTACCGCATCTTCTCATGATGGCTGCTGTTGGCATCCGGGTCGGCCAGGAACGAAAAACCTCCTCTCCTGCTAACAAAGCAAAACCAAGACATCAAAGTTACTGCATAGAGTTATCAGAATTCAGCATATGCAAAGAGCAAAGTTAAGATGTCCGTAACACAGGCACAAAGTAATGAAAGTGGACAGAGTGCAATGTGTGCACGTTGCGACTTACCCTCACGTCTGGGATTGGCCGCAGTCCATCACAGAACTCCTGCCGGCAGGTGACGGTCTGCTCTCTCTTCTGCGGAACCAGGCCAGTCTAACCCGTACCTGTTAACAAAGAAGTTTACAGGTCAAAACCAAAGTAACACTCCCCCAACACAGAATGAGTAACAAAAGTCCACAGAGTGCAAGATGTACAGATGGCATGTCTCATTACCTTCAATGCTTGGGTGGGCTGCAGTACATCCCTGAACTCTTTGCACTCCCTCTGGCAGGCCGAAGTGCGCACTTCATCTCGGAATCCACAACAGCCTAATCCGGAACCTGTAAACACCAAAGGTGCAGAAGTCAAAGAACTGTGCAAAGGCTGATGAAAAGACTAGACATAGAGACAGTGCACAGAGTGCAGGGCGTGCACAATGTATCTTACCAACCTTGGCTCTGCCGCAGTTGACCTCTGAACTCTCAGCACTCTTGCTTTTCAGCTGAGGGTCTCCTCTTCAGAGCTGGAGGTAGAGGGCTGCACTACGCTGCATCTCTACGGTAGAAAGACAAGACATCAAGAGAGGTGGCGATCTTCATGCGGTGAGAATCAGAACACAAATCAAAGCAGTTAGTACAGGTTTAAACTTCAATCTTACCCTCTCTTCGATGGTTGGCTGCAGTCGATCCCTGCTCACCAGAATGCTGCTGTACGTCACAGTGGGACTGACGCTTGCCTAACCATTTTCCTGAAACACACAGAAAGTCGGGAGGTCAAATGAGCACCCTTGCTGCTTTGATCAAGTTATAATGCACAACAGGGATCCAAAATAGCTACAAAAGCAGATTGTTACTCACCGCTTTGGCCAATGTTGGCCGCCGTACATAACTGGGCATCTTCATCTGTGTGTAGGCCGGCCTTCTTCCTTCCGCGTCGTCCCTGCTCCGAGTCCCTGAAAATATACAACTGACACAAAATTAGTACAAATTCAAAACAATGAAACAAATCGAAGAAATTCATCAACACTACATACAACAAATTTAGTGGAAAAAGAAGCTAGTAGGTGAAGACAGTTACATGGGGAAAGGGCATAAGGGAGTTAAGGGGGTGGGGATGGTTAGTCATGTTAGATTAGGGGGAGTGGATAGGAGACAGGAAAGAGAGAGAACAGAATCAATAGAATTAATTCAAAATGCTTCTCTATTAGGCTTCCTGGTTGCGGAATTGGATCCTGCTTGCTTCCACTTCTGCTGGGCTGTGCTGGGCTCAGGTGGGCTCTGCTGGGCTGTGCTGCTTGCTGTGCATCCTGTCAATTGAGAGTCGAGAGGTCCAAGACTGATACGGTCAACATTAATCGCTAGCGAGGAAAAGATCAAGAAAGGCTACAAGAAGTCGAGTCTGAATCTTACCGCATCTTCTCATGATGGCTGCTGTTGGCATCCGGGTCGGCCAGGAACGAAAAACCTCCTCTCCTGCTAACAAAGCAAAACCAAGACATCAAAGTTACTGCATAGAGTTATCAGAATTCAGCATATGCAAAGAGCAAAGTTAAGATGTCCGTAACACAGGCACAAAGTAATGAAAGTGGACAGAGTGCAATGTGTGCACGTTGCGACTTACCCTCACGTCTGGGATTGGCCGCAGTCCATCACAGAACTCCTGCCGGCAGGTGACGGTCTGCTCTCTCTTCTGCGGAACCAGGCCAGTCTAACCCGTACCTGTTAACAAAGAAGTTTACAGGTCAAAACCAAAGTAACACTCCCCCAACACAGAATGAGTAACAAAAGTCCACAGAGTGCAAGATGTACAGATGGCATGTCTCATTACCTTCAATGCTTGGGTGGGCTGCAGTACATCCCTGAACTCTTTGCACTCCCTCTGGCAGGCCGAAGTGCGCACTTCATCTCGGAACCCACAACAGCCTAATCCGGAACCTGTAAACACCAAAGGTGCAGAAGTCAAAGAGCTGTGACCTAACAGAAGAATGAAGTTGGAAGTCACTCGGAAGGAAAGTCAGAAAATTAGGACACATTTAAAAAGCTCCTGCTAATTTGAAATAATGTTTAGAGAAAAAATTACAAACAGATTCATCTTCTCTCTGCTAAACATAAAACAATTAGAGATATGAAGGTTAGAATTTTAATACAGTTGAATAGGTCTCATAAAGTTGTACCTGTTTTGAAGTTTAATAAAAATATGAACATTTTCTTTGAATCTAAGTTAAATGAAAATGGAGAATATTTTGGACAAGGTTATAGGGAATGTCAAAGTCAGAAAATTATGACACAGGTTAATAAAATTTAATAAAATGGGGAATATTGAAGTGAAGGCCATGGGAAAGGTCGAAGTTCAGAAAATAATGAGTTTAATAAAATGGGAAATATTGAGGTCAAGGCAGTAAAAGTCAAAGTTCAGAAAATAATAACACAATTCAATAAAATTGGGAAAAGCTGCTACTAATATGTATTAGTTTATGATATGATAAAAAAAAAAATTTAAAGAGTTACTTTGAAGCTGAGCTTAACACACACACACACACACAAAATGAAATGACTTTGCTCTTCTCCCTCAAAAAAAAAACCCCTCTTGTATGTTCTTAAGAGTCATTTATGAATAGAAATATATATGAAGGATTTTTTTCAGCTTCGCAAAAAAGCCCGAATCTGAAATATTTTTAGTGAGCATGAAACACTCCCGCCCTTCTGAGAAAAAAGAAATTCTGTATCTCTTCATTTTTGCTTTTTGATATTGCATGGGGATTTTGAGAAAAGGAGACATAGAAAGAGAGAAAACTAAAGTGTTGATAACATCACTTAAACACCTATTGTTATCCACTTACAGGAAAAGGTACTTTTCACAAACAAGTGGTTTTAAACTGTTTGGTCAACTGATTGTTCGCTTAACTTTACTGTTAAACCCCACTGTAGGTTTTCCTCTTGCAACACATTTCACAGGAATAGCAAGGACTTATAATATAGATACTCACTAAAAAGAATTCCTCCGCTTTATAAGTAATTTACATCTTAAAATCTCCAAAATCAGTGAGTTAAATACTGCCCGCCATTACATTGAGAACACTGCTCAGGGTATACACCGGAAGTGTGTTCAAATGACTTGATGAATACATTAGGGGTTAGATAGAAAAAATGAAATCTAGAATGAATATTCTTAGATATGTCAACTGTTACTCATAAAATAAGTGATTTTTTGTTTGGGTGTGATTTTTTTTTAAATTTTGTGATCGTTGAGAGAGAGAGAGAGATTTTACAGCTGATGAAATCTTGCTTCTATGACCTTGAGTAGTAACATTGGGTACTTTTGCTTCTGTTACCTTACGGTCTCTTTTGAAGGATTGTCCTATTATTTATTCACACGAAAGATGAATATATTTAAAAAAAAAAGGGGGGGGTCGCATAATATTTCGTCCGCCTCGTTTAAAGGTCCGGGGGGACCTAATACGATAACACATAAGGTCCACCAGGATATTATGTGCCTGTCAATACATTTGAAAACATATCAATACATTTTATAATCTTTATTTACAACAATGATCAAATATGTTTAAAGATATTATTAATAAAATATTATCAATGGTTTTATGTAGACATTGGCTCTGCAAAATACAATGAAATCAGTTCAGATTCACCGGCTAAAAGATTGAATTTTTGGCGATTCATGTTTTAAAATCTTATTGACCCAGCAACTACTAAACGCACTACCAGCATTTTGTAATTCGCTTTAAAATGAAAAGAGAAAAATGAACAGCGATTGTTTTTTTTGCCGTCTAAAACAAAAAATGTATGTGAACTAAAAAAAAAAGAAAAGAAAAAAGAAGTTAAAAGTGTCAACATGAGAATCCACAAAACTATTCCATCAAAGCGTTAATTTGAAACTTTGGACAAATCTCAGTTATTATCTTTATCTATAAACCGTTTACACATAAACGATCGAGCTTTCTTTACAATTTTCAATGACCACTCGTATGATTGTTCGTTTTATTTTACGGTTAAGCCCACTAGGTTTTCTCTGTTAGCATGAAAAAAAAAATTATAAAATGATTACTCAAAAAACTTTCACTTATTTTTTTTTTTTAGAAGTTAGTATCTTGAAATCTTCAGAATAAGTGAAAACTGAAAAAAAGAAGCCCTGCTCAAATATGTAATAAGTCTACTGTTCACGATACTGGAAGTGTACGTACGAATGCGCATTTTGAAATAGACTTTGAGGTTAACAACATGACTTAAAATAATAAAATTACATATTTTTTTCTCTTATTAAATTTTTTTTTGGATAGGAGTTATTTGTAACTAAATCATTATAATTTTTATTAAAACCAGTCTATAAAAACGAATTCGATGTGGAGATCGACCAATATCCACAATGTAATATTGATAACTTTGTATTTTTTTTTAAAACCTGCCACTGTAAAATACACTAAAATCCACTTAGATTCAGTAGTTGCATTGACACGCTTGAATGATTCTAGACATAATCAGATCTCGGTGTTTGGTAAACCCGCGGCAAGCTTCTGAATTCACTACTGATATTTGTAAATTGATGCAATGTTTAACATTCATAACATTCTACATGTATAAGAAAAATAACAAAGTTGTTTTAATCTTCTACCAAAAAAAAAACAAACAAAAAAACAAAAAAAATCAAACTTTTGTGATAATAAAAGATACACGAATTGATGGCAGAAATTCTTTCTGAAAATGTTTCTCTAGCTGACCAATGAAAACCCTTACAAGTCTTTGAAAACCACAAGAATTCTTCGATTCCAGTTTAATGTATGATTCTTTGTTAATTTCCTTGCCAGGCCCACGGTCGTACGCTGGATTACACCCCTAGCTCCCCACTTTTCTTCTGATATAATCTTTTTGCCGTTCATTTAGTTTGGACGTTGAAAATTAATGCGAGTCCATTCCGTGAGCGTGAGCGTATTCCGTGAAGTTTATTTCAAGTACCTTTTTTAAAATTTGTTTTTCAATTTTATATATATATATTTCACCCGTCCATGGAACTGGCCACTCCTATATATGATTATATCATTATTATCATTTCCTATTTTACAATACATTTCATATGTAAAACAACAAATTTTACTTTAAATACTCACAAAGAATTATGTTTCTCCCCTTTATGTGCAATTAGTATCTTGAAAGAAACACATGTATCTTGAAAAGGACTGCGCGCCATTTATACAAATATTTACTAAGAGTAGTGTTCACAACTTACCGGAAGTGTGTACGAACCTTTTAATATTATAAGATAAAATAATAAGCAAATCTGTGGCGAATATTTGAAATTAATAAGTCATTTGTACCTTAAATAAAAATATATAAATTAATGTTTTCTTCTGTGTAAGTTTTAAGTACTGTTGTGATCAACCCGGAGAGAGAGAGAAGTACAATTAGGCCGATAGGTTACATATATACATATGTATACCTTTTATCTTAATTAAATGATGGTATTTTGACTACTTATTGTTTACTTTAAGTGTGTACAACAAACAAATGCAAGGAAAATTTCGGTCTGACGACATTTGTTCATTCAACGAATTATCTGATTTTGTAACAGACTAAAAATATTTATAATTATTACTGATTATCTTATGATCAAAACTGTTTATATTAATGTCCTAAAAGAAAAAAAAATCACCATTGTGATAAAAGCAATCCCAATGTTACCCAATAGTAGGCCCATTCTAACGCTTAGGGGGCAAGTGGGGCGCCCCAACTTTTTTTTTTGAATATACATGTAGTCTTTTGCTATCATTTTTATATTATTTTTTTTCAATGACGATCCCCTCCCCCTTTTTTTTTGCTGCTGCATTGTTAGAACCTCAAATTCCAGCAATTAGGGAAAATGTAACCCCCCCCCACACACACACACACAATAGGATTTTCGAGTTCGAGAAGGTAAGTTTCTTTTTTCGGCATCCCCCCTCCCCACTTTTCAAATTGATGTACGGACTTGGACATAATTTTAAAGGAAATACCCTCATTGGGATCTTGCACAATTATAACTCAATTTTTGTGAGGAAATTTAATTGTTTAAGTACCAATTAAAACCCCAAACACAAGTTCCTGTGTAAAATTCAAGTCAAGTTCTTTATTATTATCGGCTGCATGAGAGACCGGTGTCGCATAATATTTGGTCCGCCTCGTTTAAAGGTCCGAGGGGACCTAATACGATAACGTATAAGGTCCGGCCTGCCTCTATAATAAAAGGTCCGCCTTCGGTTTAATATGCAGATTTTTCTCCTTTATTGATTCGAAATTAATTTGCTTTATTAATCTTTTTAAATTATTTAAGGTATAGTTGTAAGAAAAGTGTCCCTCCCAGCAAAATGGAGTTCCAGGGACGTACATGAATGTACATTGTATATATATTAAAAGGATCAAGTCCTTTGCTGGATTTCGTTAGCCAATTTTAATTAATTATATTTCTAATACTATGATATATTTCAGTACAAAACCTCAAATTATCTATCAAAAAATTATTCAAAATTTGATGTTAGCACTGATTAACTGTTAGCTCCTTATCGTAGTACATACCTCCCAGGTAGTGCACAAAACAAAAAATATAAAGATGCAAAGATCTGTTGATCGAGTTACCTTATGGGAAAATCATGTACGACATGTGTCTTTTATAGTTTAAGTGATATCAATATTATCATTGCAAAATTAAAAAAAAAATACATATATATAATACGCATACCTTCACTGGCACATTGTTCAGTATATGGTGTTCGTAAGTCCAACAATGATCATTTCAGTACAGTCTCTTTCCTAACAACGTTCGACTTCCACTTCCCAAAAAGAATTTTCATATCTTTCGGAAGATATTTCATTATATCATTAATAATAATTATGCATAATTCTTACGATTCATATTGTACCTAACTATAAAATAATTGGAGGGTCACTTTGACAGGGACTTGTGTTACGGTGTACTAGCCTATCCCGTTGTTGTTAAAACAACATGTCTGTGCTTTGGGGGGTAGGCCTATTGTCTCACCTGACGAAACTTGAAGTCGCATATCCCCCGTGTTTTTATAACCATCGTTTCTTATCCAGTTAAAGACCAACGATTATTTCATTCTACTTGATATTACCCCGGGGCGGGGTTAACACTGGTTAAGGAAGATGTGCATTAATTGGCAAAATCAAACCAAAGTCAATCGAGTTGAACATTTTAAGCAATAAAACACCCCCTCCCCAAAAAAGGAAAAGATTATAAATGGTGTTGTTGTATTTTTGGTGGGTGGGGTATAGCAAAATTATGCTGATATATGTCAAATAGTTTAAAAAGTACTGATGTTGTAGACTTTCCTCCCGCATTAATATTTTTTCCCGGAAAAACGAGCTTGGGTTTAAAGACCCCTCCCCTTTTGGAAAATGAGCCTAGCATAGGTTTATTTCCGGAATTTTTTTTTTAAATATTGTTTATTTCATTCCCTACATTTTGTAGTTTTCATTTCTGACGTTTTAAAATTTTCATCTCTGACATTTATCATCATAAAGTACTTTTCCGGCAATGAAAACAAAATTGAAATTTCCCTTATAAAAAAATTAAAGAATAAATCAAGAATAATTCATTGATTTCCAGATAATAAGTTCTGCTTATATTTAAAAGAATCTTATGACGATTTTGTCCTCGGACACATGTAAGTGTAAGTTGTGAATTTTTGTTCATCTTTTCAAATCAAGATAATCAGACTGAATTTGAGATCAGGAAGGTTTAGATAGAATTTATGACATACAGAAACTATGTTTGACGGAATAAAGTAATCAAAGTTGAGGAGATTCTGTTTTTCGGGGCTTTCAAACACATATAATTCAGTGGGCATTAAAATTTGGTGATCAAAAATTGCATGTTTTATTATTGAAATTATTGCATTTTATTACTAAACTTCGTATTTTTACTAGATTTAGTGTTGATTGTATTGTAAAATGAAAACAAAAAATGTCGGAAATGCAATGCAAAATTTCGGAAATGACATGCAGCGAGCTTGGAAGAAACAACCCCGGCTTTATTATCCACCATAGGAAATACTCAGTACGCTTCAGTACAGAATTTTCTCCTTTTCCACCTTCTTACTAGGGAGAATCTTATCCACCCATACTGTTTACAGAGGGGTTTTACAGAGCAACTTGACATGTATTTCCCCCTAAAATAAAAAGGAAAGTGTTTGTTGAGATCGTGACTGATATAAAAATTCATAAAACACCACCAAGTCGTGTTCTTTTGTTAATATTTTTTATATTTATTTTGATTTTGGTTTAAATTAGATTTTTTTACGACTTTAAGCGGCTATTTCTTTTTTATTTATGTGTGTGTGATGGGGGGGGGGGGGGTTATTGCAGCCCGGAGAACCGGGCTGCTCTGTACATATAAGTTTAAGTGTTGGTATATGGGGATTTAGGTGGGAGAAGTTATTCAGAATTAAAGGTTTTCTAAACATTAAAAAGATTGTTAATCAGAATGTTCTTTCCCTTTATAAATTACGAGATACACAATATATTTACTTCCATAAAGTGAATCTGTAAAAATATATATGTTTTTTCATATTTAATAAATAAAGTTGCTTATAATTTACTATCGAAAAAACGACAGGTCCCTTTTTTTTTTAGAACATCGAATTTTACTTATCGCATAAAAACGTAAAAATGTACTTTACACAGTTCGTGTTTTATATTCTTAAAGTGAAAGACATTTTTTAAAATAGGTGATGCATGTGTCTGGTTTCAAATTATATTTTATGCAGCCAACATTTACTTGAGGAATTGATAAAGTTTAAAAGGGTATCGTTTTTGTTCGATTTTCATCCGACTACAAGTTTTCAAAATTTTCTCGACTATCGTCTCCATCATTTAGACGCATGCCTTTTTCACATATATCGAAGCGGTTTGATGATCAAGACTCATTTCCATTGTTTACTTTATTTATTTCCCGGGCGACAATTGATGGTTACATCAATGTTTTCTTGTAGTTCTCTTGTTGCACGTCATCAACATTACTAATTAAATGGTAATATATATCCTTGGTCCCTTCAGACAGATGTTTATGGTTGCATATAGATATACAATACAGTAGACACATCTCCTGCAAACGTACATAGAGAGGATAATAAACACAACAGCTAGGGTAAATCCTTAATCTTTCTTCATATGATGTAAACAAACTCTCTTTAATTTTATGTGTTTAAGTCAAGATTAAAACATTTTGCACCACCCGGACCTATAAACTTCGGCGGACCTTTTCTTATACGGGCCGGACCTTTTCTTATAAAAGGCGGACCTTATATGATATCGTATTAGGTCCCCCCGGACCTTTAAACGAGGCGGACCTAATATTATGCGACACCGGCCTATTTGGGGTTGCGTTACAAAGTGCACATGGAGAAATGAGAAGTTTTATTACTCCGATAAAATTATTTGTCAATGATAAGATGAATAAAATAATGAGTAAAAATTTTTAAAACTTGCTCTTTACTAAAAGTTAATTAATGCTGTGATGTTCAATCTAAAGTAAAAACTTCTTTGAATGTGCTACAGCTACACTGTGCATTTATTGAGTGTAGTCCATTATCGCACCGTGCAGTTCGACCATCGGCATCATCACGTGACAAAGATCCAGGGTATCAGCAAGTGGTTCGGGATCATTTTGGTGACAATACATTTGTATCATTTTAATATATTAATATTACTGTGTATCGATGAATCAGTTTCACTATTAAATGCCGAATATTCATTGTGATGAAATGCACATTAAGCTTTTTAAAGTATACATCAAAATGCTGGGAGCGTTTTATTTGCTACACCTTGTACACTATAATATACCATCAATACAGTTAGTATATAGGTCCCTGGTTGAACTCTTGGATATTAAGCTTTTTTTTTTTTTTTTTTTGATTGGCTTCAAAAATGTTCATTTTGTCGGACCCGATAACCAGACAGCATTCTGTCCAAGAACTCAGTCAATAAACGTGTTATTATACCTTTTAAAAACTCTTGCCCTGGCGTCCATGTTTGAGATGCTCCGGGTTGCAGATGCCAAATTTTTGATGTAAATTTCATTTACCCGCAATGCGTTTTTTACTCGGTCAATTCCGTAACTGTCGAAAAGTAACGAAAGAAATTTGACATTAACACGATGTTCTTCTCATAGTCTGCAGTTTACTTAGATCCTTGTATATACATGTATGTAGTCAAAAGAATGATATAATTTACTGTTGCTTTTTAGGTCTATTTGATGTTTTAGTCACTTAAGTTCACCGAGGTCGAAGGGCGAGGTGGATACCGTACTTCGAGGGTTAATTAATAGGACTTGAAGCAACCATGATATCTTTCCTTACATTTGTTGAAGTCAGGGTTTAAAAAATATAACCAGTTGTGTTAATTTAAATTTTTTGTATCCTGTTTTGGTGCGTTATAGAAAAAATACAAATAAATAACATCTATATTGAAAAACGGGGAGGGGGGCTTCCTTAACACATTTGACATAACACCCCCCCCCCCCTCAAAAAGAGAACTCTCCAAACTCCAAAATCTTATTACGAAAGGGGGTAGGATCAATAAATATGGGGGCGATTTTATTGCTCTGGATAAAAAAGAGAGGACAGCTTTTCAATGAATATTTTCATACCAAATTAAAAGTAAAAATTTACTTTCAGAAATAAGATGGAGGACACATCCCCATACTACCTGTCTGAGTGTTTATGTTCACCTGGAAGTTGGATGGAGATAAATAACTCTTCGTTACTGGTTGTATCAGTCCAGAAGTTCTCAATCTATTTTTAGTCAAACATAGAAAAAACAATATCTTATATTCACCTGGAAAGTCGCATGGACAATGTTGGATCTCTGTCAGAGAGCTAGGAATTATTGAGACATATACCAGTAATAAAACCATTGCCCTATTACATGTTTGATGTTTTATATATAGTCTGTTACGTTGTACTTAGTGAACGTTGGCTAAAAGCAATTCTTTTTCTTATCTCATTTCAAAGACCCCCCCCCCCCTTTTCAAAAAAAAAAAAACAAAAACAAAAACAAAAACAAAGCAAACAAACGGAAAAAAAACATAGGATATTATTTCATGATTACTGAACCATATAATTTCTAGTATATTTTGCGCTATTATGTACATGTTAATAGATTTTTTGGGGGGCGTGGCATTTTTTTTTCTGATTTTGGAAAATCAAAAAAAAAACTTGTTGTATTACACTGTACCTGCATAGCAGAAGGGACACTTAGGGATCACTTCACCCGGCATCTTTCTGTCTGTCTAGTACATGTACAATCAAATAGTTAAATTTTCACCTTTTTTAATGATGCTATGAAGCATGTGACACATACATTTCTTGGAACACTTAAATTTAAAATATCTGTGATAAAGTTACTCTTAAGACAAGGACTAATCTAGGTCATATCTAATTTACTGCCGATTGCTAATATTTTTCCCAAGGGACCCCCTTTAAATAACTCGTCTTTTAACTTTTAATGAGTCAAATACCTTCCAACTCCCTTTAACAGAGTTGTAGATAAAAAAAATATTTTCAATTACATTTACCCTTGCTTTAATTGATACATGTTTACTACTATTAATTCAGATTTGTAAAAAGTGATATTTTGCAAACTTTTAACAAACAGAAAGGTTTACATATAACATATCGTTGAAAAATTAGAGCTTTCGATGCCATGCCAGTAATTTCATAAAATGAGTAACTAACAATTTTCTTGTTCAAAACTCAAATATCTCTCAAAAATATAAAGAACAGAGTAGTCAAGGTTCTTTGATATAACCAATATAGAGTAGTCTAGGATCTTTGACATAACCAGGATAGATAAGAAATTATCAGTTCAGAAAAATCAGAGTGCTTTGATATAGTCAGCACAGAGCTGCTATGCATATTTATCTGTACCAGGAGAACCTTCACTAATCTGTATATTTTAGAGCCTAATTAGCTACTCCAATATTGGTAATATCCAAGAATCATGATTTCTATACCCTGAACTATATTCATCTAAGAACCAAGACTATATATCTAAGTAGCTTGACTACACTGAACTGGTCATATCCAAGAACCTTGACTATGCTGTACTAGTAATATCTTAGAACCTTGACTTCTCTTTACTGAATATATCTAAGAACTTGACTACTGTCTACTGATTATATCTAAGAACACTGAATACTCTGTACTGGTTATATCCAAGAACCTTGACTACTCTTTACTGGTTATATCTAAGAACCTTGACATCTCCATACTAATTAAACCCAAGAACCTTGACGACTCTGTCTTGGTTAAACCCAAGAACCTTGACAACTCTGTCTTGGTTAAACCCAAGAACCTTGACAACTCTGTACTGGCTATATCTACCCTGTACTGGTGTGTAAAATATGGGAATTCATTATAAAAGATAAAAACAAGTGTTAGTTGATAAATATCTGCAAAATTCTTAAATGTGACATTCATGCAATGTTTTAAAGAGATGCATGCAAACTAAAATTTGATAAAAAGTCAAATTGATTTACAATTCTTTGCAGGGCCAACTTTTGTTTTACTCTCATTTTTCATTACTCTCATTCAAAAAACAAGCAATTACATAGAGTACTAAATAAACAAAAAGTTTATGTCCAAGGACTGAATGCAACATCAAATTAATATATAAACGAGAGACCCATGGGCCACATCGCTCACCTGAGCACTTTGGAAAAAGAAGAAATCGGTTCAGTATTGAAAAGTTTAAATATAAAAGTGGTCCCAACATATTTGATCTGCTATTGAGGCCTTGCCCTACCACCAGGAATTAATTCTACACTACCTGAGGATGCTTCCATATCAATATGAATAATAATGGATTTGCTGTTCTTGATCCCCAATTGTGGCCACACCCTACCCCCTAGGGTCATGATTTGAACAAACCTGAATCTATATCACCTGAGGATGCCTCCATATTAATATGACTAAACACAGCTGTGCTGTTCTTGAGAAGCTGTTTAAAGATTTTTTTTCTATATATTCCTATGTAAAACTTTGATCCCCCATTGTTGCCCATCCAACCCCTGGGGGTCATGATTTGAAAAAAAAACTTGAATCTACACTACCTGAGAATGCTTCCATATCAATATGGATAATAATGGCTTTGCTGTTCTTGAGAAGAAGATTTTTAAAGATTTTTTCCTTTATACTCCTATGTAAAACTTTGATCCCTCATTGTGTCCCCACCCAACCCCGGGGTCATGATTAGAACAAACTTTTATCTTCACTATGTAAAGAAGGTATCTTTTAAGTTTCAACTTTTTTGACCAAGTACTTCTTGAGAAAAAAGATTTTTTTACAATTGAACTTCCCTTCACCCAAGGATGCTTTGTGGCAAGTTTGGTTAAAATTGGCCCAGTGGTTCTGGATTAAAAGTTGAAAATTTGAAAAGTTTACAGACGGACACACAGACAGACAATGGACAAAATGTGATCAGAAAAGCTCATTTGAGCTTTCAGCTCAGGTGAGCTAAAAATACAATATTCATGAAAAACTATGCTCTCTGTAATGTAAACAATACTATGCCAAACTGTCTTGTACTGAGTTTAGATGAAAATATATATATATGCATATATTTTGTTCAAAAAACAGACTGCTTTACAGGATCAATTATCATAAGATTATGATTTATGACTGTCTTGAAACAAAATTTCACTACACTGGTTTAAATTTGTGTTCTGTAAACTTTACAAGTTTTAACATTTTACATTCAAGAGATGCATGATACATATACATAGGATAAAAGTATATGACAGTAATTATTATTGAAAATAAGTATGGTATAAGAACTGTTTGTTGATAATGTTTCTTGCACATGCATGGATTGGCTTTGGTTTGGTGTTATTTCGAGGGGTCACAATCTCGGCCCTCATTGGTGACTTCCGCATGTCAATTTGTATCATCTGAGAAAACGCATCCTTCTTTTTCTGGTCAGCAGAGAGAAGCAATATTCTGCCTCTATAGTGTGTGAACCCTAAAATGGGCAAATATGAAGGCGACAATTTGGTCAAAGGCACAAACCTACATTTATAGTCATCTTCTCTTCTTTCAATATCAAACTTGATAATGTCACCTTTGGCATTTATTATGAAGTTCAGATGTCCAAAGGATGATACAGTCACAGGCTGTTCTAAATCCAGTTGACCTATGACCTTGCATTCTCTTGTCCGGATTTCAAACACCTGAATGTCTCTGACAAATTGTCCACTCTGGTCAATTCCTCCAAAAATGAAAATTCTTTCTCCCACAACTGTGGAAGCTGCAGAATGAACAGGGCTCATCAGTTCTCCCAAAGCTCTCCATTTTTTTCCTCTGATACTATATTCTTCTATGGAACTTAAAACATTCTTTCCTTCCTTTGCTTTGGGATTTTTACCACCAATGATATAGATTGATTCTCTCACAGCTGCCATGACATGACAGGTACGTCCTCTCTTCATCAAAGCTTCACATAAGTTCCATTCATTTCTCTCTGAATCATAATGAAGCAAGTTTTTGGAATTGTTTGTCCCCCCTGCCAAATAAATGTCACTTCTGTAGGTGACCATCTGGAAGTTTAAACCTGGGTTTTTGTCCAGTGGTATTGGGGCTAAGGTGTACCAACGATTCTGGTGAAAACTGAAGGCCCACAGACACTTGCCATCCTGATAGAATGATCCAGATCTCTCCATATCATATTCTGTAATCACCATAGTTACTTCCTCAAATTCATCACTGTTGCGCAAGTGAAATCTGGTTGAGCAGTACTCTTGCTGTCGAGCTGGTAGCATGTGGTAATCTCTAGCTTCATTCAGGAATTTACTACAGTTTTCATCCTCTATCAACAAGTCTTCCCTGTACAATTCACTCAGTAAATACTCTGGACTGATGTTTATCAATCTCACATGCCGAAAAAGTTTGTCAATGTTATCTTCTCTGTTCCTTTTGTCTGCTTTAACCCAGCGCAAGACCGCCTCACAAATTTGTTCTTCATCCACAGGAACCAAATCGTCATCTTTGACAATGCTCAAAACATCATCAATATCCAGCTCATCAAATTCTTTAGTCTTCCACAGTCCGTTGAAGCCTTCCATCACATATGGTCGGCATTTCTCTAAAAGTATACTGCAGCCAAACTGCCGAGCCAGTTTGAAAATTTCAAGACAATTTTCAGTGTCCATTTCTTTGCCAAGAAATTCCTCACATGATTCTTGCAGAGCCTGCACCTATATTTCCAAAGAAAGAAAATAATGCAGCATTATCATTTAAGATTTCATATACCAATAGACCTAATAATACTACATCCTGTATATCATTTATTAATAACATGAAAACTTTTTTTTAAACAATTTATACTTTTACTTCCCAAATTTATGAGTCAGACAGAACTCATGGTTTTTCTTTTTCGACTGGATATCGCAGAATGTTAAAATCAAAGAAATAAAAGCTTTTTCCCTTTCGTTTTTTTAACTTTTTATGTTCAAATTGTAATTGAAGCTCTAAAAGTTACTGCAAAAACTAAATTAAATATTAAATGAATGCAAGCTATGAGCATTTTGACAGTGTACTTGGAATAATGCAGCTGCTCGGAGAAGTTCCACGACATTGTCCCTGCTAATATCCTCTTGTCCTGTGTATATATATGTCCTGAAAGCCTCAAAGGTAGCCTTTTGTATATCAGGTAACTCCAGCCTGTTACTGGTGGACTCTAGCATTCCAGAGCTAAACATAGACTTGAAATATGGTGAACCTTTAAGAATAAAATCACTATTGATAAAAATATTACATTAAATACACAATACGCTTGATTTTTTTTTTTTTTTGATCATTAAATTTGAAATAGTTATTCCTGAGATTAAGTGTTGTAATGTTAATTACTTTGTACTTAATTTCCAATTCTTACATGTAAAGTTCCTTAATGTTCTTAATAAATTTCATATTTAATTAAACTTGAACTGGTTACCAAAAGAGTAGTTATCTGAAACAATGGACTCTTACATTATGATATCAACAATAAAGCCATGCCTTATTTACCTGGTAAAATAAAATAAGTTAATCTTTATTTTTACAACAGGGCAAAGATTTTATTAAGAAGCACTATATGAAGGAATTAATGAACAAGTGCAAATAGTTCTTATCTATTTCTGAAAAAATACCTGCTGCAAGTAGAAGTTTGTGGCAGGGGAAGCTCTGCCCCTCCACAATGATCTCCACGTCTGAGTTTTCTCCTCCCATCCCCATCTCCATGATACCACTCATCATGCTCTCTAGGTACCGCTGACGAGCACTGTCAGACATACTGTTAAGGAAGCTCTGCCCCATGTTTGACTTGCTGCTCTTATTAGGAGGCTCGGACTTTGCCATGTTGTTTTTACTTTGTTACTTCACCATCAACCTTGAATGATTCGAAAATGTTAATAAAACAGTCCTTTACGGGTATTCCCAGTTGATTTTTACATTATCACTACAAATGCAACATTTTTTAAAATTCATGGAAAGTTTATGAGTTAAATTGTTTGTCATCATGATAAAAGAGTTAACTTTCTAATTTCTAACCTTCACTAGGGTTATTTTTAGACCACTGTTTGGATATTGAAGGTTATTACTGTACAACTGGAATCATACCCTACATATGCATAATTGTCAAATCTGTTGAACAACAACACTGTAACTATGGAAATATTCTAATTGCTTATGGTTTTTATAGGTAGAGAAACATGCATGAGAGGAGATTTCCTTCACTATTTTGAAATACTTATTACACTCCCTTCCACACCTTGTCACAACTGTGAACATACTTATTTTAATGGTACTTGTAATACATTTAATGCGTTTTGCACCGCTCCATGTCCACTTATTCATGTACATGCTAAAAAATAACTTAAACTCCTCATTTTCAAAACTCAAGTTCACTAAGTTACATTTAGTACCATTGCACTAATAGGCTGAAGATGAAAATTGCACTAAATTTTGAGTGCACTAATTTATGTAGGTTAAAAGTTTCTTCTTTTACAATATGGTCATCTATCTGTACTTTTTTTTACACATATTTCATGTCAATTTTTTGACATGACCACTTTCAAAAATTATCTTACAGCAATCAGTATATGGTGCACATTTCTCTCTCAATTTAATATATCCTACCTAAGTTTATCGCAAAGATCAAAGAGATGTGGCAGCCATTATTCTCCAATTAATCACAAATGTTATTAACAAATTATCGATAATTTTAAATTGGTTTCCTCTAATTTTGATTGCCTTCACTAGGAAAAGGATAGAAGTATCCTTTGATTGTGATGCAAATTGGTGGGAAAAAATTTACTTTAGGTTTAGATTACATCACACTTTTTCTAATCCTTAAGATACAAATGAATGAGGATAGCATTCAATTGTGACGTCATAAGACACTTATGATGACATCCAAATCTAGCGTCTGTATTTCTCTATTTATAAATTTTCTTAAATATTCACCAGTGATTCATTTCGGTCTGCGTCCTGCGTAAATCATGCATGGATATTGCTCAGGATGCATTAATTCAATAAATGTCCATCCCAATGGATGCAATAAATTTGCAATAGGACATATCATATATACTTGCCTATAATTCGGTTTTTTGGGAGTTAAACTTTCGTTCCAAACTCCTTATTTGACTTATACGCAAGTTATAAAAAGATAGGTATTTCAGCGGGTCAATCCCTCTAATTGAAGCTTTAAAAATACAACCGACTTATAGGCGGACCAACTTATAGGCGAGTATATACGGTTTATATAATTTTAAATTTTTTCTGTATAATCCAATTCAAAATTGGGTCAATTGCATCATATCCACATGCAAAGCGATATGCATGAGTGATTTCGACAGGTATAAGGTTACCAACCACAGGTCAGATTTAACACTTCACTGTTAAATTGCAGTTAACAAGCAATTATCAGAAAATATTTGAAAGTTAGATAGCATTGTTCGATTCTGAAGCACTCATACTATTATAATATGTTTGTATTTTAGCTGTATTAACATGTATCTGAGTGTATCATTTTATTTTTTTTCCTTAGAAGCTAAAAAGTATTTGATCATTCTTCTTTCAAGCTACTTTAATTTCTTTTTTTCTTTTAAATTTCTTTACTTCATTCAATAGATCTGTATATTTTATGACTGATACAATGTTTGAGATTGTAGTTATGATCTAAAAATAGAACCAATTGAAAGTGCACAGTTGACAATATATTATTTTTAATGTCACAAAATTACGTATTCTTACTTCCTATTGACAGTAATAGTATAAACAACTCACAGCTACAAAAAACTTTGCAAATTTGCAAATGTCCTCGTACCCTTGGATTTGGACGCATTGATTTTGGCATGGGACGCATTGTTGTAATTAAGAGGGGTCCTTTTGACCCATGAAAAACATTTCCAAAATGAATCACTGTATTCACCGTAGCAGAATAGAAATAATTCCCTCTTCGTCAGAATTGTTATATATAAAAGAACAAGTACATTTATATTTTTACTTTCCTTTTCTTACACATCAAATTATGATGAAAGGAAGCACAGCTAGGATAACAACCGAAAGCAAAACCAGGATATATTTTGAACTAGTTAGAATATTCTAACTGTGTCTCGGGACAGGCCCTCACCACAGTTAGAATACATCTTATATACTTGCAATGTAGCAAATCGGAGTGGATCCACTCTGAAATGATTCTGAAGAATACAAAATGAGTAGCACTGAAAATAACTACCAAATTAATCATAACAAACCTTTTTGAGATTGTATATGCCTTTTAACCTAAAAATTAATCCATATATATATACGAAAATTCAACTCATTTTCTCAACGTTTTTTCCTCGCTTCAAATTTAACGCCATGTTGACTTTCGGAACTCTCTGGATTCTTCATAGAAAATCCACAGAGTTCGAGTTATCGCCCGTGTTTATTTTGCTACATTGCGAATACACGGAACGAATTCTATCGTTAAACCGGGTCCGTAGGACAATATCATTTTAACGATAGAACATTCTATCTAATTTTGAACCTAAAGGAATATTCTTTTTGAATTCCAAAAGTTTACTCAAAGGGCCATAATGACTCTTGGTTTTCAAAATCAGCGAGAATACTGTTTGTTATCATTATATTTATAATTTCAGCATCTACTATTCGTAATTGAATGGCTTTTAATTTCACTAACGTATGTCAATTAGTGTAAATTGATTTTGTTTTACTTCCTGGATATGGTACTGCTCCCGTTACAGTAAATTTGTTGTCATATTTAAACGTACATTGTATACACACTTATTTATATACTACCGTAAAAGTATATTTAAATTCCTTGAATACCGACATAAAAAAAAAATACCTGTCATTCTGGCATCTTTTGAAAATGAAAGTAGGCCTGAACGCTTTCTTTTTAAATAATTTGTTCTAATAGATTTCGTGTTCATGATTTTAACTCAGTCACGAATAATATACGTATAAAGATATAAATTAGACAGTGTGTTAATAATATTAATGTTATGCTCTTTCTGAAATTATTCAAATTGAATTCTATTTGATTCAGATTGTTTCGTCAATTAATGTCGAATCAACAATGGTACAACTCTTCCATAATTTTTAGCGTTAACGGCACGCTGCAAGTGGCAACGTAATATATTGACGTAACAGCTGTAAAGTAAGGTACACGGCTGACGTACAGGTATACACAACACTCACTGCTTACGCTTTTTAATAACAAAATTTTGCAGATGAAAATCATAAGCAGATAGGTGTTCCCTATTTAATTTTGTAAACAATATCGATATATCCTGGTCTCAGGATGGTGTGTTTTGTGTAGTGTATGGTTTCCTTATATGACTGTCAAATAGTGAAGTACATTAATTAAAATAAAAATCTAAAATAGCTGATTCAGAAGTTAGTGGTTTAAAAAAATCTCATTTTATGTACATAAAAAAACACAAGGTTTGCCACTCACCATCTTGGATTCTAGGGGGTACCTGGATTCACACTTGATTTTAATCAATATGCCTATCTACATTTTTCTTACTGCATCTTTGCTAGCCAAGGGTTTCTGATCCACTACTCTCCTCGTAAACCCTTGGCCTATGGTGCTGTCAAAAGTTGGAAATGTTTACGTCACATCATCTTGAATATTACCACATAAGCACAGATTGCATCATTGACAGAAATAAAAAAACTCACTTAGAATAAAAGTATTTAAAGAATAATTAACAGGTAGGTATGGAGCTTTATTTCCTATGTAGCTTGTAACATGAGCTTTGGTTGGATACATAGTAGGGTGTAAATTTCTGTACACCCGACTTGAGCCGGAGGTAAAAAAAAACGTGACGTCATAATGCATAGTTTCTCTATGATAAAATGCAAATAACATGACGTCACGATGCATTGTAGGATGTAGTAAATCTTATTGATAGCTAGAAGCACAGCTGATTGGACTTGTTTACAAAGAATTTATTTAAGTACATAGGAAATAAATTTGTTATCCAGGTTCAATCAAGGGTGTACGGGGATTTACCCCGTGTTTTATTCCATACACCCTGAGGCCAAAGGGTGTAAATCCCCATCGGCCTCAGGGTGTGTGGAATAAAACCCGGGGTAAATTCCTGTACACCCTTGATTGAACCTGGATAACTAATAATGTTTATTTGTTATGTAGGTCACAAATCTATATCTGCAATATAGATTTCTGATCACACTTACCGGTATGTGTACATCTGCTTAAAGTTGGATGACACCATAATTATTTATAGAATGGCACATTATCTTATGGAACATTGTTTACTAGTGCTTTTTTATTCCCAAGACTAAAGACTTGAAGAGTCAAGATATATCCCGAACAGATATATCGTCATTAATTATTTTTATTACAAAATAATTCGCTGATTGGTCAAACAATATCAATTGACTCCAATCACAACCCATGAAAAAAATCCTGACTTTTGATAGCACCATAGGCCAAGGGTTTGTGAGGAGAGTAGCGGATCAGAAACCCTTGGCATGCTAAGATGTTTCTACTGATGTTAGGGGAGATCTCGCTTTGAAAATGATTGAGTGACTCCCATCTATCATCTGCCAATTTTCACATCCTGCTTAAAACATGCAGTGAACCAAAACAGAAGTGATGATTTCTATTTAAAATGTAGTAGAGGTGTCCCAGAATTGCATGAACAAGAGAACAAGTTTGACATGGTTTCTGTTCTCTCTAGATATTCCCTAGCAAATATAAGCCCTACTGGGATCAAATTTGCTTAAATGATGCAAAAAGGGGTGAACACTAAAAGACTTGCTTTGGATGCTGAATCTGACTTATATTCTCAAAATTTTTGGAGCCAGTCCATTCCAAAGTAACAATCAAACCTATTAGGACCAAGCTTGCATGGATGATACATCTAAGGACTGACACTACGAGACATGCCTCGGATGCTGATTCTGACCTACATTTTCCAGATAAATGACCGGGTAAAAGTTTTTGGAGCAGGTCCATTGCCAAGTAAGTTTGAATGGATGATGCATCTAGGGATAAACACCATCTGACTTGCTTTGGAATTGGATGCTGGACCTGATCTACATTTTCCACATAAATATTTGGAGCAGTTCCATTCCCAAGTAACTATAACCCTTACTTGGGCCAAACTTGCTTTGATGATGCAAGTAGAAATGAACACTACCAGACTTGCTTCAGATGCTGAATTTGACTTACCTGGGTACATTTCCCAGATGAGTGACCAAGTTAAAGTTTTTAGAGCAGATCCATTCCCAAATATCTATAAGCCCCACTGGGGCCAAACTTGCATGAATGATCCACACTACTAGTCCAAAATATCTGATGTTTTCCTGGCTTTTTTACAATTTGATATTTTACTTGCCAGGAAAACTTCAGAATCCGTGACAACCTCTGGTTGGAGGCGGTGAATTCCTAGTTTTCGTAATGGCGCCGATTCTGAAGTTTTCCTGGCACGTAAAATATCAAATCATAAAAATGCCAGGAAAACGTCAGATATTTCGAACTACCACACTACCAGACCTGCATCAAATGCTGAATCCAACCTACATTTTCCAGATAAGTGACTATTAGCCCTACCTTGACCAAACTTATGTAGGTGATGCATCTGGGAATGGACAGTATTAAACTTGCTTCGGATGCTGGATCTGACCCATCTGACCAAATTAATGTTTTTAGAGCAGATCTATTTCCAAGTAACTATAAGCTTTACCTTGACAAGACTTGCTTGAATGATGCATCAAGGGATGGATACCTCAGATGCTTGAGATGCTAGATCTGACCTACATTTTCTGGATGAGTTAAATTTGTGGAACCATTCCCAAGTAACTTTACATTATACTGAAACCAAACTTGCATGGATATTGCTTTTGAGATGCTCACTAACTAAAAAAAAAAATTGTTGTGAGATTTGCCTTATAAATGGACAAAATTTGTCAAGGTGGGCTTTGTAATCTTTGATTACCTGTGTTTTTGTGAGGGGATCAACTGATGTAACCTTTTTTTTGAATGGAAATATGAAATAATGAATAAGAAATTTCAGACATTAAAAACTGTCTAATACAACACCTCTGCAATCCGTTTCACTGTGAATTCCGACCTTTCTTTTGATTTCTACTTTGTTATTCTCTATGTTCTTCACCCTGTGCAATCTGACACTTTGTCTATTCTGACACAAAATGTCTCTCCCAATGCATTTGGGATTAGACAGATTTTATTGAATTATAAGAGGCTATAACAGAGAAAAAATTGACAATTTGCTCACATGACTGTATTGACTATTTCAAAGGAAGGAAAATTGCAATACACTGTACTTGATTGTAGAAACCAAAGACAAATATTACATTATTTTATCCTAAAGGATTATAATTATCTATCTACTGCTGCATTACATGTAAGATAGTTATCTGTCATATAGAAAGTCAATTAAATGGTCAAGCCATTTCAAGCGAACTGAATTATCACTGTGTTTTACATGTATATGAATGGACGATCATGGTATCTGAGTGGTTAGGGTGCCAGATTCAAATATATTTTTGAACATTGGAGTAGGTCTAATACAGTGGAGATTGAAATTTAAAGACCCCTGAAATTAAAGGGTATATATGCGTTAAAAATTGGCAAACATTTTTGGCCATGGTAAGGAGATTCAGATCTTTAAGATAGTAATGTTGCTGTGCTGTGTCTGCGTATTTAAACAAAAAGTTTAGTGCAACCTGTAAAAAGCATTTTATATGCATAATTTGTCTTTGGTATTCTTTAACAACATTCATCACCTGCATAACACAGTTGTAAATAAAATTTTGTTATAGAGTCATAAAGAAATGATCCTTAAGTCTAGGGTTTAAATCCCACTGTGGGACATGGAGACCAGTCCTTTGGATGAGACAGTATAAATAAAGGCCCCATTTCAAAGTAGATGCTGGCATTGAAAAAAAATCCTGCGTTACTCAATGCCTATAAGAGCCAAGTACAGGATCTAAATTTGCAGTGTTGGTGTCCTAACATGAGTGAAAATTTCTCAAAGGGATCTAAAGCAAACAACCCACCTACCAACTAATCCCACAACTACATACCCCCCCCCCAAAAAAAAAAAATGGGACAACATTTAATTTCAGTTTCCAATCCAGCCTTGCATGAAAAACAGACATTAGTGGGTATATTTACCATACATTTCACAAATTTTACTAGTATTAGGAATATATACTTACAATCTGCTATTCTAGTCTGTGTGTTAACCAGTAGGTTGGGTTGATGTAGTGCAGATGATTCCACTAGTTGTTTTGACTGATTACTTAGTTTAAGGAAGTGTAAAACTCACCCAGTTTATCATCCTTTTTCCTGTGCATAAACTAATATATTCAATTACAGTGAGCACTTCAGTATCCTTAAGCAAAGACTAGCTCTGCATATCTGTTATAATAAGATATTAAGCATGTATAAAATAGGCAAGGCTAGTCTTCCTGTTAGCACTTACAACCAAAGCAGACCAAAATTTCCCCATCCAATTCTAAGTTGCCAACCAAATTTGTATATTAAAAAAAATTCATAGTTATTTTTTAGTGGGAATATTGTTTTTGAATATGGTTTGATAAATTATTAATCATAAAATCCCTCTCAAAAATCAGACCTCAGAAGCATCCCTTTCACCCCTCCTTTCCAATTTTTTGAGAGTCCCAGATATAGCTCATTTGGTTCAATATATACACTATTTGAGATACAAATTAATCTTAAGAATCAAGATTTCCGTATGGTGTTCTTAAAATGGAATTTGTTGAGTATGTTCTGACATGACTTATACTTCCTGCATCGCTAATCTTAATCTGCCACACATTGTCAAAATAACACAGTAGAAGATCCCATAAGAAGCATTTAATGTAAACAAAAGTCAGTGCAAGCATACAATCAGATAACTAGAGGAAAAAACAACTTAACAGAATAGTGATAAGATTTAAAAGTGCTAAGTTTTATAATAAAGATGATTTACGGTAAACAAACTGAATAAAGTGGGTATTATATTCAGCCAAATACGGTAAACCTTTTCTTTGCATATGAAAGCAATCATAAAAAAAAGTATCAAGTTAATTAACTAGTTATTTAAAATCATCACTGATAATAAGTATGGTACATGTACTGTTTATCTATAATTCCCTTGTGACAGGATAGAATTAGTTTGGGAATTGTCATATTTTTAGAGCTCAGACTGACTGGTGTTTCTTTCTTGCTACTTAAATCTACAAGTGTCATTTTGGAGTAAGCATCTGGTTTCTGTTCACTGCCAGTTAACACCACCATGTTTCCTCTAAAGTTTGCTATATCTATTACAGGACGCAAGGCTTTGGACAGAGTATGATCTAGAAATTTTATCTTAACCCTTACTTCTTCATCTTTTTTGCTTTTGATTTCTACATTATGAATTTTACAATCAGATGATAGGAGGATGTTTTCACTGCCTATTTTTAGTAACTTAAATGGAGGAGAAATGTCACTTGGAATTTGGCCCACTGTTGAAGATTCTCTTCTTCTGGTGTCAAAAACTTGAATATCACTTGACCATGTTCCATCCTGCTGAAAACCTCCAAAAATGTAAATTTTCTCCCCAATTACAAAGGAAGCTGCGGAATGAACAGCAGTTGAAATTTCTCCAATGCTTTCCCATTTACGACTTCTGATGTTGTAAGACTCAACAGAACTCAGTACATGTGTCCTGCTGTCAGCCCTTGATTTGGGGTTCCTGCCTGCTACCACAAAGATGGACTCCCTGACAGCAGCCATAATGTGTCCACTTCTTCCTCTCTTCATCTGGGCCTCACACAACACCCATTCATTTCTATCACTGTCAAAATGAAGCAGGCTCTTTGAGTTATTGGTTCCTCCAGCAAGATAGAGATCATTCCGGAAAGAAACCATTCGAAAATCTGTTCCAGGATTGTCTTTTATTGGAATTGGACAGATGGTATACCACCGAGCCTGCTGGAAGCTGAAAGCCCAGAGACACTTGCCATCCTGATACATCTGAGCTGTTCTCTCCATGTCAAATTCTGTCACGATCAGGATTACTTCCTCAAGGTCATCGCTGTTGCGGAGATGGAACCTCGGGGAACAGTATTCCTGCTGTCTTGCGGGAAGCATATGGAAATTTCTGGCTTCATCCAAATATCTTTTACAGTTTGCATCTTCAGTTAAGAGATCATCAGTATATAGTTCATTGATGAGATACTCTGGACTAATCTGTATCATTCTGATGTGTTTGAAAAGTTTTCCAATGTATTGTTTTCTGTTTGCTTCATCTCCTCGTACCCAGCGTAAAACTGCTTCACATATTTCTTCTTCACTTACGGGAACTAAGTCATCATCCTTAACAATGCTCTGGAATTCATCAAATTCTAGGTCCACAAATTCTTGAGTTTTCCAGAGGCCATTGAATCCTTCCAAGACATATGGCTTGCATTTCTCAAAGAGAGTATTGCATCCAAATGCTCTGGAAATTTTAAACAGTTCCAAGCAATTTTCATTATCCATTCCAGTCCCTAGGAATTGCTCACAGCTCTTTTGCAGTTCCTCAACCTAAAAATAAATACATATAGATCTCAGTAATTCATGGAATCAATTACATTTTAGACATTGGCATAGTTTTTATTATGTCAGTTTTAAGTGCACTTAAATCTGAAATGCCGAAAAATTAAGATAGAAGATAAGTAGACCAGAATAGTATAGATCTCACCTGAAATATGGCAGCTGCCCTCAGTAATTGTACAACATTATCTTGGGTTATATTTTCTATTCCTGTGTATATGTACTCTCTGAATGCAGCAAATATTTCTTTCTCAATGTCTGGAAGCTCAAGGCGACTTCCATGTTGTTCCATCATGCCTGAGCTGAACATGGACTTGAAATATGGAGAACCTGCAAGGAGAATGATGGTCAATTGATTCACATATATTTGCAAGACATAATTAATACATGTACTACCATTATAATACCCTTATAGTTATACATTTAATTTAACTTTTAATGTGTCTTGGCAAGACATACATATTTTACCTGTATTAGAACTATTTTAACAATGAAAAAAGGAAGTTTGTTCTCTTGATCGACCGACCGATTGAAAAATAATAATTAAAAAAAAATAGACTGAAAGGTTTTTACCCTCTTCAATTTTTTTTAATAGTTCTACCAATATCAATATATGCAATCTTTCAATTTTAGGGTCAAGAAAGGTGAACTACAGAGAAGATATTTCTGTCATCGATTCTTTTGTCTAGCACTATCTGGCAAACAGCCGTCAGTGTCTCACAGATAAATAATCAAAAATGAAAGTAGAATATTTGCTAGTTCAGCGAAAGCATTATTTTTTTGCAAATTTGCATTTACATGCATGAAAGCCCTACCTGCAGACAGGAGGAGTTTGTGACAAGGAAAGCTCTGGCCCTCCACAATGATCTCAATGTCCGAGTTCTGTCCCTCCATCCCCATCTCCATGATCCCCTTCATCATGCTCTCTAGGTACCTCTGTCTGGCACTGTCTGACAAGTCCTTACCCCAACTGGAGGAAAAACTCACCCCTCCACTGGCCCCAGCCTGCTCTGCCATGCTGCCGTGAGATGAGGATGTCCTTGGTGTAAAGTCTCTTTGTCCTATAGCATTAACAGTGCAGGCTGTGCCCATAATTCATATTTAAACTACTTCCTTGTTAGTGCTATTCAGAATGCTTTACTTGAGTGACGTGTCTAATCTTGATGATCGATTTAAATTTGACCTGACAGGGCTTGTTTTGCCTCCCTTTTTTATGTTTGTAAATTAAAATTCATTAAAAAAGATTCAAAAATACTTAAAATGATTTTTCAGACTTCAAGGAATTATATTTATTATTTATAGGTTTCCTTTGAATAAGTTCCTTCCTTGAATTACTGAATAATCAATATTCAGTTTTCCAGGAAAAACTATGTGGTGGTACTACACAGAAATGGAAGTGTATATATATATATACATTTAAAATCATGTTTGTGAGTCAGATTAATGGTTACTGAAATAATTTTTATATACTAAAAATGTTACTTTCATTTAAAAATTAATCAGTGGCATACATGGTTATAGGAGTTTTATTATTATTTTTTTACAAACTTTTTAAGAGATTGAGCTTTTATTTAAGGAAGTTAAGACCAGCCATCATGAGGAAAGTTGAAGAAAGATCAAGTTTTCATTCCGATATTTCAAATGATTAGTTACAAATTAATTTTAAAAAATGTTTATAATTTTATTAAGCATATAGATAGAAATTCTCCTAGAATGGATTTTGTTTTAGCATTGTGTAAACAAGTTGTCAGCATAAACAGATTATTAATAAGAATATAAAAAAATTGGACTATGCACATTTTCCAAAAAGTCAAGTTAAATGTTGGTCAACACTTGGATAGACCAACCTTGAGGCATTTGACTTTGTGGTCATATTTGCTAGTCTAAGTCTGTCACGAATCATTAGTTCGTAAACTTTAAAGAAAATAGTAATTATGGAAAATTTATAGGATATATTTATGAAATATAATTACATTTTCAAATAAATAGGAAAAAATTTGAATCTAAGGAATAATTTCAGCCCATATATGAATTTCCAACAGGCCTGCCCCCCTCCCCCCCCCCCCCTTCCAAAAAAACACCAAACAAACAAATAAAACAAACACAACAAAGAACAATGGTATTCCATAAGTAGACACTGGAAAATTATTCATGTAGCATAGCTCTGATATATAATGAATATGCTGTACCGTTTGAATGATAAAGTCTATGTATTACTAAGTGTACACCCTCTACAATTTATCAAGATAAAGTTAATTCATAGTTTAGACTTTAAGATGATAGTTTGACCTAGCACCAAAGTCATTACATTGAGGTCAAATTTAGTGTTATAGCTCAATTACAGAAAACTTAATCAGCAGCTGGTTTTAAAAAATTATTTTTTTGCCTGTATAATACACAAGAAAAAAAAACAAATTATACTTGGTATATTGTGTTAATTTGAAAAGAAGAAAGAACTTGCCAGATCTGTGTACTTAACATCTTCACTCGACCTCAATTATAATTGTCTCATGGCTTACCAATAACTTTAATTTTTATCTTATCATTTTGACCCAGCTATAACTTGTTTTGTAGTACTCCACACATGATAACAGAGCAACTCTAAGTAAATACCGGTATTCTCCATAGATACTTACGATTTAGAATGTCTGGAAATCTCCTGTATCTAATAGACTGAGAAAAACTGCGTGGATTAGGTGAGACATAATCCTCTGACTCCTCATAATCTCGTGAGTAGCTCATCTTAATTAATCAGCCTCTTGGTCTAGACGATCTTTTTTATGACTAGTCTTGTAACTTTACCACCTGATGAAGTTAATGATATAACCAAAGTCCAGCACATATGATGTGATTTGTAGTTCAGTTATCAGCATTTTATATTTTATATCCTCTAGTGATTTGATAAAGCAAAAGCCAATGTTCAATTTGTTTGCTTTAGACTAAAGCAAGGCAATTAGTTATATTTTGAACTGGGAAGTATAAATCACTTTCATTAAGCTGTACGTACCATTGATATGAGACTCTGAGTTTTAATGGGAAATTTTTAATATAAATTTATGTTTATTATGATAGGGACTAATTTTTTATATTTTTCCAAACTGTGCAGTACATACGTAAATTGGCCAAAAGTGTAGTACCTCTTAAGTTTGAAGTGTTTCAAAGTCCTAATTATTTTGCACATTATAATGAGAAGTAAACAAGTTGAAGTCATTGTAACATGACCTTTGTGATGATGTAATACATTTGTAACAATTCTATTCAAGGTAACATAATGGTTAGTTAACCTACTGCTGACCTTATTATCCAAGATGGCAGAAAAGGAGAATACTTCAAAGAAAAGCAAAATCACTGGACCATGTCCTTTTGGAAAAGCCAACTGGCTGTCCAAATTCACTTTCTGGTATGTCCTAAGTAAACCATTTGCTACTGAATTTTCTGGTTCAACTTTTCTACTTTGGTGGCATCATCTAGACTTAACACTAACAAATTTAAGGGTCATTGTTGATCTGATAAGAGAGATAACTCTTGGATATATGACTATAAGTCTATTTTTCCTTTACAAAATTGTCAAGTTAAGTGATACTGTGTGCTGCACAGTGCATTTTAATTACAGATTTGATTTCTTTTGGAAAATCATTAGTGTTAAGGTCTGACGACACGTTGCTCAAATATCTGTTTTGTATCTCTTCGTAATATACAACAAGTTAATCATAATTATCATTGTCTTGTGATTTTTAAACTGTTTTCAAAATGTTTAAGTAGATAAAGCCACAAAAAATTGTGACATTGGCAATGCTAGTGATTTCCAATAGGATTAAATAGTAAATAGCATCCTCTGGTATTTTGCACAAATGCCTGGTGAGGTACCTTAATTTTTTGTGAGGAAACTTGTTAAAGTAGCAATACTTCAATGACAAATTCTTGGGGAAAATTATATATTATTGAGGAATGAGGAATGTGTCATCTGACCTTAAAGTAAAATTTTATATGAGTGAACAGAAGGACAGTACACCCCCCTCCCCTTTTTGATGTTTCTAGGAATTCTGGTATAATGTTTGATATAACTCTATGTATAGGTGGATGTTCCCAGTGTTCCGCTATGGCTTCAGACACCCGCTGACACAGGATCACCTCTATGATGTTCTACAGGAGGATGAATCTGGTGTGTTAGGGGATCGCATGGAAAAGTAAGGAATAGGCTATATCCAACAAGAAGTTTCTTCATACCTTTAACATCATATGAACCTAGAAAATCACAAGTGATAAAAAGATATTCAAAGTTTTTACACAGCATCTTTCTGTATATTTACTTTTTCCAGTTTAAGATGACTGTTTAAGAAACCAAAGGTGTAAAATTGGCAGGTGTGGCCATGGAAGAATCCAAAGGAGGGTTAAGGAGGTCTGGCACCCTCCTGGAACTTGCAATGTTTTAAATTCCCCTCCCAAAAAAAGTCCCTTGAACCCCTAAAATTCCCTGTGCCTGCATAAGACAAAGTTCCCCCATGAAAAAAAAAGTAATTTGGTAATTTAATTGGGAAAATAATTTGTGTCACTCATAAAGAAGTTGAAGCCCTTTCCTCCACCCCCAGCCAATGTTTGGTGACTCATAACTTTTTTAAGGAACATGTGCTATTATACTTTTTATTTTCTTTATCTTATTCACTATCTTCTTTTTCTCTTAGATCATGGGATGCCCATGTAAAGAGATGTGGGGAGAAGAACAAGAAGCCAAGTCTTTACTGGGCAGTGATTCTGGAGTTCAAATGGGAGTGGGGCATTAATGGCATATTCCTAGTAATCTCCGTGAGTCTAGTGGCATATTCCTAGTAATAATGTCTGTCTGCATATGACATATTTCTAGTAATGCTGGTGAGTCTATAGTAGTACATGTATTTTCCTTCTAATCTCTGTTAATCTAGTGACTTATTCCTGGTAATCTCTGCAAGTCTAGTGGCATATTGCTAGTAATCCCTGTGAGTCTGCAGGATATGTCTGAGAGCTAGTATCATATTCTTAGTAATCTCTGTAAGTCTAGTGGCATATTCCTAGTAATCTCCACGAGTCAAGAGGCATATTCCTAGTACTCTCTGCAAGTCTAGTGGCATATTCCTAGTAATCTCCTTGAGTCTAGTGGGATATTCCTAGTACTCTCTGCAAGTCTAGTGGCATATTCCTTGTAATCTCCATTAGTCTAGTGGCATATTCCTAGTAATCTCTGTATGTCTAGTGGCATATTCCTTGTAATCTCTGTATGTCTAGTGGCATATTCCTAGTGATCCCTATGAGACTAGCATACTAAAAATACTGCTTAATATGTTTGATGATGTGGTATTTATTTTCAACAACTACAGTGTATAGAAATACCAATTCTGTGTACTAGTACCATACATGTATATAGTATTAGCTTTATCCCTCTCATACTTCCTGTCCCTTCTTTCTTCTAGCTGTTACACTTTTAATTCCATGCATATGTAGAAATTGATTATATTTGCTTTTGTGTTCATTGCTTTTCATGTGTTTTCTTTTTCAAAGCTTAAGACCATGGTTTTTTTTTGGTAATGTGATCAATTTTTTTGAAAAGGTTTACAAGAATATGTTTTAAATCAGACCAGAAATTTTTTTTTGTTTGTAAAAATTATCCTTGATGAACAAAGTTTCAATTTTTTGCATATGTATGAACTTTATCCAAACTCCATCAAAATACATTTTTTTAGGAAGCAATTAGGATTTTACAGCCATTTCTGGCAGGGCAGATTGTGTCCTACTTCCAGCCGGGCTCCACCCTGTCCAAGACTGAGGTGTACATTTACGCTACTGTGATGGGGGTCAGCACCATGATAGAGCTTCTTGTCAATCCAAAATATTTTTTCACCTGTCACCATCTTGCTCTGAAAATGAAAGTAGCTGTCGCTAGTCTTATATACAGAAAGGCAAGTTTGCTCTTTTGATATCAGAATCATGTGAAAGTATGTTTTTATTTTTTTCTCTGATATGGTTACATTTTCATGTGTTTTGATTTGTTTTTGTGTATTTATTTGTTTATGCATCAGAAATTAAATATTTCAGATCTTGAAAATGAGCAGCTGGTCAAAACATGCAACAACATCAGGAAAGATTATCAACCATTTATCAACTGATTTAGAAAAATTCACATATGTAAGTAAGATAATATTTGCAGATGATGATCTTTTTCTGGAAACAGAAAAGGGGAGGGTTGGGTGAGATGGGGGGGGGGGGGGTTAGGAACTGTAGGTTTAATATGTGTACCTACATCTGTCTTTCCTGCTGTCCAACAGAAGATTTTGGGGCTCAACGTGAAATGGGCCCATAGTTTTCAGCGATGGACGATGGTACAGGGTGTCCGAAAAGAAAGGTAACACTTTAATATTTTGATAACTTCGCTAAATCTGGGGCTATTTCTTTGAAACTGATATCATTCGAAAGGTCTCAAACGAAAGTTTTTACTATTTGAAAAAATAATGCGCCAAAACATACGATGTTCCGACACTTTGACATCTTTCAATTAAACGTTATATGGATATGGTGCGACTCACGTCAGAACAGCATATTTTTATCGTCAAACAATTTTATGAAACAAAATGTGTAACAGACGTTAAGCGAAAGTTTAGAATTGTAATGTAAGCAGAAAACATGTCTACAAGATTATATGTAAATTCGAGCGACAAGGATCAGTAGCAGATGCTCCAAAAGCAGGTCGGCCGAGGTCAAGTCGGAGCTACGAAAATGTGAGTACGCTTCGAGAAATGCTAACAGTCCAGAGAAATCAGTGAGACGTTCCTCCTCAGAGACTGGAATCCCTAAAACTTGTGTTCATGACATATTTAGGAAAGATCTCAAACTTTTTCATGCAAGATGGTGCAACAGCACATTCATCTAATATTGTATTAGATTATCTCAATGAAATCATCAGTGATAAGGTGATTTCCCGACGATACCCTGAAGTGAAGGATTGTGGACAATCTTGGCCTGCGCACAGTCCTGATTTGAACCCGTGCGATTACTTTCTCTGGGGTACCTCATGTCTTCTGACCAAAACCGATGGACACAAAATGCTTTTGTCTAACATCAAACGGGAAGTTAAGAAGATCAGTGAAGAAATGTGTAAAAATGTTATTAACAATTTCAAAGTGCGAGTTAGGGAAGGGTAGCTGATAATAGGACGTCATTTAGAGAACGTCATTAATTATTGAAATGACAAATATGTACTCTGTACTTTAAACGCTGTTAAAATAACATTATTTGACATATTAACTAAATTATGCTACCAGAAAAAACTTACGTCTTTGTTTTATAGGTGTACATATTTTGATATAAATTTTTCAACATTAAATCTGCATTCCAAAAGTATGAAAGTGTTACCTTTCTTTTCGGACACCCTGTATCATTGATATTCTAGTAATTGTTCTGGTCTCTAAATCAATATTCCTCAACAAAGTAGTAGCATGGTCTAGTGAAAACAATGTCCATAATAATTTTTAAAGAAATATCCTTACCAAATTGTGTTAAGACGGCGATCCAGTTGCTCATTGTTGTCAAATTCATCCTCGCTTTCCTCGCTACTTTCTTGGGTATTTACATTATTATTTATACACACTGGTGGCTCAAACGTACAGTTGAAAATCAAGATTTTCTGGAATTTCATCAACATCAGAAGTCCATGGTGAATAAATCCCAATTTTTTGAATATCGGTCTCTGATCTAACACTGTTTTTACAATCAGCTGATCGAAGAAGGTCGCACATGGCATCACAGTACCATGTGACTCTGTATCTAATGAAATGAACAATTCTTAAATCGGGGCGTAAATTTTGATGGATTAAATGGCTAATCATTGCTAATTTTTTTTTGCAAACTAACTACGGGAATTAATTACAGTATGCATAAGGAAGGTTAATTGTGCATAATTTTGAGTAGTTTGGACACATGCGATAAGTCCTTTAATAAAGCTATAACCTAGTCATAAAGTATCCCAGAAGTGGTGAATGGAATAATTAACCCAAATATAATCATTTAATTATTTGAGCAGTTTAATATTTTGTAAGCAAAGCATTTCATCCTGAGTAATGTTCTCTATCTTCAGACTCTGGAGAGCTTCCATTTCTGCTGGTTGGGTCCCCTGGAGATAGGTATCATTATGTATCTATTATACAGACAGATCGGGTACATCGGTCTCCTGATTCTGGTGGTCATTGTTGTTCTTCTACCTCTCCAGGTCGTCTTAGGCTGGCTGTACGGAAAACTTAGGTCTGAACATTACTACCTCTATATCCACTGATAGGACACATTTTAAATGTACATGAAATTAGGGTATTGAGTAGTCATTTGGAAGGGGGTTTTTTTTGTTAGTGTGTGTATTTTTTCAGGATGACAATAGGGGCAGCAGGAGATAAAAGGATTCATTTGATGAACCAGATCATTGCTGGAATGAGGGTCATCAAAATGTACTGCTGGGAAAAACCATTCAGTGAAATCATCTTTAAACTCAGAAGGTAATGCAGATATCACAAAAACCATTCAGTGAAATCATATTTAAACTCAGAAGGTAATGCAAATATCACAAAAACCATTCAGTGAAATCATATTTAAACTCAGAAGGTAATTCAAATATCACAAAAACTATTCAGTAAAATCATATTTAAACTCAGAAGGTAATTCAAATATCACAAAAAACATTCAATGAAATCATATTTAAGAGCCCTCTATACACTGCACACTAAAGAGTTCTGATTTTGTGGTATTTTTATGCAGATAGAGTGATCTGCCCTTTGATCAAGAGTAAAGTAAATTGGAATGTACAGTTTATTACTTAATTTGTGATCAAATCAAGCATTCACAACACTTTAATAGGCCAAGAGGAATAGATAGAACACTTCATTTGCAGGTATTTTGTCCACTGAAGTAAACAACAGTGATTTCTGTTCATCAGTACTTCATTGTCTTTGAACATTTTTCCTGGGGGTAAATGCAAGGCACCCTATGATAAAAATGTGATAGATAAGCTCAATATTAACACCTTTACACACTGTAATTTTCTCAATGCCCAAAAAATATTTTCTTCTAGTGTATAGAGGGTCCTTAAACTCAGAAGGTAATTTCAAATATTGAAAAATAATATCCATACCTTACTTGTAAAGAAGATATCATAATCTCTTAAACAGTTGAACTTTATTGGTATCTTGAACATCAATCTCAAATACCATGGCTATGTCAAAGTGATTTGGAAGTCCACTTCTTATTTTTTAAGTATTTTACCCTCAATATCTCAAATCATTAGATATCTAAAAGTTTTTTCTTGGTCCCAATGAGTTTGAGATAACGAGATTTGACTGTAATTTGATAGGGTGCTTTGACAAAGAGAGAATATTATTTCACTCATTGTGGTAATATTAGAAAAATACTTAGATTTTTGGTTCGAGAAGTTTATTTCCAGCATTAAGCTAATCCATACTTACTGGTAAACTGAATGTTGGTAAATTATAATTTAGGACCATCATATTGGGATTTTTAAAAAAGGCATAGCTACATAAATGTTGATTTCAGGGCAGAGATGGCCCAGATATGGAAAGCTTACATCTGGAAGGCTATCAACATAGGGGTTTTCCAAACAGCCACCATGATAATTGTCATGTTTGTATTTGGATTGGCTTGGTACATGGGGGTTCCGCTCTCCACACGGAAGATCTACAGTGCCCTAGGATGGATCTTCTGTCTCCGATTGACCATCTTCTTGTTTATGATGTACATGGTGGAAGATAACAAGCAACTGTCATCAGCACTTAAACGAATACAGGTAGAGTTTTACATAATTCCTCTAATGAATACAGTAAATCATCCATCTGAATAATAAGGCAAACACTCACATCATCCCTCAAAAAGATGTACTTAAGACAAGATTTTATGTCATTCTTCTAAAATAAAGACTTTTAGATCATCCCTCTTATGAGTTATGAATACAGAGGTAAACATTTTCATCATCCCTCTCTTGAATACAGGGACACTTTTAATTCAACCCTCTAATGAATACAGACTTATTTTGACATCATTCCTTTTATGAATACAGACAAGCTTTTACATCATATTTCTGTTGAATACAAACTTGTGCACCATCCTTCTGATTTGAAAAATTTTAAAATTCTCACTCTAATGAATGCAGATAAACTTTTCCATCATTGAATATGGATTTACTTTTAATGAATGTACATGAAGGTAATGTTTTCCTTAAAAAGAACAAATTTACATATTTCATCAAATACTTACACAATATAGTTAATAATTATCAGTAGTTAAAAACTTAACGACTAAATGCATTCTAACTTAGAACCATTTACATTTCGGGTAACATTTTGATTTAAGTGAAATTATGTGTTGAATCTTTTAGAACCCTTTTCAACTTGCACTGTATATTATTATACCCCCACTCCGAAGGAGAGGGGGGTATACTGTTTTACCCTTGTGTGTCAGTCTGTCTGTCTGTCCGTCTGTCTGTCCGTAACAAATTTTGATCGCAGTTTTCTTAGCAACTACTGTAAACCAACTTTTATTCACGTGCGAGAAATTTTCGTGAGGTTCGCGAGAGCCTCGTCATGGCGAATATTTCTCGCCTCGAACCGGTCCTTAAAGTCTCTCTTTCTATTAACAAGAGATCCAAAAAAAGGCTTGATCGCGAAAATTAATCGTCGCGAACTAGTTTACCCCCGGTAAATCGCGAAATAAAGTTGTCGCAAATAAAAGTTGGTTTACAGTACTCATTGCAGATGCTTGAAATTTTAGCATACTCTTTGTTTAGGTATGCCATATGGTGGGATTCATTTTTTTACAATCCCGATGTCAACTTCCTGTTTTTCCGTGCGCTTGTCCGTACCGCACATAACAAATTTTGGTCGCAGTTTTCTCAGCAACTACTCATCACAGATGCTTGAAATTTTAGCACAGTCTTTGTATAGGCATGCCATATGGTGGGATTCATTTTTGTACGAATCCAATGTCAACTTCCTGTTGATCCGTGCGTCTGTCCGTACCATACATAACAAATTTTGGTTGCAGTTTTCTCAGCAACTGCTCATCGCAAATGCTTGAAATTATAGCACACCCTTTGTTTAGGCATGCCATATGGTGGGATTCATTTTTGTATGAATCCGATGTCAACTTCCTGTTTATCCTTGCGCTTGTCCGTACCGCACATAACAAATTTTGGTCGCAGTTTTCTCAGCAACTACTCATCACAGATGCTTGAAATTTTAGCACAGTCTTTGTATAGGCATGCCATATGGTGGGATTCATTTTTGTACGAATCCAATGTCAACTTCCTGTTGATCCGTGCGTCTGTCCGTACCATACATAACAAATTTTGGTTGCAGTTTTCTCAGCAACTGCTCATCGCAAATGCTTGAAATTATAGCACACCCTTTGTTTAGGCATGCCATATGGTGGGATTCATTTTTGTATGAATCCGATGTCAACTTCCTGTTTATCCTTGCGCTTGTCCGTACCGCACATAACAAATTTTGGTCACAGTTTTCTCAGCAACTAATAGAAGATGCTTGAAATTTTAGCACACCCTTTGTTTAGGCATGCCATATGGTGTGATTCATTTTTGTACGAATCTGATGTCAACTTCCTGTTTATCTGTGCATCTGTCCATACCATACATAACAAATTTTGGGTGGCAGTTTTTCAGCAACTACTCATCGCAGATGCTTGAAATTTTAACACACTCTTTGTTTAGGCATGCTATATGTTGGGATTCATTTTTGTACGAATCTGATGTCAATTTCCTGATTATCACTGTGTCTGTCCATAACTGAACTTGTGTATTCACATCAGGGCGGGGGTATTATTAGTGAGCAGTGGCTCACAGACTTCTTGTTTCAGTCTTTTCTTGCAGTGGAAGATATGAAGATGTTCCCCGAGTTTGATGAAATGACTAAATCCATGGAAGATGCTGGTGTGTCTGTCTGTATCCAGGACGTGACTGCTAGCTGGCATGTTGCCAATGATACTGACAAGGACGAAGTCACTGACAAACTTGTGGACAAAGTAAGTGTGTACTCATCTAGTTTTTCTTAAAGTAAAAGACATATTTTACACAGGATATACATGTACATGTGGTTCATTTTTTCAGGAGATGACTCAAACATTTTCTTTGAAGAACATCAATTTAAATGTCAAACAGGTCAGTCATTCTATAAATGAATATTCATCTGTCTGTGAATTTACCAGTAGTGTATATACAGTGTACATGTGCATTAACCAACATTTCTATCTTGTATCATGATTATCATGAAAAGCTCCACTTAAATCAGGACAAGTATAGTAAAGGAAATACCCAGAATTAATAGTTTTAGTAAAACATATATTCTACTTAATCTGATGTTTTGTTTGTAACACAAATTAGTAAGAATATTTTACAATTTCCAGGGAGAACTGCTAGCAGTAGTTGGACCAGTAGGAGCAGGAAAGGTACTGTGTTCAGGTGGAGGAGGTGTTTCCTAAATTTGAAGAATTTGTGCCAAATCTTTTTGTATCTCTTAAGTACAATATGGTTTGTTCAAATCAATATTTAGAGAACCAGCAGGGACAGGAAAAAAAGAGATCTGCTTTTATGAACTGCATGTGTATGCTAAGAAAAATTAAGACCCTTGTTGTATAACAAACAATTTTTAGCTCACCTTGACAAAGTTGAAATTAGGTTATATACCACCAGCCTTAGCATTGGCATCCTGGTTATAGTTTTAGGAGCAAGTCTATTCCCAAGTAACTATAAGCCATACCTTGACCAAACTTGCATGTATGGTGCATTTAGGGATGTACACTACTAGACTTGGTTTGTATGCTGATTCTGACCTACATTCTCCAGATGATGGACCAGGTTTAAGTTTTTTAAGCAAGTCCATTCCCAAGTACCTGTCAACCCTATGATGACCAAACTTGCTCAGATGATACATGTAGGGATGCACACTCTTAGACTTGCTTCATATGTTGGATCTGACTTACATTTTCCAGACGAGTGACCAAGATTTTGGAGCAAGTCCATGTCCAAGTCACTATAAGCCATACTGTATGGATAATGCATAGGGCTGGGTATTGGCTAAAGATTTCATATTGCGATATTATTAACTGTTACAGTATTGCGAAATGTATTGCAATATTTTCAACAAAAATTTAAATAGTATTTTCTTATTATATTAACTTCCTTTTACATGTAGAATGTACATAACTATGATAAATAATCATTAAAATATATCTTGTTGATTGAAATTACAGTTATGCAACGAAATACACCTATACAACAGCTTTTTCTTACTGTTGGCATGATCACAAACCTTTCTTGCAACTTTTCTTTATATTTTAATCTTTCCATTTCTATTTGTATTCTCTTTGATAACTCTTTGAAAGTTAGTTGACTTGATTTCTTAATCATTCTACCGCAATACAAATTTCGCCAAGCAATAGGCCAGGAGCTAAGCACGCCTAATATGCATGTAAATCTCGTGCGGCTGTCTTTGTGTTTGACGTCACTGGGCGGGGACTATTAAATTGACATGGGAGACCTCGTGTAATTTAAATCTATTAGTCTACATTTTTAAAATCTTAATTTACAATTTTATTTCACAATGCAATGGAAATATAAGGAATCACTGTCTATAGTTAGTAGAGTATGCCAGGGACGTCAACGATAGTGCAAATTATCCCATGTTTCCAACTATTGTTGATGCCCTGGCATACTCTTCTAACTAGAGTGATTCCTTAATTATAGAATTCCTGAGTCCAAGCATTTTGCTGGTATATCGGTACAGTATTACAAAAACGTATTGCAATACGATATTTTTTGTCGACATACTGCAATATACCGGAATACTGGTATTATTGCCCAGCCAAGTGATGTATGCTGCCAAACTTGCATTGCTTGATCTGACCTACATTTTCAGAATGATGGACCTGGTTAAAGATTTTAAGCAAGACCATTCCCAATGGACTATAAGCTCTATGGTGACCAAACTTTACCAGATTTGTTTTGAAAGCTGGATCTGACCTCCAATTTCCAAATGATTGAACAGGTTAAATTTTTTGAGAGCGAGTACATTCCTAAGTAATGGTAAACCCTATGGTGACCAAACTTGCATGGATGATGCATTTAGGAATGCACACAAGGTACAAAACTTGCTTCATATGCTGGATCTGACATACATTTTCCACATGAGTGACCAAGTAAGTTTTTGGAGCAAGTCCATTCCCAAAGTACTGTAAGTCCTAAACTTGCATGGATGATGCATGCAGGAATGTACATCCTGAGACTTTCTTTGGACTCTGAATCTGACCTACAAATTTCCCAAGTATACAATATCAAAATTGTAGAATTAGTGGGGGTACATATGGTAATTTCTGATTGAATGAAAAATTGAGGAAAATACTGTATATCACATTTATTTCAGTAAATAACAATGAAATTTTTTCTTTTTAGTCTTCCTTGCTGTTGAGTGTCCTGAAAGAGTTGCCACCAACCCTGGGAAAGCTCCAGGTGATCGGCAGTGTGGGATACGCCTCCCAGACTCCTTGGGTGGTATCGGGAACATTGCAGGCAAACATTACATTTGGGGAGGACATTCAAGAAGACCGTTACCACAGAGTCCTCCGTGCCTGTGCTCTATATAAGGTTTGAGACTATTTGCTCTGTTTGTTGTAATAGTTCTGTCTGTAATCCTAGGTTAAACAGTGCTAGGTATCAAGCTGAAGAAAAAGATGGACTGTGTGTAGGTAAAAAGCATAAATTTTGTTATTGTTCTGAGAGTAATTTGTTTAATTAGTATAATGAAGTGTTTGGTCTTCCTTTTCTTTTCAAAGAAGGCTGTGAATATTTATCATAGAATGTAAACTGTAAGATACAGTATTTGGATGGTTTATGCAGGATTGTACAGATTATTTCAATATTTTCATAGAATTTCTATATATAGGATTTAGACCAGATGAAGTTTGGAGACCAAACCCGGGTCGGGGAGAGGGGACTGTTGCTAAGTGGGGGACAGAAGGCAAGGCTAACACTTGCCAGGTATCATAATTACTGTTCAGAATATTTCTGATTATAACATACTTGTATTTGGAATGTCATAATCAAAACATTCTGTAGACTTACCTGTCTCTACACATGTAATTCTTATGCCAATTTTTTCAAGCTAGAGTTTTTAGCACTTTAGAGATATGGCACAGGCAATAAGTACCATAATTGACCATGTCATTTACATTTCAGAACTGTCTATAGAGAAGCTGATGTGTACCTCCTGGATGACCCTCTTGGAGCAGTGGACACTGATGTAGGCAGCCATCTGTTCCAGAAGTAGGTCAATTTATTTTGTTTGTTTTTTTTGTGTTTAAGAAAAGATCACATATACGAGAGAAATAATCAAGGTAAAGCTTGAAATTGAATTTTAACTGTGACTGTGTGCCGTTGTAGGTGTATTTGTGAGTTTTTGAAAGGCAAGACAAGAATCCTTGTTACCCATCAACTGCAATATCTTAGGTCTGCTGACAGAATCATCATCCTTAATGAGGTCCGTCTCATAGTCTAACCAATGATTAGCTGTGTATCACTGTTCTTAAAGCTGTAAATAAATAGAATTAGAACATGTTTCTAACTTACAGAATTTGGTAATGGTAATATCTTTCTATTCTTTTGTTCAGGGGAGAATAGTGAATTGTGGTACTTATGATGAACTTGTGAAACAGGGAACAGAATTTTCGACAATCCTATCTGATCATGACAAGGACTTAGAGAAGAAAGAAGGAGAAGAGGACAAGAATGAAAAAAGAAAAGGAGAAAAAGTAAACAATAAATTCAAGTTTTTATATAAATAAAGTTCTCAGGAGTAAAATGTGATTTCTGTAGAGTTGAATCTGCTACTTGTATCTTTGAGGGAGCAAATTGTTAAAAAAAAAAGGAAAAGGAAACTGAAATTATTTTTTATGCATATACACATGTAACAAAAAGAGCCTTGTAAACCAAAAAAAAAAAAAGAAGAAGTCTTATGTAATTTTGCTCAGATTTACAAAATATTAATTTTTCAGAATACAAAAGAGAATACAGAGGAGGAATTTTCAAAGTATGGTAGTGTCGGATGGAGAGTGTACAAGGATTACTTTTTGACAGGACATCCCTGGTTGTATTTACCTATTGTCATACTTCTTCTTATGGCAACTTATGTGAGTTTCCTATTTTGTACTAGTGCATCACTCTCTACTCTATTTTTTATCAGTGCAATATGGTAGAGTTCTTTCTAAAGCTATTTCAAAACATGTTTTTCTATAATTGCTCTGTAGGGGTATTATTAGTCTTGTTAGGGCAATTCTAATTACCGGGTATGCTTACTTTGATAGTACAGTAAAACTTGGTTATAGCAAAGTTATAGCAAAGTCCTGGGGACCTGTGAATATACTTGCTATATCTGTAATTCGTTATATTCAAATAATGAATTCATGTTTCATTGGGTTTGCTTTTAAATTTCAGGCTTCCTATGGGTTTGCTGACTGGCATTTTGCTAAGTGGTAAGTTTTTAAAGACATTAAATATATGGTAACTAAGTCTAAGGATGAGCTGTATATGTGCTATGGCTAAAATGGCAGAATGATATAAATTGAAAAATTATTAGCTCTCGTATTGCAGATACGTTTTTAGAGAAATTCTGCACAAACAAACATTCAGCAATATAAATTTACAAAGTTGTTTGTTTCAGGGCAGAATCAGCTGATTTACTCAATGTTCAGAGACAAACTGGACAGTCATCTGGAAATCTGGACCCAGCTGTCATCAATATGTCAAATCAATCACTAGAACAAAATTTGACCTACAGCATCTCCCCCCTAAATCACACCACTCTATACTCCAATGGTACCTCCATTGTGTCCGCCACCCAGCAGTATGTTGATCTGTTCATGAAGACCTACCTAGTTGCCATATCTATATTTATTGTTGGTGTTGCCCTCTTTGGAATGGCATATTTTAGAATGTCAGTCTGCATTAGTAAGAAACTTCACAACACCATGTTCGATATCGTCATTGGAGCCAAAACACATTTCTTTGATTCTAATCCTGTTGGTAAGTGTATTTCTAAGCATGTACTTCTAGTGCATGGCATGCGTAGAGAGTTAGTCTTAAGTTGGTTTTAGAGGATCTTATAGTTGTAGCTGAATGTATTGAATTATTAGGACACACATGAAGATGAAAGAATACAATAGTAATCACTGTTTCTCCCATTATCAACTGTGTTTCGTCATTCCCATGCAGTTTTCCTTTTTTCTTCTAACGTGTTATGAAACACCTAGAACAATTCTGATGGGCTGCTTTACTCCACACATTTCAAATTGAACCTAAAGTGTACAAATCCATGTTTGTATAATGGGAGAAACAGGTCCCATATCCAGTGCTCATTAGTAACTGGTTTTCTCAAACTTGAGTTCCTTAATTTATTTAATTTTCAAGAGATTCTCGTCAAGCCACATGTCTCTTGAAAATTAAAAAAATTAAGGAACTCAAGGTTGAACAAAAATTAACTCGCACGAGTTATGGAACCTATGATATGTTGGTTATTCTGTCTGTTCATGGTTTTAGCAAATTTTGTAATCTGAAGCATTTATATTAGGTACATGTAAGTGAAAAATACCTAGAAAAGACACCTAATAGATTTTGGAGTATTTTGCCAAAGGTCAAGGTTGAATCTGAGGACTTAATTTATGACCATTGTGATGCACAATCTTCATATTCATTAATAGATAAAGGATGGTTTAGATTAGGGTGTTTATTAATTTTGATAATGTAAAAGCCAATGTGTCAAAATTATTGATATGGTTATTGCATGTGAAAATATGTAGTGACTCTTTTTAACTTTGTCAGTTTTGTATTTGTACCTAAAAATCGTTTGTTTTTACAGGTCAGATATTAAATAAATTTGCAAGAGACCTTGGAATGATAGATTCTGTCATACCATCTTTAGCCTATGCTGTGATAGAGGTATGTATATCAGATTATCTTTTTTTAAAAAAAATGTTTGCCTGCCCTCTCCTGACTGAGGACAAAAATTTTGGTAGGTAGGTAAGGAAAAAAAAATCAGATCAGCAATGCTTAATTTTGAAATTGAAGGTATTAATAAAATTGAAATAGATGTGAGTTGTACAATAGTATAAATTCTGGAATGAATTTAAAAAAATAGTTGTTTCCTGAAGGTTTAAAAAAAGTTTTGAGTCTGGTCATCGATTTTTAGCCATTTGGTCTGGAGAGGACCGACAGACATTTTTTTTTTAAAAAATGGCCTCTGTGTTGTTCGGCATTGCCTTATCTTTTTTAACCAACATACATGTACCTATCTCAATGAATCAGATTGCTTAACAATTCACAATTATCTAGGTCTAAACTTGACTTTACTGAGGCCACTAACAAGACTTCCTATGCTATTGAGAAGTGGTCAATATTTTTGATTTTGTTTCAAGAGAAAAAGGATGTTACAAGCCTATTTATGTGATCATACAGGCTAAGTAACTCAAAAACTCACCAGACTTTTTTGATGATTTTTTGAGAAGTAGTGTTCATCCCTTTGAATAAAATAATCAATGTCTGAAAAAAAAATAACAATACAGATTCATAGAAATACAGGACAGTCTATGTTTCTAGCCCCTCCCCCCCATACATGTACCAGTATTCTCACAGAGATAGAAACCCTTATGAAAATTGGACAACTAGTGGTTCATATACAATGTTTATGGGTGCATACAGTTGCACTTTGGTATCTCGAACAGGATATCTCAAATACCATGGATATGTCAAAGTGACTAGGAAGTCCTTACCACATATTTCTTAAGTATTTTACCCTCAATATTTCGAACCCTCAGATATCTCGAAGTTTTTTCTTGGTCCCATCAAGTTCGAGATAACAAAGTTTGACTGTATTTTATATGTGTACAGAAATGCAAAATTTATCTATACATGTACTGGTACTTGTCAGTGATCTGATGTAAATGTTTTTAAAAAAATTTCTACCTACCGGTACTACTCATGCATGTATTTCTTGTTTGTTTTATGTAGACATCCATTCGTCTGCTGATGCAGATAGTCATCACTTGTATTGTAAATCCCTACCTGTTGTTACCACTAACCCCATTGGTTATCCTGATTTACATACTAAGACAGTTTGCGCTACCAACCACCAGAAATATGAAACGTTTAGATTCCATCAGTAAGTCATCCCAACAAGTCTTTAATTTTGTAAAGCATCTTCTGAATACATATATAAATGTATCTGATTAAAAAAAGAATTTTCTTTAAACCATGTATACATGTATCTGTTTTCATAAGAATTTTCTTTAAACTTTGTCATAATGTTGGGGGGGTTGGGGTGGGGTGGGGTTGTTTTGTTTTTTTCTGGGGGGGGGGGGTTGCTTTATTGACTTCAGTGAAAATTCTATTGTGGTAGACAATTCAAGTGTGTTCAGTTTGAATTTAAAAAAAAAACACTTTTTAAAGGCAAATTTGCTGTTAAACTTATAATCATTATTTATACACAATATAAATCATTTGTGTTTCAGCCCAGAGCCCGGTGTTTTCCCATATATCTGACACCCTAGTAGGACTCCAGTCCATTCGAGCACTTGGAATGGATCGGAAGTTCCTGACGGATTTTGACAGATTACAGAACAAGCACACCATTGCAGCCTTCATGTTCTTGGCATGTAACAGATGGTTCAGCCTACGCTCACTGTTCTGTCTCAACGTTTACTTCATTCTAGTCATATTCCTATCTCTGGCCCTCAGAGACTGTGAGAATTTAGAATTTTTTCTCTCTGAAGTATAAAAGTTGTTGCAAGCAGTAAGAAACTTAAAACAGTTTCAAATAAATTATTTTTTTAATCATATGTTCATTATCAATAATTAATGAAGGATGTAAATTGTACATGCACTTGCATTTATGTATAATGATAAATCCAGTTCATGTAACAATGTGTTTTTTTTTCAGCTATTGGATTATCTGGAGGGTTGTTTGGAATGGCCATAAACTACCTCCTTGTAATGGCTAATCCATTTGAATACTTAATGAGGGTATCCACCTCACTTAACACACAGGTATAATTGTAGTCAAGATGTACAGTGTATAACATGAATTGCTTGAATACAGAAACTTTGGTAACTCAAATACTTCTATTCCAGAATTTCCTCAGGTACACCACATACAATGTCTTATTCTTTTGGCCAACAGATTTGGGTCCTTTGTTCTAACAGAAATAAAAATTAATTTGTTATTTATGTTATAATAAGAAATTACTCATTTATTCGTATGCCTTAAGTTGATACACCAAGAAAAAGGTCTGCAGACTCTCTTACAAATATTTTACTTGTTACATTAGGGTCAAATCCTGCAGATTACAAAATAAATTTTACAAGATCTAAGATGGAGAAATCTTGTATTGTAGATGACTTCAGTGGAGAGGATTATGTCATATACAAAATTGGAACAAGAGGCCCCCAAAGTGTCGGAATTCCCTCCTGCTTCCTCTTGGCCTCTTTATGGGGAAATCAAACTAGTCAATGTGGGACTGCAGTATTCTGATGATACTGACCAGGTCCTACACAATATCTCCTGTCATATCCACAGTCAGGAAAAGGTACGAATGTACTGATCAGATATCCTACACAATATCTCCTGTCATATCCACAGTCAGGAAAAGGTACCAGGTCCTACACAATATCTCCTGTCATATCCACAGTCAGGAAAAGGTACGAATGTACTGATCAGATATCCTACACAATATCTCCTGTCATATCCACAGTCAGGAAAAGGTACCAGGTCCTACACAATATCTCCTGTCATATCCACAGTCAGGAAAAGGTACGGATGTACAGATCAGATCCTATACAATATCTCCTGTCAAATTCACAGTCAGAAAAAGGTATGAATGTACTGACCAGTTCCTACACAATATCTCTTGTCATATCCACAGTCAGGAAAAGTTACCAGGTCCTACACAATATCTCCTGTCTGTGTCATATCCACAGTCAGGAAAAGGTACCAGGTCCTACACAATATCTCCTGTCATATCCACAGTCAGGAAAAGGTACGAATGTACTGATCAGATATCCTACACAATATCTCTTGTCATATCCACAGTCAGGAAAAGGTACCAGGTCCTACACAATATCTCTTGTCATATCCACAGTCAGGAAAAGGTACGAATGTACAGATCAGATCCTATACAATATCTCCTGTCAAATTCACAGTCAGAAAAAGGTACGAATGTACTGACCAGTTCCTACACAATATCTCTTGTCATATCCACAGTCAGGAAAAGTTACCAGGTCCTACACAATATCTCCTGTCTGTGTCATATCCACAGTCAGGAAAAGGTATGAATGTACTGATCAGATATCCTACACAATATCTCTTGTCATATCCACAGTCAGAAAAAGGTATGAATCTCCTATCTAAGGGTAGTATTGTAGAAAATCTTAGGTTCAGAGAAATATCATTAATGAAAAAAGAATAACATTGTGTCAGCATCAACTGCACAGTGCATGCTTGGGGATATGAATAATCATTCAATGTTTTGCATTAGATTGGAATTGTGGGAAGGACAGGAGCAGGAAAGAGTTCCTTACTGGCAGCTTTACTGAGGCTGGCAGAACCCACGGGAGAGATCCTTATTGACAATGTCAATGTACTGAAGATAGGCCTCCATGAACTCCGCAGCAAGATCTCGGTCATTCCGCAGGTAACAAGTTACCCTTATAACAAAAGAAATTCACATCTGATTCCTTATTTCCTCTCTATTTCTGTCTCTAAAATTATAATGATATTTATTAATTTTTACTTACAGTTATGTTTGCAATTTTTACAGGATCCAATTCTATTTAGTGGTACTTTGAGGAAGAATTTAGATCCATTTGAAGAATACACAGACGACCAATTATGGGATTCACTGGAACAGGTAGGTAATTAGGATACAATTCATTTACCATATATACTCATCTATAACACAGTCCCCTATAAGTCATTTTTATTTTTTAAGGTTATATTGGAGGGATTTGCCATTGACCAGCTTACATGTATGAGTCGGACAACTTTTTGCCAGAATTGGTTGAAATTTCAAATTAATGCTCTATGTTTTAACCTATGTTTCAAAAATTATCTGAGAAATGACATTGAAATTTTATAATTATGAGATGTTTAAAGTCCAAGTCATATCTTTGGTTTTTTTATTAAATATAAACACTATGCTTGATGTATTATTGGCAATTATCATGATTAAACCCTTAATAGAAAATATTCAAAACAGTACATATAAATAATTTAATATTAATCATAAATGCCAAACTGGCATTATATATTGTGTTCACAATTCAATTTCACCGATAAACTATAGATTTACAGTAAGTCACAAATTACTAAAGGAATTAGTTATGTAAATAATAAACAAAATAAATAATACACACTTAAAATCAAAAAAAATTATGAAAATATGTAAATGCTTGTACTTTATCCACAATCTTAGAATGCATAAATTTTCAAAAATTTTGTCCATGATATCGTCAGAGTTGTTTAAAGAATACTACACTTTGCCGTCCAGAAAAATATCATTTTTTAGGACTTGCCTATAAGTCAAACATATAGTTTTGGACCAAAATTTAACTCCCAAAACACCAACTTATAGGCAAATATATACGCTACATAAATATTTACGTTACCTGACACCCAAAGACTGCAAAAATTTGAGGAAATGGAAATTTGTTAGAAAATTATTTTGAAAATTTTTACAAAAGGTTCCGAAATATGTTCTGAAAAGGAAAATGCTTTATAAAAATAAAGTGAATGGTTGCCTTTAAGTACATGTATATATTATTTATGCATGCTTGTGTTTATTTCTGGTTCTCCATTTACATCATGTTATGTTATCAATCATGCATGGATCGGGGGGGGGGGGGGGGGCAGACCCCCTGGAATTGGCAGAGTTATTAAATGTATATACTGAAGCAAATAAAAAATGGACTTTGGACCCCCCAACCCAACCCCAACCCCTAGAAAATGTAGACCTGGGAGTACCACGAAATAAGTTTTTTTTCATGTTTGGGAATGGACTTTATTTTTATTTATTTATTTATTATTATTATTATTTTTTTATTATTTATTTTTACAGAGCTCCAGATAAGGTGCGTATTTGCAGAAATATGCATTGAATTTTTCAAAATACGCATTAAAATTTAAAACAGGGCGTACATTTACGCATTAGCAATCATAAATAAGCATTACACTACGAAAGTACTGCGTACAATGGATTGGATTTTAACTCATTATGTGAATTGAAGTCTGCTCAGTGTTTGAATTTTTATCAAAAGGAAATTTTGATTAAGCGTATTTGGAATAACCTAGACCGATTTCCAGTTCGAGAGAAAGATTTGAATATTAAATACTCGTACTTTGTCTGAAAATATCGCAGATCGATTCCCACTGTTCATATAACATCCAAATTTTCGTTTTTGACACGTACAGGTGATATTGTCAAAATTGGGCAAAATTGAACACGCGTTGTGTGTAATTTATTCTTTATCACTGTTTATTAAACAGTTCTTGTATATTAACCATTTTCTGTAGCAACAATATCATCCATAGTCCGCCGACAACTTTTATTAATTGTATGAAAATATTGCTTTTTTGCGTTTCACATGCTCTTGTGCTATAAATAGCACCACGCGACTTTTAATGCAAACGGGGAGTAACTCTGAAACTTTTACCTCTAACGATGCCAACAATTTATGTAGCAAAACCTAGTATATATTTCTGATTAAAAAGACAAACAAACAAACAACACGGAAAACAACGGGGCTGGATATTTTGAGAGGGGCAGGTGGGGATTAGAATCTAAAGATTAATTTTATTTGGCCAAAGGTCTCGGTAACTCTTGCTACGATCGATATAGGCCTAGTCTTAAATGGAGTTCAGCGTGCCCGTGGTAACAGGTCTGGGCGGTGTACCAGTGAAAACTGTTTTTTACCATATATGGAAACCGCGTTGCATTGTGGGATAGTTTATCCTCCGATTTAAGAGGATAACACAGGTAATTTTCAAACACCTCGTGCCTACCTTTAATCAAAAAGTGCAAGCACCAGAGTACATGCAAATAAAAGTTCAAACATTAAACTATCGATTGTATGTGGCGATTTGAGATTCTATGTCTAGATATTTTGCAATTTATTTTCAAAGTTAGCACTTTTTGCGCTCCATTATAACTGAATATTTCTTGTTATTTTGTTTAATTTTTTTATGATTTTTCCCTATTTAGACAAATGAAAAAGGACTTAAATATTTCTTTTATATTTTCTTTTAATTCAAAAAAGGAAACACATTTTAAGCGTATTTAAAACGCAAAATATACTCTGCCTTATAATTTAAGCAAATAAAAGTACAAATGGATTGAATGAATAATTATAAAAAATAAATAAATAATTTGAATAGCATAAGTAAATAAAATAAATAATTTGACATGTTTACTAAGAAATTAACATATATTCATACAGCCATGTGTATACACAAACAAATAAAATATTACAAAGTGATGTGCTTAAGAATTATTAAATGAAAGAAATAATAAATTATTGAACTTAATTTTTCAAAAAAAATGGTTTATAAAAATTTCTAAACTGCTTATCACATAATTACGGTACTGTAAAATCAGCGTGGTTATAATTAACCTCAGTCACAGGCAGGTAAGTGCAATATTTGTTTTCCAAGCTGTATACCGAATAACTGATTGACGACAATTAAAAAATATAGTTATATTGATTTAATATCTGGAATTATCCATAATCATATAAAGTTGTACCTTTTATTTGTTTTGATTTCAAAATCAGCATACGGTTCATAAATGCAAGAGTTGCTGTTATTTGTTTGCTTAGGAGTTAACTGCCCTTAGTTCTGAAAATTCCGGTAGGTGGCAAAACCGCTATCCTCCGTTTTAAGAGGATAAAATCTATCCTCCAAAAACAGAGGCCGCCTAGACCTGGGTAACTTTGCCTATCGTATGGTCTTTCTCGTGAAAGAAAAAAAACGAAATGTTTCTCAGTTATAACTAAAAGCTGACAAAATTTTTAAAATTTCATTAACCTAATTGATAAATGCAGAAACTAACATTTCTTTTACATTCCTCTTTCAAAAACACTTATATCGATAACAAGCTAAAAATCTTGTTGAAAACGTTATACGGCGGTTACTCGAACATTCCCGCTGCCATTTCTGATCACTGTCCAACATTAGATGTCAAAAGAGCAATTGATTAACATAATACTCTTTGATTATTTTGCTGAAAAGCAAAATCTGCATTGATTTCAAAATCAGGGAGTAAATACACTTTGAGGTAAAAAATTATCTGGAGCTCTGTAAATTTATTTTTTTTTTTTGCTTAATTGTCAAGAAATTTTTCTGGGTTTGGTGTATTTGGGAAAGGAGTTTTTTTCTTTTTTTTAATTGCTTGTCAAGAAATCCCCCCCCCCCCCCTCTTGCCAAAAAATTTCCTGGATCCACACCTGGTTATAAATAAAGAATTTAAATTGTTTTACAGTTACTTTCATCCTTTGCTTGGCCATAAGTGGTTATTTTAAATAACTTGTTTGATAATTCTAATTATACAGGTGCAGCTCAAACTTAAAGTCCAGAGTGAGAGTGAGGGCCTGTACATGGAGATGACCGAGAGTGGACAGAACCTAAGTGTAGGACAGAGACAGTTGGTCTGTCTGGCTCGGGCCATCCTGAGACAAAACAAGATTTTGGTGCTAGATGAGGCCACAGCCAATGTTGATCACAAGTACAATTTTTTTTTTTCATTTTTATTTTTTTCACATTTCTTCAAATAATACAGTCAGGATTTTACAAACCCAATCTGACTAGGGGGTAGGGGTATAGGGCTTTTAACTCACAATCACTCACACATTCATACTGATATAGGCTTTCATTCAAAAGAAAAAAGAGAAGAGATGGAGAAAAGGAAGGGTTACTCTGACTGTTATTATACAAACTATACATAAATCATGACTTAATCAATGTAATGACATTATTTTAGTTTCAAAGGTTGAGCATATAATCTAGTTAAATAATTTTTTTCAAGTTCATCGACAGACTTTAGTTTACCGGTAATGAGAAAGTTATTTATGTTGCATACATGTATGTGTAGGTGCTTAATTAACATAGAAAAAATGGACAGAATATAATAAATGTCTTCTTTGTTCTCATTTTGAACTGCTAAGGGCTTTTTTGACATATTTTTTCACATCACCTGCCAGAGTTACTCAGGTGACCTATTGCTATCTGTTTTTGTCCATAAACTGAATAATTTCAGACTATCCTCAGACATGACTGAAGCATTTTTAACCAATATTGGTATGTAGCATCTATAGATAAAGGAAAACAAGTGGTATTCCCCAGGGACCTGAAGGGTGGGACCAAAACCATTGAGATTCACACAGTATTTAAAAGCTGGACATCCAGAAGACAAACTATTTGCTTATATTATAGTAAGCAATTTGTGTCCTCTAATAAAATTCAAATTTCATGTCCCCTGCTTCCAGGAATTAAGCCCCAGGGTTTGGCTAAGTTGATCATATATTTAAAATGCATTTTATTGTCCCCCACTTTCACTGAAAGTGGGGGATATTAATTTGGGTCTGTCCATCTGTCTGTGTGTTGGTCATTCTGTATGCTAGGGATGCTTGATTTTATCAGTATACCAGTATATTAGCTTATTTTTATTGCACAATGTTGACAGGTCAGAAATTCTTACATTTTGCCTGTGTGGAACATGTTCATTTCCAAATGATATCTCAAAAAGCCTTTGAACTTTTGCAATTAAACTTTATATCACAACTCCCTGTGGCCTAAAATAGACCCCTAATGATTTTTAGGTCAATGGGTCGAAGGTAAAGGTCAGAATTTCATACATTGTAAAAAATGGTTTCCAGATGACAACTTTAGTTTTCTTTGAGCGTTCTCGAAGGAATTTTATATCCTAACTCTCAATGTCTTTAAAAGACCCCTATTGATTTTGATGTCAAAGTTCAAAGGTCAGGGGCAGAATTTCATACATTCTGTCTGTGTATAACACTTTCATTACTGGACCATATCTGAAGAAGCCTTTGAGCTATTGAAATGAAATTTTATATCACAGCTCCCTTTGTCCTAGTTTTCTTTGAACTTTTGCAAGGAAATTTTATATCATAACTCTGAAGGACCCTATGGATTTGAGGTTAAAAGGTCAAGGTCAAACAGTCATAACTTGCATAAAATGGTTTCCTGATGATAACTTGTTTTCTTTGAGGATTGCAATGAAAGGACAAGGTATGGTAATGGCGGAATCTGGCCCCTTATTTGATGTAAAAATCAGAACACAGTTAAAATTGTGATAGTTTGTAGTTAAGAACTTAAATTGATGCTTGTTTTTAAAACCAGCACTAATTTTGATTCAAGGCTTACACGGAGGCCACAAGGGGGTGCAAAAGTAGGATTTTTTCCCGAATTTCCTCAGTGATGATCGAATTTCGTGAAATTTGAGATACTTTTCACTTTGGGAAACATAAAGCACAAGCTTGCCTATCTAAGATTTTTATACATAAGATGCATCTGATACCAGTGTATGAAATATATAAATTTGATAGATAGGCAAGCTTGTGCTCTATGTTTTCTGATCCAAAATGTGCTGTAAAATCGATGAAAATTTGCATAAAAATGAGAAAATTTGGAAATTGACATATTTTCCGACCTTCCTGTGACCTCTGTGTATCCCATAACTTAGAACCAATACTCATTTTGTGGCAGGGGTGACAATAGGTTTTTAACTGATAAACTGTTGCATCACTCTAAAAGACACCCCAAACCAGGGGCCAAAAAGGGGTCTTAGCCTATCTTGTCCTTTCATACTGATAGTCAATATGACATAAAAAATCTGTTAATTTTGAGGCCAAAAGGTCAAAGAAAAGTCAGAAATTCATATGTCATACAAGTTACTTTTAAGTTCATAATTAGCTTTTGCAATGAAACTTAGGTCCTAAATTTCTTGAACTTTAAATTTCTTTGACTTGAAGGCCAGAAGCTGAAAGGTCAAGGTCTAACTTTTTTCTTTCTCCATCTGCATTTCTTTGAGGTCTCCCACCCTTTCCTTTTTTCGTAAGTGGGGGACACAAATTCCTTGAATTAGCTTGTCTTAAAATTATCTTTATCCTGAGCATATAGGAGACCACATTTACGGTATGAGTATGATAATAAACAGAGACTTCACCAGTAAGTAAAACTCGTGTTATGTGAATCAAGAGATCAAGATAAAAAAAAACCCTGATGAAGTGTTAGTCATAGCCCTAGAAAACTCATATTTAGGTGACCTTCAATGCCCACTGGCTTCCTGTTTGATAATTTGATTTTTTTTTCTTTAAAGCACAGACACCTTAATTCAGGAGACCATTAGAACCAGGTTCATGAAGTGCACAGTTCTAACAGTGGCCCACAGAATTCATACTATCATGGACTCGGACAGAGTTATGGTGACTATCCAATCAAACACTTCTCAACATATATTTAATAATCTTTTTGTTTTCTAGGCTAAGCTCTTAATATATATATTAAATGACATTTCAAAAAAGGAAAATCTCAAAAAACTGTCTCATTTTGGTTTTTCTTGGTGAATCTGAATGCCGAGGCAGCTGAGCTCAGATGATGCAAATTGTCTAATGTTTCAAAACATTTATTATTCCAGGTGTTGGAACATGGAAAACTCGTTGAATTTGATACACCTTACAAACTACTTCAGAGGGAAGATGGATTCTTCACAAATTTGGTTCAGCAAACTGGAAAGGCCCAAGCAAAACATTTACTGACATTAGCTGAAAAATACCACAAGGAAAGATCATGATAACTGCATATTTTTGGTATATAATAAAGGGGAAAATATGTATTTGAGTGATGTGTCTTTTATTTAAATAAGCCCTTTTTCAATTACATGTACTTCCCTTGCCATACCCATCAGTAAAAGAAACTAGACATACCAAAGTTCTACTGTTTGAGCAAAGGGAGGCATGATAAATTGATAAAAAAAACTTAATTAAAAATTAAAAAAGTAAGTTGTTTTTGCCTTTCTTATGATATGTAGTGAAATGTATGTTCGACTCATTTAAAATGCCTTACTTTTTAACCATTTTCATGTCTCCCTTGAATAAATTTTTGTTTCCACCTGTAGATCAATAAGTTGTACAGTAAGCCAAGTGTTGTCTGATCAACATCATGAGAAACCTTGTTTGACTGACATCAAACTTAGTACAAAAGTAGATGATTCCTATTAAATTTGAGGTAAGAAGGTCAAGGGAAAAACTCGATATAGGAAAATATTGTCCAATCAATATCTTCAAACCCTTTGCATGACTGCCATCAATCTTGGCACATTGGTTCTCCACAAGAAGTAGATTCCCTTTTTATTCCACCTATTCCCACTTTTAAAAAATCAGGTAGGAAAAGTAAAATTTTATGTGGGTATAGGTGGAATATGTGTGTATACAAATAATTAACTGTATAAACATATAATTACTGTATAAGCAGTGATTAATTAACTCTTGTTAGAATGGAGGACAGGTGTTTTCTGTCTTGAAGCATACAAATTATGGGTTTATTCCACCTAATACAGGTAAATCAAGGTCTCTGCATTTCATTCCCAGAATATTGCATAGTATTTCTGACACTTTTTAATTAGGTCACCTTAGTTACTCAGGTGACCTATTGCTATCCGTTCTCGTCCGTCGGCGTGCGTCGTGTGTTAACATTTGAACATTTTTAGCTTCTTCTCTGAAACCGCTTAACCAATTTCAACTAAATTTGGCATATAGCATCTATGGGTGAAGGGGAACGAAAATTGTGAATTTCATGGTCCCTGTCCCCCTGGGGCCTGAGGGGTGGGGCTAAAACCACCAAAAATAATGCAATCTTTAAAAATCTTCTTCTTTACTCCTGGACATCAGCAGTCAAACAGTTGGCATCATTGTAATAAGCATTGAGCCCTCTACCAAAATTGTGAAATTCATGGCCCCAGGGTCAGGGGTTCTGGCCCCAGGGTGGGGCTATATAGATCATATAGTGAAAGTGCATTATTTCTTTGAAAATCTTCTTCTCTGCTCCTGGGTATTAAATAAAGTAACTAAGTACATGGTTATGAAGAGCAAGAGTGCCTCTTTCAAAATTGTGAAATTCATGTCCCCAGGGTCAGGGGTTCTGGTGTTAGGGCAGGGCTCTATTGATTATATACTATTAGTGAAAATGCATTAATTCTTTGAAAATCTTCTTCTGTGCTCCTGGGTATTAAATAAAGTAACTAAGTACATAGTTATGATGAGCAAGAGTGCCTCTTCCAAAATTGTGAATTTCATGACCCCAGGGTCAGGGGTTCTGCCCCCAGGGTGGGGCTATATAGATCATTAAGTGAAAGTGCATTATTTCTTTGAAAATCTTCTTCTGTGCTCCTGGGTATTAAATAAAGTAACTAAGTACATAGTTATGATGAGCAAGAGTGCCTCTTCCAAAATTGTGAATTTCATGACCCCAGGGTCAGGGGTTCTGGCCCCAGGGTGGGGCTATATAGATCATATAGTGAAAGTGCATTATTTCTTTGAAAATCTTCTTCTGTGCTCCTGGGTATTAAATAAAGTAACTAAGTACATAGTTATGATGAGCAAGAGTGCTTCTACCAAAATTGTGAATTTCATGGCCCCAGGGTCAGGGGTTCTGGTGTTAGGGCGGGCTCTATTGATTATATAGTGAAAATGCATTAATTCTTTGAAAATCTTCTTCTCTGCTACTGGAGATTATTTATAAACAAACTAAGTGCATGGTTATGATGCATAAGGATGCCTTTTCAAAAATTGTGAATTTTATGGCCCCAGGGTCGGGGTTCTGGTGTTAGGACGGGGCTCTATTGATTATATAGTGAAAATGCATTGATTCTTTGAAAATCTTCTTCTCTGCTACTGGAGATAATTTAAACAAACTAAGCGCATGATTATGATAGGCAAGGATGCCTCTTCCAAAATTTTAAATATATGGCCTCAGTTTTTGGGGTTCTTGAGGAATGGGGGGGCTCTATTGATTATATAGTGAAAAAGCAATAATTCTATTAATTAATCATTAATTAATCCTGTCTGCTCCTTAGCGTTGAGCTGATAAATAAATTGCTTAGCTATGATGAAAATGGGAGCTTTGAACAGAATTTTTAAATCTTGTGGTCCTAGAGTCAGGGGTTCTGGCATAACGAGGGGGGGGGGGGCTTTTGATAATATAGTGGAAAAGTGTTAATTCTTTGAAGTCCATAGTTATGATGATGAGGGTAACTCTTCCAAGTTTGTAAATTTCTTGACCCTTGGTCTTGGGTTCTGGTGTTAGGGTAAGGCTTTGTTGAATCTGTAGTGAAAATGCATTGTACCTGTGAAATTCTTCTCTGCTTCTGGGCATATCAGAAGAAAACTGAGTAAAAGTTTAAATGATATAAGTAAACATATTTCTACCAGATTTTTGAACATCTGGACCATTTGTCTAAGCATTCTAGTCCTGGGCAGGGCTCTATTAATTTGTATTCTACTGAGAGAAGTTATTCCCCTTTTCCATTCACCTTTGATAATTAATCACTGTAAATAATGTACTTGAAAGGTTAATAGAATAAGATAATTATGCAAGAATGTTTATCATATAATTCAAAAAGTATTTTCTTAGTTTTAATAATCAGGTAGACCTGTAAGTAATAGATAAATAAAAATGAGACAAAAATAACTTATTAAAAGTTCTTCGAAGACCATAAGAGAGGTCAATGCTAGAGGTCTTAATATGGGTTTAAAAATAGTACAGAAGCACTAATAGTTTGTTAATAGTCTGCATGGTGATAGTGTTAAGTGGGGGACAGATTAGAACTGAATTTATGAGTTGATACTGAATACTAGACTAATTATTTTGTTGATCCTGATCTTCCTACTTCTCTTGCTTTAGGGCAACAAAGCTTCATCTATCAGTGTACAGTGTATTTAACTTCTAAATTGTTGTATTATACTCAGGTGACCGTTAAGGCCCTTGGGCCTCTTGTTTCATTTCCAACAATTTTGTTTTCATCCGACATTTATTTTTTTTCATTTCCATAATTTTTGCAGGGTACCTCTCTGGCAATTTAATGTTAACCAAGTAGGTGGAAATGGAATTTTAAAAGAATTATTTTATTTCAAACCACATTTTCGAAATATGGCTTATAATTTCCATCCTAACATATCTGATTTTAAACTTCAACTGAAAATTTGAAGAGATGAGTGAAAGTTCACAACACTAACAAGTGTCCCGGGGAAAGAAAAAAAATCTTATCATTTTCGCTTCATTGATAGCTAAGCAAAACTCATTATTTAGATTTCAATGATTAATTCATGATTTATTCTTTAAAATTTTTATAAGTGAAGTTCTCAATCTTGCTTTCATTGCCGAAAAGTACTACCTGAAAAATGTCGGAGATGAAAACTTGAAAATGTAGGAAATGAAAACGATAAAATGTCGGAAAAAAACCCATGAAAATTTCAAAAAAATTCCGGATATGAAAATTAATGCAGCCATCAAGGTGGTAATTAAAGTGCTTGAAAAACAAATTAACTATTAAAACATCTATTGTTATTTGCAAGTGGGAATAGGTAGAATTGAGACTTTTAAAAAGTGGGAATAGGTGGATGACACCAGTATTTTCACCAAGAACCGATCAAATCTGCAACCCTACATGTCATAGCCAGAAAGTGTACTTCTAGCACGAATAGTGAAGTAGGATACAGGTATCAGTAAGCAGAGATATCACTGTGTGCCGTCATACTTTAACATAGAACTAAGTTCATCTCCCCGGGCATATGTGGGGTTACACATAGCGAAAAATGGAAAGGCATCATTTTTTATGTTAATAATTAAATGAATGATTGAATCGAAGCCATCTTTATGCATACACTGTTAAAAGAAGCCAACACTTGTGAAAATCCAGGATTTAGGCAGATGCAGCTTGGGGCTTTGCTGGTCATGTATAAAAAAAATCATTTCAAATTTGAAAATCTTTTTCTTTCCTCTTGGAAAAAAGCAGGCAAACTATTTGCATGGGTATAATGAGCAATTGGATACAGTCCACTAATTGTTTTCACTAAGGCGTCAATGTTAACGTTTTCTTCACATCAATTTTCGTTCAGAATATTGAGTCACTCCTCAAATCAAAGCACATCAAGTTGTCTTTCCTTGGTTAAAACCTTGACCTTGCATGTCTGATTCGTTTTCCCGCAAAATGCTTTGAAAATGAAAATGAAAGTAGGGGAATTCTAAAATTCTCACTGGTGTTATAATACTCAAATAATTCAGCTAATCCTCTTGATAAATTTTAAAGAAACTTTTTCTTGCACTACTTTCTTCCCTACCGATTCTAAAAATAATTAGAGGTATGCACCCAATTAGCCTTCAAACAAAATTGTGAAATCCATGTCTCTTGGTAGAGATGTCTGGCATCAGAGAAGGACTAAGTTGGTTTTTAACTTTGAAAATATATTATGCATTTAAAAAATTTTTCCTGGATATTTAACAAGTTATTCGAAATAAAAGGCGTGATTAATATTACGCCTTTTATTTCGAATAACTTGTTAGATATCCAGGAAAAATTTTTTAAATGCATAATATATTTTCAAAGTTAAAAACCAACTTAGTCCTTCTCTGATGCCAGACATCTCTACCAAGAGACATGGATTTCACAATTTTGTTTGAAGGCTAATTGGGTGCATACCTCTAATTATTTTTAGAATCGGTAGGGAAGAAAGTAGTGCAGGAAAAAGTTCCTTAAAATTTATCAAGAAGATTAGCTGAATTATTTGAGTATTATAACACCAGTGAGAATTTTAGAGTCTTTTGAAATGTCGTAATACCGGTAACGCCTGGAACATACTAAAGACCTGACCTACTAAAGACCTGACTGACCTGACCAACAAAAAATTCTCCAAAAATCAATATTCTGAGTTTTTGTATCAATTTTTTCATGATAATTTCTTAATCATAAGGTGCAATTCAATTGAATAAAGGTTTATTCAATCATTTTTACCAACTTTATTGTCATTTATCAATTCATTTCATGAACATTTAATGACTTGACCAAATTTGATATGACCTGACCAAATGAAAATCATTCATAATTGTTATCTTTTTAAAAATATTTGATACATTTTTAACATATATTCTCTATTATAGGGATTGATAGTTTAGATAAAATGTTTTTAGAAACATTTTTACCAAATATTTAGTCTTTATCCATTCATTTCATGAAAATTTAATGACATGACCAAAATTAAAATGACCTGACCAAATGATAATCATTCATAATTGTTATCTTTTTAAAAATATTTGTTACATTTTTAACATATGTTCTCTATTATAGTGATTGATAGTTTAGATAAAAGGTGCTTTAAATAAAATTTGTCTTTTGTTTAATTTTCCATTTATAATTAAATTATTAGTAAGTACATGTAATATCAAGTTTTTATAACTTTACCTGACCAGTGTAGATACCTAACCAATCTGACATGAATATATAAAGACCTGACCAATGTAACAAACTAAATTTGAAATAATTTGAAAAGGCGTAACAACGTTTTTAGCTCACCTGAGCTGAAGGCTCAAGTGAGCTTTTCTGATCACATTTTGTCCGTCGTCCGTCCGTCCGTCTGTCTGTCCGTCCGTCTGTAAACTTTTCACATTTTTGACTTCTTCTCAAGAACCACTGGGCCAATTTTGACCAAACTTGGTACAAAGCATCCTTGGGTGAAGGGGAATTTAAATTCTTAAAATGAAGGGCCAAGTCCCCTCACAAGGGGAGATAATCAAGAGAAGACAAAAATAGGGTGGGGTCATTAAAAAATCTTCTTCTCAAGAACCACTGGGCCAGAAAAGCTGAAACTTATATGAAAGCATCCTGGGGTAGTGTAGATTATAAATTGTTCAAATCATGACCCCCGGGGGTAGGGCAGGGCCACAATAGGGAATCCAAGTTTTACATTGAAATATATAGGAAAAATCTTAAAAAATCTTCTTCTCAAGAACCACTGGGTCAGAAATATTGAAACTTATATGGAAGCATCCTGGGGTAGTGTAGAATCTAAATTGTTCAAATCGTGACCCCGGGGGTAGGGCGGGGCCACAATAGGGAATCCAAGTTTTACATTGAAATACATAAGAAAAATTTTTACAAATCTTCTTCTCAAGAACCACTGGGCCAGAAAAACTGAAACTTATATGGAAGCATCCTGGGGTAGTGTAGATTATAAATTGTTCAAATCATGACCCCCCGGGTAGGGCGGGGCCATAATAGGGAATCCAAGTTTTACATTGAAATACATAAGAAAAATCTTTACAAATCTTCTTCTCAAGAACCACTGGGCCAGAAAAGCTGAAACTTATATGGAAGCATCCTGGAGTAGTGTAGATTATAAATAATTTAAATCATGACCCCCGGGGGAAGGGCGGGGCCACAGTAGGGAATCCAAGTTTTACATTGAAATATATAAGAAAAATCTTTAAAAATCTTCTTTTCAAGAACCACTGGACCAATAAAGCTGAAACTTATTTGGAAGCATCCTGAGGTAGCGTAGATTCTAAATTGTTCAAATCATGACCCCCGGGGGTAGGGCGGGGCCACAATAGGTATATTAAAAGGGTGGAAATCTGGTAAAGAACAGCATGGCCAAAGTTACTCAGGTGAGCGATGTGGCCCATGGGCCTTTTGTTTGTTTTTGTTTTTGTTTTTGTTTTTTTTTTTTTTTTTTTTTTTTGCGTTATATTAAAAGGCGTATTACGCCTTTTTAATTTTTTTTCTATAGATTTGATCCTAATAGGTTTTCGTAGTTCTCTTCTTAGAGAGATGTCTAATGCTGGTTTCTGTGTGAATTTCACTATTTTGTCGATTGTTTTCATATGCACAATTCATTCCTGTGTAATATAGACTAAACCGACCAGTATAATGGTGAAAGATACGTGTTTATAATGCAAAAGTAATAAGCGTTTATTCTCAAATTATTATTGAGCTCGGTGGGCTTTCATACGTGATAACAAATGCCAGTTAGCAATTTTAAACAAACAACATACATGATACCACATCAGGTATTATAGACTGTCTCTATCTTATAGTGCATATCAGACAAGGCCAGTGTAAGGTATGTTTATTTGAAAGGGCTCTATATAGACAGAACTAATGTATAATTTAAAAATAAATTAGAAAACCCGTACGTAGGAACCGGCAGGGGGAGACAGGGAAGTGTCCCCAATAATTTTGCCAGTAAATAGTTTTATCCTGCAACTACCCCTTGCACTGACCTATTAAATGTAACCTATTATTATACCTCATTATAATTATTCTATACTACTCGTTATCTAATTAGTTTAAGATTATCACGTGACAGGGTCATAAAACTTCATATTTCCCTGTTGTCCTCATTCTTTTCATCATATTCAACCTCTTCGGAGACCTAGTGCATTTTCCCGCAATAGGCCTAAGTTATCGTTCATTGAACGAAATGTAGCGTTTCCGAGTAAATCCTCTTCACATTCATATTTTGGTAGCTCTCAATCATAATTCCTCTTTGTAATAAAACACAAAATAACGGTAAAATGTTTATTAAATCCAAATGAAAGTAAAATATAATCCAAATCAATGTCACAAAGTATAAATCCAGAAGAATTGAATGAAAGGCACTTAAAATAATTATTCCAATGTAACTCAAGTTAAATTCCCATTATTAAACTACTCTTTCAAATTACTCCCCTCTCATTATAAAATGAGCCTGCTTATATAGTTTATGACTCCTCTTACTCCTCCTAATGTTCCCCTAAAAAAAGTAAACTAAGGTCAAGCTATAAAGTCTAAACACTATAAATCACTACCATTGTATAAAACCTCCTCCTAACCTATAATTAACAGCTCCCCATGACCTGTTCGCAGTCTGGGTCAAGACATTGATAAACAATCTAGTCTAAGAATAAAAGTAAAATAATAAAAACATACTAATCTACTGAATAAGAAAAGTAAATATAAAAAAATAATAAAGATAAAAAAAATAATTATGCTACAGAAAACGCCCGAGAGTAGTAGACGTCACAATAGCCTGGTTCACGTCACAAATTTTAAATTGCTAATGGACTACGTTAAAAACTGAAAATGAATTTAAGAGCATTGCCGAATATGAAATTTTATGTTTATTTTTAAAGTTTTTACTTGTTTCGGTATAATAAACAATTTATTGCATAAATGTTCGGGAAACATGAAGACCAAAAAATATCATATCCCCCCCCCCCCCCTTGGCGAACCCTCGGGGAATATGATTTTTCTTGGCTGCATAAATCTTCAAATTTCCTTCATGATCATGCAATAAATGTATAATAAACCAAAGCTTTATTCGGTCAATGCCCTAATAAAGCCTCATGCATGTATTCCAACGTTCTAAAGCATTGTGAACGTTATACACATTGCAATGTTTATGCCATGGCGTCTTAGTTTCAGCTGCAGAGGTTGAAAATAGCTCGTTTTGGAGGTCTGATGTAAAAATATATTGCAGGATAAACAAAATACATGGATATTGTCTTGAAATATAAGCAATATTTGGGCTCGGGTCGAAAATGTGATAGAGGGCTCGGCAAGCCTCGCCCTCTATCACATTTTCTTACCCTCGCCCAAATATCGTTTATATTTCAAGACAGTTAAGCCTTGTATTTTATATATACTGATTTTTCTTTGGGGGGATATTTTCAGCAAAGGGCACCGTTACCACCCATTAAGCTCCCGGTAAAAATGTTCAAAAACAACAAACAGAAATCAGAGCATATTGCTGATTATGCATGATATGTGTTTCAAGACATGCAGATAATGTGTTCAATTAATTTGCTGTATCTTTGACTCAAACTAGAAATATTTCAATAGGACATGAGTGCCCCGCCCAGGATTCATTAGTAATGCAACATGAGTGTATGAAATCTGATGAAAATATTTTGAATAGTTTCTTTAAAACTGAGTTTTATACACAATAAATAGTAGTCAAAGTCATTGGGAAGGTCAAGTTAAAAAAAAAATTGAACACATTTGTATCAGTGTACGAAAGCCTAGAAGGGTCAAATAATAAAATAAAAAAAAAATAAAAAGTCGTAATAACGAGATAAAAAGTCGTTATTACGACGTAAAAAGTCGAAATAACGACTTTTCATCTCGTTATTACGACTTTCTTAAGTCGTAATAACGACTTTTTATCTCGTTATTACGACTTAAGATTCTTAAGTCGTAATAACGACTTTTTATCTCGTAATATTTACATTTCCAATGTCTTTGTCCGAGATAAAATTACAAATTGTAAAAATACTTTATTTCTACATAAATCTACTGGTTCATCGATAGGCGCGGTTAAAAAAAAAATCACGTGCGGGGCGGGACACATAGAGACAGAAGCGGGGCTATTAGCACGGGAATTTGAAGAATCAGGAGCATGTAAATATAAGGAATAACTGTCAGATTTTTTGGATTCATGACGATGATAAATCGATTGGCTTGCGTGATAATTTTATGCATAAACGCCTTCGGCGTTTATGCAAATTATCACGCAAGCCACTCGATTGATCACATCATGAATCCAAAAAATTAGACAGTTATTCCTTAAATAACGACTTTTTATCTTGTAATAACGACTTTCTTAAGTCGTAATATTAACGACTTTTTATCTCATTATTACGACTTTCTTAAGTCGTAATAACGACTTTTTATCTCGTTATTGCGACTTTTTATCTCGTTATTACGACTTTCTTAAGTCATAATAACGACTTTTTATCTCGTAATAACGACTTTTTATCTTGTAATAACGACTTTCTTAAGTCGTAATAACGACTTTTTATCTCGTAATAACGACTTTCTTAAGTCGTAATAACGACTTTTTATCTCGTAATAACGACTTTTTATCTCGTAATTACGACTTTTTAATTTTTTTTTTTATTTTCTTATTTGACCCTTCCAGGCTTTCGTATCAGTGCATTAGCGTACATAAAAAATATTTTGAATAGTTTCTTTGAAACTTAGCTAAACACTAATTTAAGAAAGTAAAGTCAAGGTCAAAGGAAAGGTCCAAGTAAAAAAAAATTGATGCAGCTCTCATCAATATACATATAAGGTTTGATTTAAAATAATTTAAGTTTGTTTGAAATTGAGATAGGCCTAATCATTAATTAAAAAAAGTAAGGTCAAGGTCAAAAGAAAGGTCAAGCTAAAAAATGTTGATGCAGTTGAATAGCTCTCATCAATATGTATCATCATTCATATACAGTTTGGTATAGATATCTTGAATAATTTCATTTAAACTTATTTAAACACAAATTTAAGAATAGTGAAGTCAAGGTCAAAGGAAAGGTCCTGGTCAAAAAATGTTGTTTAAAGTCAAATAGATGTCATCAGTATGTGTTAGCATATAAGGTTTGATAAAAATATCTTGAATAGTTTCTTTGAAACTAAGCTAAACACTAATTTATGAAAAGGAATGTGAAGGTAAAAGGGTAGGTCAAAAAATATTGATGCAGTTGAATAGCTCTCATCAATTTGTTTCAGCATATGAAGTTTGAAAAAAATATCTTGAATATTTTCTTTGAAATTGAGCTAAACACAAAGTGTGATGGAAGGACAAGGGTAGGCTGGAAGGATGGAATCTCACTATATGCCCCAGCCATATTCATGGCAGGGCATAAAAATGTTAAGAATGATCAAATTGATTACAGGTTGAGTATGCATTGTAGGCTTCAATTGAGACCTATAGCTTTACTGGGGGAGTAATCTCACACTGGAATTTGGACAACGAATTTGGAAAATTTTCACGTTTGAACACATGAGGCTTTTATTTTATTACATTGCCTCTTATTTTATTAAATCATCAGATGATTTGTCAATCTCTACTTTAAAAAATCATAAAATTACATCATAGATTTGTTTTTTATGCCCCCGCCATAAAATGGCTGACGCATATAGTGTTACCCTGTTCCATCATTCTGTCATTCCGTCATCATTCACTTTCCGTTCATTATCTTTGCAAAAGTTTCACACATTCAACTCAAATTTGACATATGGATACATCATAGGAATACGCAGGTCGAGTTTGAATTTGGTCATGGTCCAATGATTTTTGACAGAGTTAACCCTCTTGAACTTAGAAAAAAATAAGAAATTTTCAGTTTCCGCTCTCTAACTTTTGTAGGGATGTATGTATAAGGTTGAAATTGCATATGCAGGTATATTACCAGAAAATACAGGCCAAGTTTGAATTTGGTTATGTTCCAATGATTTTTGACAGAGTTATCCCTCTTGAACTTAGAAAAAAAAGAAATGTTTAGTTTCCACTCTAATTTTGTAGGGATGTATGTATAAGGTTGAAATTGTATATGCAGTAATTTTACCAGAAAGTATGGTTCAAGTTCGAATACAAATTTTAAACTAAATATTGCATTTGAAATTTTGGCTGCTTGCGGGGGCATTCGTGGCTTTATCGACACATCTAGTGATATTTTTATTTGTGGTAATTTGATTTTCAGCTTGTGATGGTGACACTGCATCCATTGTGCAAAAATGGCAGAGGGAGACAATGTTGAAGACCCAGATATTGTGTATGCTCAGCATTTTATTGAATGTGAGCTTTGCTCCAATATAGTGAGTCTTCATTGTACTGTTTGTAAAGTCAGTCTCTGTGGTGAGTGTATAGGTGCTCATGTAAATGCTAAGCCCACACAGGAACACAACATTGTATCTTTTAAGCTGAGGGCATCCATACCAATTCTTCCACCATGTACTAGTCATAAAAATGAGAAATGCAATTTGCTTTGCACTAAATGTCAAATTCCAGTTTGTGTGAACTGCATAACACTTCAACACAAAGCTCACCCTGCTATAAAACTGGAAGATAAATGCAAGCAAAAAAGCCTTGAAATAGAAATGGAAAGTGAATCTTTGGAAAATAATGTTTGTAAGAATCTGGAGGACACAATTGCTAAAATGCAAAAAGAACTGGATGAAGTTCATGTAAAATATGAAAAAATGCAAACGGCAGTCACTGACCATGGAAGAAAATGGCACAATGAAGTGGACAGGACAGTGCAAAAGTTCTCTGAAGAAATAAAGAGTATGGAAAATCGAGACATTACACTCTTAGAGAAACAAATAGAAGAAAGCAAAGCCCTTCTTAGGGCACTCCGTGTCCACTGTAAAGAAGTAAAGAAGTTTGCGAATTCTCTTGATTTAAAAGATATTCTTGATTATCAGTTAAGAAAGGAAACATCACATCGTTTCAACTTTTCTTTAACTATGCCCTCATTTACCCCCACAAAAATCAAAGAGAATAAAATGTTTGAAACTTTTGGCAATCTTTTTTCCCAAATACCACTACAGGTAAAATCATTTGCTTCAAAACAGGAAACTATACGCAAATTATGCAGTAGATCAACGGTCTGCAAGTCTGTGGAAACCAGTGTTGATAACATTTGCAATCTTGTGTGCGTCAATGACAATACTGTCTGGCTGAATGGTGAAAGCAATACAATGATATGCTTTAAGGATACTGGTGTTGAAATTGAAAGACATATAGCAAAGTTGGGAATCAAACCTACCAACTTGGCCATTACCAGACAAGGAGATTTGATTTATGCCATCTATGATTCATGGCATAGCTGTGTTTACATAATTACCAATGGTAAAACCAAAGAATTGATCACGTTTGTGGACTGGAAACCGATCGGAGTTTGTTGCACAGCAGACGATAAATTCCTTGTCTCCATGGAAAGCAAGGATGAAACTCAGGTCAAAATTGCTCGCTTCTCAGGCTCGGAAATAATACAAGAAATTCAGTATGATGACCATCATCAACCTCTCTATGAGGCTGGAAAATATTACATTCTGGTGGAAGAAAACAAAAACCTTGATGTCTGTGCATCAGATCCAAACAAAAATGAAGTGGTTGTCACCAACAAAAATGGAGCTTTTCGATGGAGGTACAAAGGAAATCTGCAGACTGGAAAGTTTGAGTCCTTTTCTCCGAGTTTCATATGCTCAGATAGCCATAGCCAACTTTTAGTCATGGACACAGATAATGAATGTGTTCATTTGCTAGATATGGATGGAGTTTTCATAACATACATTACACATCCAAACATCCACGGTATTGGTGCCATGAGTTTGGACAGAAGTGGAAGATTATGGATAGCCAATTACAAAGGGGGGCAGATTAATGTTTTCAAATATCTGCAATAGTTAACAATCACTATAATTTTTCAGCTAGATCAGAGATAATAGTAAATGGTTCCATTTGTATTCATATTCTTTAGTACAGTAAAACTTGGTTATAACAAGTCACTGGGACCTGTGAAATTACTTCACTATATCCGTAATTCGTTATATCCGTGTAAGGAATTCGTTAAATTTTATATAGCTGGGCATCGTGAATTCGCAATATCTGTGTTCGTACTAAATGAGTTTTACTGTATCATGATACTTGCATCAGAAGAAACTTCAGAGACATTACATTGGGACAGAACACCTCCCTCCCACCCCTTTCCAACAAAATACACACAATTTCCACAAATGTACAACAGGCTATGTTTGATTTTGTTGATTGGAATTACTGAAAAAAAATGAAATTTTCAATTATTTACTAGCAATGTACAAAGGATTACCTATAATAGCAGAATTGGTCATCTGGGTGTATTCTTATTAAAATGAATTTAATAAAGTGTACTGTCACAGGGTATGATATACCTGTCAAATATTGTTCAATTATCATAAACAGTTTAAAATGCAGGGCAGAAAATCATGTCAACCTTGATACAAAGACTTCAATGAATTTTCCATTCCTAATGTTTGATGTGCATCTCCTGTGTAGGTATTAATTAGAACAAATAATACATCATACATACAGTCAAACTTCGTTATCTCGAACTAAATGGGACCGAGAAAAAACTTAGAGATATCCGAGTATTCAACATATCCAGGGTAAAAATAAGGGGTTGGGACATCCAAATCACTTCAACATATCCATGGTAATTGAGATATCAGTTTTCGAGAAGTTCAACTGTATTTCTTAACTGGTTGTGTTAAGAGTTTTACAAATACCCATCTGCAGTTTTGTTCATTGTATTTTTTTATGAATGATTATTATAATAATGCTACAGCCTAATAAAACATCAAAACACTAATCATTATGCTTATTCTTTAGACTATAAAATTGTCATCTTAGTAAGACATGACACTCTGTAATTTGTTGTAGAGATATAAAAATTAAAAGAAATTATATCATACAATTATATCAAAGGATGACTGCACTTAACGCCTGTTTTTGGGTCTTTTTTGGTTGCTTCTGTTGCTTTTATATCTAAACCTTATCTCACTTTTGTATGTTTATGAAAGAATACTGTCAATTTGGAACCACATTTAAATCTTAAAATGATTTTAGACTGTGATACAATAAAATGATTCAATGTTTTTTGTCCTCACTGCTTTCCAAATATAGTGAATTTACACTTACATGCCCTTGATTGAACATTAGATATGCATGAGAGGTGGAGCTAACATTGTATGAATGGGTCTAAAATTAGACTTGATAAATAACAATGACATGTTTGGAAAAGCGAACGTGATCACTCTTTCCAATCTCCCTCTCCATTCTGCATGGGACAAATACACTTCTGACAAAGGTTTCAAAACGAAATTAACAATATGAGCACGTCAATATAATCAAAGCAGATTTTATATCAATGCCATATATCAATGACTTAACGTGTTCGAACACAGTGTCCTAGTTAGCACAAAACATGCTACCTTACAAGTCACGTAATGAAATTTAGTATTCACAAAGTTACCTTAGGTAAGAAATCACGTGGTGAATTATAATATTCAACATGTCACAATCCTTGGTTACAACAGAGACAGCGAATGTAAGAAGAAGCAGTTTTTTCTCTTTTTAACCATGAGCACATGTTTGTCCATTAATCTCCTTTTGACACATTGTTATTTATGCAAATATACAACTACTGTTAAACGTAGAACAATAGACAAACATGCGCTGATTATGTATAAAGTCAGTAAAAAAGTGGGCATCCTCATTATCGAACGGAGATTCAAGAAATTGTGATGACCCCTGCCTTTGAAAACAGATTCGAACTTCGAAAATACACACTTTTATTACACGTAATTACATTAAGTTGTAGATTGGATGTTGACCATTCTTGCAATGAGAAGAAAAATGCTTGTTTTGAAAGTTTATTTTGTCACAAATTCCGCATGTCCTTAAGTGCAGTCATCCTTAGTTAGATTTTCCTATGTATTCCTATGTACCACTAAAACCATAGTGGCCCCACCCTACCCCCACGGTTGATTTGGACAAACTTAAATATACACTACTTGAGGATGTTTCCAACTAAATATGACCCATGAGCTTGCTGTTATTGAGAAAGAAGAATTCTAAAGATTTTCCCTATGTATTCCTATGTAAAACTTTGATCGCCTTTTGTGGACCCATCCTACCCCTAAGGGTCATGATTTGAAACAACTTGAATCTACACTACATGTACCTGAGAATGCTTTCATATAAATATGACTAATCATGACTTTGCATTTCTTGAAAAGAAGAATTTTAAAGATTTTTCCTTTGTATTGCTATAAGAAACTCTGATCACTCGTAGTAGCCCCACCCTACACCCTCAGGGTCATGATTTGAAAAAAAAAATTTGAATCTACACTAGAAGAATTTTAAAGATTTTCTATGTATTCCTATGTAAAACTTTGATTGCTCATATTGGCCCCATCCTATCCTCAGGGGTCATAATTTGAACAAACTTGAATCCACACTATGTCAGAAAGCTTTCATGTAAGTTTTATCCTTTCTTGGCCAGTGGGTCTTGAAAAGAAGATTTTTAAAAAATCCCATCCAATTTTCACTATTCCTTTTTAAAATTATCTCCCCTTGAAAGAGAGTGTGGCCCTTCATTTGAGAAAACTTGAATCCCCTTTACCCAAGGATACTCTGTGCCAAGTTTGGTTAAAATTGGTCAAGTGGTTCTGGAGAAGATGAAAATGCAAAAAGTTTACGACAACAGCAACAACGACACCGACAGACAACAGGCAAATTTTGATCAGAAAAGCTCATTTGAACCTTTAGCTCAGGTGAGCTAATAATTCTAGGCCTCATAGTATTAAAGTTATGAGCTGGACATGAAAAAGCTAACAGACAACAGACGGACATGAATGCCATAACATAATACGTCCCGTTCTTAAGACGGACGTATAATTAGAGAGTCTTAACATTGCAATAAATTGTTTGTGGATTGCTACATGTATTTGAATTGCCAGGCAAACTTATGGCTTTTAGAACTTTCAACTCGGAGCCTACTTTCAAATTTACAGTTAGCTGTACATTTTAAACAAATTGATCCAGAGTAATAAATATTTCCTTATTTCAAACATTTTTGCTTGATTGACACAACTAAGATAAGTTTTTTTTTTCCTTTAATTTTTCCTTTGCCCTCTTCATCCACAGATACTCTCAAGAAAAATGAAAATTTAAAAACTTGGAATGATTAAAAATGCAACGAGTAATCAATTCATTATTATTTCTTTATTACAGTATACTCTTAATAACTGCATAAAGGGTGACTATTTACATATAAATACTAGGTCACTCAGCTATAACAATTCACAACAAGTCAGTCTGAACACCAGCCATGACTACAAATGTCCTTTTCCTATACATAAGATTATGTTCCAACAACATCCAGTTACAGGATGAACACATCAGTACTGTGAACTACTGTCAAGTCCTGTGAGCTACAACATGGAAGTGTAAACATAAGATTTCTGAACTTATTTTCTCCTTTCTGTGGTACTACAAGAAAAAAAAATACCATTACATTTAGAATTACATGGACCATTGTAGAGAAAAGCAATATCCCATGAATCTTAAACTGTATAACAGTAATACTGCTGATTGATTAATGTAATCTTAGGTTGGCATTTCTGTAGAACTACAAAACACTGAGTGACTTACTGACATTCCAAAAAGAAAACAATGCACTGTTTCTTGTACGCATGTTCTATTTACAATCTTTAAAGTAACAGTTACATGTATCTGTCTTTAGCACACTTGTCCACTGCAATACCCGATATCAACTGTACGATATACAGAGGACAGAATTTTGCAACTATTGAATCACAGCAAGTTTTCTATAAAAATTGAAATAAATTACATAACTTTTATAAAATGGTGTAACTATCAAAGCACTTGTATACATAAACAATGTGTATAAATTAAATTTTAAAAAAAAACTTCAGGGGGGTTTCATTCCTCATGCAATAAACAATGGAGACAAAATTTGGCACAATTATAACCAAATACACATACAACTGTTGGTTCCCTGTCAAGAAATATCTCAGTTTATGTTAATACAGAAAATATTCAATTTTCATGAATTTGCATGTCTAAATAGTGCTTAGAATTATAGTACACATGAAACATTATCTGTGTTTATCATTTGTAATATTCAAATTGAAAGCATATATTAGTACCAAGGAATTTGCTATCAACCAAATCTTCATAAAGAAAACATTCTTGGAATAAATAATTATACATGTACAACCAATCGATCTCATTCAGTTATCACACATAACAATCGTAATAATCTGTAACACGTAATCCCAGAGGCTTGGGATTGGTCAAAATAACAATCTAAGTAACATAGCAAAATAACAATAAATTACACCTTGTACAGCCTTCGTAACATCTCAAGAATACACAAATTATGGATGTAGAGTGTATTAAGTAAATTCTATGGCATTTAGGAGACACCTCAACTTGTATGAAAGTCGCACAAAAATTGATAATGCATGTGAATATTCAATGACATCTGTTTATGGCCCTGTATGATAAATACACAGTATCACTTTTTAATTCATTGTAAATCTGACCACATCATGAAATGTGATGGAAAATCAGCAGAATTCAGATCACAGCACCACCTATGAACCACTACAACACCACCACACTTAGCTGTCAAATTCTAGCCGTTTCTTGTTGCCACCACGTGGTTTAATTTTCTCTGATATCTGCCATAAACTTTCCTCACTGAGATAGTCATCAAAGCTATTGAAACAGTTTATCAGCTTCTCATTCCTCTTTATTTGGTAGTTGCTACAAATTCAAAATATTCAATGAACATGAATTCTAAATATTCAATGAACATGAATTCTAAAGTATTCAAGCAAATTTTTATTAAACAACTTCTGGATCTGAAAAGATTTTTTTTAACATTGCTATTTTGGTTAAAATATCAATAAATGCACCTAAAATCTAGTCAAATGTATGAACCATTGTCATTGTATTACTACATGCATCATAATCAATACTTTACAATGAATTCAAATTTAAATTCTTTGTACCCACCATTTCTTAAATCTTCTCATATTGTCTAAGATGTTAAACTGTTGCCATCTTTTGGCAAAGTTAATGCTTCCATCTGGCAGCAAGTCTTGGTTTCCAATGTTGATAAAAGTCAAGTCTTGTAGAATCAGACCACTGCAAGAAGCGAATCAAATTGCAATAAATAAATCTCTGTCATTCAGATACTTGTTACGCAGTGAGAAGACAAATTTGAAAAAGTACATAAAAATATATCCACATTACATGTACTCTTACTTGGAAGCTACAGTAGTATCAATATTCATATGAAATCTTCTCATTGAAATCAGATAATATACCTATATCCATTTCTATTTTGTGAACAAAGCCCAGACTAACTTACATGTAGGGTATACAGGGTGGTTCTGTTTCAGCCAGCGCCTGCCGATAAGCTCTGAATGACCCTGAACTGTCAATCAACTGACAGAATTCTTTTAATGCCTGAATTAAAAAAATAAAACATAAGCGCCTGTAAATGTCATTAAATAAATGTAAAACAGGCTTATAATGAATTGTCGCTTACAGTGAAGCGATTTTCATTCCCTGTGCCTTTAAAATATTTTGTAAACTTAATGGATATAAAGAATTACACTTATAACGAAGCAAATTCGTCCGTCCCTGGCACTTTGTTATAAGCATTTTTTTACTGTATAATTTTTCAAGAGCTTGAGATACAAACCTCTAAGTTTTGCCTTGGCCACTCTAGTCGTCTGATTGGAGCTGAATCCACTGCTGACAGAATAGCAAGGTAAGAGTTGAAGTTGTTTAACTTCCGTAAATGCTGAAATGTAGAACATTTTTATAAAACTAGAGATTTATAGTTGGTGAGAAGGAACATCCATGACTATGTTGTACACATATAACAGAATAATCATCTACTATCATAGAGAAATGGAGACTGTTATCTTACCTTCATGATTTTGATGAACTTGAAGAAATATTTTTCTCTGTCTTTGGCTTCATCATGTGTCAGAATCTGGGTCCGACACCTAAAACATAAATTGGTAAAAATTACTGCCTATGCTTATAGTATTTGTTTTGTTCAAAACTACTTAAGTTTGTCTTTACCCCTAACCTCATATTAAATATAAATATATTGATGACTAAAGAGTCCATACCAGTAAGACATTTTGTTGAAGTGTTCTGTGAACTCTGTAAGATTAGGACTAAGCTCCTCAGACTGTTCTCTGGCCCATAGTGAAACTTCATGAATCTGAGAAAAGAGTTTATTTTATTAGTCCAGACCATAGGGGAAAAATTCTAGCAAACTTCATTGCATTTTGAATGAGCTTTGTCAAAAAATTACTTGCCAGAAGACAATAATACTATTCATCTCATCTGTTTTTCATGATCAATCATTTTACAATATATTTACAATACATGTACCTCTATTTTTTGGAAGAGCTCTGCATCTAAAAGGGTCATTTGTTCCGCAATGTCATGTGACTTGTAAAACAGAAAATCTGACGGACTGAAAAAACAACAACAATAAAATAGAATAAATCAAAGCAATGAAATCCAATATCCTGTGAAGTTAGTGCAGTACTTGAAAAAAAAATTGACTTTTATTTTTTTTTTTAAAGTAAAACATGCTTGTAGCAAGTCCCAGGGACGAATAAATTTGATTTGTTATAAATGTTATTTGTTATAACTTAGAATACATTTTAAAGCTACAGGCAATGAAAATCACTTCATTGTAAGCCTGAATTCATCATCAATATGTTTGCTGTTGTTTACTGTAATTATGTTCTGAAACAAACCTGGACTTGAGTGTGATAGAGGAAGTGAAAGTCATGGAGGAGAAGGGGTCAGGGGCCGTTTTCTTGCTCTCGCACTTCTCGATGACCTTCTTCCTCAATACCTTGGCTAGCATAAGATCACCCTGACACAGGAGTTCAAAAACCAAACTCATCATTTTCTCTGTTGTTGCCTGGTTCATCTCTTTTTGGCTGAAACAAAAGAGGGGTCATTGAGATCAAAACTTCTTCCTCCCATTACCACCAGAGTTGAGCAGAAATGACTCTCATCTAAGAGAGAAACCCAAAACTGATAAATCTCTATTGTTTTCCTCTTAAAATTCTTATCATCAAGAGGCCCATCGGCCTTAACAGTCACCTGAGTATCATGAAATTGTCAGGATTAAAGTGCAACATGCTTCCTGTGCAGTACCAGGAACGAACAATTTTGATTCGTGGTAAACATAATATTTTTACATCTGTAAAGTTTATAATATGTTTTATATAAATAGTGACACTTTACATGTGAATCCATCATAAAGGTGTTCACTATAACAATGTTTTACTGTACTGTCAATATTGCCACATAAGCTAGATTTGCTTCATCTCAATATTGCCGCCCATGGTAAGCTAGATTTGCTTTAAACCCTTCTGTTAACAGCACTGGGTCAAAATGTTCAGATCCATTTGCATGCAATATGGAATTTCACAGCAAATAAACAAAATACACCTTGTACTTTCTTAACCATCTGTATATATATATAACCAAGCATTTGTGTTTACATCAAGTTGAAACATTATTTCTTAGATGATAAAATTTGAGATGTTTTCCCTTGATTCATTCGAATACTGTAAAAAAGCCATTTGATTACAAACCTTAATTCATCAATGACCCTGATTAGAAGTGAGAAAGTGTTCCTGGCAACTTTCTTCTTTTTCTCACTGGCATGGTGGAATTTGTGGAAGCGGTACAGCAGTTTGTCGATGAGATCATGAGGAGAGATGAAGGTTCTGTAGGTGGTCAGAAAAGCCTCCTGGTACATGAACTCTACAAACACAATTTTTAATGTTCATTATTCAAAGATTTGGAATAAATCCACATACCAGCACATATTCTAATTTCTTGGGTTTAAATGTTTCATTCTAAAACAAAGAAAAGTAGATGATACATATGTAATATCAAATGATAACCCAAGGAATTTATTTATCAAGCAGATGAATTTTGTATGTTTTTGTAAAACCTAAGGATTCCTTTTGGATCAGAGAGGAAAATGAGTGAAACAAAGTTTTGAAAGCTGTGCTTTCCAAAACTAATGAAATATCAAAATTACAAAAACTATATGTATGTGTATTACATGATCAATATGTATCTTTGAAATTAAAAAGGACAGATACAGTCTTCAAATCAAACATGAATTTCGCATTTACCATTAATTTTACAAAAGAATCATGTTTTTTTTCATTTTCCCTGCTAAGCGAGAATTGCTCATCCTAGCTTTGCAATAGCAGACTGGTATACATGGTATAGCTGTATAGTGATCTAGCAGGGCATTGCAAAATACACATGTAGTTGAGGTACAGATCTAAATTATGGGAACAGATTACTATGGTTTACAATTATAACAGGGAATATGAGAGTGTAGACAGGTAGAAAGCTTTTTTTGTGTGTGTGCAAGGATACTATAACTAATGTTACAGAATTAAACATGCATACATCTGTGTGTAGAATTTTTTCTTTATGGGGGAAATAAATGATTCAGGTGATATAGCTATTGTTTACTACATAGAGATTTTGTTTTTTGTTCATTGGCTATTTTGTAACTGTGGATATGGTAATACAATGTAATCACAAACTGCAAAATGCATTTTTCAGACAAAATCTTGTTCATTTCTCTTTTTTTATGACAAGCAAAACATTTATAAAACCTTGTACTATTGGAGACAGACAAATCAGCAAGAGCAGACTATGCAACATCTTCATAAAGCAATCTAAAACAACAATATGGCAAAATGTCGACATGGACAACAATTTCATGCTCAACAACAATCAATACTTGACCACATCAAAACAAGGAAAACAAAAAAATAATGCTCAGATGTATCACATTTTCTGATTTTTCACAAAATTGTTAATATTTATAAATGTGAGATTCAAATATATATATGTAACCATTATATTTTTAAAGCAAAAAATTAATATCAACTGCCCATTATTGTCTTAAATTAATATCCCATCTTTCCAATCACTTTAAAATTATGGTGCATAATAATGTTTAGTTCAGTTAATTAATTCATGTTAATATCAAAATACTGGTAATGTAATACATAGCATCCAATTGTTCAAAAAACTAATTTTCCTACAAATCTTCAAATATCAAGAGCAAAGAGACAGATCACAATATCTATGTAATAAATGCAAGGTCTAAAGTTGACTGTACACTGTATTTGTAGAAAGACACTGGTTTCAAAATGCTAAACAGTAGAAAAATAGACAATAGAGATCAGTTGTTGAATATTCATACATTTTGATATTCAGATCTGAAATAAGAATCATGCGAAAAATCTGAAAATTTGAACACATGCATCTACTGAAGATTTTGGAACTGAAATGGCTTACTTCTAAATGTCAAAACTGAGCTATCCTTATAAAGTTTTTTTAGTAGCTACAGATATAAAAAAAATTCAGGAATATCTCTGTTTACGTCAAAGCTTCAACTGAAATCTGATCTAGTAAGCCATTTCAATGACCACTAAGTAACAAACACAGTGATAGGTGGACATTTAGGGATACAACTGTACCAATAAATTTGATTGGTTCACACTGAATATATGCAACTCACCCTCATCAGTCAAATCTTCTACTGAGCCTTTTTAGGAAATGGCAAAAATACAGATTGAAATAAATTGGGGTATGGTAAAATATCTTGCAGGATGGATATCTTTAAATTATACATAATTGAAATATGGTACATTTAAACTCCATTTCCAAACAAAGAAAAAAAAGCCAAGCAATTATTTTATCTTGCTACGCTGGGATCAAATTCTTGGAAATATTTTGGTATTATATGAAAGCACCTAACTGCTACCTGCATGGTGAAATACATTAGAACACACATGTGTAGCTATCAGAGAGTCTAGAATTATTCTCAAGCTGTACAGATAGGCTTCAACTATGAACAATACCTTGTTTTCCCACAGATGTTGCATGGACAACAAGAGCATCCACAGAACCCCCTCTGATCTCGGGACCTTCTTCCCCCTAAAAACACACAAGGTTACCAATACATGAATTTCTCTTTAAAAAACACATCATATTATACAAATATGTTCATAGTTTTAGTCTTTTCACAATGTCTACAGATTGTTTAGTAATGTAAATACTTTCTCATTAAGCAAACTTTCATGTAATACAGATATTATCAGAAACAGAATAGAACTCTGTACCTCAGATTTTTTGATGAGTTGATCAGACACATCAACATCATCCAGGGGATTAAGTTCAGCGAAGTCCGAATCAGAATCCTTTGGTATGTCAACCTTGGGTGACCCAGGGGATTTTGTTTCCATCACTACTTGGCCCGGGGGAGCAGAAGCTCGCTTCAGCTCTCTGAAAAAGTTACAAAATTAACATATCTGGATAAGCCAGTAAAGAAGATTACATGTACATGTATGTACGGTATTACAAAATATTTGTCATTTACAAATGACATACATGTACATGTAGTAAAACCTTAAAATTTGACTGCTAATACACTTGTCTCCTGCTTTTCAAACAATAATTTTAAGATCTGATATTTATCTCATTATAAAAAGTTAAAAGAGACACAATTCAGCAAGCCATACACTTCAATAATCTGGACAATTTATTACAGGATATCTTAACCTCTGGATCAATTATGCATCTCTTTATTTAAACATGTAAGCTGTACAATTTTTTTTTACAATTTACTGTGATTCTGTACACCTTACCCTTCGATTGTTTGAGTTGGTCCCTCTACCACACTGCAGGCTTTCTCTCTGTTACACTCCATTGATGTGTCTGAATGTGCAGACACATTAGACAACAGACTCGCTCGCTTTTCACTGTCCTAGTAACAAAGTTATATATGATGTTGACTATTTTATAAAACAAAGGTAACTCGGATAAGTTTTCCTTTCTACATGGGTAATATTCAATGAGTAATTGATACTAAAATTAAGAAAAAATTATGCAAAAGCATCTTAATTTGATTGAAAAAATCTAATCACTACTCAGACAGAAAGTTGTGAAGCAATTCTTACCCTTCGTTTGGTTGGGAGGGGTGGGATAGCAGGACTGGTGGGGGCACTGCTGCTGAACGAGGAATCGGTACTAATGTCGGAGATGACACTGAAAGTGTTTGATCTTGGGTACATCTGGTGGTGAAGCTCCATCTGGTGTTGGTGCCACTGAGTCTCGTAGAAGTTGATAGAGTGCCTGGAGTAGTTACAATCAGGCACAGCCTCAGGCTGGGTGTAGTTTCCAATAGAGTGCATGTAGTCTTGTACTGAAAACAGTGATTCAAAATGATTCTTTTTTTCGGAGTTTTTTGATACTACAGATTCAAATTTATACTTCTTAGATATTAACAAATAAAATATGGTTCCAACTAGGTTGATTTTATCAAATTATCAAAAACTTGATTTTCAATTTATGAATAACATTTTATCCATTTCATGTAAAATCATATTTCAATCTATGAAAAAAGGTATTATGCAGAATGAATTTATAACAACTAAAAAACAAAAGTCCAGCCTTAGAAACCCAGTTTTCATACATACTATTGATTTGCAGTGTTGTATGCCACTTACTGTGTTTTTTCTTTGGTGGAAGAGGGGGTGGTCTCAAAGGTAAACTCTCCATACTGGAGTGACTGGCACTAGAGAAAGTCTCAGAACTGGAATACGATTCCTGAGAGCTAGTCTGCTGTACAAAGGAACTCGTCTTATGATAACCTGAATGTCCACTCCCAGTTGAAGAAGTAGAAGTCCTATGTTCTGTTGAACTGATCACACTACTGGTCTTACGATAAGAACTAGTGGTACTTGAAAATTGCACACATTGCCCATCTACATTGTCATACTGAGATGGTAGTCTGTTTACTTTTTTATTTGGTAAGGGAGGGGGCTGTAAATTTTCGACCCCATTCCGCCTTGTCATGGATGCTATGTCTGAGGTTAGTTGATCTATTTGTATAGTTAATTGGTTTATCTGGTTGACAGTTCCATCTGAAGCAGAGATGCCTTTGTTCATGCCATGGAAATGTTCTAATCGTCCTTCAGACATTGTCTTTGTGAAGCTGTTTGCTCTACTGGTCCTCATTGCTTCAGTCTCAGGTAAATCATCTGCAGAATGATTTAATCCTGACCCTAAACTACTAGCACTAGCTGATGAATTATCTAAATGTGACATACAATCTGAAGAATTAAACCCTAAACTTGTGGAAAGTTCACTTGACACATTACTGGGGAGAATCACACTGCTATTGGGGGAGTGGTCTGGTGTCTTGTGACTTGTCAATAAAACACTAGTGTGTGGTGATTGGTTAGGAGAGAACCCTGTCACTAGGAGACTATTATGAGGGGAATTGCCTGAAAAGACCATGCTGTTGTGTGGAGACTGGCTTGGGCTGGAGGTCAAACTGGACGTGGTGACACTGTTTCTGTTCGATGGACTCTGACACACATCTGACTGGCTTCCCAAACGATGGAGGGAGTTTGTCAGGGAATCTCTGTTTTCTTTCTGGGGAAGAGGAGGTGGTCCATCAAGATTATCTTGTTGAGAATGCTGGGACACAAGTCTGTCAACAGAGAAATAGAATGTCAGTGATGCATAATAGATAGCACAATGCTTAAAATATCTGCAGAGTGTATATCGATGAGGACACCAACTACATTGCATTTTTGTTCAGACAACATATCACAACTTTGATTTTTAAATACCGGTATTTGAAAACTTTCTAAACAGAAAATCTTACAGACCTAATAAATGGTCGCTACCCCGGTATTTGATAAATCTGGGAAAATCAACAATGTAGAACCTTCATTACCTGCGGACAACTTCTGGATCTTTTGGCAGTGGGGGTTTGGGTGGGGGAGGTAACTCTCCAAGATCAGGATGATCCCTCCGTAAGCTACATATACTGTCCTGAGAGCGAGAGGCAGGGAAGGTGGGGTTATCATACACACCAATCTCTCCTGTCTTATCCAGAATCTCCTTCTCTCGGGGTGTCAGTGGAAGATCTGGGAGTGAGGCTCGCTTGCTACTACAAAATACAACAGCATTAAGAGAATCTACAAAAAATATATTAAGAATAACAAGAATTTTAAAAAATATTTAAAAATGAATTTATTCATAGTAGGAAATGGATAATCATGAAAAAATGTCCAACACTAGGCACAATTTACAACAAAACTTGTAGATAAGTGTATAATATATCCATTATTTACCATTCTGGATGGTTTTTGAAGGCATCTGGGGACAACTGCTCTGCCACATCATTCTTCCTGTGCTGTAGTTTGGACACACCCACCTCTTTAAGCTCCTGTAAAAAATTCAATGAACACTCTTCAAAATGCTTCAATTTACAGTAAAAAAAGCAAATGCAAAGATACATAAAAATTTTGTACTTACCTGTACACCAGCCGACAAGGCAGAAATGATATCAAGAGCTGTGGATTTATTCACCTCCTTGTTGTCGTGTAAAAGAATGTCATCAGCCCATTGGATAAAGCAAGCCAGGCACTGGCATACTTTGTTCTGCCTAGACACTAGCACAGAACTGGAAAAGGGAAGGGGGTAGAATTTCATTTTTTTTAATTCAGTAAGTTTACAAAATCATCATTCATCAATTTATCATAAGACAAAGTGTATGCCTCCCACTTTAAAAATTAATGAATTTGAATGTTCTAAAGATATTAATCAATAATATCTTTTTTTTTCAATAAATGTTAATTCATCCCTTGTGATTTCATAATTGCCTTTTAAGATAACAAGCATACATTTAGATCAGTACAAAAAAGCTATTAAACATAAAATAATACAGTAGTTTACATGGGTTTCTAAATTCCATATTTCTCTTAACTCAGCATGCATTTAATTTCCTTTAATGGATCAGCCTCCCACTTGAGAACTTGCGGTCTTTGATATCAGGCCAATCAATTTACAGCGATCAATTTACATCAATTTTCAGTGTTCTCCATGTTGACTAAATCATTCCCATCTTTGGAGAAATTAGATCAATTTACAAGTAATCAAATAAGGGATCTTATTAGTTTTGCATTCCAGGCTGTCATTTATTCTCTGTGAAATTCAATGCATGTCACAGAATAATGTCATACACTTTCCTGAAAAATGAATGCAGCTCACAAATCCCTATTATTTTCCATTGAATCTCTTGAATATCTCATGATTAATCCAAAAATCAATTTTGTTCCTACAATAAATGATTTAATAAATCTATGATTGCGGAAAGTAAATGTATTCTGCAGATGTCCTCTACACTTGCATCTTCACAGAAAAAACCTGAATCAGTGATTCTACTCTTTACATGAACAACAAAATTTGCTCAGAATGGTTTCATGCAATACTTTGTAATCTATAACAAACCATGTTATCTCGAACTCAATGGGACTGAGAAAAAACTTTGAGATATCCAATGATTCTAGATATATAGGACAAAATACTTAAAGAATAAATGGTTGGGACTTCCAAATCACTTCATCATATCTATGGTATTCGATATATCTGTGTTCAAGATACCAAAAGTTCAACTGTAATTACAGTACAAATGTACCATAGAATGGCTACCTTCTGCATTACAAAACTTCTGCAATTCCTCAAGGACTGCATTTGTAGTTTGTTTTTTCCAATTCTCACTGATCAGCAATACACAAGATATAAAATTATAATATTTTGGAAAGGGGGGGAGGGGGAGGGGGGGGAGTTGGCAATTATTTTGATTAAACCATGTAATTCCACAAAAATCTGACTACCTGTAAAAATTACCTGTGCACAGTATGTATTCTAGTTTTAGTCTTTTCTATTATGTACCTGTCTTGTGCATTGAAGAAGTTGTTGAGCAGATTGAAGACATCCATAACATTCTCTAGGATGACTGTGGCAGTGTTGGGGATAACCTGAGGCTTCTGGTACTGCACCACGGCTTTGATGTACGCCAGGGAGCGGTTAACTTTCTCCACCTCAGCCTGAAGCTTATCCACATCCTAAAAAAATTAACTTGTACTTTAGACTAGTATTCACCAGACTGCATCTTACAAATACATGAGCATTACATCTGCACTGCACAGTCTCCATTATCCACACACTCCAGTAGAACCTAATCATACACTGTATTACTAAACTTCTTAACAACAATCTGCTCTAATACTATTCAGAAACCTGCTGTACTCTAGAATACAAGATACCCATGTATCTCATAAAATCTCCTCAAATAGGCAAATATCGATAAAATAAGAAATACCAACCGAAAAAATTGACCATACAGTATACATCAAACAAAACCCAGTTTTTGCAAAGGAATGATTATATTTTTATCTACTTCAAGAAAGAATGACTGGAGAAAAAATTATAGGTGATTTTCACTCATTTTTCATTTATAAAGAAAAATTATACAAACTAGTGAAAAAAATAAGAAGGAGAAAAAAATATTGTGTGTACTTGCCCTATCAGCCATTAATGATGATAAAGAAGAGTGTTGAGTTGAGTGATTGACATAAGTAACGTATGACAGTGATCAGAAGTCATGTCGCATGAGCTGTATACTGACTGTCATTACATCATTAATCACAGACTGACCCCATAATACATTGGACACACTAAACATAACACAGCCAGCCTGTACATATACTCTATAACCGGACATTGAACAGAATAAAAAAAAAGGGGGCGTATTCCCCTCCCCCTCTCCACTAGTGTGTTTAAATTTTTTTTTTATTCACACCTTTGATAAAATGATAAAATCTGTGAAAATTGGTTTGAGCCCCCCCCCCCCCCCCCTTTGACCTTATCTTCAGATTTGCTACTATAGGTCTGTTTTGTATTGGATGAAATATCGCTTCCCTATAAAGTTTTCTTTACATTATATCATTAAATCTTGTTAAAAAAAAAAATAATACCCAGAATACTGTAACTTCAAAGGAAATGATGAAGCAATATGATTTGATGTAACTGAATAAGCGGGGATTTCCTTTCCTTCTGTTTCTTTCCAAAAACTTATATACTTCCTACATGAATTATATTTGGACAAGATTTCTCCAATCACCTTCTTCCTTGTTTAGCGTGTGGAGTAATGCACTTATTTTATCACTATACCCACACACGTCAGGTGACTGATTTCCAATTACAGGTCCAGATTGTGTTAAATCGAAGCATCCTGGAGTCAAACTCTCTCCAATTCTATCCCAGACATGACCTTAATGCATCCCTAAATATCAACTGCATATAGCTGCAATTTCATTCATGGAGGCCTATGTTAAATGAAAGAGTGGTTATTTTGGGGAAATATTGGATTGTGTTTTGTATTTTATACAATAGAGCCATTAAGACTTGATCAGTCATTACGACAGCAGACTTGTGCTCTAAATTGGCCTGAAAGCAGCTATATTTGCCACAAGCCTAATAACATTCATTTCCACAATGGATCAACATAGACGTTATGGATGCAACAAAACTTGCCATTCCAATTACCATGTATGAAAATAAGCCATAAAAAATTCCTTTTTAAACTAAAAATGGACATATGAATAAATGTCTAATTGTTACGATAATCAGCATTAAAAAGGAAATCACTGAAGTAAAAATCCAAAGCAAATAGAGACAAAGTAAGAATCAATGCACAGAGGGGGCACAGTTATAGCTACACCATTAGAAAGGCAGGCACCAAGGTTCACCTGTAATTGTGACTCATTCATAGCTAATTAAACATGGCAGGGATGGTGCAGGTGACATGGTCATATTAATCTATCAATATTGCTTTGGCATCAACAAACAATAATGCTATATTTGTCAATAATCGGTTACAATAAAATACCCTCTGGGAATGGAGTAATGAGATTCTAAGTTCTAAGTTTCTAACATGGTTACTTCTTCATATTTTTAAGCCTAGTATGTCGAGGTTGAAAAATTTATTTTTAAAAATTAAAACAATCACTGTCTGTGTTTTCCAGCTTTAAATCGTTGATTTTCCACTTAAATTTTCATCAAATGATCAAAACTACTGAAATTTAAGATTAAAGATACCGGTATACATCTATTACATTAAGTAAACATTAATGATCTATCTGGAAATAATGAAATTTTCAGATGGTTTCTTTAAAATTAATCTAAGAAAAATTCATTCCAATAATGAGCAGTAAACTTTCTTCCTTTCCTCATTAAATTGGGAGCATCTTTAAGGAAAGGAGAAAATGAAAATCAGGAAAATGATGAGCTAATGTTTATACAAGTGATCAAGCAGGTAATGAGGGACTAGTAATTGAGAGGTCAAAAGTTCAGAGGGGGGAAATCTTCACACCATCTGGGATCAGTTTCCTGATTAGTATAGCACTTGATCCACCACCATCACTGTCTTATCATCTTTACACCTTCACCCTGTCTGCCTCAAGCCAATCTCTGACATTAAAACATTAACTGGGCCCTCCGGAGGTCATTTTCTTGTTACAGGTACCATATGTAAAGTCTTAATCTGGGTATGAGTTAACACAGAATTACTGAAGAATTAATTATCTGTCTAAAGCAGCAGTCAGGGAGATAGGGTAAGGTCCTGACAGGTCATTTTACATTAGGCCACAGTAGCTCCCAGAGGGTCGTAATGTCTGCATGAGTCAAAAAGTAATTAACATTTCTTGAAGCTATATTCATTCTTCAGAAAAAAAGTAATAGATACAAGTGTAAAAAAAAAAAAATCAGTAGATACATATTTTAACATCGTAACCACTTCACATTTATCATATCTTGCAAAGGAGGATTTTTTTTTATTATTATCTAAAAACATCAATAATTTGAAGCATATCCAACAGACACTGGTGAATGCCGGCACAATATTGGTTTTGGAAGCCTCAAAGATAATCATAATACCAGTGAGTCATTGAACTCAAAGATCTGTGTTTAGGGGATGAATTTTGGATTAATATATTTCCCTGTGACATATGTGATCATTCTCAAGATAATCAATTGATGTCCATTAATGATATTTTAACTCAGCATATGTTGACCCTATTGACACATTACATTAATGAAAGGGGGGAAGCCCCTCATGTTTTGTGTCTAGCGACCTCTGCACAGATAAAAACTCTCCACTTCAGGAGATCTCAGAGAGGACAAAGGGTAAATCGGCCATAAGAAGTCTGATTCAAACAAATCACTATTGTGGTTTGAGTTTGAGTGTCAGAGCCTCAACAAACAACTTACAATCACATTAAGATATCCTCATATATTGTACATTTTCTTCAATAAATTTTACTGTAAAAATGCTAGTACACTGTACATGTATCAAAGTACTTTGTCCAATTGTAAGATCATCTCAGGAATCAGTTAAAAGTACCAGCATCCTTCTCAGCCTCAAAAATCATCAATTCTATATATGTAGTCATCTATACTTTTGGTTTTGAAGTTGAAATTTGCCCCCCCCCCCCCCCCCCCCCACCACCAAATTTCTTTTTCTTACAACCAAAGACCTTTTCCTCATCTCTATCTGAAGATCACTTCTGATTAATATTTTCTTTTCAAATGTAGCACTATTTTTTATCAATCCAAAATGTATCTCTATAATTATATGATTGAATAATTCCTACCTCTTTGAAAGGCTAAGATCCAACATTGTAGAAATCATACTAAGTTATGTTCACCTGCATGAGACCTTCCAGGCTAACATAACATTAATTGTTTTTCTACATTTGACCAAAACAGATCGAGAACTTCCAAATTGATACATTAATGATGAAAAGTTATGCTCACCTGCACCCAACCTTCTAGGTGAACATAATGTTATATTATTTTTTGGACATTGGGTCAAACTTCTAAATTGATACAATTGGTTATGAAGTTATTTCACCTGCATCCGACTTTCATGTGAACATAATATTTATTTTTTTTATCTGACCAAAATAGATCAATGAATTCCAAATTATGTGTGTTTTAATCCTATTCTCTCACTGCATAAGGCTAGGACTTAAACAAATGTAAATAATCAAGGAGTCAAGTTTTGCTATAAAGAGTTTGTATCATTTCATCATTGAATAATATAATAAAACAATTACTACCATTTTTATTCAGTCAATACAATGATTAAACAACCATCAAAGTACAATATTCACCTCGCCCTTCAGGCTCGGTGAACACTGTACTGCTCGAATGGCTAAATCATGGTATTGACCTCAAAAACAGCAATAACTGTATACTTTTTATTCTCCCATATTTACCACCCAAATTCTTATGGTCATTTACATACTACACCTCTTATATAACACAGCTCAAATACACAATATGATACAAGCATTGGTACATATATATGTGTAACCACCCCTCTCTCAAATATCTTTCAAATCATATGGAGTGTTAGTGCACTGAACTCATTCTTCCCACCACCTCCCATATAGAACTTAAGTAACCACAGCCCTAAATAGTTTTATAATGAAATTTGAATCCAAAGTTCACAAGTGCTACATCACACACTTGACCTGTATTGCATAGGTTGTGAACACTTATTTATACGTCTAGAAAAATGGATGACCGTGATTTAACAAAATTTTCGTTCAGTAAATTTTCACCACGAAGCATCAACAAAAAGAACACATCCCCAAAGCGAAGAAAAATTCAAGTAAATCATCATGAGCATGTTTCAATTATAAGGAGAGTAAACATTCAACATGCAGTGCGTTAACGCCAAGAGACATCCAACTAAAAATCCTATGTGTTACAGAACAATAGACAGATTCTGACATGTTTCTGGTCTTAATTAGTGCTGATTTAATTGAACAGTGAGTCAGTTAGTGAAGCAATCAGATAATTAGATCGCAGTCCTTCTAAGAATGACTAATTCCCTCATCCCCCACGCCTGACAAAGGATTTGTCTTCTGAAGAAGACAGTCATTGCTAAATTCAGCCTCATCAGCTGCCTCTGAAGTTATTACGCCATCCTAGACTTGGTTTTGAGTTACTCAACACTGTTATAACAGATGCAATTTTCCCAACATCCACAATTCACATCATATAATTAATAAGATGCATAAACATAAATTAATTTACAACTTAACCCTAAATTATTTAAGACCATTATAAAATACCCCAGCATAACTGACATCAATAAAACTCAGTGTGTTCATAAAAACTAATTCAGATTTAAATTTTGCACTTTGAATTATCTGTCATGTGATATAACCATCAGACCACTTTAAAGTTATTTTGTTACACACATTTTTTCTTCTTCCATATTTGATCAAAATTTTTCTCATAAAATAAATGTCAGACTGAACAAAAATCAGATCTGCAACCTTTGATGATCAAGTTATTTCTCTGATCACTGATGCAAGACGGCACATGTGCGCAATAAACATTACTCCAGGTGCAAGAAGCAAGCTACTACAACAAAGACAGCAGTCAACTAAACTGTTACACTGAAAAAATTGATCTTTGACCAAAATGTTGTTTTTTTTTAATTTAGTTTTTACTTTCAAGCATTCCAACATAAACTATTTCAGAGACCAAAACAAGTCCAAAGAAAGTGAGAAAGACACGACAAAATGTAGAAATATATAGCCCATTAATACATGGTAGTACAAAATTTTTAACAATGTTGTTCTTTTTTTTATCAATAAAGTGGATTGCCCAAGTTGCCTTTAAAACATACAATGCTATTTTATAGACTCTATCTGTAACAATAATGCTATGGCCTTTCAAGATCAAGGGGTAGTTAGTCGCAGAGGGCTCATTTGACTAATGCACCAACCTCTTTTTTTCTGCCAAAGAATATTGTCATGAATTACTTGTTGCACTGTAACTAATCTGGGTATTCTTTTTATGCCTTTAGGGAATGTCAGGATTGATTCAGTCCTCCTACCCACAAACTTTTGTTTCCTATTGATTTCAGATAAATTTGCAATCCTCTATATCATTCACAGACATTGTAAAACATTTTACTTGCTTCAGCAGAAATCTTTCTGCCAGAGAGCATTTTCATCAAGATGTAATATCAGTCTGAAATGTACACAAATGGTCAATCAATTCACCATGTATTTTTTGGTACAGAGTCAGACAAGATTTGTCCAGAACAGTCCAATTCATTTTTTTCCCCTCATAACAAACACTAACTAAACATAAAACCAGAGAAACAACAAAGCATCTCCTTGAAATCTTGCACAAGATTGAATTTCTAAGATGTAGCCATTACAAAGATTGTGATGGATATATAAACAGGCACTTACTCTCAGCAGGAAACCTATCTAATCAGCCATCAGCAAGTCCTAACTTCTTCATCAACTCCATTAGCTTTTAATACTAACCAACAGAAGAATCTGAATTTCTTACAACATCTTATGTAACTTTGTTTATTTTCTCCTTAATAATCTACTTGTCTTATTTCTGACCAATGTGTGATTGTAACATAACAACTTAAGCTAAACTGTATGAAAATGATTGAGATATTGTTTGAACCTTAATTCTTTATACTACAGTTATATTCCAAATTTAAGGAGTCCCAGTAAAATAGTTTTTCACTAAAAATTCAATATATGACTACCAAAAACAAAATTTGTACTGAAACCACATTTCAGTTTCTAGAAAGATAGAAAAAATCTTTTTATTATTTTCCATCATCAAAGCAAAACTGCACATTGTTTACAGAGTACTGTTTTCACTCCTTTTCAGTGTAAATTGTGGTGATCCGTTCAGCCTGAATGTTGCACCACACCAGACAAGCGGATGATGACTACAGCTTATAAGAAATACATCTTCAATGAATCATGCATCCTGTTGTATTAAGAAAACAACTGATCAAAAAGCCAGGTTGCCGATTTAATAAATGTAATTTACAGGTTCAGATACTGAGGTAACGTAATCGTAATCAGGGTTTGTATGTTGTACCAGATTGAGAGGGACTCAGAATTTGACAGCTGTTGAGTCCAATTACCCACACATGAAAAAAGGAAAATGTACCCTTTGATCTGAGAAGCAAACTTATTGAGGAAAAGGAAATGCAGACAAATGATCATCACTACATTTCCTAAATAGCCGAATTTAAAATAAAAATATTTCCTGAAAAGCCCCATTTACAAAGAATCCTGTTACTCAAGAATGATGTTGTTTTGTCTACATTTAATTCACTTTGTCATGCCGATTCTAATTTTAGACACCTCTGCCACATTAACAATAAATAGACTGCAACTTCCTTAATCAATTAAATTATTTATAGTAAAGGTAAACATAAGTAAAACTTAGAAGATTTGGATGAATGATGGATCAATAAATCCCAGACACTTTACCTGGATAGGAGCCTCAGCTTTCAGCTTCTTCTTTTTGCCCAAAGTACTGCTTTTTCCCATCATAAAACTTGTACTGCCTGTTTAACCACTATTTACAAACATTATATATTAAGGTTAAAATCCCATATCCATTAACAGTAACACAAGTGGTTCTCTCTTTTTCACTCAAGTACACAAAAACCAATATTTCACCAAACACCTAATTCTCTTGGGAATCATTCAACCACTGACAATAAAGATGAGGTAAGAATTTTTTCCCCTCCTTCCAATCTGAATTCTAAATCTCCAGTTCACAAGTCAGTCTCTGTTTTTCACAGGTCAAAAAAAATGGAGTGTAAAAGATCAAATAAAATCCTTATCCCACAGCCATCCGACATGTGTGATTCACTCAATATTATTCAGTCAATCAAACTGCTTAGCATCTGGGTGAGTGGGATGCTGTGTTAGCCCCAACGTCTTCTGGATCCAATACATATATATAGATGATCAGACAACAACAGGCTCACTTAGCAGAGAGGAATCCTCGACTGGGAAATAAAAAAAAAACCTGTCTGCTGTTTGCAGTAGCTTCCTCTATTCCTAACTTTTGGCACCTTAGGGGGAAGTAACCAGGTGAATCGACTCCCCCCCTCAAAAAAACACAATCCACACTGTGTCTCTCTGAGATCAATACAGAATTTACAACAGTGTTAATAAGGCCAACTGTTCCATTTACAAGTGCAGCAAATTAAATCTGCCTATAAATGGAAATCCAATATTCATTATATTTTTTTAACACATAAAATGTATCCTTTAACCTTGGGTGAAGAATGATAAAATTTTGCACACTTTGCGTGTCAAGTGGACCCTGTGCTTGTGACAGGAAGAGGGAAGTCATGCATAATTTCTTGAAATAATAAACATTCCACCATTGATAGGCATTAACTCAGACTGCCATTTCACAGAATTATATTTTACATATTGCTTTATAATGTCACCATGATGAATTGGTCCTAGAAGCCTGACTACTTGTTTACATTTTACATGATTTTTTTATATAGCTATTTGAGACAGCTGTCTGACGCAGGGTCACAGGAAAAGCCTTATGCTGTGATATTTTTCCACTTAGGAAAAGCCAGTGGAGTACCACAGGAAATAGTGAGAATCATCAAGATTTATTGTTTATCAGTTCAAAAGTCAGTGTGACTAGATGTAATGTCTTCCCTTCATTTTTTTTATAAAGATCGACAGACACTTTTCCAAGTCAAAATATGGGTCTATTACAAGATTTTGTGTAAAATATTTGTTAACTAATAGCAAATAAATATTTAACTTCAAATGGAAAATAAAAATCTGCATACACTAGCTTATACTGACACCTTAAACACAAAGAAAAAATCTAAGGAATACATACACTGAGCATCAATTTTCAGTAAATTAATTATAAATGCAACTATTTAAAGGTTCCAAACAATGCTTGCTTTGACCTTGGATTGACCTTGAACTCCATGTTTCTCTCTATGTGATATGTGTATTCCCATTAAACATTTAATTATGACATAATGTGTTATTTTGGCTATTTATTTTCCTCTGTCCCTCTTGGAACTTAAACCCCTCTCCCTATCCCCAGAATGCAATTTCAAACAATCAATCTTCTAAGGATGTGAAATTAATATATATACCTATAAACAAGAACAGAAAGAAAACTGCTCACCTACAATGAGTGAAACAGATTTCTTAAAAATTTATGTGCAAAATAATAATAAAGGAATTCAAAGCTGTAAACAGTAAAAATAATGGAGTAAAATTTTGACTTCAGACAGACAGACAGACAAAGAAACTTTCAAACACTGATTGCACTGACTTGTCATGCAACATACACTGAATAGTCTGCTTTAATAGAAATTATCAAAAATAAAGTAATATTTCCTCCCAGTAATAAAATAGTGTTAACACATATGACACTGAAGTCATCCAAAAAAAGCGTGTCCTATGATTATCATCACTTAGCCAGACAGTCATATGCTGAACTGTGGTGACTAGATGTAACTATACCATTGTTTCAACAGGTCAAGGACAACAGGAACTAATACAATACAAAGCACTGCATACTGGCATGTGTATCAAGTTTTGTTCATAGAAATTTGTAGACTAAATAAATATTTTTCAAGGGATGTAAAGCTCTTTACAGCAATAGACAGTTTGTACTGAATTAGCAAAGCAAAAAAGAATAAATCTCAACAAGACGTCCATGGACCACAGAGCTCACCTGAGTCCAGAAATTGTGTGTTGTCATTGTTACTTAAATCAAGTAAATCAAAGTCATATTCCGATAAATATTCAATAAATATAAACTGCATTTATCTAGGACCATTTAACACAAAGCTTTGCCCTGATTTAAGATTTAACATAAGTCATAATAGAGGAGAAGAAAAAGATATCTCACTCTGAAACAAGCAAACCATCTTAGAATTCATATCATTTAATTAAAATGGCAAAACTCTCCACTACTACTAAAAAGATATATGTGACCAAATATGATACACTTAAGAGGACACTTATTACTCTGTAGTAAGAGGTAATAACCATCAAAGTTTGATGGCTCCAAAAAGTTACTCTTCTAGACCCTTAGAAAAAACATTTATGGCCAACTTTTGAGACTTATGAAGGCAGTCATTCTGGAGAAAAAAGTTTGGGTAAGAAAAATTCAAAAATTCCTTCAAATAAACATAGATTCGAACTTTCGTACAGACAAAATTTTGATCAGAAGAGCTTGTTTTCAATTCAGGTGAGCTAAAAAGCTATTTAAGCCAGATAATGATCCAGAATTTTGACACAGTGCATTACTCACTTTGTTTTTAGTTTTGAGACTGTCCTTTTCTTTATTCTGAAATACAATTACTCAAACATAAACCACATGCATATTTGTAATCAAAATCAATTATCAATACTTGTCAGTGTGCTAATCAAAGTGACCTACTTAAAAAAGTACATACAGACCACCAAATCTACTTAATCAAATGTAATCAATACATTACTTTCTACCCTGCTTTCTAAGTTAAAACACAATCAAAATCTTTTATGTGGGTTTGTGTGCAATTTCAAAAGAAAAGGGTTGTAAAACATGCTAGGTTTATTTTGCACTAGGCTATTAATCTCCTAAAAAAAGTACAAAGACTAGACTGCCACAAAAAAAAACATGGCAATCAAGTGACATGCAGACGATGACACAACATTATTGTGAAACTGATAACTGTGATCCCCTGGATGTGCAATTACAGCAATCAAACTGTTAGAAACTATCATCACCGTCAAGTTTTCGTCATTCTTCGACCATGATTAAGACGAACCACAATTGTAAACTGATACATGTGATTCCATGAGTTCAGTATTTTCTCTTGATGCACAGATATCATAAAATGAAGTTCTGAATATTATGGAGTGCAATTGGTTATCAGAATGCCAAAAGATACAAATGCATGAATTTTTCATGAAAAGTTTTTCAGTGTGCATTTATAGATTTTTCATAAACAGGGAAAAATTTTTTCTAAGATATACATGAAATACCATTATTTTCTGACACAGTGGACCTTGGATGTACGAGAAACTGTATTAGAGACAAGCTTAATCCCTAATCTCCACCTATGATAAAGAACTAATTTGCAAACACACAGCAGATTTAAGAGTAAACTTTTTAAATATTTGATGTCTCTGTGCAAATTTTATTGCATTGCAGAAGGTACTTGTCTGATTACATCACAAAAAACATACCATCATATCACAAATGCAGAATCAAATGTCAGTCATAATTTACCATTTGCTTTTTGAATTCACAAGCTCAATGTTTTCAAACTTTTTAGTTAATAAACTTTCAACAAAGTTTATTTATACCTATGGGATCTTTTCATTTTCATTTTTTTTTTTATCAATTCCTCTCTGAATCTGTTTCTCCCCTAAATCAGGTAATTTAAAATTTTAGATTCTAAAAACAAACATTTACTGGCATGTATATCTAATACTTCATGTGTTATACCTCTCCAGCTTTACATTATTCTTTGTATTTTAATCAAAAAATTATGTAGAGTAAAGAAAACACACATTTTTTTTTTCTATAATCAAATAATATTAGCTATTTATAAATGCTCTGCACTATAACAACACCATCGCTACTCCTTGATCACCTATAAACAAAGACACCTACCCGGTATATTCACGGACCAACTGACACCCTTATTAACACACAATACCTACTTTGTCTGTGAGTGCTGGGTTTTCCGTTGGGGTGTCCACTGGCATGGAGTAAGACTTGCTGTGTCGGTACTTGGCCTCCGTGATGGCCGACTCATGCTGGGATGCGGAAGATCGACGACGTAGGTATCCCTTCACATCATCCCTGAAGGACCTTGCCTTCTTTAGCATCTTAGCCCCGGGGCTCTTTTCTACCAAAAAAAGAAATGCACAATTACATGACCTGCAGGACTTTAATATGTCTACAATCCTTTACAGTTGGCTGTATAGGCACCAAAACTGACATTTACTAGGTACCTTCGCCAGATCAATCATGAATTATGGATACAATACAGTTGCTGATTGCTGGGAAGGTATGAAATACATTCAGCGTACTGGTGTCTTTCAGGACAATAAACCCTGCTTCATAAAATCTGAAAATCCATTGCTACATCAACAGCCAGAACAGGAAACAAAATGTTAGCAAGATATAATGTTAAAACAACCAATTGGGCTCTTTTTTTTTCCAGAGAAGGTATAAAAAGTTTCATTAGCATAGGACCCTTGAGTTATCCCTGATTATCTATCCATCTTCAGATATAACCTGTCTACTAATAATAAATGGATGTAAAACTTTACTTTTCTCTTGTTTAATTTAAACTTTCAAGATGCTGATCAAATGATGAAAAAGAGTGCAGGAGAAAATTAAAGTTGATATGGCTTAATACGATACCATCATACAAGGTTTGCATGTTTTCATCCACTGCAAATACAATCTAACTTCCATCACAACTTTCTTTCATCTTTATCTTTGTTACATGTGGGGCCCATCTCAAAAGCCACACTGACTTCTAATTTCCTAACCCCAGGGGCTAGCAAATTCTCTTGGGTGTAAACCCATCTTCATTCATCACTCATTTTACTAAAGTTTAGTAATGCTTCAATCTTGTGGAGAAAAAAAAAAATAAACAAACTCTGCCGATTAAATAATTCGCATATATGATGACACGACCTTAAGGAATGCCAAGCTATAAAAGGCCATTAGAGAAAATATATCTCACACTCTCAGTGCAAACAATTTACAAAGCTCAGGTAAAATTCAAGTCACAAGGTGCAAATATTTACATGTGTTTTCCATTTTTATTATTTTAGGACAAGTTCTAGGTATTTTTTTATTTTTGTTTACTTCCTCTTCAACTTCATGAAACCATATCAAAACTCGTATATATCCCATCACTATAAAATGCATTTACACTTCCTGATTAAATAATACAAGTGTTTCACAAAAACATCCTTATTTGATGCTATTTAAAATTATTACTACAATACATGTATATTAATATAGCTATTATTAATTATTCTAAGACAGAAAGGAGAGCTTTACCTCTTCCCTAAAGACATGGTTAGGCTTCAGATTTTTTTTTTTTTTTTTTTTTTTTTTTGTATCAAGGTATTGGTGTTTATCAGAGAAATTCTTCTGAGCAAGCCCCTGATGGTGCTTGCTTTATCCTTAAGATGTTAAAAGCAACTGTAGATAACTGAAAACCATCCCCACAGAAAATATCTCAACATGCTATAATTAGAAACAACATGTATTTGTGGAATGATTTTCTTTTTCTGGGTCTGTCGGAAGCTTAAAAAAATCTTCAATGAGATTTTTTTTGTTTGAAATTTGTGGGAATTTATACAGAAGAGTTGGATAGGTTTGTCATCTGTTTAAGAAATGGTGCATCAGAAATTGAATAAAACTTTAAGAAATTGACTCCGGAATTCTTATAATAATTATATGAAATATGCACTAAACACTGATTACACCTTAGTAATAAAGGAAAATTGTACAATGGAACATAAATGCCATCTGCAAACAATAATCTTGCACCAAAATCTCCTGTCTGAGCTATTATATGGAATAACATGTCTACCATCTGTCTACAAGAAGAATTGCAACAAAACACCTCTGAAACTCACTAGAATAATGAAAGGGAGTCTATCACTAGCAGGGATTAAATCTGTCTGGTATATTCTAATACCAAGATTTTTTTTTTCAAAAATTTCATAATAATTATAAAAAAAATATTAAAAGCTGCAGTCAAATTTTTATTTCCATAACCATTACTGTGTCTATTCAGTACAACCAAAAAGACCCAACTCTTTTATCAAAAAGTTTGTTTATGATCTTTAAACCCTGGTATCTTCATCCTGCATGTTCATCATGCTGCAGCAAACCTAATTACCTGTGTGATTTATAATGGACCATTCCAGTCCAATGCCTTACTGTAATCTATGGATTACAGCACCATCAGACAGACTATTGATTGTTTTAACTTCTAGATGTCTGACAATCACATATTAATTCACATTATAAAGATATACGATCAAACTTCTCATCTTTATCAACAGAAAAGATATTCAAAGATGCGAGTTTACCAGACAGCATTATACTTTTCAGACTTGTATCCTGACTTTGTACACGTGCCAGTTCAAGAATCAGTAATATTGCATTACAATCTCACCCTTTTTTCTTGAACTCGTTTGCATTTAGGGATAAAGAGAATTAGTTGCATCACATTTAATGCACCTGTGCAACCCTTTGATCTTTCTACACAGAAGAGGTATCAACATACATAATGAAAAGAGAAGTGCACTATTTAAGCACAGATTTGTTTGCTTCACTATCAAAGTTCAGCTGTAACCCAAAAAATTAACCGACACAGCTTTTAATTAGTTTTACTGACAAATCAAGAACATTTACAGAAGTGAAAGGAAGATGAGCTTAGTTTATGGCCTTGGCAATGTTCAGCATTTTTTCAGATAAATTATGTACACTATCACTTGGCAACTGATACTGTCCACATTTTGACAGAAGTGACCCACCCACCTGCAAATAAACACACATGGAAGAATGTTTATATTGCATCGAATCGGCAGGAAGACCTCTAGAAGCATATGCAATGTTTCAATTTTGTTTCAGTTACTATATAATGCCTTGTCTTATTCAGTTTAGCAGTTATCAAATGCTATATGGTGGACTTGGGCTCTAACTGAAGTGAGAGGGCAAATGAATATCTATAATTACTGACCACAAATCATTTTCATTATTGCTATCATAATTAACTTTCAGTATACATATCTGATTCATAATTATCAAAATTTTACTGTTACACAAATCTGTTGGTATAACAAATGAAGCAAACAAAATCTTTCTCTTACAACACCTAACAGAATTTTGACCAGCTCATTTGCACAGCACTTTGTCAAGGACCTCAGCTACAAATTGTTGACAAGTACTTTATACCTTATAATACCTATAAATTAACAATATACATAAAGCCATCTGATGAAGATCCGAAGGTACCTAGAAGTACAGCATTAGTCATAATCGAGATCGTTCTGTAGCTCTATAAAGATTCTGACACTGGAACGGGAGACTATCGTCAATATTAAAGCATGAGTCATACTGGACCACAGAATCAATATTAGGAGGCCCTTCACCTCATACATCACTTGATTGACAAATTCTTCAAGCCAACAAATTTCTGATTATTCAACATTTTTTTTCCATAATTGCTTACTTTCTTCAGATCTCTTTAAAGATCTTGTGTCTGCATCATTTAAAAAAAAAAAAAAAAAAAAAAAAAAGCTGTATCAGCAAGAAATGGTATTCTTTATATTTGGCATGGATTATATAATCTACATTGTCCAACTGCTGCTAGAGTAATGTGCAGCAAAATCAGGGTTGTCCCTAAGAATTAAAATAGCAGGGGGCATCAAAAATAGTAGAAGGGGATCTCTGGTTCCTCCTTTAACAGGGGGATGAGAGGGAATACCAGAGTAACCAGGGGATTACATCTTTATATTAGGCGGGGAAATTCCCCGACCCCAGGATTTTAGGGATAACCTTGAGCAATACAACAAGCCCATTTCTATCTATGTGTAGTATGACCACACCTGTTTTCTGCAGGTAAAAAGAAAAGGAAAGAAATAAAAACAAGATAAGTGTTACCAATACAAATAAATGTCGCATCACTTCTTAATTCATAGATATATTAGACAGTTCATCTTCATCTTACAAGATTTGGTCATTATTGAATGTGTCTTGGATTATTGAGTTCTTACCTATAAGATACATGACCCATAATATTTTAAAAATTGGGAATGTATGTACTTCTTTAAAATCCTTCATTTAATTATTATAATTTATTCTTTTAATCATTCTATTATTAAGTGTTCATTTTCCAAATGTTCTATCAAATAAACAATAAAAAGAAACTGGATATTGCAAAAATATTGGTGCAGTTCAAATTTAAAGAGTAACAATATGATCAAATAATTCAGATTTTTATGGGAAATATATAGTTTAAGCAAAACAAACAAACAAACAAAAATAAAACAAACTAAACAAACAAAAAAAACCCAAACAAATAAATACAATAAGGTCTTTGCTATCAATTTATGAAATTAAACTATCTACATGTAATTCTTAATCAATACAGCCTAATGGAAACTTCCAATTGAGACAGGGGACTGGTTATTTTGCAACATCTTTGCAAAATGACCAATCACTTTTATTTTTTGCCACAACTTGGTCAGTTTACATCCACATAAGAGAGCCTTTTTTTAAACTCACCATCTGATGTCTCTGTCTCCATTGTTAAGAACCAGAAACAAAATCCAATCTATGAAATGTGTCACATCTTGTCAATGCTTTGCAATCACTGCAACACTGCTGGCAGGAGAGTTTGGGGAACAGTTTCATCGAGAGTAAGTATTGAGAACCCAACAGACCAGCTAATGAACTTCTACTTTATCACACCTCCATGGTGAGTAGATATTAAAACATGACCAAACTTTAAAATCAACATCAAGTTTGCAGACTCACCCTGCAGTTATGAATGATAATATCTGGTATTGATTAGATTCCACATATAGAAAACAGAATACATGAATGATCAATTATACAGGAAACACAATTCAAAAAACACCAAGAAGTTCATCTTTTTCCCTCAGGAATGGTGCTAGGAATGCAACAGACTGCAAATCAATGCCAGCAACAATTGCCTTATGCTGAAGAATGTCTCCCTGTCCCATACAAATGTTTGGAAATGACAATTGAAACTAATTAGTTGTTTGTTTATGCACAGAGGCTATGATAGGAAACAGGATAAGTGGTCCCTTAGGGAGTACCCTATTGCAGTGACAGTAAGTCCTTGGACGAAGTCTGTCACAGACCACTTGAAGGATCACATTCGTATTGGAGGACTGGTCACAAAGGACTGCCCTTAAGCCATGTCAAAGTCATAATGTATCGTCATGCAAGTGGTACTAAAGAGTTCATTACCATGCAAGCAAACTCTTGTGTATTTGATCTTTGACCTCTATTAATGAACTTGACCCAACATGATGCCTTGACCTTGGCCAAATGTTAATTCTCATATACCTGCACTCATGCAGTTTAATTCTTTTCAAGGTTTCAGATGTAAATAAAACACAGAAAGAGATGAAAAAAAACACAAAAAAACATTGGTTCCTATTTCTAGTCATTGCAGGAAACAAAATGAACACTCTATCTCCGTCAATCAAACTCTGTACCAATAACCATGCAACTAAAACTTCTGAACTGTAACACACAGAGGTCAAGATGTAGGAACATTCAACATTTACTAACTTATTGATTTAAAAGGGTGTTATTTAGGCCATCCATAAAACATGCAAACACCTTAGTACTTCTGAACTATAAGTAACTTGAAAGAGGACACTGAATACTGATGTACTTAGCTGAGCTACGACCCTTTGACTTACTATCACAATGAGTGAGTGGGCACTAATCAATTTAGAAAACAACTGTCATTATTCGACAGTTTTTTTTTCTTTCTAACATCACATCAGAATAAATGAGATATTTGTATCAAATATCATCCTATTATTAATAACAGTGAGTGGGTGATAAGAAAAGAACACCTACTATCTTTGGGAATACCCTATTGATTTACATATATATTCATCAGTCCACACAACAGAGATTTCATTTTTTTTTATTCTAGTCATTTTGTCATTATAACTATAATCTGTCTTAAATGAGAGCAGAATAAGTAATTTCATTTTGTGGCGGTCAAACGGGTTCCATCTCCGGTGGCCAGATAGCTCAGTGGTAGAGCACCTGAATGGAGATTCAGGGGGCCTGGGTTCAAATCCTGGTCTAGTCCATTGCATTTTTCTCCTCTTCTGTTACATTTGGTGCCAAGCCAAGCCCTGGAAGTGACAGGTAAAAGACCTGCCACGGAAGAGCCTGGGTTGGTATCCTTGGGGGCCGAAGACCTTTAAGGAGGGAGGAATGTGGCGGTCAGGCGGATTTAATGGTGGTCAGGCGGATTTAATCGCAGGTGGCCAGATAGCTCAGTTGGTAGAGCACCTGACTGGAGATTCAGGGGACCCAGGTTCAAATCCCAGTCTTGTCTGTCACATTTTTTCCTCTCCTGTTACAATTTCATAAAGTCTTGGAAATTGCCTTGCATCTATTTAGTTAAGCAAAATGCCTTAGGAAATATGTTATCACCACTTATAAACAGTTACCAAGTTATATTGAATGATTTTAGAACAAGTTGAACTCTGCAACAATAAAACTACTTACATAATGCAGAATATATAATTCTGATCACTCTTCTCTAACATTCTGTTCAATAAATGGACCTATTACCATTATTACTTCCTTTAGCTGTTTTTAATAGCATGTTTTTTTTTAGTCCTACCTATTGGCATAATATAAACATTAATGTCCTGTTATTTTTCATAAACTTTATAGAAGTTATAGAGCATGGTTCGTCTCTGTACGTGTACTTTTCACAAAAAATTTAACCAAAAATAAAAAAAAAAAATTCACAGTTAAGGGAACAAATTGATGTATATATGGAAATACATGTCATTATTAACATTATTGGGTTTAGAAATCTTACCTTTCGATATTAAAGTCGGTCTCATTCTCGACATGACTGCTCCATTTGGAAATCAAAATATAGATTGTATACATGTACATTCCACAATACAACTATGTCATATGACACTTAGGACAGCCATTCAACGAGGATATACTAAATTTACATTTATCTCGTCAGTATTTAAAAAAAAATCTACATGTAAATATAAGTGGGTGAGTAAGCTCCAGAATACTGGAGGAGGACAACAACACAGAGACCTTATAAAGTCATTAAAGAAGGGGGGCAAAGGTTATACACTTACTCATAATGATACGATCTGACCAGTGATTTTTTTGTTTGTTTTTTTTTTTAAATAAAAAGCATGCATTGGATGCATGTCAGTTTTAACCTCTGTTTTTATTTCTTTATACTGTGTTATTTATTATTCAAAAGTCCATCATCCATAAATTCTTTTTTCAACAAGTGGTACTGTAATAAACATCTGACAGGGAAAACAACTTACCTTCTCATCAAGATTTTATAAATGGAACAAGATCAAATATATTGTCTTGACCTACAATTATGTCACCTGCACTTTTTTCATAGGGTGCAAAAATTTTTAAGATTTTTAATTACAGATAATGATGTGAATATTAAGAAACAAATTCAATCCCAATTTCTACCCCTTTTGTAGAATGAATGTCTGCGAAATTCATACAAGGGTTAGAGGTTTGGATAGACCAGTATGCATTTCAATGTTATACCAATGGATCAGTGTTACTGTCCCTGTAACTTGTATCATATGCACAAATCCTGCAAGTAGTAAGATTATCACCATAGCTTTTGCTGATCAAAAACAATATTTGAAACTCTAATTTGACAGATCACATAACTCCAAAAATTGACCAATATAATTTATCCCCTGGGACCAGAATAATCTGCAGTGGAATGGCTTCGGTCTTTTTGATGTAATAAGAGTCTATGCCATCTTATGTTTAGATTAAAGCAAAATCTTTGCAAAATTGATTTTTTCATAAAAATGCTTATTAATAAATAAGCATGATTGTGTAGTGATTTAGGCTGTGGATATAGCATGGATAGCTCAGTTGATAGAGCACCTGACTAGTAATGCAGGGGTCTTAGGTTCAATTCCTGGTCCAGTCATACATTTTTTTATCTCCTTTCCCTGTTACATAACTTGGTGTTTTTGACCACCCCTGTACTTGCAGACAAAAGTCCTGTAAGGGGCAAACAAGAATTTGGGTTGTGTCTTCGAGGGTGACTACAATTTAAGGAGGAAGGAATGTACTGGTTTGGGCCATGGATATCGGTCTAGATAGTTCAGTTGGTAGAGTGCCTGACTAGTGATGCAGGTGTCTCAGGTTCAATTCCTGGTCCAACCATACATTTTCAATCTCCTTTCCTATTAGTTACAAATGTTACACATCAAAGAACTAAATGGAATCTTAAATCCCCAAACAGTGTGAAGTATTTGGCTTTCTGTTTCAAAAATATGAAATGAAAACTGTTGGAGACACACAAAGAATATACCAGGCTCCTTGACCTAACAAACTGATGGATGAACAGAGTGGAATGGATTATACTATACTTTGATTGGGGAATCAGGTAATGAAGATATTCATTAAGAATATTCCCTTCCATGGAAACTTACATACTTGCCATATAGCTTTTATGATAAGCTGTGATTTGAGGGTCAATTCAATTATACCCTGAAAAGATCTCATACCAGAAAGACTTGACCATGACTCAAATTTCAAAGTTTTACTGAAATCGTGAATGTAAACAACGACGGTTTTACAGTGAACTACTTTCAGACATCTACATGTGAGCCTGATTGAGAAAATAAAAACTTGAAGTTCCAGAAAGAGACAACCTTCCAACCCAAAATAATATCATTTGACAATTAGGGAAAAGGTCAAGGTTATACAGAGTTTTCACACCAATATCCAAAGCAAAAACTTGACATTCCAGAAGGTGATAACCTTCCATGCTAAAACATTATTATTTGACAATTAGGGAAAAGGTCAATGTCATATGGAGATTTTCACACCAATTTTCAAAGCTACCTTTTGAGTTTTCAACTGGAGTCTGGGAATTGACTGACTTAACTGAAAAAAAAATTTCAGGATTAAAAAAAAAATCTTTACCAGTATTTCTTCCAAAACTATATTTGGTCATAATTCCTAAGTGTGAATATTGTCATACAGTAAGAAGGTCAGGAGGGTACAAAATTCAAAGTACACTCTTGTTGTGTGTAGTATTATCATTTAGGCTAAAGCCTATAGGTGTTGACACAAATTACAGACTGGAATGGTTGAAGAAAAAAAGAAAAAAAAGAATAAAAAGAAGAGTCAGGGTAAAAAATATATCTCTTCCTCACTGTGTAAGGAAAATCAAAATAGCAATCTCAAGAGCATTGTGCATAAAAAAAACCTAAAACAAGTCATTAATAAATGTGAGAAATATTCTGAGTAGTACATGTTCAGAAAGTGCATATTAAAGTAGCATAAGGGGAAATCCCTCTCTTTGCTAATAAATAAAAGCTTCCTTCAGTGACTTTCAGGGGGAAACTCACATTTTATTTCCTTATGAAAATAAATTCATGAAGTTTATTTCAAACACAGTCAAACCTTGATTTCTCTTACATGTGGAACAGTGAAAGCCAATGGGTTGAAGATAACAATTAACATGGTTAAGTTTGAACTGACACTTAGATTTGTTATATGGTTGGATTTTCATCACAATTCGACATATCCTTTTTTTTAATGACATATTTTAAGACAAATGAAGAGCATTACTGATGCATGCTACTGATGTTGATTGGGTTTTTTTTTTTCATTATGTAGAACGTTACAGATATTCATGTATAGATGCCAGTTGTATATGAAATTATGACATGCATCTTAATTCATATGAAATTGAAATATATTAACATTGACATTCAAGGATAATATTGAAACATGACAAATGAGTATGTAAACATGCAGAATAATTATCTGTAAAAGATGCACAAAAACATTAGTGGGTTGTATGTTCAAACAATTATCTTTGACAATGTATACATTTCAACTAAATAATTTAATAATATATGAAATGGTCTTGCACTTGAACTGAACTTGTTGCTCCTTAACATTATTTACTTGAATGACAACATAAATAAAAAGCATCTCACATCTTTTTATCAAACAAAAACTATTTTACAAAGAACAAGATTCAAGGAAATTAAGCCTATGTGAGAATTGATGAGAGATAAGTGTTCCGATTACATGTAGTCTGTCCAAAGCACTTTTTGAAAAAAGAAATGAAATATTCTTTCATTCTTTCCTGACTGTAAAAAGTGCATTTCTAAGTTATTATTTTTTTATTTTTGTTTCTTCTCAAATTATCCCCTTTATGACACAACCATTGTCTGCATAACAACTTGGCACCTTAAGTGAAAAAAATACTAGTAATAATGTGAGAGAACAGAAAGGACTCATTATGAACATGCTTTCCCTAGTTATAAAATCTAAGAGATAACCTGGTTACACAATAAAACTGTGAAGTAAGTTTCTTGAAATGTACTGTAACAAAAGAGTGGGGAAATGTTCTTTTAAAATACCTTCTTTCAAAGTATAGGCAGATTTTGCCTCCAAATTCAATGCAGGAAAAGGGGAAACTGTTTAGTAGACATGTTATTCAAATACTAGTAATTCATGAAAAGAGGACTAAATTTTGTCAACAATGAAAGTAGGACAACTCATTTTTATCATCTCCACTGATCCAGACATTCATATATTATTGAATGTGTTTGAAAAGTGTTGAAAATTCAGGAAAAGAGATATGAAATCCAAAATCTCTGTGACACAGAAAGAGTTCTTGAGAATATTTGGAGTAGCCTCCCTTTATACTATTTCAGAAACCTTTATAACCAAGGAAAATTTCACTCATTTCTTCAGAAAAGTGTGTGAAACTAAGACACAAAAATGAACAATACAAGCAATAAACTGACACAGACAATGAAAAAATGTCTTTTACTTGCATCATGTTCATAAATAGACATTTTTATGACAAAAAATACAGCCAGAATGCAGGATTTCATATTATTATTTTGTAAAATTTCCAAGGAGGGACCCCAATATGGCCCCTCTCCTCTCATGCAGGTGGGGTAACATTATTGACAATTTGCAACTTGGTCAGCTGCCTTTAGCTGCCAGAACAGGCACAGTAGAAATTCAGTCACTAGAGAGCCCTCAGCTTCGCTAGCCAAGGGTTTCTGATACGCTACTCTCCTCATAAACCCTTGGCATATGGTGCTGACAAAAGACGGGATTGTTTTTGTCACGTGATTCTTGCCAGGTACGCACAGATTGCGTCATCGACAGAAATAAAAAGCGTATTTAAACAAATTTTGTTTTTAAATAATAATTAACAAGAAGGTATCGAGTTATGTTAATTTGTTATTTAAACATGTAAAAATGCAAATCTACATCTGCAGTATAGATTCTTTATCACATATTTTGCACGTAGCTTTAGATATTGGATGACACCATATAACGTTAGCTATTCATAGAATGGCATGTTATCTTATGGATCATTCTTTACTATGTCTTGCGTTTTACATTACCGATATTAAAGAGTCAAGATATATCCCGAAAGCAAATATCATTATTTACAAAAAAACAATTGCTGATTGGTCAAACGATGTCGATCAACTCCAATCACAACTTGAGAAAAAAATCCAAACTTTTTTTTAACACCGTATGCCAAGGGCTTATGAGGAGAGTAGCGTATCAGAAACCCTTGGCTAGCGAAGATGGAGAGCCCTGTGGGCTGTTATGCTTTAGAAATTAGTGTCTACCCAAGCAAAGCCTGGAAAGAATCCTAAAGAACAAATGCAAAATATAAAAAAAACTTTCAGACAACAGATCTATACTAAGAAATTCAGAAAAGGTGGGAGGGATGGTGAATCTTGGCTGCAGCAGGACAGACATCTTGCATTTTCGAAAATGACATACTTATCCTGAATCACGTCGGTGTAATCTTATAGTCAACTAAGCTTCATATAATATACCAAAATATGACACTATAGAGCTGTGAAAGAAGTGCATAATATTGTAAGCCAAACAGTTAAGCACACCTGCAGCTGTTTCCTCATCGACTTACCTGGTTTCGACATGATGCCGGTTGTTCAGGTATAATTTCCTGTCATGGTTCCTACTTTTTGCAGTCTGTAAGCCTTTGCATCGTATCTGGCTTTAAACTATGGCCTTTTGAGACTTCAGTTCAGAAAGAGTTTCAGAATTTTAACAATATTGTTTTCTGCTCTTCGAAAAATGTTTATTCTGGAAACGAGGCTCGAGGCCATTTATGTTGTTAACCCAAACTAAAAATATTCGTATATTTCTTATATTTGCTCATAGTCGTTCCCATAATCTAATATTGATAGAAAAAGGGCCAACAATAAACCAGTTTAAAAAATATATATATGCGCTAAACTTTTTTTCGAGTAATACACGAGAATGTATTGCATTTAATCATATCTTTATGAAAATATACCATTTTCAAATTTGTTAATAACAAAAATTATTTCCTGATATCAGAAAATCTAAATTTTTTTTAATCTCAAAAATTATTTTTATGATATCAAAAATTCGCATTCTTCATATCATTTTTTTCAACTTCTAATATCAAAAGTTGTTTCTAAATTTCTAATTCCAATTTTTTCCCCTGTTCTATCAAAAATGATTTCTAATATAAAGAATTCCAGCAGCCGAATTTCCGATATGAAAAAAATGTTGATTTTGTAATACAGTTGTGATATAGAGATATATACATGTAGATACGTACCAATTCACAGTGCATCAGAAATTTATGATATCAAAAAATTAGTTTTCTGATATCAGAAAATAAATTAAAAAGCAGAAAACCCTTTTTGTTTTCTGAAATCAAAAATTTCTTTTCTGGTATCAGAACATGACATGTTGACCTCAAAAAGTCATTTCTGATATTAACAAGCAAATTCTAAAGATTATGGTCCCCGCCTTCGGTGTCTTAGTGGTCGGAAATGAAATTATTTATAGCATATGCCAGCGCGGATCCAGGATTTGAAGTTAGAGGGGGCGCAAAAAGTAGGCAGGGGGTCTGGGGGCCGCCTTGAGGCCCCCAGTGGGTCCAGGGCGAAGCCCTGGTGGGGGTCCAGGGGGCGAAGCCCCCCGGAAGCTCCTGGATTCTAGAGATTTTGTAGGGTAAAAATGAGGTCTACCAAGTAGAAATTTTTACATTTTCTCGACGAAACTATGATTTACGCTAACTTTAACAATTTTAGGGGGGGGGGCGCCGGGTGCGCCCCCCCTTAAATCCGCCACTGATATGTATCATCATTTATTTGGTATCATATGTCATCATACATGAAACAAATACACATAAATATACATAATCATTTGAAAGACAATATTTGGGAATCCATAAATTTTAAATAGATTTATAAATAGATATTCAGGTATGTAACTGTCTTGTTTGTGTGTACTATCTTTCTGTCCATCACAAATAAATGATGGGGGGGGGGGACCCAAATGAAAATGTTCATATTAAAAACCACAGCAAAATAATATTCTACCAAAAATGAGAGCTCATACTACTGTGACGGGCCTGGAGACAACACCCAACAGATTATTTTGTCATATTTTCCTATTTTGTACTAGCTGATACGATGATGATGCAATTAAAAATATCTATCGTAACACTGTCAATGAGTTTTCAAGTTCTAATTCTTAATTTCACCGGATGGGTGTATATACACAAACACAATAAGAACTCAAGTTGTTTATGTTCTTATTTTTGTATATACTCAGAAAATACAAAATAATTTGAGAATGGTCAGAAACAATCGGCTATGACAAATGCAGAAAGCCGGATTATGTCATCTCTGAGTATGTAACCAAAAGCACAGAACCATATTTCAAAGAATAATGGGAATCAACATGCATGTATAGCTAAGTCAGGGCTTTAATATAAAAACTGGAGAATGTCTGCCAATAATTATGACAAATTTATGACAACTCCAGTTTTTCAAATACATGTATATGTAATTTTGGTGCTTAATATATGTATCAGAGACAAACAAATAAGTATAACTTATTTTTGTTTATATATGGCGTATGATACGACAATAAACATTCACAGCAATGATTCTTAAGAAAAACTCTCTACTTCAGCCCAATAGCGCGTCATGGTTACCACTGAAGGAAGAGCCACACTCGGGTTAATTTTTCAAACTTAACATAATTTTTAGCTAAATCGCAGAAAAAAGCTATTGTCATCGTATTATTTTTGTTTTCAGCAGTGCAACTTAAAGTTGGAGGTACAGACCAAGCCTGTTGTAGCGAAATCAGCTTCTGGTAAATAATAGTCAGCTTATTGTATAGTCTATAAATAGTCCCTTTATAATCCATATATGAAATATAAAATATGGATATTTTTCTGGGGAATAACAAACCATCGAAAAAGTCCATAATTGGAAAATAAAGATAATGAAAAAAAATTACAGTTCTGTAATTTGACTTAAATTAGAATAATACATAAATATAGATCAATCTTCTTTTCGCTGAAAGAAAAATTTAAAAAAAGGTAAAATCACATGCACTACACTGATGATGCAATACACCCTAGCATATATTTTTATAATGTTTATATTTTCATAATGTCATTTTTCATACATGTAAATGTCTAATTTCAAACATTTGGGTAAATTTCTGAGAAAAATTCAAATAGCAAAAATATTTTATTACATTTCGAACAGTGAAATACTGTGATTTAGTAACTATGAAAGGAAGAAGGGGCCTTTCCAAGAGGTGTCCCCCTTGTTTTTTTCCTCAGATATTTAAGGTTAAATGTGATGGGAAGAAGTTTTTACCCCCCCCCCCCCCACGTGTAAGGTTAAGTCGAATTGGATTTCGTACAAGTTATTTTTTCACCCTATAAATTCTTTACATTGATAACATATTGTTTAGTTCTTAGGAAACAGTTAAAAAACACTTTAAAACAATATTATAATCCATATAAAATAAAATCTTAAAATTTTATTCATAAATTTCAAAATCATTTGCTGCGGAGTTGCTAAAGATTCAAGATGTCGCTCAAACAGGCAGTTCACGAAAGTAGGCTAATGTTTTTCAATGTTAAATGTTCCCTAAAAGAAGGTTTAAAATAATTTGCGCTGATGAGCTTAATATTTAAGAGTAGCACTCTCTGTCTAATAGCGTATGCCAACAGGGAGCACCTATGAGTTGCAAACTACAGCTGTTCTTCCAAAATGTCAACTTAATATTTATAAGCATTCGTACGATCGATATTGCCAAATATTTTACTCTTATTACGCATAAATCATAAAGGCGATAATGTGACGGTTTGCAAGTAAAAAATAATTAGCATATGAATAAATAAATGATACCAATATGAGACAAAATTCAGCGAATGAAAAATAAACGTCTCGATTCAGTCTGAGTTTCCTCTGTCCAACTTCCCCTCCCACCTACACTTGCAGACAACAATTTATTCACTTGAATCCATGCCATCAAAATATATGTTATGAATTACTAATTTAGGCAGTGTAATTGGTAAACTGTAATTTATCCCTATGATTAAATTACATTGAATTATGCTACTGTAAGAGACTTAGAGTGGGTTAAGGACTGTCATTGACAAATATTTGAACACTCTCTGTTATAGCACATACTAATTCATCCGAGTTACCATGTCCTGATGTTGAATTTTGCCAAAATGCAATGTAGAAAGGGATGTCACACCATTCGTCTTACTGTATGAATATGACTCTTTGGGTAGCTCTGTAAGGTCTGCACAGTTTAGGGAATTTGGAAAAATGCTGTAGGAATTCATTTTTATTAATGATCATTTCTCTAATGCTTTCACTTGAAGCCTTGAAATTGTTAAGAAAATTATCACAACCTATAAAATTACTTGAATTTTCTTTATTACTCTCATTTGATAAAGGATCTCACACTTAGTACATATACATGTACTATGAAAAAAAAAAGACATCTTAAGTTTCATGCAAATAATATAACAATTGCACACAATCTCAGGATTGAAGTATTTGTCAGAGAACAATATATTTAGTCAATACCATAGTATTTATTCATTAATCTTTTTTTTTTACAGAGATTATGTCAGATGTTGTCCAAGCAGTAAAAAAGAACGGAGAATGGAAGGTAATGATAGTAGACCAGCTGAGTATGAGGATGATATCAGCATGCTGTAAGATGCACGAGATCATGTCAGAGGGAATAACATGTAGGTTTATTTTGTTTACCTTGATTTAAGGCCATTCCAAGTTTTTTCTCTGTTTAGTGTCCACCCATATTTCAATAATCTACCTACATATTCGCAAAAAAATACACACAAGCCAAAAAATATACACAGACTTTTTAGTCATAAAAATGACATCATTCAAAGGATTGGATTTCACTAATCTATTTTTCTTGTTGAAAGATATATTTATATTTTTTTTTAGCAAAATCAAGGTATTAAATGCTTAAAATATACCTAATATGTAGGGCTGTCACGAGTACCCGAAATAACCGAGAACCGTGGTCCAAGTTGTTCGGTTCGGTTCCGGTTCCATTTTTCCGGATTTCAGTTCGGGTCTGGTTTATATATTAGAGTCTGTTCAATACAAAAAATGGCGTCGAAATCAAAGGAATGATGACGATAACAGTGATGAATAAACATCACAACTGAAATCTACTTCATTCCATGACAAAACACTTGTCACGGAAGTATTAGATAATTATCAAAACGAGCAGGAATGGTCAGGATGTGGCTATTAGTAGGCCAAGTCACTGATGTCTAGATGTTCGCATGGTTAAGACTTGTTTTCAATGTAAATTTAATGTAACAAATAAAGATTTTTCAAGTTAAATTCATGAAATTAAGGTTTAAAATAGTTGTAAATACCCGACCTGAAAAACCCGAAACCGAACCGAAAATTTACAGAACCGACCCAACCCGAAAAATTTTGGAACCGTGACAGCCCTACTAATATGACAAACTGTAGACAGATATTTTGAGAAATTGATAGAATTCAAAGATTTTTTATTAGAATAATCAATTTCAGGACTCCTGATTTTGTTCGTTTTTTCTGATATGAGGTGTCAAAAACCAAGGAGCACGCGGACACTAAACATAGAAATAACTTGGAATGGCCTAAATAATGAAGGTTGAAAGTGCTCTTTTCTTTTATTTAAGGACCATTGCACAATAGAGATAGATAAATTTTAGTATTCTATTAAATATTTTTTTTATCATTTTAATTTGCTGAAATAGAACTAGTGCAAATTCACACTATGTACTGTAGATAAGTAAATTTTCGTGACACCTTATTTTCGCAAGGTAGACATTAACTCCTTATTAGCGAGACAAAATTTTCACGAATTGGGGTCACTCAGGGTTCGAAATTAATGGGAAATACTCGCTAAATGCGAATTAAAAACAGAAATTGCGAGTGAAAAGCGACCTGTAGTCGTCAACTTTTGCGAGTAAAAAAACCCCCGGACTTTTTCGGATTTTTTTCCCAATTTATTCCAAGGATGTGCAATAAGCATTGCCTCACGCCCAGGGCTACCATTTTTGGGGGGTCTGGCTAGTGATTTTATGCATAGACGAAGCCCCTTGGGCTAGTTAAAATTAAAATTACCCATGTAGTACATAAAAAGCACCACAGGTATTTTTATTCATTTTTGTGCTATTAAATTTCCAAAAAATTAAAAAATATCCAGGTAGTATGCTCCTAGAGTTCATAAATCTCCATAATCTTATCCATTTTGTAGTACTATTTGACTTATTTACTTCAGAAATGATTGTTTTTTTTCCTAAACTGAATTTCCTCCATTTCTTTGTTTATGGTAAATACATGTAGTTAACCATGATAACCAATTCAATTATTTACGATCACTTAATCAACTAGAGAAAAGGTGTTATGTGATTTTCAAAAAAATATATTTCCAGTGTTAGGATGCAAAACAAAAAAAAACAACAAAAAAACAAAAAAGATTTTCGCTTCAGTTTAAATGAGGTAGTGCAATGACCAGAAAAAAGAAGATGATTTATTTTTAAATTCATTTTTTTTTTAATTTTCAATCATAATTATTGATTTATATACGATTCAATTTTTCTAATGAGAATTAAACTTTAATTTTATAAAGAATGACCTTAAGACCCTGACTTTTTCAACAACAAACTATTTTTCATTGTTAGTTGTTACTTTTCCCCCCTATGTTTGAGCTAGTAATATTTTTTACTTGGGGCTAATGATTTCATTGCTTCACCCCTGTATCCGTTTAGATTTCATCTTGTTTAAAATGACCTAAATTAACCCACAAGGTGTAAATTAGTTTTCTATTAAATTATTCAAATAATTAACTCCTATGTTAAAATTACTATGTGAAGAAAAAAAATTTTAATGCTAGTGAAAGTTCAATATTGCTAGTAAAAATAAATTCCACTAGCTAAAATTTGCTAGTGGTCAAAAAAGTTAATTTCAATCCCTGACTCTGCTCTATATAATCTTTGGGAATGCTAATATACACGAGAATGATATTTTAGCGAGCACAGTGCCTCATGTAATTATGTTAAAATAAAGTTCTCGTGAATAAAACATGATTTACAGTATAGCCTAACTGTGTTTAACTCATGAATTTGAGGTCTGGAAATTCATGTAAAAAATGAATACCTTTCACTCTGTTTCTACCAAGGTCAGATGAAATTCTTAATCATTCTTACCGGTATTTATAGGGCTGGGAGGATATATCGAGATATCGATAATATTGATTCAATGTGAGGATAATACGCGTATCGATGCCTATGAAGAAATATCGAAATATCACAGAATATTTCTGACTTATTTTTTTTCTTTGTTTACTTAACATTTTGGATTAAATATATAAAATAAATATGCAAAATATAAATATGAAATACATAATAATAAACACCACTTGTGTAAAAGAATTTTGTTTTACAACAAATACATGTAAACAACTTCTTTGAATAAATTAATCTTATTTTTGTGAAGAAATATTGTGTTCGTTTCAATACAAAAAACATTTTGTAACTAATTCAACATATTGTGATACATATCGTATCATGCTTCAAATATTGTGATACGTATCGACATAGAAAATGTTGTAGCATCCCAACCCTACTTATTAAATGAAGAGTTGAATAGAAAAAAAAATCCCTTTATATTCATAAGTTGTCAGACATATTATGGTATATACTATATGAGTGTGCACTTAAGCTTTTGTCTTAATATGCAGTGGTTGAAGATATCAACAAGAGAAGGGAAAGACTGCCTAAACTAGATGCTGTTTATTTGATAACACCAACAGAAAAGGTATGAAAATGAAGTTCTGAGTATCACATTTATTTTGTGAGAACTTAATGTAATTACACGTTTTAGTGAGACAAAAATTCTTTTCAATAACCATGAGAACTGTCTCTCAATTTACTGCACAGAGATGCATAAGTCATGCCTTGTTACTAAGTGTAATACTACTGTCTTGCAACATTTATATATTTTACAGTAATATGCACATTGAGGTGTGTTAAGGGAATCAATATTGTGCATACTTTTTTTTTCTTGTTTTAGTCTGTTAATTTATTGAAGCAAGATTTTAGTCACCCCACCAACACCCAGTATAGATCAGCACATGTCTATTTTACAGAGGGTGAGTGATAGGAAACAATAGGAAAAAGTAACTCATTTAAAAGTTTATTGATGAAAAAAATATAGACTTCATTTGGAAAATTATTATGGTTTTTTTTTTGTTTGTTTGTAATCTGTTTCAAATAAAAAAATTAACAGGATTATTTTATGTGGTCAGTTGTTTTTTATTCCTATTAATTAATAATAATCAGGAATATACTTCACGTGACTAAAAATGTAATTTGAGTCATATTAATTTGGGAAAAAATATATTCTATTTTTAGCATGCCCAGATGTTCTTTTTAATGAACTGTGCAAGTCAACAGCTGCTAAATACATAAAAACTCTCAAGGAAATCAACATAGCTTTTCTCCCATATGAATCACAGGTTAGAGTACATTCCGTGCCGATTCTGAATTTATTTATCTTCTCAAGGCTCTTTAATGAAATTAGAACTATTTTTATTCAAAAAAAAGTTGTGGTATTTTCATTGATAGAACCAATATCGTGCAGAATTATTTAGTCATCAAAATGCATGGAAACATGTATCTGAGGATAGTACTGGTAATTTCCAATATAAACCATGGCTATTTGTGGTTCAAAGATGCAATTATAGTCATGGAACCTGACATTCACATTCCAAATTTTGAATAAGCTTTTCTACTTTAATTTTATTTGCTCTGGTATGAAAATATAGGTAGAGTCCTGTCTCTGGTTTAAAGAGATAAAGTAATAATTAGACTAATTAATTTGTCTTTTGAAATTAAGCATTTGCTTGTTTTACTGTTATCATGTTCTCTTCCTGTCCTCTGATCTTAAATCCAGACTGTAAATTCCTGGGATACACTTTTCCACAATTGTGACTTGTAGGTCTATCACCTGGATTCTGCGGAGACATTCCAGTATTATTACAATCCTTTGAGACAGTCTGGACGAACTATGAACTTAGAACGCTGTGCTGAACAGATTGCTACGCTGTGTGCGACTCTTGGAGAGTACCCCAGTGTCAGATATAGAAGGTAGGTTTGTCAAAAATGAGCTCGATATTTCAGCATGTACATGTGCCTTAAGTTTAAAAGTTTTGATTTGTTTCAATTTTAATTTTTTTAAGGTTTATGAAACTAACAGCTTAATGAGCTGTAGAGCAGTTGTATAGACTTTCCCTAAGAAATCAGTGGATCAATGTTTCATTCAAAATGAAAACTGTTGCTCTTCATGACTGTTGCTGCTTTTCAGCAAAATGATATTCCTGCAAATTTTTATATCTGTAGTATTCCAATAAAAGAAAAAGTGAGAGGAAAATAAATGACTGTGAAATAAGTAAAGTTACTGTTGTAATTTTTAAACTTGTTGTCAGTATGTACTTTACATAAGTTGGCTAAATGAAAAATTGAAGATCGAATTATTTGGACAATGAATTAGCAAGCATCGTGACTAGGTAGTGCACATTCAATCTTGTTCAGTTTATGGCCTAGAGGATATTGTAAAATCTCAACATGCCATTACGTTTATTTGCAGTGACTTTGACAGGAATGCAGAGTTTGCTCAGATGGTTCAGCAGAAGCTGGATGCATACAGAGCTGATGATCACACTATGGGAGAGGTAGGACTGTTTTGAGGCATGGATTATTGAATTTACATGTAACTCGGACATACGAGATACTGTAAACCTGGATATTAATGTGTGTTGTTAAATGCACAAATTAGTAGCAAAAACTACACTTGAGGGTTCTTTCTGCAATACCAGGATAATGTATTGTTAATACTGAATAAATTCATGTACTGAAGATTAATACTCTAGGGAATGTTCAGGTGAAAAATTTGGTATTGCACAACTAGCTTAATTTACTTCCATGCCAAAATTTCCATGTTTACAATATTTTTGGTTTCATAATTTTTCAAACTCTGTTCGATTCCATCATGAGGGATCTTGTTTGACATATTTTTCATAGTGTTGATGAAATACATTTAAATGGCAAATATTTTGGGCTGTAAATCATAAATTCATATCCTGAATTCTAATTTTATCAGGGACCACAAAAGGACCGATCTCAGCTTCTAATTATAGACAGAGGATTTGATCCTATCTCCCCTCTACTTCATGAACTGACTTTTCAAGCCATGGCTTATGATCTTTTACCAATTATTAACGATGTTTATAAGTAAGTTCTTTGAACAAATGCAAATCTTAAAAATATTCATTGATATTAATCATCATTTTTAGCCACAATTAGTCAGCATTACAGTCCAGTAAAACAAGTCTTATTAACTGAGCTAGAGTTGTCACCCTTTGTGACAGATGTCTGTTTTCACTTGTACATACACATGTAAACCTAATATTTTTTATGTGATGTTTTATATAGGTATGATAATACTAGTGGAGAAATTCATGAGAAAGAGGCTCTCCTTGATGAAAATGATGAGTTATGGGTCGGTTTGAGACATCAGCACATCGCAATTGTATCTCAGTAAGTCAATCTCAGAATTCATTCTCTAATTGTTGTCAGTAACATGATATCTCATGACTGTAAAGTAATATTTTGAATAAATTGATGATTATTCCTTTTTTCTTTGAAAAGGCAAGTCACAAAGCAATTAAAACAGTTTGCACAAGACAAACGCATGAATGATGGGGAGAAAGCTAACATTCGTGATCTGTCCCAGATGTTGAAGAAGATGCCGCAATACCAGAAGGAACTCAGTAAATACTCCACACATCTCCACCTGGCAGAGGACTGCATGAACAAGTACCAGAAACATGTGGATCGATTGTGTAAAGTGGAACAGGTGAGGGGGTTTTTACACTGTAAATTGTATTAGCTGATGAGGTGAGGCATTATTTTTTGTATCATACTGCATGTAGAATGACCAGTAAGGATTTTTTTTTTTTACCAGATTGAGATTTTTACTGGGCTGAAGATTAGACAGTAACATTAAAAAATTAAGTTTATTTCTTCATTGTAACAGTAACATGCAATGAATTCTGATTTGAAAAGTGTTTTATAAGATCAAATCTTAATCTAATTGATTAGTGTTGTAAAGATAGAAAATGTTCTTATGAATATTATCAACATTTAATATATTCCATTCTGAAACCATAAGTCATCTCAGACAGACAGTTGTAATGAGCTGATGTTTCTGATTTTAGGACTTGGCCATGGGAACAGATCCCGAGGGAGAAAAGATCAAAGATCACATGAGAAACATTGTACCAATACTTCTGGACCAGAACATTATGGCTTACGATAAAGTCCGCATCATTCTACTCTATGTCATCCACAAAGGGGGTAAGATCAGTCAGATAAGGTTTTCAGAGGCATAAAAGAGTTTGAACAAAAGACCAGTGCATACTCTTTATCGTAGTGCATAAGACCAAAACAAAGACCCAATAGCTTTTTTCAAACTGATACTTAGGAAGATAAACATGACTTTTGTTGCAAAGGTATGTAGACAGTCACAAAGAAATTTTTTAAAGATTTTTCATTTTATATTTATTGTGTTCTTTTATCACTATAGTGTCACTATGATACCAGACTAAGCCATAGTGTGAAAGATTGCTGAAGGTTTTTAAGATCTGAAATAAAGATTTGAAACACATAGGCAATTAAAAGTGTTTGGTTGTTTATTTTTTGTAGATAAATACTTGATAACCAAGCAATAGTTTGATGTATTGGAATAACTTTTGTAGGAATAACAGAGGAAAACCTGGCTAAGCTTGTGCAGCATGCCCAAATCCCAATGGACGTGAAATGTATCATAAATAACATGCAGAACCTTGGAGTCCCAATCATTCAGGATGTAAGTAGCCAGCGCAGCTGTTCGTGCAACAGTAGTGTAGATGTAGGTATTTTTGTAAAGAAAGTGGGTTTTTTTGGGGTGGTACACATTTTTAGAGCACTCCATACAATTTGATGACTGAAATTCCTTGAAAATCTACTGTATAAGTTTTGTTTTAGAATTTTTTGCACTATATATTTTTTCTCTAAGGTCTTTTACCCCAATTTTCAAACACATTTTGAAAATTATATTTGTATTCAAGTACTTAAGCATTCACTATAGCATTCAATGAATCATTGACAAGGAGTGTAAAAAAAGAAAACATCATTGCAAAAAGGACATCAAGGATTTGTTAAATACTTACCATGAATGAAGGTTTACGTTTTTGTGCACCTAAGTTTTAATTCATATAAAGATCTGCTAAACATTTGCATGCCTCAGCCACAAGGTAACAAAACGTTTAGTGTGGGATTAATCGAGGATTATGGGACGTTTCAGGTGAGAGCAGGATTCAATGTGTCCAGACTCTGCTCACAGATCAGTTGTCTCCCTTTCCAAGTTGATCTGTATCGCTGCTATGCTGTATAATTATGTAATATTTTTTGTGTGAACAAAGTCATAACTTTGACCTTTTCTAACAATTATGCATAATTGTAAAGGGTTCAAATATCTCAGGGAAATGAAATACCATCATTAACTCAAAGTATGGAACTGAAATGTGTGCACAGAAAGGACTTTTTTGTCTTTTTCTTTCTTTTTTATTTATTGGCTGTTGCTCGGTGAATGGGGTTCTACTGGTAGAATTTATTCATATTTTTAATTAATAGCGATTAAAATTTCCCAGTGTCCCTGTGTTTTTTCATCACAGTAGACTAGGTTTTTTGTAAAATAACACTGTACATGTAAATCTAGATATTTTTCACTACTCCCCATATTGTCAGAACTTTATGATGTTTTCTTGTAGAAATGAAGTATTAATGTTCCATAGATGTAGTGTCCTTTATATCTGATTTTGTTAGCAGTATTAGAATCACAACGTCTGTTTCTGCCTACCATCAAACAATAAACCATGTATTTTGATCAGTCATTTATGTTTTTTATCCACCTTTTTATAGATAGTTGAAACAGAAAAGAAAGACATAAAAAATAAGTTGAAAAAGGCCCTGGTATCGGTATGTGAAGAGAATCATTCCGTCTGCCGTGTGCTACCAATCTTCCCGTTTACTAACAGTCAACAAATTTACTGCATCAATCTCCTATTTCTTTTCAGTCTTGAGAATTATGCAAGCCAATTGCAAAGTAGCACCTTTGCATGCAAACCTTTAATGATCTGTGTTCCTAAAAAATACTGTTACATACAAATCAATGAAATCGAGTCCACTGATCTCTCTTTAGATTGATAATATAGCCTGTTTGAAGTTTTACCTACTAGTATTTAACTTGACAACATTGGTAACAAATGGAAAAAGGATTCATGATGCAGTTTATTTAATATGTTTGATAACAAGAATTCCAAATCCTAATCCATTAATAATGCACAGGTTAAATATACTTACCTAGTTAAAATATATATTACATGAATTGGGGAGCAGAGTGTGTTCATGCATATTAGGCTTCTTATTGCTATGGTTACTGTTGTAAAAGGTAATGTTACAGTTAGATTGTAAGAAAAACATTATATCTGGTAGATTGCAAGTATGTTTGTGTTTTAAGTTTTGTCACTTGAGTCTCACAGGTGACTTACTGTTATTTGTTCCTGTCTGTTATTGTGCAATGTCCATCAGTCTTAAACTAATAATTTCAGGTTCTTTTCCAAACAACTGAACCACAAAATTTAATATATAGCATCTGTGGGTGAAGATGAAAAATTTAATTGTTACTCTGTCATCATATCTGTCCATTTTTTTTTTTTATATCAAACTTGGAATGATAGATAAGAAATGGAGTTTGACTAAATGTTTATACTTAACACAAAGGTTGTTAATGACCCAAGAGTCAACCAAAGCAGTGATTCAATGTTATTCTTACAAGGTCAAGGTTCATAGGAAGGAAAAGGTATGAAATAAATTCTTTTGCTATAATTCAGGATCAGAGAAATATGGAACGTTTGTTTTCCAAAAAAAATATTGATGACAGGATGTGGTCATGAACTTCCCTGGATCTCATTTTAACAAGATCAAAATCACTAGATTGATTGTTTGATTGTAATTTTATGTTCCTATGCAAGTTTATTTCACTCATACAAGACTTCACCAGATGCTGGTGTAAGGCTTCAAATTTAGACATTTACTTGGCACTCAGGGTCATGGAACAGTGAGGGTTCTTTAGCCTGTTAATGCCTGCTGTGGCACAGGATCTCAGTTTTCAAGGTCTTATCTAAAACACTTGCATCTTTCACTTCAGAGTGCTGAGGGTTAGGTAAAGAAACAGTTCCTACCTATTTTTTTATCAACTTGGGTTTTTTTTAACCCATGACTTGAAGAAAAACATGAGAATTTTTAGGCAACCAACATGAAAAACTTGTCTGTGCTGAAATGCTCTTGAGGTTCAGGTGACTGTCAAGGCCCATGGGCCTCTTGCTATAGATTGTATAGTGATTGAAAGCAGGTGAGTAATGTACTAATGTAGCAATTAAAGAATTTTTCACCACACCTGATCATCATGTACATGTTTAGAGACTGCAATGAAAGAGCAATTATTTTCAGTTACCAATTGTCACAATTGTTGCATGGTAGTAGATACATGGAATGCAGATTTCTTCCCTTGGATTCTAATCAGACTCTTGTTTTAGATTTGTTTTTCATATTTCTTTCACTGTGAAAAAAAAATTATCTTAAATTTCAAAAATTTGATTAGAAACAGTATGTTGCTTTGCTGGTGGCTGAAATCTTAACACTCTCCTCACAATTTTGGCAGTAGAATCTTACTATGAAGGGCTACATAGTTCTGTTGAGATTATGTATTATCCATGCTTTTAATGAGACTCAAAGGGAAGCATTTGTCTCTTGCCTGATTAGTATTTTGATGGGTTTATTTGGTGTAGAAATCTTTATAGCATGAACTATGTTAGGCCTGGTGACCATTGTGAAAGCATAGGATGCTTCTGTGTTTTAAGATATGTGCATCATCACACAAGGACAATGCTCTGGAGTTTTTTTAAATTTAATTTTTAGTATGATTAAAGATTTTGACATTTATTCTCTTTTTTAAAATTATATATTAGATGTAGTAAAATCAAAGTAAGACCTGTAATTTGACAGGGAGGGAAGAAGAAGTCACAGCCCTATCAACCATTTAACAGGAAAACCAAGATTGCTGAGAACACATACCAGATGTCCCGCTGGACTCCCTATGTCAAGGACATCATGGAGGTAGGTTAAACAATAAACATGTACAGTAAGATTTTGTTATCTCAAACTTGATAACTTGATAAGACCAAAATCTGAAGATTTGAGATATTGAGGTTTAATATATTAAAAGTAGTTTGAGACTTCAAACTCAGTTCAACATATCCATGGTATTCGAGATACTGATGTTCAAGATACTGAAGTTCAACTGTATTAAAGCCTAACACAGCTCGTAAATACAGGTGACTCTCGATGGCTCGAACTCCGATCTCTCGAAGTTCTCGATCTCTCTGATGTGAACCTCCGGTCCCGTTTTTTTCCTCAATATAACTAAGCAAATTTACTTCTGATCTCTCGAACTTCCGATCTCTCGAAGTTCTCTATCTCTCGAACCAAGAAATGGGTCCCGTTATACACATTTCATTGTTTTTTACTCTATCTCTCGAAGTTTTGATTGCGCGTGTGTAAACGCCAATCAAGCATAAAATTAATGCAGCTTGGACTTACCTGGATAACAGTGAACGCCTGGGTCTGACATGGAGGTGTTAATTGGGTGTTTACATAGATGACACTATACTTATGAGCATCCGAGTATTGATATACATGTAATTAATTAGTTATAATTGGTTAATTATAAACGAATTGCTTCACAACTTATTTTGACTTGACAGCAAGACGATAATTTTTAGAAAATAAGTTAAGGGACGTGTCAATAATTTTCCAAAGATTACGAAGTTTTATTAGAGTCTACATAATCCCAGTAAGACAAACATTGCACAAGAAATCCTAGCTCAAGAATTGAATACCGATTTAATACGAGAAATCTGGTGAAGGACCCGATCAAGCCCGGGGGGTAGCCACACCGACGATTGCTATTCAGGTTTCATGTTATCATGAAATGAGAAAAAATATATATTGAAACTTAAACAGATCGTTTTATTTATTCAAAATATGATCATTGTTGTTGAAGTCAAGTGAATTAGCTGTAAAAAACAAATGAAAATGTGCAATGACATTATCAACATATACTTCCGGTATTTATAATAGTAGAACAATGAAGATCGGAACTGAAAATTCCGGATTTTATTCACTATCTATCTCTCGAACCCCTTGATCTCTCGAACTTTAATTGCGGTCCCTTGAACTTCAAGAGATCGAGAGTCACCTGTATCTGTGCTACTGATTTATTTTTTTGTTAACCTTTTCTCCTGTCCTGGAAAAAGCATGCAGTGGTTAATATTTTTCTACCCGGTATTTACATATACAGTGCAATGTAGGGTACGTCCACACAGTCGAAACTTGGAAAGCTTATGACATTGAACTGAGACCAAGTGAACGACTTGTATAGGGGCTCTAGAACATCGAGAAATGAAGAAAAATATGTTGCACATGTATAAATTCTCTACCTTTTATGAATCCTGTATAGCTTTAATGACATCACTGCAGAACAATAAATCACACACGCTCAATAAATATGTAAATTTGTATTGCCTCTTTGTACCTGCACTCATTTTTGAAAAGAAGAAGCAACACTCGGAGATGGCATATATAGTAGGTATATGAGATTGCTTATATACAGCCTACTCCACTTATGTTGAAATTGTTTAATATATTGAATTGTCACTTAATTTGAATTAAACAAGGGCATTGCAAAACAGAGCATCCCCTTGCAAAAAAGCACATAAATTATGTATCTTCTGTTATTCACGCACTCACTCACCCACACACACAAGTGTGTTACTATATCCCTTCCAACTTTGTTGCAAGGGGATAATTGTCCACTGAGGTGAAGAAAAGTTGTTTTAATAACACTTGTATTGAAGTTCGCCTGGCCATTCATCATCACAGTTGATTGTAATTATACAGGTAGATGCTAAGGTGACAGTATATATATATTCACCTGATATGTTTCCATTGCATGTTTTTATTATAAGAAATAAAGTACTAAGGGGTATCTTGTTCTCTCCGACCACGTTTCGACAGCACCTTTGAATGCGCTTAAGTAAATGGTTAAATCAGAAGAAAAACTAGATGCAATCTCGTTGGAAAGCAAAGAGTAGGTCTTCCATTCAATTTCTGATGGAAAAGGGTCTTCGATAGGTGAAAAGCAACAATTCTTGAGAGAAATGTCACCTAAAACATTTGCAATATATTTAAAAAAAAATCAGACCTAAGTTCTTTTATTTTCTAAATTACTTCCGGTTCTTCTAAAGTCACATCCAGTTGTGACCAGAAGTGTTATAAACACACATATATTGCACATTTAGCATATATGAACCATCCCTAAAAGTTTCTATGAAAAATACTCAATTTTAGGTTACTTCCGTTTTCTGTGAGCAGCACTTCCGGTGAAAATTATATGACTTTTAACATTCGTCAAGACTCTGTCATGAACATGTAAATTTGTTTAAAAAATGAAAAAAATTAAAAATTCAATATTTTAAAACTACTTCCAGTGGACAGTGGAAGTTACGCCCAAAAAAATGAAAACCCATATGTCACATAGAAGTTAAGATCTATTATCCCTGAAAGTTTCGTAAATGAATCTTAAACCGTTTTTGAAAAAACACCTGGACAAAATTGCATTTTAAAATCAGTAAATCGGCCATAACTTGCGATTGGAAGTGACGTCGGTAAAATGATGAAAAATGATCAAGTCCATTTCATTTACCATCATTTCTGAAAGTTTCATGAAAATCCATTGAGGTGTTCTCGAGAAATCATCTGCAAAGATTAGGTAGGAAAAATAATAAAAGTAATAGTGAAAAAAAAACCAACAGAATAATAAGAAGGTCTTTTGTTGAGGACAGAAGACTTTAAAAACATCTTTAGATAATTTTAGATAATTAAAATGAATTAATCTCTGACAAAGGTAAAAATGTAATATCTAAATAAAAAGTAGCATGGGATTTTGGGATAAGGAATACCAAATCCCTATGCTCATGCATCGTGTAAATATCCAATTATTCAAAAGGGAAAAAAAAAAATTTTGTATCCACAGGAGGCTGTAGATGATAAGTTGGACTCCAGACAATTTCCCTTCCTGTCAGGTGGGGCCCCAAGATCTGCTGGGGGATACAGAGGACCCCCAATCAGGTAAGCATTACACTTAATTTTAAATCTTATCTCTTAGGCCTAGAAACAAAATGTGTTTGTTAGAGACGCTTTCCCAACAGACCCTAATTTATATCACCAACTCTATTATTTTTTTCTCTTAAGAAAGTGGTAGCAAATGCATTTTATGCAAATATGAGGGTTGTTCGAAAAGTTCATGGACTGATGTGATAAAATTAATACTATGTAGTCTATGCTTACAAAATTTTTAATGAACATAAAACAACAAAAGTTAAAGAAATGTTGAAAATTTTGCTTGATACCTTGAATATTTACCAAATTATCATAAAATAAAAAAGACATTATATAATCACCTGTCGCCATTTAGTTTCATGACGTCATTGTTTTTCAATGTCCGCATTCTCTACCTCATACACTTATCTTGATGAGTTTTCTTGGAGTTAAGTAAGGATTTAAACCCGTCTTGTTTATATGATTTTACAATGTCATAAAGAGCTGATTTCAATGCATATGATATTGTAAACAAATCTGAAAGATGCTCACTTGATTATAACAGCATATTTGCTTGTCGGGGTTCAACATCTATCACACATGATCAACTCCACTTTTCGACATGACAAACTTTGAACACCCTTACTACAAATCGACATTAACTTTTACATCTCTCGTCTCTCTAATCTTTTTCGGCATTTAAAAACAAGTACTTTGAATGCATTTTATTTTTCAGTAGCCTATTTAAATATTTCCTAGGTCTATGCCAGTTTTTTCCAGAGAGTGAAACTTTATAGAATGTTGGAAAAAGAAACCCACCCCCCTTTCTGACGTCATTACAACCCCATAATTGTTTGGACATTTCATATAAATTTTACAATAAAATTTCATAGAACTTACAGAATGGGGTAAAAGTTGCAAATTTTATGGTACAATTGTGCCATACCACATGAATGAATTAACAGGATTTTTGAATGACAAATGCTCATATCAAAAAGAGAGTTTTTTTCTAAGTTACACCTAGGTAGAAAAAACGTGATCTTCGAGGTTGCACCGCCTGGACATACCATTGCTTTCAAAAACATCAACAATTTATTTAAAAATAAAACTAATGATGTATATTTTATTATATAAATAAAAAAGATGATGCTAATTGAACGTTAAAAAATTCATTGATGTATCTTAAGCGGTTTTAATTTTATGGCACTAGTCCACGAACTTTCCGAACAACCCTCGTATATGTAACTATAAATATACAATCGATAATGTATTAGTTTTAACACAATAATATCTTTGGTGTTTCCATCTTTTATTTTTTGCTTAATGGTTTTAATGGGTTTATTACCAAATCAGAAGTTAAAACATTTACAAATGGTTTGCCATGTGCTTCACAGGTATGTATTTACACTTCAGAGACACCAAAAAGTGGTTTTCGCAACAAAATATTTTCATAACAGTATTTACAACTTTGTTTTTCTTTACTTCAAATTGTACTTTGTAAAATGTTAAAACTACCAAAAGCATATTACAAGTATTTCAGTTTGTGCATGATGTAAACATGAAAATGTCTCCTGTCCCTATAACAGTTTAAAACCTGATGAATATCATCAGTGAACATTTTAAAATACCAGTAGTTTCAATAAGTACTGTATACAGGGAAATTTGGAGCAAATTCAAAAAACACAGTTTTATTTCTTGAACAGAACTGTGATTGGGTGAAGAACTACGCACGCTAACTCTCGATTCCCGCCTACATTTTACACCCATTTAATTCAATACTGATGGCAATTTGGCCATAAAATCTTTGTTGAATACAAAGAAGAGTTCAATGGTAATTGATTAATAATTTAAACACCAGTATTAAATAGTTAATTACTCTTAATTCCAGCTCTTTTTATAATGAGGGTAGACGATATTTTCCATTGAAATCAGACATGAAAGCATCAACATACTTAAAAATATTTTTGGATATGGGTAAATGTTCTTTAAATCTTTCCTTATGTTTTTTGCATATAAAATTAAACATATGTAATTAATAAAATACAACGTTTAAGTTGTAAACTCCTTCGAAATTGGTGAAAAAATGAGCATTTTTATCGTTTTTTGTCTGTAAACATATGTTCCCCCCCGTGAAACACAAAAACCTTTGGTGTGAATTTGTGAAATAACAATCCATATTACCTGTAAAAAGGAATTTTTGTTTCACGGGGGGGAAAGATGTTTTAAAAATATTTTCCGTTTTCCGCTGATTTCTATAGTGAAAAACACCAGTTTTACCAAAATTATGGAGTTATCTCTCTTTGTTTTCCCTAATAAGTAATGTTTTATGAAAATTCATATAAATATCTATATAAATATGAAAAATCATTCAAATATGTTAACTTTTGAAAATTGACTTGGAGGTAGGCGGGAGAACAATACTATCGTTCGCAGTTCTTTAAAATGGGGCAAAATTATTTACAAGTATGAAAGGGCAAAAATAACACTGGGTGAAAATAACCCTGTATACAGTATTTTCATAGAGCAATCACAAACATACTAGTATGAAAGTTAAATACAGTGTATTGGGATCACCATGATACAAATATTGAAGTTCACTGGGAGTGGCTGGTAAAAAGCTTGTGCCAAGGTGTATACAACTCTCTTTTATATTGAAAATTAACAAAAATTAGAAATATCTGCCCTTGTCAAACTGTTCTCGCATCATGAGTTACTTCTTATATTTCAGTGCTCGATATGGACACTGGCATAAAGACAAAAGCCAAGCAGGCTACAAAAGTGGACCACGGTTAATTATTTTCATCATTGGGGGTGTGGCATACTCAGAGATGAGGTGTGCGTACCAGGTGACACAGGCATGCAAGAACTGGGAAATCTTAATTGGTGAGTAATTAGGTAGTGATGGGATGTTGTGTCTATAGTGTTACAATATACGTAATATTATTTCCTGTTCGTGTGTTTTGTAGATGTCTTCATTAACCTTCAATTTAAGACATAATTTTGTAACATAACCTTTCATAATGGCAGTGTAAAATGTAAAATATGATATCAGAATAATACAAATTGCTTCCAGATGAATAAGTGGTAGAGTGTAAATGGACTTTCAGAATGGATTTCCGATTAATGGATGTTTAAATTCGCCCACTTTCTACATACATTTAAATCTCTGTTTAAATGATATTATTTTATTACTGTATTCTAATTACACTTGTTAAGATGCAGATAAATCTTGTTGACATGTTATTGACACCTCCTTTAGTGTTGAATTTGATTTTTCTGATGACTTTGATTTTTCCATTTGACTTTCATGATAGTATTGTGATATGCAGGGACATAATTCTGTCCTGTTTCTGTGAATAATGGTTTGATTATGTGTATTACGTGAATATTGATTTGTTTTAATCGTTTGTTGAATGAGAACTTTTAATCAGGGAAATTTGTTCTTTTATGTGGCAGATCCTAGTGCATATTTACTCATTATGGAAATTCTAACTAAAAATTAAAAATATGGCAAATACTTTTTACTTAGTTTTCTGAATTTCTTTATTACACTTTATCCAAATATGCCATTTATTTATCATTAAATCTGGTTAACCCCCTTAACCCCCCTCCGTTTTTAGCTCACCTGAGCCGAAGGCTCAAGTGAGCTTTTCTGATTGAAATCTGTCCATTGTCTGTCATCGTTGTCGTTGTCTTAGTCGTCGTAAACTTTTCACATTTTCATCTTCTTCTCAAGAACCACTGGGCCAATTTCAACCAAACTTGCCACAAAGTATCCATGGGAAAAGGGGAATCAAGTTTATACAAATGAAGGGCCACGCCTTCTTCCAAGGGGAGATAATTATGAATTCATGAAAAATTAATGGCATCATTTAACAATCTTCTTCTCAAAAACCACTGTGCTTGAAAATATGAAACTTATATGGAAGCATCCTCAGGTAGTGTAGATTCAAGTTTGTTCAAATCATGACCCCTGGGGGTAGGGTGGGGCCACAATGGGGGATCAAAATTTTTACATAGGAATACATAGGGAAAATCTTTTAAAAATCTTCTCAAGAACAGCAAAGCCATGATGGGTCCTATTTATATGGAAGCATCCTCAGGTAGTGTAGATTCAAGTTTGTTCCAGTCATGACCCCTAGGGGTAGGGTGGGGCCACAATGGGCGATCAAAGTTTTACATAGGAATATATAGGAAAAAATCTTTAAAAATCTTCTTCTTAAGAACAGCAAACCCATGATGGGTCATATTTATAGGACAGCATCCTCAGGTAGTGTAGATTCAAGTTTGTTCCAGTCATGACCCCAGGGGGTAGGGTGGGGCCACAATGGGTTATCAAAGTTTTACATAAGAAAACATAGGAAAAATCTTTAAAAATCTTCTTCTTAAGAACAGCAAAGCCATGATTGGTCATATTTATATGGAAGCATCCTCAGGTAGTGTAAATTCAAGGTTGTTCAAATCATGACCCCCAGGGGTAGGGTCAGGCCACAATGGGTGATCAAAGTTTTACATAGGAATATATAGGGAACATCTTTAAAAATCTTCTTCTCAAGAACGGCAAAGCCATGATTAGTCATATTTTAATGGAAGCATCATCAGGTAATGTAGATTCAAATTTGTACAAATCATGATCCCCCCCAAACAAGTTTTATATTTAAACTTTTCAAGACTGAACTGATTTCTGCTTTTTCCTAGCCAGAGTGCTCAGGTGAGCGATGTGGCCCCTGGGCCTCTTGTTTAATGACATATTCAAACATGCAATAGCACTGGCAAGGTAAAGGACCATCCCTGCAGCATTGATGTAACTTTTGCATTTCATCTATAGTTGGGTCATCGTCATATAAATGAAAATTCTTGCTGGGATAATTTAACTCCAAATAATCATCCAGGTGGTAAAATGTGTTCATATATTCACATTTTCATTTCATTAGGAGATTCTGCACCATTTTGAATTATGGAAGATTGTAACCATCATCACTTGTATAGTACACTCTCAACATGAGACCTTCTTTGTTTACTTATGTGATCTATTCATGTGCCCATAAATTTGTAAATCCTTGGTAAACTGCTGAAGAGGTAAATCATATGTACATGTAGTAACCTTGATCCATGCACTAAGTTGACATTCATTGGACTTCTCACCTATTTGGCCCTATTTCTTTACAAGTTAGAATGTTCATAGTGATGGCAGCAAGCTCTTTAGACTAACATGAACATGGGAAATTTGAGTAGAAATCTACACTTTCTGCAAGGAAATTTTGATGAGTCTTCATAAAAAAGAGTCTTAAACTCCCAATCCTCTTTATGGCTTACATGGATGGCAACATTAGTACATATTAAAAACAACTTATTTTTAATCTAACTTTTAAGAAAACATTAAAAAAAAATTTATGAGGAGATAAAAAAAAGTTGACATGATGAGACATAATAAATGCAGGCTACCAAATTTTGCTGAAAATTGTGACGTCATTGCCTTAACAATTTGCACAATAAAATGATGGATTTATAGCTTTGGAGGTGTAAGTTGTATTAATTAACAAAACTAACTGCACTCTTCCTAAAGGTTTCACTGTCTGACATGATAAAAATGTGTCATTTCATTATCTGTCTGTTGGGATAGGACTAATAAATAAACACTTTTCTGCACTTTAGAGATCAGATGCTATTAGGTGGACTGATACTGCACCTACTTCTCACTATTTTCTAATACATTTCATGTTTTCAGCAGATATTTGTTTTTGAAAATGTGTGACTGTATTGCACTGGTTTGTTTTCAAGGTGAGCCAAGGCCAGTATTGGAATTTCATGATAAAGATGGAGGTCATATTTCAATGAAAGAAAATCACAATCCTGCAATGAACTTTTTTGTTCCAGCAATAGAGCTGGAGAGGGGTGTTTGATTATTTGATAGATTGATTAAAAAACCTAGTAAAGTGTTTCCAACATATGAGAATTTAATGTCTAATATAAAGGTACTATAATACAGTTATCATTTTATCTGGTCTTGCATAGTTCCAGCAGTGAGCATCAATATTGTACAATACATGTTAATTTTACAAGAGGGCATGGGGGTGGGGTCATGTTTTTGTTGATTTTTTTTGCAGTTTGAATGTTGCAGCCAGTTATCTTTTCCTTTTCATGACAAAACCTGACAGATAAATGACTACCCTTCCCAATAGTGCAGTCACCTATAGGTGTTTAATTATCACACCAAACTGACGTCACTTGTACATCTGTCTCACCTCTGACCCCCAGACATTACTTCCACCCTGTGTCAGCTTACAGAGGGCTTGTATCTTAATGCACTAGATAATCTAGATAGTAGATATTAATCATATTCAGTTCATTGAATAGTAGGAAAGAAATATTTTCTAAAGGCTGCCTCAATTATGTTTAAAGAAGATGGGCGAATAAGATGAGAGAAATACCTATGGTTAGAGAAATATAAGAATGTGAAAATTAAATCTCAAATATAACACAATTTTCTTTGGTATTTTTGTTAACGTTAATGTATACTTTATGTAAATCTCCAAAATTTGCAAGAATCTCACAAGTGTTAAAATTATTAATCTATGAAATATCATGCACACACCAAAGAGGCAAAAATGATCATTTCTTCATACTATAGCACAATTTTTATATACAAATAGGTCTTTGCTCCATTTTTGAAAGTATATCTCTAAAGCATCCTTAAAAATATATGTTTTCCTCTTAACAAATAAAAATTGGAGCAATGACCCACTCTATCTTAAAATACTCTTTTATGACACAAAATTGGCATCTTTCTGAGAAATATTTGAAGTCTAGATATTCAAGGGTCATATCACAAACAAGATTTAAATGATGCTACCTGTTACGTGCTGTGTGATAGAGTGGTTATTGTGTCAGTAAGAAAGAAAAACTGATACTCAGGAATTTTATCCCTTGGGTTCAAATCCCAAGAAATCCTTAAATTTTTTTTACCATAGAATAATTTTTTGCTGAGAGAATTTTTTCACAGAAAAGTTTTGATTGTCATAATTTCAAACCTTTCAATAATTAGAACTTTGTTCTAAATACTTGGTACACAAATTGAATTTGATTTTTAAACATTTGAAGCTGTAGGCATTTTGCACGTCTTTTTCACCCATCTTCTCAAGCATCTTGGCTTTTTCTTTTCACCTTTCTAAACCTATATATTATCAGGTTAGGCACAATTCCCCAATAGAGAAAGCATCTCACTTAAGGAGGCTAGGGGGTCAACAAATTAACCACAAATTAACCACCAGATTTAACTTAATTTTTTAGATATGATATCTTAAGCTGTCAACTATCATTTGGCAAAGAAAAATTTCAAAAATTTTAGTTTTAAAATTTGATCATTTTCTATATCTTCATATGGAGCTCTTCTTCTAAAGGAGATCAATATAGTCTAAAAATGGCCACGACCCCCCAGCCTCTTTAAATGGAATCATTCCTTTTTACAATAATGAAAAACATTCCCATAAACAGGAAATTTCTTGATTGTTTTTTGAATAATGCAGTAAAGAAAATGTGCAAAAAAAAAAATGCAATGTGGTGCAATTTTACTTTAAAAAACCAACATTGCCAACCAAGATTATCATACTTTAACTGCTGTAAATAAGAAAAATTTTAAAGTGTGTTTTAATTATTTGTAAAAGATAAAAATTTAAAAAGACATTGGCTTCACGATGTTGACACCTTTAGATCATGCAGAGGAAATCACATGCAGTGTTTATCAGTGGTCATTGCTTGAATATTTGATCTTCACAAGACCATGAAAACTGATAAGCTGATACCTGCAATAATTTTAGTATCCTGCATATTGTAATGGATGCCCATTTACATTTATATCAAAATATAGACCAACTTCTACACTTGTTCTAATTAAGAGACTGTTAATGGCTAAACACTACTGTGTGTCAGTTAAAGCCATTGTAATAGGGTTCAATTTTCCAAGTAATAAATACTTTTTCAAGAGATGCTTAATTTTTTGTTTTCTTCATTAAACAATTAACCATTATGATTTATGAAGAAAGACTGTTGTAGAAAATGAATTTTATAAGCAATGAACCTTCTATGTGCCATTAAACCAAAATATGCAGTAATTATTTTTGCAGCAATGTGCTAATTTTAACCATTAATTTATACATGAAATCTTTTTCTCCAAATAAGTTTCCTGTTAATTAAGAGTATTTGTATTGTTAGTTAAAGAACTCTTGGAATAAATCCAGAACTGAGGTGACTTTACCCAGAAATTTTGACCTTGAGGGCTTAAGATATGGGGTGTCCTTACCAGCTAATGATGCGATGATAAACTGAGCATGTTTTGGAGACATGTAGCCTTCAGATTTATTGATTCTAACTTGTTTCATGGGATTATATTGATAAACGCTTAATTCTCTGTTGAAGGCCATGTCAGTCTTGCTCTTACATATTAAGGCCAGGGTTCCTTCTAAACTAAAAACAATTTTTTTTCTCTGCGTATTAATTATTTACATTGCATATCATTTTGTGCACTGTAGGAAAGTTTCATTTTAAAAAAAATAACTCTCACTGTGTCATAGTATCCAGTGTTTGGGGTGACAAAATAATCTTTCTCCATTCAAACTGATTTTCTAGAACATGACCGTTTAATTGAATGTCTTATTTCAGCATTATGAAACATGTAGTAACATTTTGCAACTGTCTCTTTCGAAGTCCATGGAGCTGAACTTAAAATATTTATCTTTGAAATTAACTGGACATAGTTCCATTGTCACTGACCTGAAAAATGGTCATGAATTCCAATCGTACTTTGTACCTTTGACGTCATCACCGACATTTTAACCCTAGCAATGTCCGTAAATATTTAAACATGAAGAAAAAGTTTCCGGTCTTCTTTGTTAATATTATCCCACCCCTTGATTTTGCAGGATCCACCCACTTGCTGACCCCTGAGGGATTCCTAGAGGACTTGAAAACCCTATCCAACACTCCTGGAAACTGACCACCTCTTGTTTTCAATCAGTGACAAAAGGATTGGTAACCTGCACTGAACAAGCATCTCAGTTCAATTGTCAATAATGTTGCCATTATTTATTCTTGCTTTGTGGAAAAAAAAACCCAGTGCGTCATTCACAAGTAAACTTTAAAGTCTCTATTAAAAAGTTAAATGACATTTAAAGATTTCATTTATTAGAAGTAATTAAACAAAGATGGGCGTGTATTAGATTTGTAGTCTATTGTATTTATTAGATTTAAGCCCAAAGTCTGCAATATTTATGCTGTACAATGATTATCATAATGACTATGAATTTGTTTAGTGTATGCAATTATAGGAAAACTTCTGTAGAACTTTCAGTGTTTTAATCATAGTAAGGTTTTTGGTTAATTAAAACTAAAGCATTACAAAATATTACAATTGTTAGCATTTTTTCACACTAATTGTTTTGTTGCATTATGTAATGTTATACTTGTACAGTTTGTATTGTATATAGATGACAATTTGTTAAAGCATTATTTCCATGTAGTTTGTGCACTGTACTTCATAATATTAGAGACTTGTCTGTGTAGAGTCTTATGTGCAATATTGATTTTTTCTTCATTTTCTACACAGATTTATAAAGCACCAAAAATACTCTGCAAAATAAAGCAGCCATGTTGTTTTACGTTCATCTCTGTTTTTGCCTTTTATAGACTTTTATGTTGATGGTAGAGTGAAGCTTTTATTTAGTGATAGATGTGTGTAAGGGGAATAAAATACAAGCTGATATGGAATAGATGTGGGACAGAGTTCAAATTTTGTCACAAGAAATGTTCAGCTCTTTCATTAGACTATTTTTATGCTATCATTTAATTTCAATATTTTCATTGTTGCTTTCATGTGATATTTTGAGCAAACTTTATGACAATCTTTGTCACACATGTTGTGATTTTATTGTCAGAGGCATTCATTGTAGCAGCTTCAGCATACATATAGTAACATATTGGAGCATTTAAAACCCAATAAGATAGTGTGTTCTGTTAATAAATATACAGTAAAACTTGTTTGAAGCAAACCTGGATATTGTGAATTACTTTTTTTTTTTTAAGATTTGATAAGGTAAATTGAATATTTTGCTGTAGAAATATTTTTCTGGATAGAAAATACTTAACGTTTTTAAAACACTTGTAGAGTAGTTGATGTACAATATAGTGCTCTCTATTATAAACTGATTTAGGAAGATATTTCAAAGTTTCAGGAAGAAAAAATTACTGTATATTTCACAAAAAAAAAATCTTAATAATTTTATATTAATTATATAATCAATAGAAATGATATATTTCATTTGTTATTCACTTCAAATGTTTTGAAACTTATGTGCAATTCCAAAAAAAAACTTTGTTCAGCCTGATTCAATGTTCATAATATATGCTGTTGAATGTCAAGAAATACATTTGTTTCATGTGTAATGTATATTTCACACATTTCCTCTTATGTACCAGGGGTTTGTCTCTATAAAAAACAGAACCTTTGAGAAATCCTCCTGAAGCAGATAATTTTTTTTACATTCCTCTTCTGAATGTACAATGTTGTGGCAAATGAAATAAACAATGAATTAAAGAATAAATGATGGTTTCTTTTTTTCAAAGATACAAAGGTCTTTTTTTTGGGGTTTGATATTTTGGGGTAGAAGAAATTTATTAACTTTACCCTGATTAAATGTGACATTCATTCATGAACATTCAAACTTGCATTATCTTCAGTGATTTGTCTACATTATAATCACGTCATGGTTTTCTTTCCATTTATAAGTTGACCTACTTGCAAAAGTAGGTCAAAGCAAATTCTGCTGGTCAGTAACTGTGTCTAAGAAATCAGATTTTCAGCAGTTATTTTGAAATACTAATACACAAAGTATTATAGTTACATTCCTAACACAGGGGTCAATATTAGCATAACTTGAAATTTGTGTTTTTAGTGGGTTTGTGTGTACTACCGCGAAACAATTAATAGTCTTAGATGGAACACCCCGTTTTTATTCTAAAGGTTACCAGTACTCTTGGAATACTTTTTTCAACAATTGTTTAAGTAGTTTATTGAATTAACAATCAGAAATGCTTTCACCCACTGAATATTTGTATTTTTACCTTTCAATACATGTACATCCAATAGAACCAATTTTGGAAGGAAATGAGTTGGTGTAAGGATCGAAACATCAGAACATAGATTACAGCTTTTGAAAAGGTCCTTTTTTCATTGGTAATATGTTCAAGGCTAATATTCAGATCTGGTTTGTTGAATGATTTTTTTTATTGTTATGTACAAAAAAGACTAATAAGAATGCAGTGGGTTTATCCATGATGGGTCAGGTTGAAGTGTGCTGCAAGAAAGAAATAGTATAGGCTTGTTGAAAAAACATTTTTATGCCCTGCCATGAATATGGCCGGGGCATATAGTGTTTGTCATGTCCGTCTTCCGTCCTTCCGTCACACTTTGCGTTTAGCTCTGTTCAAAGCTCAGTTTCAAGAAACTATCCAAGATATTTTTATCAAACTTCATATGCTGATAGATATTGATGAGAGCTATGCAACTGCATCAACATTTTTTGACCTTTCCTTTGACCTTGACCTCACTTTTCTTAAATTAGTGTTTAGCTCAGTTTTAAAGATACCATTCAAGATATTTTTATCAAACTTCATATGCTGATAGATATTGATGAGAGCTATTCAACTGCATCAACATTTTTTGACCTTGACCTTTCTTTTGACCTTGACCTCACTTTTCTTAAATTAGTGTTTAGCTCAGTTTTAAAGATACCATTCAAGATAGTGTAATCAAACTTCATATGTTGATACATACTGATGTAAGTTATTCAACTGCATCAACATTTTTTGACCTTGACCTTTCTTTTGACCTTGACCTCACTTTTCTTAAATTAGTGTTTAGCTCAGTTTTAATGAAACCATTCAAGATATTTTTAACAAACTTCATATGCTGATACATACTGATGAGAGCTATTCAACTGCATCAATATTTTTTACCTTGACCTTTCCTTTGACCTTGACCTCACTTTTCTTAAATAAGTTTTTAGCTCAGTTTTAAAGATACCATTCAAGATAGTGTTATCAAACTTCATATGCTGATACATACTGATGAGAGCTATTCAACTGCATCAACATTTTTTGACCTTGACGTTTCCTTTGACCTTGACCTCACTTTTCTTAAATTAGTGTCAAACTTCATATGCTGATACATACTGATGAGAGCTATTCAACTGCATCAATATTTTTTGACTTTGACCTTTCCTTTGACCTTGACCTCACTTTTCTTAAATTTGTGTCAAACTTCATATGCTGATACATACTAATGTAAGCTATTCAACTGCATCAATATTTTTTCACCTTGGCCTTTCCTTTGACCTTGACCTCACCTTTCTCAATTTGTGTTAAAATGTTGCATTACTAATATACCCTCGGCGGGGCATTCATGTCCTATGGAAATATTTCTAGTTATCTTAATTTTTAGCATTTAGGTTAACACTTTTGCTTGGTATTGAGAAAATCCTTTCACCACTGGGGGTCAATAGTTAAATTTTGCCACTTTTAACAAAGTGATTTCAACATTCTGTTCTCTTTAAAATGCTTAGGAAGCAATTTCATTTTGTGCCCAAACAGAAATTCCTTGAAAACGTTATTATTGAGGCAACAGACCCGTATATTGGATTTGTTTTCTATTGTAATTCTAATACATTTTTATACAGGCAGAATGAAAAGGGGGGTGGGTGGGCACGACACCCTGTGCCCCCCCCCCCCCCGGCCAATCCTATCCAGTTCTCAAGGCCCTGCATGTTCAAAACAAGTTTGATGCGTTTCATCCTAGTGTTTTACTCACGAATAGTGTAGCATCCCTTTCTGTTGCAGGCGTCGGTGTCGCAGCATCCTCCGCAGAGTTGAGCGACATGGGGATCGTTACCAATACCAACTTGTCGCCTGCCGTGTGACAGACCGTGGCCGTGCGAGAGGAAAGCGCGACACATCTGCAATGAGACAAATGAATTAATGAATTGTTACACGAATTATACGAGACTCTCATGTAAGGGGTTTCGTCTTTGTTTTAACAGATTTAGAATTTTTTTTTTAAGAATAAGTGCCTCCCCCAAGACACTAAGAATTCTTGTCAAATATGCATAGTTTTCATTTTACAAAAGCAGTTTCATGCAATGGGTTAACAAAGTTATACAGCCTTGTTGCACGTATTGGGTAGGGATTTAAGTTTGTTCTAAGTTGTGCATTGCATCGTCTTGATGCAAACTCCACTCACCACTTTGCTACGACAGCCCATAGTGTGCCGTACGTTATGGTTTTGATCCATCACAACATCGGCATAGCACTCCTGCAGCAAAGACACAAATGGATAAACTGCGTGCAAAGATTAAATTTCGAGCAATGTAGTGCTTTTGTTTGGTTTGGAGTAAGTTTTACCTGATGATCTTCGCAGTTTTGGATTTGTGTGCAGGATAAGGGATCCACTTCTGGATTTTCACATACCTGGCACTTTCTAGTTGGTTTAGGAGCTTTAGCAAAATGTCAAAACATAATTCGATTGTGACATTCCATATGCATTTAAAGTAAATAATTAGACCTTAACTAAAACTCTTGGATGGTGGTATTGCCTTGCACAATTTCTTATTGACGTTACATGTAAAATTGTTTCTGATCAATTCCTCTTATTCAAATTTATAAGAGTGATAAATCGTGTTACTTGTGACGATTGTACACAACTTGTTGTTACAATAACCAGATGAACAACATTGTGTGCACAGGTGTATAATGTTTCTTTTTTCTCTGTCAGTCATGTCTTCAATGTCCTCTTCACGTTTTCCAAGAGAAGAGAGAATATCACAAATCTGTCAAAAATGTGCATTGTTTCCGAATTATCTCAGCATATTTAAGGAAAGACAAGGATGGACTGATTATGTAAAGATTTGTTTGCTGGTGTATAATGTATATCTGGGTAACCTTGTATTACTCACTCGTTTGGCTTTACACCCCAGTGAAAAGTAAACATTTCCCTCTTCACTGATATACTTGTCGGTGAAACATTGCTGAAAAGCAAAAATTTAAAAAAAAATCACACAGATTTTAAGATGACAGTTATTGCGTTATATGAATACATTTTTTTAAATTATGGTTTTGTTTTTGTTTCTTTGCTTTTTGATAATGTAACCAGAAATCTCAATAAAACTCCCTTACATTGGAGGTTAAATTTAGTATCAGATGACGTCATACCTCGTCTGTATTACAAGCTTCTGTGACGGTGCAGTCAACAGCGTCTGCTACCTTGTCACATCGGTAGCACACCAATGGGGCTATGGCAGAGTCATAACATCAATAATATTTTTCATTGATTTTATTTCTTAAATACAGCACATTTTGTCAACTAAAAGTAGAAAGCTAGAAATATTCTACCTGTGTCGACTGGGACTAGCAACTTAGGAATACTTATTTTATGAAGAACAAAAAATAAATTTGTAATTATTGATAAACTGTCATCGAGGTACATGTGTTTTATCAATAGTGTTATTACACCCCACCCACCCCGCCCCCTCTTTTTCTCTAATGTATTTTGTCTACTATATATTTCATGGCCGTAGGAACCCGGGCACGGGAGGGGGGTGCCCCCCTCCTCCCAATAATTTTGCCGATATTTAGAATACTAAACTGCTTGTGCCCTCTCAATAATAACACTTCTGATGCCTTTTTTTTTTTGCTTGTCAAGAAATTTTTGGTAGTTGATAGTGCCCCCCCCCACCCCCACCCCCCCAACTGAAAATTGAAAATGTATGGTTGCCCCCCCCCCCCCGAAATTGCTTCATTTTCCCTCCTAATCAAAACACACACCGCGTAAACAAACATAACAAACTATGGACTCGTATTCTGAAATGACCTTTTCCTTTTCTTCAGGAACGTTGTGTCTGTGTGTTTATGAGGGGAAGCCATACGAACCTTGTTTCTTGACTGATCCACCATGGAGACAAACGAGCCCTAAAAATTCATATGAAAAAAAAAATGGTTATGGAAATTTTCTATTAATTTCTTTAATTCATTACACTCTTGAAACTGTGGCTGGGAGAATTTCTAACCTGACAGAAGAAAAATGGTTCCTGCTAACGACGGCATTTTGCACTGAAGTGATCTGTCCTGTGTTTCTAATAATATTTCTGATCTTGATAACCTTTACAGTTTGTGTCATATGATTAACATACATTTATAAGACTTGATCAATTCATCTATCAATATAGATTATTCATGTAGATTTGAGAAAGTCTATGTTCAAAACCCCCAGGAGTATAGGCATAAAATGAAGAATTTTGCAATCACTGTGTATTTTTGGTTTTCTAAAGATATAAATCTACTAATTCTGATGTTTCGTAATTGTTTCTTACACAATATATATAGAGGAATCCCATAAAGATTATACTGTCTTTACTGTGTTATAATGGTTCCATATGTAATAGTTTATATAGGGATTTACACAGCATACAAAAAGTCGAGATAAAAATAGTAAGAATTTAAAAAATGTAGAAATACTCTTACATCAAATAGAAATAAAGCAGTGTTACAGTAGCAGATCTGAAATCAACGTGTTTAAGAACGAAAAGAATTTGATTTAAACACCTGTGAAAAAGGTGTGTGTGTATGATATATATATATAGATATAGATATAGATATATATATATATATATATATATATATCGAACAAAATTAAAATTGTAAAAAATCATACCATGTAAATAAAGAGCACCCCCTTACTTAATTTTAAATAATAAATTCAATGAAATATTGGATCTTTGAAGACATTCCCAATATTGAGCGACATGTGAATGACGAATGAGGTGACTTTCCATATTTAGATATTATTTATGCGTTTCTAGGGTGTTAGCCCCGCCTCTCTCTCCACGTGCATGTGAGAGACTGTATAAGAGAAGATTCTCCATTCATAAATTGTTATAGTTATTTCATCTTTACAAACTTTTACTCCAATTAGTGCAATATTTTTGCTTTTTTTTCTACAGCCATGGTGTTCTACATTGTGCCAGCGGTGAGTTTTTCCCCTATATGTCTTGCATGTATATGCGTTTTCTATGAGATATCAAAATGAGAATACATGAAGTAAATATTTTCATCGCTCTTTTTATTTTACTTTTCAACTACATTTTTCTTAATATAAATTCAGAAATCATTATCAAGAATTTAACAAAATGTGCGAGATAATGTATTAAAACCTTTCTTTTCTTTCAAATTAGATTATATAAAGTAAACTGATACAATGCCCTTTGTACGAAGTCAAACGAAAACTAAGGTTTGCGGTTCTGTTTCCAGCAAAACTAGGAATAAAAATATAATTTTAAATTTATTTGGGAATAAATTGGACATTGATTTGTTAAGAATATGTTTAGAAGTGAGGCAGAATTGCCTCTAGATCCTCTTATCGGCTCTATCGGCAGCAGTAACAGATGCTCACGTTGAAGATAACGCGGTCACGTTAACAACACTTTTATCAACTACCCGAACAATCCTCATAGGGTCAAAAGGACTAAAATGTCCTTAATGGACAGTGACCGTGAATTCCTGTGATGCAATGTTTGCTTTTCCGGTTGAACTTAGTACAGCCATGCCACACCGGCCTTGGTATCGCTGGACGTGCTAAATAATGGCACTATTGTCTGTAGACAGAACGAAAGCTTTCTAGTCTCTATACATAAGGAAAATATGTACATATTAGATCAATTAAAGGGAAAATCCGTTTACGTCAATTTAACGTTTCAGTAATATATTTATACATAATATTGGTGAGGTGCTTGGGAACAAAGAGAAACCAATTGACTCCCGAACTTTAGTTCCATTTTTACCTGGATGTCAAATTCTACAAAATTAAATCCATTTGGTTAGAGAGCAGGGGTATCTGATTGCAATATTAAAACAGAAATACTTGAAGTTAATCAGAAAAAAGGAGAAAAAAAGACAAATATATATTTTTCAAAAATACTTTATTCTTTATTTGGTTACAAAAAAGTCTTAAGTTCTTCGGTTCTGTAATAAACACTTAAATATTATTTAATAGATTTTGTACTATTATATATATAAAATGAATCTTGCAATATTGTAAAGGTTTTTTGCAACTTCCGTATCTTGGAGGTATTACTTGAAAATTAATCGCATTTTTTTCTATTACAGGTGCTTTTCGCTTTCGCAGTATCCACTGTTGAATGCCGCTCCTTGTCTTGTGTGAGTACAATATGACATTTTTAGCAACTTTTCATTCTTTAATTGACTTTCTGATGTTCGTTAACCAATAGTTATTAAGCCAACTACATGTAGCGGGATTTTTCTTTCAGAATTTGAACTGCCCCACCGGAACAAAATGCGTTCTTCAGAGGAGTACTTGCGAATACCCGCCATGTAAACGTTACCCTGTCTGTCTCGGTAAGTTGTTTCATGGTTTTGCTGCAATCAACAATTAGTTTTTCTCATTTGAAGAGATTCAGTTGTTAGAAGTATTGTGATTTCCAACCGGACTAAATAAGAAATTGTCGAAAATTTTATCAGTGGTGTTGTCCGCTTTGCAGTACATTTACTTATTTTCTTTGGTTTTAACAACCCATAATAATAACCATTTTCAGATGTTAATCCACCTTATCAGAGTAACCATGTCCCAGCCGTAGTTTCCCGCCCAGGGAGATGCCCTGTCCCCACGACACCTGGACCATGTACAACACAATGTCAGAACGATGCTATGTGCCCCAACAATGGAATCTGTTGTTATAATGGCTGTGGCTTTACGTGCAGCAGACCACAAACCAAACCAGGTACATGCCCTCGATATCTTCGGAACGAAAACCTCTGTGGAATGGACTGCTCGAATGATAGTGACTGCCCGGGGGTTGAGAAATGCTGTCTTACGGCCTGTGGGAGCACTTGTTCAAGACCCTGTTATTACTACCTATTCAATACTGCAAACCAAGTAGCTGGCGTCCGATCGGCATTTTGGTCCCTTCCGTACATGTGTCGCCGAATGTAGCACCTGCCCAACTTCAGATGTCTTGAATTTGCCATACGTTATCGAACTATGTTGGACTTTGTCTGTGTGTGCGTGTGTGTGATTGTCAGCATGTACAGCCGTCCAAATGTGTTCAACTTTTTACTTTTATTCAAGTGACAAAGAAGGGAACGTTTGAAATATTCTATGTTTATTTTACAGCATTTTTTATTTGTGCAATGATACATGTGTATAACTTATCAGATCTGAATAAATTATTTATTTTCAGGTAGGTTTTTTTGTGTATCATCTTTTTTCGTAATTCAGAAATTATTGCCATTCAGTTCAAGAGGACTTTTTTCTGTGTATCAAATAAATACATATTTTAACTCTCTCTCTCTCTCTCTCTCTCTCTCTCTCTCTCTCCCCTACATAGAAATGATGCTTATGTACGCGAAAATCAATATGCTTGCTTCACTGCAATGGACAAGGGGAATTTCAAGATTCATAATACATTGTTCCTAAACCCCGGATACAATTATTCTCGGGAAAGGTTTTAGAAAAAAAAAGTGGGGGGAGGGGGTTCACTTGTAGAGTACAGACGTCATTAAATTAAAGGAATTTCATTATTCTGATATTTCCTTTTCAAAACTTCATGTTTAGGAATTATAAATGTGATTTTGAATCAAATGCAACCTGGTAATGTATAATATTGAGATTAAATAAAGATTTCATTCTTTAGTTGCAGTAAGATAACGGATACCTCTTAACAAATTTAATTTATCTCTGTGTATAATTTGAAAATGACCAAGGAATCTCGATTCTACTGATTAAAAAAAAAAATCTAAGATTAAAAGAAGACTTGACTTTCATAGAAACATCCAACGACATGTTAAGGTCGGTCAATCGATATATTGGTTCTTTTGATTGATCATGTGTTTTTTATGCCCCCGTAATCGAAGATTTGGGGGTATATAGTTTTTGCCCTGTCCGTCTGTCTGTCTGTTTATCTGCTTGTCCGCAAAAACTTTAACATTGCCCATAACTTTTGATTGGTTGGAGCTTTGACTTTCATATTTCACATGTGTATACCATGTGACAAGACCTTTCTTTGGGTACCATCATATTTGACCTTTTGACCTTGACCTTGGAGTTTGACCCAGTTTACTTCACATGTGTAATCCTTGTGATAAGATCTTTTGAATACCAACAACTTTGACCTTTTGACCTTGACTACTTTTGAAAAACTTTAACCTTAGCCATAACTTTTGAACGGTTGATGCTAGGGCTTTCATACTTCACATGTGTAATTCTTGTGACAATACCTTCCTTTGAATACCAAGAACTTTGATCCTTTGACACTGACCTTGGAGTTGACCGACTTTTGGAAAACTTTAATCTTGGCCATTACTTTTGAACAGTTGGTGCTAGGGCTTTCATACTTCACATGTGTATTTCTTGTGACAAGACCTTCCTTTGGATATCAACATTTATAGCCCATTGACCTTGGAGTTTGACGAACTTTTGCAAAACTTTAACCTTGGCCATAACTTTTGAATAGTTTGTGCTAAGACGTTCACACTTCACAGAAGCAATCCTTGTGACAAGACCTTACTCTAGATACCAACAACTTTGACCCTTTGACCTAAGCCTTGGAATTTGACCTACTTTTGAAAAACTTCAACCTTGGCCATACCTTTTGAACGGTTGGTGCTAGGGCTTTCATACTTCACATATGCATTTCTTGTGAGAAGGCCTTTCCTTGGGCACCATTGATTTTGACCATTTGACCTTGATGTTCGACTTACTTTTGAAATTTTTTAACCTTTTCCATATCTATTCAATGGTTGTTACTAGGGCTTTCATATTCTCGAGACAAGACCTTACTTTGGGTACCAACATATCTGATTTGCATTTAAGAAAGTTTAACCTTCACTATTAGTTGCCATACGGGCGCATCAGTGTTTCACAAACACATTTTTATGCCCCTGGATCGAAAGATCCCGGGGGTATATTGTTTTTGTCCTGTCTGTCTGTTTATCTGTTTGTCTGTCTGTCTGTTGTCAACTTTAACCTTGCCCATAACTTTTGATTGGTTGGAGCTATGACTTTCATATTTCACATGTGTATTCCTTGTGATTAGACATTTCTTTGGGTACCATCATATTTGACCTTTTGACCTTGGAGTTTGACCCAGTTTCGCAAAATTTTATGAGACTTTAACCCTGGCAATAACTTCTAAACAGTCGGTGCTTGGGATTTCAAACTTCACATGTGTATTCCTTGTGACAAAACCTTCCTCTGGATACCAACAACTTTGACCTTTTGACCTTGGAGTTTGACGTACTTTTGAAAAACTTTAACCTTGGCCATAACTTTTGAACAGTTGGTGCTTGGGGTTTCAAACTTCACATGTTATTCCATGTGACAAGACCTTCCTCTGAATGTCAACCTCTTTGACCCTTTGACCTTGTACTAGGAGTTTGAACTACTTTTGAAAAACTTTAACCTTGGCCATAACTTTTGAATGGTTGGAGCTAGGGCTTTCATACTTCACATATGTAATCCTTGTGACAAGACCTTTTTTTTGGATACCAACCACTTTGACCTTTTGACCCTGACCTAGGAGTTTGACCTACTTTTGAAAAACTTTAACCTTGGCCATAACTTTTGAATGGTTGATGCTACGGCTTTCATACTTCACATATGTAATCCTTGTGATATCACCTTCCTTTGGATACCAACCAATTTGACCCTTTGACCTTGACATAGGAGTTTTACCCACTTTTGAAAAACTTTAACCTTGGTCATAACTTTTGAATAGTTGGTGCTAGGGCTTTCATACTTCACATACGTAATCCTTGTGACAAGACCTTTCTTTGGATACCAACCACTTTGACCCTTCGACCTTGACATAGGAGTTTGACCTACTTTCGAAAAACTTTAACCTTGGTCATAACTTTTGAATGGTTGGTGCTAGGGCTTTCATACTTTACATATGTAATCCTTGTGACAAGACCTTCCTTTGGATACCAACAACTTTGCCCTTGATTTTTACTTACTTTTAAAAAACTTTAACCTTTGCCATAACTTTTGGACAGTTGCAGCTAGGGTTTTCAAATTTCACAGGTATATTCCTCGAGACAAGATCTTTCTTTGGGTACCAACATTTTTTTTTATCTTTTGGCCTGGATTTCGACTTGCGTTTGAGAAACTTTAACCTTCGCCATAAGCTGTTATACGGGAGCATCAGTGTTTCACAAACACATCTTGTTTTCTTTTCTTTTTTTTCAATGAAAACATGTATTTTTCTAGATCAAAATTGATATACATGTATTAATTTTCAGACAATTTAGAAATGTTTAAAGTGACGTAAGCCAGTTTCACACTAAAGTCTAAGTGAAAAATATGGGGGGGGGGGGGGTTCTGGCGTTTAAGGGTTTATTCAGGGTTATAAATAATAATTACCATTCATATGTATGTACAGTATGACTATAAAATGTTCCCTCATTTGATTTTCATTATAAAATATAATCATATCAATAATCAAAAAGTCATATTAGGTTCCATACTTGTATATTGTATGTTTTACTAATTTTTTTACAGTGATAGTTTTAAATACAGTTTTAATTTATAGACATATATCAATGTCCCATATGCATAAGTGTTGCAAAACATTGCTTGTATGCCCTGTCATACTTTGTACTGGCCCCAGTCCCTGGTGATAAATCTTGCCTGGTGCCTTGAACGCACGCTGCTTTACACGAGTTATTACTAAACTTTTGTGATAATATTACCCGATGTCATTGATTATGCAGTATCAATACTGGTGTAACTTACTGGGACTCTCTAGTCCCCATTTTCATCCCGATATTCATGCTCTTCACATACATATTACATAATATTAGTATTATATTAAGTAGAGAGCGATATCACTTTTTAACGGTTTCTTGCACTTTTTTGATGCCAATAGTTCGACTTTTTTAAAAAATTTGCCATGCCAATACTTGCACAAAGGTACATTAGTTCTAACTTTGAGGCAAAGTCAAGGTCGTAAGTATTAATTAAATTCTCTTATTCATAATGTCTTAACACAGTGGAAAAAACACAACAGAGAATTTATGGTTGACCGAAAGGTCCCATGCAAGTGACAAAGAGTGTCTTAACCAAATTCATTTTTGAAGGTCGAGGTCACAGTGATTGGAAGTCTAGGTCATCATTCTGAGAATGAAAAACGGTTAGCACTTTTCTCACATAAAAGTTTGTGATGACTGGAGGATGAAATGTATGGAGATAACGAACAGTATTCAAGTTCAAAAGTCCATTAAACAATACAAATTTTGGAGCAGAGCAAACACGGACCTCTAAAACATCAGAGATGGGATCAGGTGCCATGAAGGAGTGAGCATCCCCTGCTGGCCGGTCACACCCGCCGTGTGCTCCTTGTCATGATCGGGTAATAACGGAAAAATCCGTCGACAATTCAGTGAGTAAATAATGGCCTAATAATTAGTATGAAAAACGTCAGTCGGCATTTGACTTCATGATAGACTGTACATGTATATGCTGACAAGGTCATTGTATCTACCATTGAACTTACGAAATGACGACTTTGAACAAGACTGCTGATATTCTTGTTTCATCAACTTGTTTGTCAATAACATACTTCGTTTTAGAAATTGTTCATACGTAGAGCATGCTCTTGCATTTCGAAACAACTGAGAGATATAAGCCCCGTATGCAGGTGATGAAGGTATATTGCTGCATAAGTGAGGGGAGCTGACGATTGTAAAGTTAAAGTCATCACGTTTATCATATAGCTTGGTTGTTAGATTACCATGAACGTCTTTTCTAGTAAAATATCCAAATATGAAGCAGATGTGTCAGACTCTGTGGTATCTTTATTTCAAGCTTACTGGGATATATCGTATCGATATACGAATGGAAATAACCATTGTTAATTGACAATACGTCGTCGATATATCTAAATGTCGAGTTGAAGGCAACAGCAAGTGTTTTGTTCTTTTCACGTACAAGATTTTGAACAAATTCTGCTTCATATGAATACAAAAATAGGTCTGCTAATAACGGTGCGCAATTGGTACCCAAGGAAATTCCAATAGATTGTTGGAAGACCGGTCTCCAAAAACCACATGGATGTTGTCAACCAGAAACTCGAGCATCTTTTTAATATCAACTTCAGAGTACCTGTGTGTACAATCAGAATGTTTTTAACAAAATAATTTTGCAAATGACCAATGACAAGGTAAGTAAATTTACGAGTTCCATTTTTATTGAAAAAGTAGTTGTCAATGATGTAAAAAAAAAAAAACCTGGACTTTAATGTGGGGAATGTAAATCTGGCATTTCAGATATCATGTTGCTCACAGAATCGATAGTTTTTGGTATCCCTACAGATCTTGATTGACCAGTTCGACTGCGATCTAAGTCCTCCTTTCTACTTTTGAATTTTCTAATCCACCTGAATACCGTACTGCATGAAAGACTAGTTTTCCGAAACATCAAAACCTATCTTGGTTCATTTGGATTTTTCAGCGATTTTTGGAATAAAACGTAGTTTTCACATAAGCCCTTATTTTCTTGGCAGAGACCTTTTTTAAACAGTTTAAGCTCTGTGAAGTGACCATGCTTATTTTAAAAGTGATTTTTTTTGCGAAGGCGATAGTAAAAAACGTACGATTTTCATGATTAGGAGTTCTTAAATTGAACTTTTCTAGTGTGAAAAAAAAAATAAAATTAACTGCTTCTACAATTATTATGAAAACCGTATGTTGCATGGCTTATTGAACGACACTCGTATACATGTATATATAGAAAAGTAATAGCAATCAAAATCTAAGTCTATTCTATATGTATAATAATGAACTCATGATCACATTTTTAAAATTTATTTTTATTTATTTCTTTAATGTTAATTCTCTTGAGAAAAAAAATTAATCTAGAAATGCAGCACGTCTAATGCAAGTGACAGACCAAGAATGCACTTTTACCGACTACATGTTAGGTTATTCTCGGGTGATGACATTGAATGATTTTTCACCTCATAAGACCCCAAACAACAATAAACTGCTTCTCACCTCCTGTTGTTGCTCATCATAGACTTATCACTTGCTCTGTAATTGCCTGTATCTCCACATCCTTAGTTCTAAAGCCTTATTTGTCTGCAGCCATCCTTTCCGTTTACCTATCTGCTGTTCTACAAATAGCCTGATTCAATAAACTCTTTTCAAATTCCCGCTGTGTGAAATCATGCTATATACGTTATCGAATGTTTTTTTTTCTGACACGTGTCTAGGCAATAACTGATCAGAAAATTGTATCCTCACTCGTAGCTGCAATAAAGTATAGCCCTCTCCATTTGTTTCGTTATCTATTATAATTTGTTTATTTTTTTTAGAGGTAAACAAAACAGTGTAGAGGGCAACATTATTGCAGCTACTTCACCCCCACCCCACCCTTAATATGATAAAGCAATCACGGCCCTACAAATTGTTGTGCATGCAGTACTTACAGTGGTATGAAGACTTAACCCTCAACTGACAATATAAAACACAATTCCGTACCGAAGACACAAGTATGCATGCAAATAAGTAAAGAAAAATAAAATATGTGTGCATAAAAATAACATACCGGTAGATCGAATGGTTCAAATGTTTGCTATTTCAACACCAACAATTGTTAAGTTGAACTACAAGCCAAATTTACACTAAAACCGTAAATTATTTTAATTTAAGTCTACGTTCAAGATTTTGGGGAAAACAATTTGTACTTAAGCAAATACCACATGTACTAATTAGTATCATAGTATTAAAGTTTGATGAGATTAGCAATCTGCGGCCCGAGACATGGTCCAGAGACAAGTTTAAGAAATACATGTACAATGTATCTGCAGATCTAAGATGGTGAATATCATAAGATAAAACAAGATGAAAATGGTTGTTTTATCACATAAATTCTCTGGTTCTATCAGGTGTCATCAAATGTTTTTGTGGGGTGATCAACCTGCATTGGAATCAGTAGTATTCAAGACAAAAAAGTACAATCACAACCACACAACTTGATAAACATTAAATTATTGCTTCTATACGGCTTCATGACTGGGAAATTAACACTTGCATAACCCCTCTTCAAAATTAAGTATATATTGCTGATATTAAACAAACCGGCTTTTTCTTTTATTCTTGAAATTCATTGTAATGCAAAACTTTTTCTATATAAAAAAAATAATACATGTAATTGAACATTCTAAGATTTAATGTAACTTTAATGAAAATTAAACACGCACCTGTCCAGGAACAAAAGGAACACAAATGCCTCCAAATGTGGTCCAAACTAGAGCTGTCCATGTGAGACTAATTACCTTCAAGGGTGCACATTAAAAACAATACAAGTTTGGAAAATTGCATCAATGAAGCTACTGTCACCTATAAACGACCTTTATTCTGGGACATGGTACATCCTCCATAAGCAACTTTTGTGTCAAAATTGAGCGTTTTAATATACTAATTATCAGAGTTATTCCGTGATCTTGTCTATCCCAAATATCAGTGTATCTGGGTCATGAAACAGCCTCTGATTGTAGGCTTTCTACATAATGTAACACAAATAACGTTTTTTCTTTATTCATGTATTTATTGTTTATATCATTTCTATTCAAAATCAGTCAAAAAATATACATCAATCCATGCATCAAATTTTTGTTTGTGTCATGTATCCTCAAGTAGTTTTGCTTTGGGTTCGAACATTGTCATACTGTATACGTGACAGGTATGAATTTCTAATGTTCGCCGTTATAAAGATACGTGAGTCGGACTTTAAATCCCTGTGACCTTGAACGACAAGTTCTCATATTTGGTCAGATCTGGAGGTACTAATGACATTTAGGTCAGGCCCGTAGCAACGGTTTCAAAAGTGGGGAGGCCAACCTCCAAAAAAAAAAAATGACAACCATAAAAAGGGGTGTCAACTTCCAAAATAATATGACAAGCAAAAAAATAAATAAATAAATAAAAGTCTTTGACTGCTCAAATTTAGGAATTTTCAAGTGCTCAACCTTACGGCAACAAAAGGGGGGCATCTTATAGAAATTTTATTACAGCAAAATACTATACTCAGAAAAAGTGTGGGACCGGGTCCCCCTCCAAAGTAACAGTGAGTCAAAACAAAAAAAGTTTCTTTATCACACCATACTGGACAAATAATAAAATTTACAATTCTTACTTTTCTGTTTGAATAACAACGTCACTAATACCACCGGATCTGACCAAATACGTGAACGTCATTGACTTAAAACAGTTATAAAAATAATGACGAAAACGAATAGTGATCTATCTCATAAATTCTGTAAGTAATACATATTATGAACAAGGCAAAAACACAGAGCCTTGAAACACTAGAGATTGGATCAGTAAGCATCTCCCGTCGTTCTGTCACACCCGTCGTGAGCCCTTTATATTGATCAGGTAAACGGAGCAATCCTAAATCAAAATTTGTATTAAAAAGTGGCCTGTCAATTACATGTCAGTCAAAGTACAACCCAAAGATAGAATGTATTTGCAAACTAGGTCTTTATAACTAGCATGGTTTTCGCGAAATGCTGGTTTTAAAAGAGATTGTT